>NC_072425.2:25445000-26070000 GCF_028878055.3 Symphalangus syndactylus
CTCTCACTGCTCCCAGCTCTGCTCTGGCCTCTGGTACAGTATTTTTCCCTGTTTTCTATCTTTCCTCTTAAAATAGTCATGAAAACGTTAGAAATAACTCAACAAAATGTGCCTTTCATTTAGTAATGCATCAAATGTTTATGAATAGCTAATATTTGCCAGTAGTATGCTAGGTCCCCGGTAGGTTGATATGCTCTCCGTCCACAAAATCTTATCCTAACCTTCCCTTTGGCCCCAAGAAGTTATGGCTGCAAGTGTTTATTTTCACCACACTGGGACACCTCTCTTGTGCTGTGAACTCTCTGAGCTCACCTTTGTGCACACGTTTTACAGGTCATTTCATAAGATCCCCTAGGAGAATAGCCATTTCCTGTTTTTGTCCCACTACAAAAATGCCTTAACTAGTGAGAAACTGCTGTGATTTAGGGGTAAATGAAGATTATTCATTCAATCATTAATTAAACAAATATTTACCAAGTCCCTGTAATTAATGGATAGGCACTAAGGATATAGGCATGAATGAAGACGATAAGTTCAGATAACAAAAGACAGATAACAAAAATATAAACAAGTAAGGATATGCCATAGTGACAGATAACATAAGTTTTGCGAATAAAAATAAACCAGGATGAGAGGCTTAAAAATGACTGGGGGGCATTTTAGACAGGTTAGTGACCTCTAAGTAAGATAAGAATGTTATAAGGAACTGAGCCATATGGGTGACTAGGAGAGGAATATCGCAGGCAGAGAAAAGCGAGTGCAAAGATCCCGAGATTTAGGTACACTGGGGGCATTCTATTAGGTTGGTGCAAAAGTAATTGTGGTTTTTGCCAGTAGTATGCCAGGTCCACGGTAGGTTGATATGCTCTCCGTCCACAAAATTGCCATTAATTTTAATGGCAAAAACCGCAATTACTTTTGCAACAACCTAATAGGATCAGAGCAGAGGCCAGTCTGTTTAGAGGATAGTGAGTAAGGGGGTAGAGCAGCAGGAAAGGAGGCGAGAAGGTAGTCAGAGGCTAAATTATTCAAGCCATTGTTGGCCAAGGTAAGGAATTATGGGCATTCCCTGGAATAAATTGAGTAATACCTACTGTCTAGACTACTGCAGAGCTTTTCACTGCCCTTACTACTGCCGGGGTCTTTTCTTTCCAATCGTCCTTGTGCATCTGACTTTGAAATCTCCATCCAATTTCGTATCAGATCATGTCATATCCATTCTCAAAACTTCACAATGGCTGCCTGACATTCAAAAAACTAAGTTCAGGTTACTCTGCATGGTAGTGAAACATCCTAGCAGCAGATGTGAGCCTACATTTTCCAGTCCTACTCTCTGTTGTACCTGTCTACTCTTCTTGTGCTCCAGCTGCATCAGGCAACATGGCCTTCCTTTAAAATGCTCGGCTCTTCTTCAGCATTGCCCATCCCATTCCCTCAACCTTCTTCCTCTTCTTCGTTGTTCATTCTTCAGAATGAAGCTCTTTTTTTTTTTTTTTTTTTTGAGATGGAGTCTCGCTCTGTCGCCCAGGCTGGAGTGTGCAGTGGCGCAATCTCGGCTCACTGCAAGCTCTGCCTCCCGGGTTCACGCCATTCTCCTGCCTCAGCCTCTCCCAGTAGCTGGGACTACAGGCGCCCGCCACCACACCCGGCTAATTTTTTTTTTTTGTATTTTTAGTAGAGACGGGGTTTCACCATGGTCTCGATCTCCTGACTTCGTGATCCGCCCACCTCGGCCTCCCAAAGTGCTGGGATTACAAGCGTGAGCCACCGCGCCCGGCCAGAATGAAGCTCTAATGCCACACCCCCTACAAATCTGCCTTTACAATTAAGCTCTCTTCCCTGTGTGCTTCAACACCAGCATTCCATTTATGCTGTATTTAATTTGCCTCAGTGAATATAACTTGTGAACATGTCAGGTTCCAATGACAGCATCAGCTTTTGGGGAACACGGATTTTGATCTTAGTTATTCTCAAATCTCCAGCACTATGCAATGCCTGGCATAGGAGCAACCCTCAGGAAAGGTTTGCTGAGTGACTGATTATCTTCATGTAAGCAAACAGCCACAGGAACTAACATTTGTTGAGGACTCCCATGGGCTTAGTCCTGGGGTAGGAAACCTACGCAGATTATATTATTTAATCTTCACAGAAACCTAGGAGTCAGTGCTGTCACTGATACAATTTGCAGAGGAAAAAACCAGAAATTTAAATAGGTAAGAAACTTGACCATGTTCAGTCTGATACCAAAGTCTGTGCTCTTAAGCATTATGTTAGACGAAAGCTCTAAGGTCATTAAGCTCCATTTCTCTGGAGGTCAGAACCAATTCAAAGCAGAATGGAGATTCCAGTTGGCTATAAAGAGGGACTTCCTGGAAATTAAGGTTTTTCAGTTCCAGAATGGATTGCCAAGGGCATTGATGTGTGAAGGAAAGATTGCCATGACCCTCCCAGAAGGTGGCTAGGATTCCTCACTATACAGGCAACGTTCTGAGGGCTCTTTCTCCTGAATTTACTCTAACATCCTGTGTCTTACCCAAAGAGAATAAAGGTCTCAGACCCATATTCAGAAGTCCCTGGTTCTAATTCTGGTTCTTAGTATGACCTACCTACAAAATCTATAGTTTCTTTGCCTTTGAAATGGTAACGATAATATGTTCTCTTATTACAGAGCTTCAAAAATTTGGCAGGGCTGGCCATCTTCCTCTCTCCTTCTGGTAACATATACTAAGTAGATATCTAACTCCCAGTAAACTTCAAGTACAATATACATAGACATGTGACGAATAGTCCCTATCATTGTCAAGGAGTCTGTGTTAGAGTTGAGAAGACAAATCGTGCATACAGAGAATTGTAATACTAATCAGCATATGATAAACCCCAAAGTAGGACCTTGCACATAGAAAATGCTGAATAAGTGTTCGTGGATGACTAACTAGCTGAGTTAATTAAATATTTCAAGAAATATTTGTCAGGCATTACTAAGTTTCTGGTCTTACATGCTCTAAAAAAATATGGAAAGATGGACCATTTACGTCTGGAGTGACCTGACAAGGCTTCACTCAGGAGGTAATATTTGAGAAGAATCTGTGAAGTCCAGGCTCCAGGAAAGCAGGGTCCTTATTTAATTTGCTATTGCATACCTGAATCCAGGACAGTGTTGGCATATGTAAGCACTTTCTATATATTTGTCTGATGAGTGAATAAATGCAATTGCAATGGCCAGGTGGAAAGTGCATGTGATAAGCAGGAGCTGAGCTGGCTTTATTGTAACACAGCCACACCCACATATAAAAAAAGTCAGAGGAACACCGCTCAGCTCCAACAGTCACGATTGTACTCTGGGCCTCAGTTTCCTCATCAGGAAACTATTTTGAAGCTGACCTGGACAATCTCAGAGGCTCTCTTCCCTCTACCATTCTGTGCTATATCTTGCATTGCTTAGAGTCACCAGCAGTCATCATCATGACTAATATGTTCTAGGACCTGCAGGATGAGTGGGTTTCTCCATGTGCTCCTTTCTGCTAACAGAGCAGCAATCACCCTTCAGCTCTCAGAGATGGGCTTCAGCATGGGCACCTGCCCACACCAAGCTTGATAGTCCAGTCCCCAGAGACAAGGGCTCATGAATTTCATGGCAGTGCCTGGAACATGAATCCTGGACTCAATTTAGGCTCTAGGTAAGAGGAGGATGTCACTCAGAAGTCAATTTCACTCGATCAATGGAAAATTCCATACCACCCAAGATCTGATGCCACAGGGATCCAGAACAAAAATTTTGTTTCCGAAAACCCTGAAGCAGAGCCCATTAGAGGAGGTTCTCCAAAACCCTACAGATGCAAGACTGAGAAACATTTTACTGTATGGCCTTCGAAAAATTATTCACCTTCCCTTGTCCTTTCTCTACCTCCCTTAGAAAAGATGCTAGGGTAGGATTGAGCAATGAGAACACATGGACACAGGGAGGGGAACATCACACACTGGGGCCTGTCTAGGGGTGGGGGGGGGGTAGGGGAGGGATAGCATTAGGAGAAATACCCAATGTAGGTGATGGGTTGATGGGTGCAGCAAACCACCATGGCACTTGTATACCTATGTAACAAAACTGCACATTCTGCACATGTACCCTGGAACTTAAAGTATAATTAAAAAAATAAATAAAATAAAAGATGCTAGGGAGTTGCAAAGGATTTGAGATCCTCCCAGGCATAGTGGAGGGAGGTTTTTCATTAGCAAACACTGCACCTCTTATACTCAGCTGTGCCCTCAAAATTGTTATGTGACAAAGGACACCCATTGTTATCCCTTTCAAGTTCTGATTCCTTCTCTAAAACGGACACAATGTCCTCTACCTCCCAAGGCTGTTTTAATAATAAATAAATTAATGCTTGAGAAATAAAATTTGAAAAGGACAACAGAGTAAAACAGAGGAAACAGTAAAGACTTCAGAGTCTCTTGGACCTGAAGATACTTGCTCTATTCCCTCTAAGATGCATAACCTTGGACAAGTTATTTTACTTCTGCGCATCAATTTTCCAATCGGATGAATGGGAATATCTTGAAGGATTATTACAGGGATTAAATGAGATGCCCTACAAGAAGTGTCTTACACAGCACCAGGCTCCTGGTAGCATGCAGTAAATGTTTTATGGCTCCTTTTCTCTCTTTAAAAATATAACTCATCAATGTATCAGTAAGATGTACTGTGCAATGTAGTGTTTCTGCTTCTAAAAGGCTGAGTGTGCTCTGGCTTTACTGGGTGTTTTAAGGTAAGACAGACAAGAGGAAATTAATCTTGTCCAAGGGAACTCACGAGGCCTGCCAGGATTGTGGAAGAAGAAAAACCAGTATCTCAAGCCTAACTCTAAAAAAAACTTTCACTTTTCATTATTGTTTTTTTAAAGGATGGATAAAATGCCTTTATTCAAACCAATAGTAACCACATTTCAAGAACCAGTGACATAGATTTGAATAGGGGTTTCATTGGACTTTTTTTTTTATTATACTTTAAGTTCTGGGATACATGTGCAGAAAGTGCAGGTTTGTTACATAGGTATACATGTGCCATGGTGGTTTGCTGCACCCATCAACCCGTCACCTACATTAGGTATTTCTCCTAATGCTATCCCTCCCCTAGCCCCCCAAACCCCCAAGAGGCCCCAGTGTGTAATGTTCCCATCCCTATGTCCATGTGTTCTCATTTTTCAACTCCCACTTATGAGTGAGAACATGTAGTGTTTGGTTTTCTGTTCCTGTGTTAGTTTGCTGAGGATGATGGTTTCCAGCTTCATCCACATCCCTGCAAAGGACATGAACTCATCCTTTTTTATGGGTGCATAGTAGTCCATAGTGTATATGTACCACATTTTCTTTATCCAATCTATCATTGATGGGCATTTGGGTTGGTTCTAAGTCTTTGCTCTTGTGAACAGTGCTGCAATAAACATACGTGTGCATGTGTCTTTCTAGTAGGATGATTTATAATCCTTTGGGTATATACCCAGTAATGGGATTGCTGGGTCAAACGGTATTTCTAGTTCTAGATCCTTGAGGAATTGCCACGCTGTCTTCCACAATGGTTGAACTAATTTACACTTCCACCAACAGTGTAAAAGTGTTCCTATTTCTCTACATCCTCTCCAGTATCTGTTGTTTCCTGACTTCTTAATGATTACCATTCTAACTGCCGTGAGATGGTAACTGATTGTGGTTTTGATTTGCATTTCTCTAATGACCAGTGATGCTGAGCTTTTTTTCATGTGTTTTTTTGGCCACATAAATGTCTTCTTTTGAGAAGTGTGTGTTCATATCCTTCACCCACTTTTTGATGGGGGTTTTTATTCTTGCAAATTTGTTTAAGTTCCTTGTAGATTCTGGATATTAGCCTTTTTTCAGATGGGTAGATTGCAAAAATTTTCTCCCATTCTGTAGGTTGCCTATTCACTCTGATGATAGTTTCTTTTGCTGTGGATAAGCTCTTTAGTTTAATTAGATCCCATTTGTCAATTTTGGCATTTGTTGCTATTACCTTTGGTATTTTAATCATAATGTCCTGAATGGTATTACCCAGGTTTCCTTCTAGAGTTTTTATGGTTTTGGGTCTTACGTTAAGTCATTAATCCATCTTGAATTAATTTTTGTGTAAGGTGTAAGGAAGGGGTCCAGTTTCAGTTTTCCGCGTATGGCTAGCCAGTTGTCCCAACACCATTTATTAAATAGGGAATCCTTTCCCCATTGAGCATGGAATGTTTTTCCATTTGTTTGTGCCCTCTCTTACTTCCTTGAGCAGTGGTTTGTAGTTCTCCTTGAAGAGGTCCTTCACATCCCTTGTAAGTTGGATTCCTGGGTATTTTATTCTCTTTGTAGGAATTGTGAATGGGAGTTCACTCATGATTGGGCTCTTTGTTTGTCTGTTATTGGTGTAGAGGAAGGCTTGTGATTTTTTCCAAATTGATTTTGTATCCTGAGACTTTGCTGAAGTTGCTTATCAGCTTAAGGAGATTTTGGACTGAGACAATGGGGTTTTCTAAATATACAACCATGTCATCTGCAAACAGAGACAATTTGACGTCCTCTCTTCCTATTTCAATATGCTTTATTTCTTTCTCTTGCCTGATTGCCCTGGCCAGAACTTCCAATACTATGTTGCACATGAGTGGTGAGCGAGGGGATCCTTGTCTTGTGCTGGCTTCCAAAGGGAATGCTTCCAGCTTTTGCTCATTCTGTATGATATTGGCTGTGGTTTGTCATAAATAGCTCTTATTATTTTGAAATACGTTCCATCAATACCTAGTTTATTGAGAGTTTTTGGCATGAAGTGCTGTTGAATTTTATCAAAGGCCTTTTCTGCATCTATTGAGATAATCATGCGGTTTTTGTCATTGGTTCTCTTTATGTGACAGATCACGTTTATTGATTTGCATATGTTGAACCAGCCTTGCATCCCAGGGATGAAGCCAACTTGATCATGGTGGATAAGCTTTTTGATGTGCTGCTGGATTTGGTTGGCCAGTATTTTATTGAGGATTTTCGCATTGATGTTCATCAGGGATATTGGCCTGAAATTTTCTTTTTTTGTTGTGTCTCTGCCAGGTTTTTGTATAAGGATGACGCTGGCCTCGTAAAATGAGTTAGGGAGGATTCCCTCTTTTTCTATTGTTTGGAATAGTTTCAGAAGGAATGGTACCAGCTCCTCTTTGTACCTCTGGTAGAATTCAGCTGTGAATCCTTCTGGTCCTGGGCTTTTTTTGGTTGGTAGGCTCTTATTTATTGCCTCAACTTCAGAACTTTTTATTGGTCTATTCAGATATTCGACCTCTTCCTGGTTTAGTCTTGGGAGGGTGTATGTGTCCAGGAATTTATCCATTTCTTCTAGATTTTTTAGTTTATTTGCATAGAGGTGTTTATAGTATTTTCTGATGGTAGTTTGTATTTCTTTGGGATTGGTGGTGATCTCCCCTTCATCAGTTTTTATTGTGTCTATTTGATTCTTCTACATTTTCTTATTAGTCTGGCTAGCAGTCTATCTGTTTTGTTAATTTTTTTTCAAAAATTTCAAAAATAAGCTCTTGGATTCATTGATTTTTCGAAAGGTTTTTCATCTCTCTATCTCCTTCAGTTCTGCCCTAATCTTGGTTATTTCTTGTCTTCTGCTAGCTTTTGAATGTGTTTGCTCTTGCTTCTCTAGTTCTTTTAATTGTGATGTTAGGATGTTGATTTTAGATCTTTCCCGCTTTCCCCTGTGGGCATTTGGTGCTATAAATTTCCCTCTACACACTGCTTTAGCTGTGTCCCAGAGATTCTGGTATATTGTGTCTTTGTTCTCAGTGGTTTCAAATAACTTATTTATTTCTTCCTTAATTTTGTTATTTACCCTGTAGTCATTCAGGAGCAGGTTGTTCAGTTTCCATGTAGTTGTGTGGTTTTGAGTGAGTTTCTTAATCCTGAGTTCTAATTTGATTGTACTGTGGTCTGAGAGGCTGTTATGATTTCCATTCTTTTGCATTTGCTGGGGAGTGTTTTACTTCCAATTATGTGGTCAATTTTAGAATAAGTGCAATGTAGTGCTGAGAAGAATGTGTATTCTGTTGATTTGGGGTGGAGAGTTCTGTAGATGTCTATTAGTTCCACTTGGTCCAGAGCTGAGTTCAAGTCCTGAATATCCTTGTTAATAATCTGTCTCATTGATCTAATATTGACAGTGGGGTGTTAAACTCTCCCACTATTACTGTGTGGGAGTCTAAGTCTCTTTGTAGATCTCTAAGGACTTGCTTTGTGAATCTGGGTGCTCTTGTATTAAGTGCATATATATTTAGGAGAGTTAGCTCTTCTTGTTTCATTGATACCTTTACTATTATGTAATGCTCTTCTTTGTTTTTTTTTATGTTTGTTGGTTAATGTCTGTTTTATCAGAGACTAGGATTGCAACCCCTGCTTTTTTTGCTTTCTGTTTGCTTGGTAAATATTCCTCCATCCCTTTATTTTGAGCCTGTGTGTGTCTTTGCATGCGAGATGTGTCTCCTGAATACAGCACACTGATGGGTCTTGACTCTTTGTCCAGTTTGCCAGTCTCTGTCTTTTAATTGGAGCATTTAGTCCATTTACATTTAAGGTTAATATTGTTATGTGTGAATTTGATCCTATCATTATGACGCTAGCTCTTTATTTTGCCCATTAGTTGATTCAGTTTCTTCATAGTGTTGATGGTCTTTACAATTCGGTATGTTTTTTCAGTGGCTGGTACCAGTTTTTCCTTTCCACATTTAGTGTTTCCTTCAGGAGCTCTTATAAGGCAAGCCTGGTGGTGACAAAATCTCTCAGCATTTGCTTGTCTTTAAAGGATTTTATTTCTCCTTTGCTAATGAAGCTTAGTTTGGCTGGATATGAAATTCTGGGTTGAAAATTCTTTTCTTTAAGAATGTTGAATATTGGCCCCCACTGTCTTCTGGCTTGTAGGGTTTCTGCAGAGAAATACACTGTTATTCTGATGGGCTTCCCTTTGTGGGTAACTTGACCTTTCTGTCTCGCTGCCTTTAACAATTTTTCCTTGACTTCATCCTTGGTGAATCTGATGATTATGTGTCTTGGGGTTGCTCTGCTCGAGAAGTATCTTTGTGGTGTTCTTTGTAGTTCCTGAATTTGAATGTTGGCCTGTCTTGCTAGGTTGGGGAAATTCTCCTGGACGATATCTTGAAGAATGTTTTCCAACTTGGCTCCATTCTCCCCGTCACTTTCAGGTATACCAATCAAACGTAGGTTTGATCTTTTCACATTGTCCCATATTTCATGGAGGATTTGTTCCTTTCTTTTCATTCTTTTCTCTCTAATATTGTCTTCATGCTTTATTTCGTTAAATTGATCTTCAATCTCTGATATCCTTTCTTCCACTTGATCAATTCGGCTATTGATACTTGCGTATGCTTCATGAAGTTCTCATGCTGTGTTTTTCAGCTCCATCAGGTCATTTATGTTCTTCCCTAAACTGGTTATTCTAGTTAGCAATTCCTCTAACCTTTTTTTGAGGTTCTTAGCTTCCTTGCATTAGGTTAGAACCTGCTCCTTTAGTTTGGAGGAGTTTGTTATTACCCACCTTCTGAAGCCTACTGCTGTCAGTTCATCAAATTCATTCTCCATCCAGTTTTGTTCCCTTGTTGGTGAGGAGTTGTGATCTTTTGGAGGAGAAGAGGAGTTCTGGTTTTTGGAATTTTCAGCCTTTTTGCACTGGTTTTTCCTCATCTTCACGGATTTATCTACCTTTGGTCTTTGATGTTGGTGACTTTCAGATGGGGCTTTTGTGTGGACATTCTTTTTGTTTATGCTGATGCTATTCCTTTCTGTTTGCTAGTTTTTCTTCTAGTAGTCAGGCCCCTCTGCTGCAGGTCTGAGGGGCAGTTTGCTGGTGTCCCCTCCAGACCCTGTTTGCCTGGGTATCACCAGTGGAGGCTGCAGAACAGCAAAGATTTCTACCTGTTCCTTCCTCTGGAAGCTTTGACCCTGAGGGGCATCTGCCAGATGCCAGCTGGAGGTCTCCTGTATGAGGTGTCTGTCGACCCCTGCTGGGAAACGTCTCCCAGTCAGGAGGCACAGGGTTCAGAGACCCGCTTGAGGAGGCAGTCTGTCCCTTAGCAGAGCTCAAGCACTGTGCTGGGAGATCTGCTGCTCTCTTCAAAGCCAGCAGGCAGGAACATTTAAGTCTGCTGAAGCTGCACCCACAGCTGCCACTTCCCCCAGGTGCTTTGTCCCAGAGAGATGGGAATTTTATCTATAAGCTACTGACTGGGCCTGCTGCCTTTCCTTCAAAGATGCCCTGCCCAGATAGGAGGAATCTAGAGAGCTACTTTTCATTATTATTTAGTTAATGATAGCACTTCTGGCTATGTCCAGAGCACAACAACAGTCCTAATCGTCATCCTTGAGCTCAGTCATTAGATTATCAAGTCCAAGCAGAAAGATGAAAGTTTTCATATTTTTTTAGGGTTTCCATCAGATATTCCTGGGATTCACGTGGATCTCAACATCTTGTATAGTCATCCCCTTCCAAGTAGCATCTCCACATGGAGAGAGGTTTCCCTAAAATATTGGAGTCAAAGATACCCTGATACCGTGTGTGTTTTATCCAACAGCCAGAAACCAGGCATCAGAATAAAGAGGATACCAGATATGTAAATCCCAAGCAAGGACTATAGTTCACATGTACTAGTGATTACTCCCTTGCTAAACAATTAACCTTGATTACCTTTTCTGATCATCAAAGTAATACTCAAAGATAGGTCACTTTCCTTTCTACATTTTGTAAATGAAGACTTAAGCTTAAAGAGCTCAAGTAAGTTACCTAAGCTCAACACACTAGTAAAGGACACAGCTGAGATTTGAATCCAGGCTGGCTGGCTGCACAGTCCTTGCCCTTAACCTCGATCCAATCCTGTCTTTCAAAGACACAAGCTTCTGTCCTGGGAATACCCAGAAGGGTAACACTAAAGCCCTTTGAACTTATGTTCAACATAGGTTGACTTAATTCCATTTGCATGCCCTCATTCTGGGCTTGCCCCACATGGGAGCTCCTATAGTCTGACCAAGTCAGTTTCTTCTATAATGAGGGCTTTGGATAAGAATTTCATGGAGAAAAGCCAGAGGATCTGAAACATACAAATAATGTATGTGTGTTGGGAGGGGACAGGGGACAGGGAAGAGCATTTTATCATTGATATTGTCTAGCACTGCCTATTGAAAAACAGACCAAATTTTAGTTAATATAATTGGTTTATATTTGCCGTTTATTGATTGCATTATTGTTTTTAAATTCTCTACAGATAATGTACCCCCTATTGCCTACACCCCAAAGTGAAACACCCTCCTGCGCCACCCTAGGTACACCACTAGGGAAGAGTAAAGATTCTAAAAATTCCTTCCCCTCTGCCCCAGCCCCTACATTAGCCAGAGACCTTTGATTTCATGTGATTTATATGTTGGGGTTTGGACACAGCTTTGACTGAGAAACAGGCTCAAGACTGAAAGAGAATTTGAAACCACTAAGTTGGATGCTGTTTGTAGCACTCTGAACATTGCATGGTTCTAAAGTGACTCCTCCCCCGGAGGGGTGACAAAAGCACTGATTTACTTCAATGCACAAGTTCCCCAAAGGCCCTTTGGGAAAGACCATGCACATTCTGCACTTTATGGCAGTTATTCCTGATGTTTGGACTCAGTGATTATACATTTATTTTTTTAAAAAACGAACAAAAAAATATCTTCCTCAGTATTCACCACTTGCCAGGCACTGTGCTACGGACTGACATTTCAGGGATGAGAAGAATAAACATGTTTCTTGGTCTTGGGCGGCTTGGCAATAATAGGGAGGGGGACAGAGAGAGAGAGAGCAACAAATAAGCCTCAATAAATACAGAATTACAAATTTAGGTAAGTGTCAAGAGGACAACGATGATGTTAAAATAGTGTGAACCAGAATAAGAAACAGGATCATCATTTAGAGTGAGAAAGGGTAAGAAGAGCTTTCCTGATAAATTGATATATAATCAAAGACCAAAGAAAAATCAGTGATAGATGGTCAAAGAGTGGGGAGAACAAAATTCCTGGTGGCAAGAACAGAACATACAAAAGCAGTGAAATGGGAATGAGCTGGGTCCTTTGAGAAAAGGATGGGATGACTGTGAGTGGACTGTTGCAATGAGTGGGGAAGTATGGGCTAGAAGGAGGCCAGAGAGGCAGGCAAAGGCCAAATCTCACCAGACTCTGGAGGCCACAGCAAGGATTCAGGAAGTCCCTGAAAGGTTTTCAGCTAGAAAATGCCATGACCTAATTTTTATTTTAGAAAGACTTGTCTGGCTATGCCATGGAGAACTGAGTCACGAAAATTCGCTGAGTCATCCTGAAATATCTTTATCACAAAAATAATGTTCTCCTTGAATCTCAGTGAGAACATTGTGGATTAAAGTTTTGGGGTTTGCCTGAGTCAGCTACAAGCCTTTTGTGCACGAAAGGCCTGGGGGTTCAGAGCTTAGAAGATCACAGACACCTTTTGTGGAATGTCCCATGCTACTGGCTGATGTGCCTCCCTCCTTCCTTCCTCCACTTGGTGAATCATAGCTTTTGTCCAAAGTGGGCGGATCCTCCTGCCAGCTCCCACCCTCCCCATCCCCATCAGAAGAGGCAGCTGTGCCAAGTCCCCCTCCAGAGTCAGGGACACCACCTGTCATGCCGCGTCCTCCTCCTACTCGGACATCTGACAGCTTCCATGACACGTGAGCCGGGGAAGCACAGACCATCAAAGCTAAAGGGACCTTAGAAACCATTCAGATCAGCCACCCAATTTACAAACAGAGAGAGTAACAGGGTGCCCCTGAGGGCCATAGTTAGCTAGTGGCAGCATCAGATCAGGTAAGCTACAATACAAGGGAGCTGGGGTAATAAAGACCTCTATCAGAGACTGGTCCTGGAATTTGATTTGAGACAGTGCAGTCATTGAAATGTGCTCTAATTGGCATCCAATGACCTAAGTTCCAGTCTTAACTCCAGAGCTGGCCTGCTGTGTGACTTTGGACACATTTCCTTCCTCTCTGACCTGCACTGCTTTCTTCTGGACCATGAGAGGATTGGTCTAGCAAATCTCTGAAATCTGTTGAGGCTCTCAGGTTGTAAGACACAGGGCTCTGGCAGGAACTTAGAATAGGGCAGTCCTGGTGACAGACGATATTTGACTGACCTCCTATCAAGCTTGAAGAGACTAAAGTAACTTGCTATTACAGAGCCATCATCCCCACACCTATACACGTGTGAAAGTTTGCCCTCCCATCACCATCAACTCTGGACCCTACTCAGCTCTGCTTTTCCTCATGAACATCCCCTCACCCTTGGCAGTTCCTCATTCCTTCTTCCACATCAAAAGATATTCATCCTATTGCTCATCTTCTGTGATTTTCAGTCACAGAACTGGTCAATCTGCCACTACATCTTACATAAGAGATCAATGGCTTGTGAAGACAATGATAGTGTTGAATGAGACTTCTACTTCATTTGCATCTCCTCATTTAATCCTCTTCACCATGCTATAGTGTAAAAATGACACCAATAACAAAAACAAACAAAAAAGAACAAAAACCATTTTATACATGAGAAGATGGCAGCTAAGAGAGGTACAAGAGGTTGCCAAAATCATTCAGATAATTAGTAGTGCAAACAGGATTTAACCTTATCTCTAGGCCAAGATTGTACTAACTCACTATATGGATAGAAAGTTAATACATAAACATCTCCCCTCCAACCCCTGCCAAAACATAAGCACTTTTCCCTAAGCTCAAAGAGTGACTTGTGGGAGATGATCCAGGTTGCTGAAGAATTACTAAGGGGAGACTTTGGGGTGGAGAAGAGATTTCCAACATGCCAGGTAGGCAGCCACCCATCTGCCTGGCCTTGATTTTGCATGTGATGAAAGATACCCTGTCCCCTAATCAAGGAGGCTTCTCTTACTGGACACCTCTCTTTCTCTCCCTCTCCCTCCCTTTTTCTATGTCACTCAATAATGTTAATTTGTGTCTTTAAGAAGTCTATTACTTTCATGTGCAGCCCTAAATGGATCATTCAGATGGCCCCCTGGCATCCCTGACCCCTGAATTAATGCACACACATAGATGCACTCATGTACATGCACATACATACATGCACACGCACCCATATATGCATGCATTTGCAGTCACTAAAAAAATGAGTGAATGATAGAAGTGCTGTGTATATTACTGAGTTCGTATGATTGTGAATTTGTGTATATGAGGGGATGGGCTTGTTTTGTGGGCTTATGAGCAGTATCTATGGAAATATTTATAAAATATGTGAGCTTCCCCCTTCTAGTACTGCCTCTGTATTCTTTGACGGTGGAGTAACTTATAGGAATAAAGTAGAGAACAGGTCCTTATCTCATGGCAGTGGATGCAGTTTCTCCCTGTGTGCTGAGTCCTTTGACTACAGTTGTTGATCCAAGGCACAGCTACCCCATAAGGCACTGAGATGCTTTGCATAGTGGTTCTTCTCATTGCACACAGACATGGCAGTGCACTTTCATTTCCCAGGCCAGTGTCTGCTACTCAGATACATCCCCTCTCTAGGCAGAAGATGCTCAGGCTCCTCCACTCCTGTAAAACTCTTTCCATCACTCCCTCCAAATAAAAGACCACATTTCTCCTTCCTATGGTCATCTGGGATGATGCAGCGTAATTCCCTTCAAAGGCCCGAGACATAAATGTTGGCTCCCTTCCTCAGATCACAGTGGGAAAAAAGATGTCAGTGCAAAATAGTATATTTTCGAAGTAACTTACCCTTTTTCATAAACTTGTTAAAAGTCAGAAAAGAGTCCGGAGATAGAATAATTGATCTCATAGAGGCAGTGATTAGAATGGTGGTGACTAGAAGCTGGGAAGGGTAGTGGGAAGGAGGGATGAAGAACTGTTGTTTAATGGGTACAAAAATACAGTTAGATAGAAGAAATAAGTTCTAGTGTTCAAAAACAAAATAGGGCAACTATAGTTAACAATAATTTATTGTACATTTCAAAATAGCTAGAAGAAAAGATTTGGAATATTCCCAACCAAAGAAATTATGAACATGTGAAGTGATGAATATTGCAGTCACCCAGATTTAATCATTACACATTGTATACATATGAAAATATCACATGTAGCCCCTAAATATGTACAATTATTTTGTAGCCATAAAAATTAAAAATTAAAAACACAGAAAGAGTTTGGAAAAGCTAAGTGGAGGGCGAAGTGGAGGGAGTGTACATTTTTACTCCACTGAGAGGGAATATATGATTAAGAAATGCTATGGAGCTGTTGTAGGAAGAAGCTAAGCTAGTGTAGGCAAACACTGAGTGTCATACTCAACACATAATTAGTGTTCAGTAAAGTGTTTGTGTGTGTGTGTGTGAGAGAGAGACAGAGAGAGAGTGTGTGTGTTTGTGTATGTGTGTGTGTGTGTGTGTTCATGCATCCCTGCAAGGCCCCTGTGGCCCCTTGGGTTGGAACAGAACGAGGGCCAGCACTCTCATTTTCTCTGAGACAAGTGATTTCCAGAAGCACTTCTCACTACTCTAAGGCCCGAGCTGAGATTATAATTAATAGCTGTTCCTCGCTCAACCCAGATTTCTTTCTCTCATGCTCCAAAACGCTGGCAGCCTGTGCACTTCATTTTTGTTTGGCCAGAGGGGCCGTTTCCATCGGCTGAGGTGCCACGTGCCCCTCTGCCATAGCAGAGCTCATTAAACGCACGGCCTGTCCTGGGCACGTGCTTATGGAGGCCCCAGTGTTCAAGGCTTCCAGAGTGGTCTGGCTCTAGTCAAGTCTAGTGGTGGGGTGAGGGTAGCCAAGGTCTGCCAGCCTTGGTTGCACTTAATCACACTGCTCATAGCAGCCAAACTCCAGTGGGATTTAGTCAACATGGGTCACATGTTTTCAGAGAGTTTACAAAAAATCCAAAGTAATTCTTTGCGTAGTTACTTTACATAATGGTAAAATGAAAACCATTTTGGTTTCAGATTAAGCAGCCCTACATGGATTTGGGATTTGGTTCCGACACTCAAGGCACTGGTTATGAGACCTTGGGTAAGATTTCTGCCCTACCACCATGAGGCTGGGTGCTTTGACCTTGCTCTTCCAAGCACTATGGGCTTAACCAAATTACAGAACTTTCTCCACTTAACTGTAATCACCCATTTACTTATTTGCATCTCCACTAGACTACGAGCTCATTGAGGGTATGGACCGTGTCTTGTTTACCAATATAATCTCAGTGCCTAACAAGTTACCTTCATTGCAGTGCTCAGTAAAATATTGGGTTAGGTGGGTGAGTAAATAAGCTGGTGGATGGATGGATGGTTAGATGGATGGATGGATGGATGGATGGATGGATGGATGGATGCATGGATAGATCCCTGAATGGATAAATTTGTCTAAAGTAAGTATTCCCTAATCTGTCAAAGGACAGAAATACCACCTACATCATAGAGAGGTTATAGAGATTAAATAAAATGAGAATTTCTAAATCCTTATCACAGTCCTTGGTATATAAAAGATGCTGAACAAAAACTGACCCCTCTCCTTTGTCTATTCATCTTGCCCACAAGGTGACAACTTCACTATATCTTACTAGATACTGGTTACCCATTTGTGAGCTTTCAGTGTTCTAATTCCTTACATATGGCCAGGATAATCTTTAAAAACTACAAATTCAGTCACTTTACCTATCCACTAAAACCCATCAAGGGTCCCAAAAATTAGTGATCGAAGTAAATTTTCCATCAATCAGGTATCAGAACGCTCACTGTAGCCCACAGAGTACTGCCTGAGTTTATTCTCACCCACCTCTCCATCCCTGGGTTATTCCCCTCTGTCCCCCAGCCGCACTGGCCTTATTTTGCGCACTAGGCTTAGAACACATTGGAACACTTTCTCCTCATGCCTCGCTCCCACCTCCTGCCTGCAATGGCTCCCTGCTCAAGCTAAATCAGAACTTCTTATACACACTCATACCTTCACAGAATTTTTTCCTTCATTAAACAGTTTATGATATTTGTGTGATCACATGATTGGTGCCAGTCTCCAACATGAATTCTATCTTCTTTGCTATATCCCTACCAACTAGCATATTATCCTGACAAACACAAAGGTATCAATGAATATTTGTTGGTTAAACCCTAATTTTTTCCCAAACCCTGTTCTTGTTTAAGCCCCCACACCACACACACTCACCAGCAAAGTTATGTACATTTTCCTTTCCATCCTACATTTAGGGAGTAGCCATTGCATTTTTGCCCCTCAGCCTGGTATACTCCCTGGCAAGCTGCAGCTGACACATGTTCTGATAGAAGCTCAACATTCATAAGTCCTGAGGAACTTTAGATATCTTTCGTATTCAGCTCCACTCTTTGTCAGTGCACTCGCTATGTGCTGTAGCCCACGTTTCTGTGCCCACTTTGCCTGCTTCCTTCCTCCACATCATAGCGATTACATCCTAGGATTCTTTGGAAGAGGAAATAGGCAGCTGAAGCAAATTATGGAGACAGCAGAGATGGTCTTGCTGCATTCAAAACATCACCACATTTGCTGTCTTTCAGATGGTACAGGTCAATAGATGATGCCCTAGAAGAGAAGTAAGACAAGGTCCCCTGGATCCAGCTGTGAGCTAAGTCTAAACATAAAATCCTCTGGAATCAATCAAGGCAAAGTTCAGAGCACGCATCCATTGAGGTAAGAAATGCACAAAGGTGACTAAGGAACAGGTGCATATGCAGCTTAGAAGAAAAGAGGTGCACATTTCTAACAGCATCCTTTTGAACAAAAGCTCCTTTTTAGACTTTATTTTGAATCAAGTCACACTAGAGAAAGAACTCTTGTCCTACAGGGAACTCCTTAGTCATGTCTTTTTTTTTTTCTTTTTATTTGTAAAGACTAGTGTCTGGGCACTTGGAAAGAGAGAGTTATTTACAGCATGCCACTTTGAATCAAAGAATAAATATGCCCCTGCGTTTGAAAGCATAATCCCTGAATTGTATAGAGGGAAAAGTATGTGTTTAGAGAAGGGCGAACTGGATCTTCTGTGCATCCACAACCTGGCTGGCTGGCCCTGCCTCATTCTCACTTTCTTTCTGTGGCTGTTTCTTTGCCATTAAACAGGAAGAGCTGTGTGTCATATCAATAGGGTTGATGTGAGGTTTCAATGTGACAATACAATATCTAGGGAGGCTCTTTAAAAGGTCATCCCCTTTCCAAATTCTCTTCTCACATAACCCAGATTTGGTGAGTTCATTGGGAAACTTTGAGGTGGTGGAGCCTGCCAAATTGAATGAGAATCATCATGAACAACTTCCTCACTGGTTATGTTGGAGTTCCTGCCATTGGCTGGAGCAAAAATTTGCATTAGGAAGTCAGTCTTTTAATCCTTGTTGCTTGAATTAGACCTAAAGTGAAATCTAGTTCCAAATTGGAATTATATATCATTTCCTTGAGAAATGTATATAGGAAGTCATTTAAGGTACACATATACATCTAGAGAGATATTTCTTAAAATTATTCACTTGGGTATCCAATTTGTCATTGAGACGTGACACCTATTCATTTAAATTGCCTCTCTGAGTTGACGTTTTATCTCCATTTCAGCAGCCATTCTTCAATCCAGGCTTCAACCCTTCAGCTTATGGATATTTTTGAGCCTCTAACCATGTGTTGTAGGTCTTCAATACCTCTGGCTGGATTTCTGCAGCAATCTCCAAGCCAGCCCCTCAATGCCAATTCCTCTTTCATGAGCCATAAGATTATTTTCTTAAAATCCTGCTCTTATATTGTCACTCCCCTGTTTCCTATTTTCTATCAATAAATCTTACTGTTGGCTTCTAGGCAAGTCCAAACTTCACTGTCTAATTGGAAGGTTCTCCAAAACCTAACATCACCCCATCCCTCCAGACACCTCCCCATGTCCCCTGCTCACCAGTCACGTCGGAATTATTCTTCTCATTCCCAAACAAGTCACGTTGAGTCCCAGTTCTGTGTCTTTGCTTATTTTCTTACCTTTCCTGAAATGTATTCTCTTGGTATTTTCCTGTTGTAGTAGTGTATATATGTATTCAGATCTTATCCCTTACTCTTATAAAGCTTATTACCACTTTATCTAACATCCCCTCCTATTCTTCAAGATCACTTCAAATCCAGTCTCATCCAGGAGGCTTTTGTTAATCTCTCCGGCTCATTTGACCTTTCTTCTCTAAACTCTAAATACATTTATAATTAGTCAAAAGAAAACTACTACTTAATTATTCTCAAATGATTCATATATTACTTTGCTTTGGTTGTTGTTATTGCTTTTCTTGTATTTTTTTCTGTGCTTTCAAAATGAAAATGACTGTTGAGTGTTGCCCTGATGTGCCAAGTTCTCAGGCAGTTGCTGGCTGGATCTCATGAATTTGAGGGAAAGTTTTGAAACTGACTTCCTGTGCCTCTGCCCATCTGCTCACTTCTTTCCTAGCTCTGCCCAGGACATTCATAGCAATACTTTTTTACCAGTGAGCAGGGTTACTGTGTCACTTATTCCGTGTGCAGGCATGGTGCTCCCTTTTACCCTTTCTTTGTTCTATGGTCAGTCATATGCTTACCATCACAGGTGGCTAATTCAGGGACTGCCATCTGTGCAGATCCAGCCACATATTTCTATTTCATCTCTCTCCTGCCTACAACCGATGAGTAGTTGGGTGGCACACACTCTGCAGATCTTGGGTTCCCTGGCAAAAAACAGAAAGAATGGCTTAGGCCTTCAGCCCTTCTAACAGGAATAACAGAATTCATGACCATCACAAGGAAGGCGACTTGAAGCTGCTTCACAATGTCTGATTTAACCTCTATCCAAATATCCATATCCTTTACTGTGTGATAGAGTTATGCCATTCTTTTTTTTTTTTTTTTTTTTTTTTGAGACAGAGTCTCTGTTGCCCAGGATGGAGTGCAGTGGTGCGATCTCGGTTCACTGCAACCTCTGCCTCCCGGGTTCAAATGATTCTCCTGCCACAGCCTCCTGAGTAGCTGGGATTACTGGCATGCACCACCATGCATGGCTAATTTTTGCATTTTTAGTAGAGATAGGGTTTCACCATGTTGGTCAGGTTGGTCTCGAATTCCTGACCTCGTGATCCACCTGCCTCTGCCTCCCAAAGTGCTGGGATTATAGGTGTGAGGCACCGTGCCCAGCCAGAGCTATCCCTTTTATAGACATCACAGAAATTTATGTCAGAGGAGCACGTATAGATCATCTTCTCCAATGTTTTCAAAAGGCACATGATAAAATAATAATTCAGAGGAAACGTAATTTTTTTGGATGTCTCAGATCAAAGCAAAGGCAGAATCTGAACACAGATGCTCTCTAGTCTCCTTACCCTACACGGTTTCAAGGATGACCTGCTCCAGTGCACACAGTGGCGAGTTTAACTTCTTTTGGCTCCCACGCCTATATCTCACCAGAAAGACAACATCTGATGCAAAAAAATGACAAATTAAATTCATAAATACCATTTAGTTCAAAGGTATTCATGTGTTT
Source organism: Symphalangus syndactylus (assembly GCF_028878055.3). Classification (NCBI taxonomy): domain Eukaryota; kingdom Metazoa; phylum Chordata; class Mammalia; order Primates; family Hylobatidae; genus Symphalangus; species Symphalangus syndactylus. Next base: position 25,465,584 of record NC_072425.2, read on the forward strand.
TGTGATAAGGAAAATCTTATGTTTCAAGGAAGGTGATCGACACACAATGGCATGACCAATGACTACACTGTGAGCCAACGGGAATCTTCTTCTGTCCATGAATCCTGGAAATGGATCTCAGACCCTTGATGTGCTCAAGGATATGTTGAAAGTGGGAACATGCCTGGCATGGCTGGAGAGCCACAGAATGTTCTAAAATAATTAGAGAAGGAAGTCAGGAGTGACACTTGACATTAGCTTCCTCAACTTTAATAATGCAAGGGTACAGAACACATAAAGTCCAAAATGAAATGCTGGATTTGAAACAGAAAAAAAATAGAAAACCAAATATCCAAAAGCCTCTTTCAGTTGTAACTTTCACCTGAATTCACAGATGATTTAATTCCACTTAAAGCTCTGCTCAAATTTCGCTGCTTCTCGAAGACTTTTCTCAATCCTCACTGTCAAGTACATTTTTTCTCCAAAATATCATCACAGAAGTTTGTTAATATTTCACTGTGGGCTTGTGTGCCTTGTGGTTTAGCTATTTATGTATTTGTCTGTCTTTCCCACTAGATTGAGAGATTCTTTGGGACAAGAAATCCCTTAATATATGTTTATATCTCCTTTAGTTAGGATGGCAAGTATGCGATGTTCTGCCTGCCTTTCCCTCATGTCTTGTTCCAGGCAGACATTGATAATCAATCACAGCATTCCTTACCAAAATGTTTGGAAAAGACTTCAGAATCCTTCAGAACAAAGCTCCCTGGACTTCCTCTATTGATTAAACTGAGTTTTCATACAAAAAGTATTTATTTATTGTATCTACTTACCTCAAGTAGTACAGTGGTTTGTGCAGCAATGGTGTTCAGTTAATATTTGTTGATTTGAATTAATGCCTAACAGGCATACCTAAAAAGGGCTTAGGAGGTTGGTGTGTGTGTGTGTGTGTGTGTGTGTCCACAATCATTAGGACCTGCAGCATGGAGTGAGGGAAGAAGAGTGCTCCAGGGCAGTTTCCTGATGTTATAGGAACCTTAGGTCATAGGATCATTGCAGTGGGCTATGTATGGCAGAACTGGGTCCTAGACAGAGACTAACCATGGAGTCAACAGATGAGCTTGTTCCAGCTGGACCATAGCTTTGCTTATGTTGGCAAAGACAAGAGAAACTCTAGAAGCATTTGTTGTAGTACCTTGCAAATGTAACTTTCATGCTCTGTATCTTTCAGAGACTTGCATGCTCTGTATCTTGCACAGATTGAATTAGAAATCTGGGGTGGCTCCATGAGCTATTTCTTCTAGGCTTATATGGTCTCTTTATTATGTAGTTTTTTCATCTCTAAATCTAATGCTTTATTTTTCTCTTGTTTTGAATTAACTAGTTCTTTCATTTTTTTAAATCCTGGTAGTTTAGTTAGCTAATTAAAAGTATTCCTACTGGGCGAAAACTTGGCTTCATGGCAAATTAGGGGTCATTGGCCATTTATGCAGGGATTGCCTCTGACTCCAGTTTACTACACAAGTGGCATTTTTATGCAAAGAATAACCAAACACCACTTCCCTTGATGACTTTATGCAGGCTCAGATTGGTCTGACTTAGACAGTGACAGAGGCTGATATGGTTTGGATGTTTTGTCTCCTCCAAATTTCATATTGAATTGTGACCTCCAGTGTTGGAGGTAGGGGCTAGTGGGAGGTGTTTGAGTCATGGGGGTGGATTCCTCATGAATGGCTTGGTGCTGTCCTCATGGTAATTAGTGAGTTCTTACTCTATGAGTTCACATGAGATCTGGTTGTTTAAAAGAGCCTGGCACCTTTTCCCTCTCTCTCTTGCTCCCTCTCTAATCATGTGATATGCTGGCTCCCCATTCATCTTCCATCATGACTGGTAACTTCCTGAGGCCTCACCAGAATCAGATGCTGGTGTCATGCTTGTACTGCCTGCAGAACCATGAGCCAAATAAACCTCTTTTCTTTATAAATTACCCAGCCTCAGGCATTCCTTTATAACAAGGCAAAATGAACTAACACAGAGGCACTGGTAGCTCCCATGCTGGATCTCTTCAGTACAGTGAAGGTTCCACTAGAGTAGGCAGTAAAGTCTGGATGTCAGTCCATAGGAGTTAATGGAGGGAGGACAGATTCCAAAGCAAGGGGAAATTAACATACCCAGTGGTCATCTCTGGTGCCTTGAGATTGGCTAGGATTGTCTTCAATTTGATTGAGTTTCCAAGATATTATTGAACCTATAGTTTGGCCTATTTCCTAAATCTTGGAAAATCCTTCACCATTATTTCTTTTAATATTTCTTCTGTTCTATTCTTTCCTCTTGGGACTCCAATTATACCATTTGTTATTGTCCCACATGTGTCTTTTTCATTATTTTGTCCCTGTGTGCTTCAGGTTGGATAATTTCTATTGATTTGTGTTTGAATTCATTGTTGCTTTATTCAGCTGTGTCAGGTCTGCTGTTAGACATATCCAATATAATTCTTAGTTTTAGATATGGCACCTTTCCGTTTTAGTGAGTATATTTGGATCTGTTATAAGAGATTCTGTTTCTCTATCAAATTCTTTTTTTAATCTATTTTTCACTCTTCTAAGTTCTATTAATATTTACAATTTTTTTAGAGGCCATTATCTGCTAATTCTAGTATCTGGGTCATGCCTGGCTCTGCTGTTTTGGCTATTTTCCCCTCTTGTTTATGGGTAACAGTTTCCTGCTCCTTTGCATAACTTGAAATTTTATTGCATGCCATGTATTGTGATTTAAACAACTCTAGGGACTGGAGAAAATATTACTTTATCCCAGAGGGGCAAACTCTTCACTAAGTCAGAAAACCAGAGTAAAGGAATGATGACTTCAATTAGATTCAATCATGGGTTGAGTTAGGTCACATCTGGGCTGCAGCTTTATTTACTTTTAGTTCACCTCTTGTTTCAAATGTGTATGGCCAAGATAAGGTCTTGCGATTATTACCAGCCCCCATCTCTAGGAGGACTTTGAGCTCTGAGGACCACAATATAAAGGGAAATTGTTCTCTTTCCATCCCAGCCCTCTACCTCCCAAAATTTGACCATGCACTCAGCCAAAGTCTGGTGGGGAAGAATCAGTGGGTGGGGAGAATTAGTGTTGTGTTGTTGGAGTTGGAGTCTCACATATTTAATTTTCACATGGCCTAGCACAATGGATTGAAAAGATTTGCTGGCTTATTCCTAACCCCTACAGGACTGTCTGCAGAAGGAAGGTATACTCTTCCACTCTTTCATGGGTAGACATGGCAGATACTGCCAGGGAAGAAAGCAGACACTATTCTCTGCTCACATACAAAAGCTCAACTCTCTCTGGAATTTAATTCTTTTAGATTTCTTTGTATTTGTAGTGAACTAATGTATTTGAAACCTATATACTATTTTCTGTTTTTTTTTTTTTTCCTGGCTTTGTTTGCTTGTTTATTGTTGCTCTTTTGCCCAGGCTGGAGTGTAGTATCATGATCTTGGCTCACTGCAACCTCTGCCTCCCAGGTTCAGGCAATTCTTGTGCCTCAGCCTCCCAAGGAGCTGGGATTATAGGTGTGCACCACCACACCTGGCTAATTTTTGTATTTTTTGGTGGAGAGGGGGTTTCACCCTGTTGGCCAGGCTGGTCTTGAACTGCTGACCTCAAGTGATCTGCCTGCCTCAGCCTTCCAAAGTACTGGGATTACAGGAATGAGCCACCGTGCCCGGCCTATTTTCTGTTAGTTTTAGTTGTGGACGCAGTGGTCTGTCTGGAACTTGTACATCCTAAGCAGAAGCAGAATTCCCTCTGGTAATCGTTATGATCATATTTTAAGACCTCCTTATGAAGGGCCTGGAACTGCTTATATTGGTCTTCTTTTGTGAGGGTCGGCTGCAGTAGATATCTTTGGTAGGTCCTGAGACTCTCTCAGCATACTGGTTACTGCTGGTAAAAAGCTCAATGGCTTGCAACAAACATTTATTTTCTTGCTCATGAAGATTTGAGTTGGCCCTGCTTTACTGGGATCATTTGGACTTAGCTTTGTGCTAAGAGTTGGGTTCAGTTATGATCCATATGCCCCATACCTCTCTTTGGCTATCTGGGACATACTTTTATGGTGGCTCTATGAGATTAATGGGATTATGATATATGCTATGGACTGAATGTTTGTGTTCTTCTAAAATTCATATGTTAACACCCTAATCCCCATTGTGATGGTATTTACAGATGGGGCCTTTAAGAAGTCATTACAGAATGAGGGTGGAGCCGCATGATAAAATTAGTGCCCTTACAAGAATAGTCATGAGAGTGCTTGCTTCTTCTCTATTCTGTCTCTGTCGTGTGATCATACAAGAAGACAGCCATCTGAAAACCAGGAAGAGTGCCTTACCAAGCACCAGATCTGCCCATTCCTTGATCTTTAGCTTTCCAGTTTCCAGAACTATGAGAAATAAATGTTTGTTATTTAAGCCACCTAGTCTATAGTATATTTGTCATATCAGCCTACACTGATGAAGACAAAAATGATATACAAACAAATTTGAAGCCTCCTCTCGTGTTGTGTCTGTCAACATTCCACTCTCAAGACAATTTATCAAGACAACGTCAACATCAATGGGGCAGGGAAGGAGACTCCACCAACAGAGGGAGACACCGCGAAAGCCAAGTGTGGATGCAATTTTATTATGGAAGAAGAAAGGATTTAAAAACATAATTCAATCTTCCCTTTCAGGGTAGGAAGATCAAGGCATGGCTGCATTAGCAAGATCCTGAAGAATGCACTGTTTCTCATACCCATAAAAAGAATCCTTTACATTTTCTGCATTAACCTTTTTATACTGAGCACCCATATGGCAAGTCTCACCCAGGAGGAAGGAAAAGAATAGATTTGAGGCAGCTAAAGCCAAGATGCTGACCCTGCTCCAGCTAGAAATGTTCCTCTCACCTGTTTCTTCCAATTCAGATGCTAATGAACAAGTGGTCTATTAAGGAAAAGGAAAACCAGGTGCCTCATGAAACAAACGATGCAACTACAGTAGCTCAGACAGCTCACAGAATTGTTGCTGTTGGTAACATACATCTCTATTCGTGCCATAGAATCTGCCCTAGTACGGTAGTTCTCAAACTTTAGCAAATAATGTAATTACCCAGAAAGCTTATTAAGAGAGTCCTGGGCCCCAGCCCCCAGAGTTCATAATTTAGTGAGTCTTGGGTGGGACTCAATAATTTGCATTTCAAACAAGTGGCCAGGTGATGCTGCTGCTGCCGGTCTGGGTACTATAGATTGAAGACCATTGCTATAGGTCAAAAATTCTGTCAAGCACAGGCAGTTTCCACTCTCCTGAGGATAGTGGGAAGCCTTCATCTTTGAGTTGCCATGATAGTCTGCTAGCACTTCTGATGGACTGAAGATATTCATAGACAAAAATGTGTGAAACTGCAGCCTGGCATGTCAGAGAGAATCCTGCGTTAGGATTGTTTGGTTTTAATTCATCTCTATGACCAACTTGCTTTGTAAACTTGGAGAAGCCATTTTCATCATTCGGGGTCTCAGGCTTCTGATATCCTAAAGAAAATCCAAGCATTAGATGGCTGGTCAGTTAGTTGGCCTTTAAGGAGTCTAAAAACATTGAACTAATAGAAACAGAGAGAAGAGTCATTGCCAGGGGCTAGAAGGTGGGGAAAATGGTGAGATGTTGGTCAAAGGATAGAAACATTCAATTATAAGATGAATAAGTTATAAGGATTTAATGTAAAACTTGGTGATTATTGTTAATAATGTTGTATTGTTTACTTGAAATTTGATAAGAGAAGATTTTAAGTGTCCTTATCACAAACACACAGAAAACAAAAATGGTAACTATGGGTATCAATGGATGTGCTCATTAATTTCATTCTAGTCATGATTATACAATGTACATGTATGCCTAATCATCACATTGTACACCTTGAATATATATGTATATAATACTATATAAATATATATAAATATAAATAATATATAAATATATATAAACTATATAAATATATAGTTTTTGTCAAATATAATTTTAAAATAAAAATCTGTTACCCATAAATTATATAATTTTGTGGTATCATTATTGGTAGCTCTGTGAACTTGTGCAATTTGCTTAAATTCTACAAACCTCAGTTTTTAATCTGTAAAGTAGATATAACAATAATACTGACTTTAGAGGACAGTTGTGGGGATTCAGTGAGATTATACATTCATGATCTTAGTAAATGCTTACTAATATCATGTGTTGTTATTGTTTTTGTTATTCTTAATCATATGGACTTCACATCATGGTATTAAATCTAAGGGAAGAGAGAGAGAGACCACTTCCAGAGCAAAGAGAAAGGAAGATTTAAAGGAGAAAGGAGTTCTAGAGCTGCATCATAAAGGTCAAGTGAGATTTGGACTTGTGGACATTTCAGGTAGAGAAGAAAGGAAAAGGTAGGCGGAAAGAGGAATGTGAATGTGAACATAAAGCGGGGAAAATACAGGCTGTGTCTACTGATCAGAGAGGAGCTAAATTTACTGGGAAGCTGCATGTGTGAAGCAATACAGTGGAAAATAATTTAAGTCTGGAACTAAAGCAAGATAAAGAAAACCTGGGTTTACAAGACCCATGACTTCAGATTTTATTTGGGAGACAATGAGAAATAAATAATAAGTTCAGAGCACAAAGAGATCATTAGACTTGGGATTAAGGCTGTATTACTTTAGATATTTACAGTTTCAGATGGTTCCTTCGACATTCTGAGTTTGTTTTCCTCCTCCTGATTGTGAAATGGAGCTTATGCATATACAGCATAGTGCTGTTACCAGGATTAAAGGAGAATACATACATGAACACATTGATAGTGGTTTTCTGCACATAGTAGACCTGAAGATAATGTTTTTTAAAAAGTTATTTTAAAATAGATTTACAGAGGAGTTGCGACGATAGTACACAGAGTTTCTGTATACTTGTCACCCTACTTCTCGCTAACAGTTTAATACCCATGATTCATTTATTAATACTAAGAAACTAACATGAGTACAATACTATTAACTAAAACAAAGACTTTTATTTGGATTTTACAGTTTTTTTACTAATGTAATTTTTTCTGTTTTATAATAACTAATGTCATTTTTTTCTGTTCCATAATCTAATACCCTGTTATATTACATCATTTTATCTCCTTAATCTCCTACAGTCTGTGATGGACTTTGGTCTTTCCTTTGCCTCTCATGATCTTGACACATTTGAAGGACATTGTTCCTGTGTTTTGAGAATGTCCCTCAGTTTGGGTTCATCAGACATTTATGGTTATACTAGAGTTAAGTATTTTGAGGAGGTCTATCAAAGAGGAGATAACATCGAATAAGGTGTATAGCTAGTGTTGGCTGCATAATTTGCAGGGGCCACTTGTTCAAAAAGCAGGAAAAAATGTATTAAAGATAATAATATATAAAGCTTTTATCTCTCAACTTGTCATGATGGTTTTTATTTGCTATTTAATATTATTCTAAATAAAATATAACATTTTAACTTATTAACAAATTTTATTATTTATCTTTATATTGTGCAATGACAGTCTTAAGTACATAAATAAGAGCATTTAATTCATATGCAGAATCACCAAAATTGTACAATTAGTATTTTGAACTTTGTACATGAATGTGTCTCATTTTTACCCAAACAACAGAGATGATGCACAAAATGAACTCAACTGTTTTTTTATTTTGCATCTTGGTATGCACATGTTCTACCAACACTCCACCTGCAGTTTACTGACGAATAAGAAAGGACTGAAAAGCAAAGAAACATTGGTTGCCCTACATTTCACTTTCCTTTTGTTATATCATTTTCAGCATAATTAGCTGAAACATGGAAGTAACATGGGTAAGAAAGGCTATGATAGAATTTCATGGTGATTTATGTTTCAGAGAACACCACTGCTTTCCTTCTCTGTTCAAAGAACGTTTGAAAGGAAGTATGGTTTCTAAGTGCTGTCAGTGTCCCTGCTTACTAAGTCATAGACATTAGTAAGTGTATTGACATTTCTCTTGTACTTGCTTTGTGCTGAACTTCCATGCACCACGGGCTCCCTGAAATCCTATGCTCATGGGCATCCTAGCTGCTTGTAAATCAGGTGGCAAAGATTAGTAGACATTCAAATTGTACATCATCCTCTCTGCTCACAGACAAGCTCCATTTTCCCATCACACTTCACTCATCATTCATAGAACATAAGTCCAAAGATAAAATTATTAAGAATTTCAAGATGCCAAGAGCAGAGCATTAAACCAAGTGTGCGGGCCCTACCAAGCATGGAGCTGTCTGGCTGCACAGGTTACACATCTATGAAGCCAATGCTGGGTACAAGGTATCAATGTTACCATCGCTGTTAACCTTAATTGTTTGGTCAAGGCAGTGTCTGCCAGGTTTCTCCATCATGAAGTTCCCAGTTTTCCCTTGGCACACTCCATTTGTTAGAAGCAAATCACTAATTCCAGCCTAAACTTAAAGGGAAGGAAATGAAACCTCATGTCCTAGAGGGAGGAGTCTCAAAAAATTGGTGGAAATATGTTTAAATTACCACAGTTATTAATATACACTTTGGGGTAGCTAATGCTTTTTGAATCTCATAACTCATGGGCCATTTTGGAATCTCATGACCCACATCTTACCTTCAGTTCTGTGATACTATATATGGCAAAAATGGTACAAAACCTAAGAAATTAACATGAGTATAATACTAAGAGCAGGAGAGCAAGTTAAATCTCCCTGCACTATAGATCACAGCCTCTTACCAGTAAGAGACTCTAGGTCTTGGAACTGACTCAGACAACAGGTGAAGTGACCCTCTCTATCCAGGAACTGCACTGACCTACTTTCCTTGGAAAATCTTTTCCTTTGTGGGCTATGGACACCACGTGGTGAGGTGGAGTTCTATACATAGAATCATCTCCAAGTAGATGACTGGGAGTAAGTAATTATCTGCCCATGGTGCAGGGAGCTCCAAGCCCCCTCATCACCCATGGAGTGCACAGCATCTCTGCCTGCCTGCAATTCCCCTCGTTTGGCAGATGCTGTCTGCAGAAGACGCTGAGTGCAGGCGAATTATTTCCACTACTTCCTGCTAATTTCAGTACTGCATTCATCCAAGGCTCTCAAAACTCTTAATCAACAGGAATATACTACCCTGAGACTGGGTCATAGAGGGACAGCCTAGAGATCTGGGTAGATTGGTGGCAGCTGCTGCCCTCTCTCTGAAGAGAATTAGTGTAGATATCATCATGCTTGGTGACAGGAGGAGGAATGAGACAGTCTTTTAAGGTCTCTTCCAATCTGGGAAGTCTATGAATATCGCTACCAGCTGAGAGTGATTCTCCATGCTTTATTCATCATGAAAATGACGCAAATTCAGAAAAGCAGCTCTCTCAAAGGTAGGTGGCCACTAAACCAGGCATTGAGACACTTAGCATTCTGAAAACACTTGCTGAGGAATGTCCTTGAGTTTTTAATAAAAGGTCATTTCAGGTATGGAGAGAAGAAGCATACTGTACTTAGTGTAATGCATGGAAATAGACTGAAGGGCTTTAAGTTCTATAGCAGTGAGCTATGGTTACCTAGAAAAGCTATTGTAATTCTAGACTGCGTTAACAGAAGTAAAAGACATCGGATAAGGAAGGAGACATTTTATCTCTTGTGCTGATCAGATCTTACCTGGACTATACTGTTCCATTCTTGTTACACTTGGGAGTTTAGGGGAAAATCAAAGACTTTCAAAGAAAGGTCATCCAGATCATGAAGGGTCTCAGAATCATGCAAAAAAAAAACAAAGCAAAACAAAACAAACAAAAAAACAGCTGGAAGGATCAGGCATGTAAAGCCTGCAAAACTAGAAACTGATAAGAATTATGACTGTTATCTTCCCATACGATGGAATGAAATGTGAAAGAAGTTTCAAGAAGCTAGCAACCAGTTCTAACAAGGTAGTGATGAGGATTTTTGTCTCAATAGTTTGTAAGGAAGACCTTTATAACATCCAGAGCTGTGCAATGATGGAATTGTGGATCCTGGCACACACTCATCAGAAGTAGCCTGAGATATCTATCAATGATGCTGAAGAGGTGCTTAAACAGTGAGTAATCTATTTCTAACTGCAAAGACTAAATACAGATATGAGTTTTCTTCATATGAATCTCTAAAATTCACACAATTGCAATCAACATCTTCTCTAGGATTTTTTTATTTTAAAAGTTTTCAAATATACAGTAAAATTGAAATAACTGCAGTAAACACCATATACCCACCATCTAGATGTTGTCCTTGACAACTTTTATAATCACAACTTTATTGAGATATACCATAAAATTCACCTATTTAACGTGCACAATTCATTGTTTTGCAGCATATAGTATTTACAGAGATGGGAAACCATCACCACAGTTGATTTTATATTTTCATCACTCCCCCAGAAAACACCATTTCTATTAGCAGTCACTTACCTTCAGACCCTCACTCGCCATGTTCTTTCCACCACCTAGTGCTAGGAAACCAACAATCTACCTTCTGTCTCTATAGACCTGCCTATTCTAGACATTTCGTACAATTGAAATCATACAATATGTGACCTTTTATTACTAGATCTTCTTTCATCTAGCAGAATATCTTCAAGGTTCATCCATGTTGCAGCATGTATCAGAAACCCCAGAAATATGTCCATGCATACACTTTTTTTGAGATGGAGTCTCACACTGTCACCTAGGCTGGAATGCAGTAGCATGATCTCATCTCATTGCAACCTTTGCCTCCTGGGTTCAAGGGATTCTCCTGCCTCAGCCTCCTGAGTAGCTGGGATTTACAGGTGCCTGCCACCAGGCCCGGCTAATTTTTTTTTTTTTTGTATTTTTTGTAGAAACTAATAGTTTTGCCATTTTGGCTAGGCTGGTCTTGAACTCCTCACCTCAAGTGATCCACCCACCTGGGCCTCCCAAGGTGCTGAGATTACAGGCATAAGCCACCACATCAAGCAAACATTTTATTTACTCAGTCATCAGTTGGAGGGCTTATAGGTTGTTTCTACTTCCCAGCCTCCAGATCTGTGAGCAATAAATTTCTGTTATTATTAGTAAGAAGAAGAAGGAAGAGAAGGAGGAGGAGGAGGAGACCTCCATGAACAAACATGTACAAATTGTTGTGTGGATGTATATTTTTATTTCTCGTATGATTGGATTTGCTGGATGAAAGTAAGTATGTATTTATGTTTATCAGAATCTGTCAGAACTTTCCCTGCAGTAGTTGTACCATTTTATAATAAATAGCCTTGATTATATTCTTTATAACAAAGAGTATAAGGGAGTTCTGATTGTTCCACATTCTTGTCAACTTCTAGTGTTACCGGTATATTTAATTTTGGCCATTTTCTTAGGTGTGTATTTATATCTTATTGTGGTTTAATTTGCACTTAGATGATGACTAATAATATTACGCACTTTATGATTTGCTTATTGGTCATTTGTATATTTCTTTTGTAAAGAGCATACAAATATTTTGCCTACTTTTTATTGAGTTGTTTGACTTTTTATGTTTGAGTTATAGGACTTATTTATATGCCCAGGGTAAATAGTCCTTTATTGAATATTTATTAATATTTTCGCACAGCCTATAACTTTTCTATTCATTTTCTCAATGGTGTCTTTTGATGAAAAGAGTTTTTTTTTAATTTTGAGGAGGCCATATTAGCATGTTTTGTCTTTTATAGTTACGTTTTCTATGAGCTGTTTAAGATATCTGTGTCTATCCCCAATAATGAAGATCAACAGCTATGCTTTTTTTTTATTATTATACTTTTAGTTTTAGGGTACATGTGCACAGCATGCAGGTTAGTTACATATGTATACATGTGCCATGTTGGTGTGCTGCACCCAGTAACTCGTCATTTAACATTAGGTATATCTCCTAATGCTATCCCTCCCCCCTCCCCCCACTTCACAACAGGCCCCGTGTGTGATGTTCCCCTTCCTGTGTCCATGTATTCTCACTGTTCAGTTCCCACCTATGAGTGAGAACATGCGGTATTTGGTTTTTTGTCCTTGCGATAGTTTGCTGAGAATGATGGTTTCCAGCTTCATCCATGTTCCTACAAAGGACATGAACTCATCATTTTTTATGGCTGCATAGTATTCCATGGTGTATATGTGCCACATTTTCTTAATCCAGTCTATCGTTGTTGGACATTTGGCTTGGTTTCAAGTCTTTGCTATTGTGAATAGTGCCACAATAAACATACATGTGCGTGTGTCTTTATAGCAGCATGATTTATAATCCTTTGGGTATATACCCAGTAATGGGATGGCTGGGTCAAATGGTATTTCTAGTTCTAGATCCCTGAGGAATTGCCACACTGTTTTCCACAGTGGTTGAACCAGTTTACAGTCCCACCAACAGTGTAAAAGTATTCCTATTTCTCCACATCCTCTCCAGCACCTGTTGTTTCCTGACTTTTTAATGATCGCCATTCTAACTGGTGTGAGATGCTATCTCATTGTGGTTTTGATTTGCATTTCTCTGATGGCCAGTGATGATGAGCATTTTTTCATGTCCTTCACCCAGTTGTTGATGGGGTTGTTTGATTTTTTCTTGTAAATTTTTTTGAGTTCTTTGTAGATTCTGGATATTAGCCCTTTGTCAGATGAGTAGATTGCAAAAATTTTCTCCCATTCTGTAGGTTGCCTGTTCACTCTGATGGTAGTTTCTTTTGCTGTGCAGAAGCTCTTTAGTTGAATTAGATCCCATTTGCCAATTTTGGCTTTTGTTGCCATTGCTTTTGGTGTTTTAGACATGAAGTCCTTGCCCATGCCTATGTCCTGAATGGTATTGCCTAGGTTTTCTTCTAGAGTTTTTATTGTTTTAGGTCTAACATTTAAGCCTTTAATCCATTTTGAATTAATTTTTGTATAAGGTGTAAGGAAGAGATCCAGTTTCAGCTTTCTACATATGGCTGGCCAGTTTTCCCAGCACCATTTATTCAATAGGGAATCCTTTCCCCATTTCTTGTTTTTGTCAGGTTTGTCAAAGATCAGATGGTTGTAGATAAGCGGCATTATTTCTGAGGGCTCTGTTCTGTTCCATTGGTCTATATCTCTGTTTTGGTACCAGTACCATGCTGTTTTGGTTGCTGTAGCCTTGTAGTATTGTTTGAAGTCAGGTAGCATGATGCCTCCAGCTTTGTTCTTTTGGCTTAGGATTGACTTGGCAATGTGGGCTCTTTTTTGATTCCATATGAACTTTAAAGTAGTTTTTTCCAATTCTGTGAAGAAAGTCACTGGTAGCTTGATGGGGATGGCATTGAATCTATAAATTACCTTGGGCAGTATGGCCATTTTCGTGATATTGATTCTTCCTACCCATGAGCATGGAATGCTCTTGCATTTGTTTGTATCCTCTTTTATTTCATTGAGCAGTGGCTTGTAGTTCTCCTTGAAGAGATCCTTCATGTCCCTTGTAAGTTGGATTCCTAGGTATTTTATTCTCTTTGAAGCAATTGTGAATGGGAGTTCACTCATGATTTGGCTCTCTGTTTGTCTGTTACTGGTGTATAAGAATGCTTGTGATTTTTGCACATTGATTTTGTATCCTGAGACTTTGCTGAAGTTGCCTATCAGCTTAAGGAGATTTTGGGCTGAGACAATGGGGTTTTCTAGATATATAATCATGTCGTCTGCAAACAGGGACAATTTGACTTCCTCTTTTCCTAACTGAATACCTTTTATTTCCTTCTCCTGCCTGATTGCCCTGGCCAGAACTTCCAACACTATGTTGAATAGGAGTGGTGAGAGAGGGCATCCCTGTCTTGTGCCAGTTTTCAAAGGGAATGCTTCCAGTTTTTGCCCATTCAGTATGATACTGGCTGTGGGTTTGTCATAGATAGCTCTTATTATTTTGAGATATGTCCCATCAATACCTAATTTATTGAGAGATTTTAGCATGAAGTGTTGTTGAATTTTGTCAAAGGCCTTTTCTGCATCTATTGAGATAATCATGTGGTTTTTGTCTTTGGTTCTGTTTATATGCTGGATTACATTTATTGATTTGCGTATGTTGAACCAGCCTTGCATCCCAGGGATGAAGCCCACTTGATCATGGTGGATAAGCTTTTTGATGTGCTGCTGGATTCGGTTGCCAGTATTTTATTGAGGATTTTTGCATTGATGTTCATCAGGGATATTGGTCTAAAATTCTCTTTTTTTGTTGTGTCTCTGCCAGGCTTTGGTATCAGGATGATGCTGGCCTCATAAAATGAGTTAGGGAGGATTCCCCCTTTTTCTATTGATTGGAATAGTTTCAGAAGGAAGGGTACCAGCTCCTCCTTGTACCTCTGGTAGAATTCGGCTGTGAATCCATCTGGTCCTGGACTTTTTTTGGTTGGTCAGCTATTAATTATTGCCTCAATTTCAGAGTCTGTTATTGGTCTATTCAGAGATTCAGCTTCTTCCTGGTTTAGTCTTGGGAGGGTGTATGTGTCGAGGAATTTATCCATTTCTTCTAGATTTTCTAGTTTACTTGCATAGAGGTGTTTATAGTATTCTCTGATGGTAGTTTGTATTTCTGTGGGATTGGTGGCGATATCCCCTTTATCATTTTTTATTGTATCTATTTGATTCTTCTCTCTTTTCTTCTTTATTAGTCTTGCTAGCGGTGTATCAATTTTGTTGATCTTATCAAATAACAAGCTCCTGGATTCATTGATTTTTTGAAGGGTTTTTTGTGTCTCTATTTCCTTCAGTTTTGCTCTGATCTTAGTTATTTCATGCCTTCTGCTAGCTTTTGAATGTTTTTGCTCTTGCTTCTCTAGTTCTTTTAATTGTGATGTTAGGGTGTCAATTTTAGATCTTTCCTGCTTTCTGTTGTGGGCATTTAGTGCTATAAATTTCCCTCTACACACTGCTTTGAATGTGTCCCACAGATTCTGGTATGTTGTGTCTTTCTTCTCGTTGGTTTCAAAGAACATCTTTTTTTCTGCCTTCATTTCGTTATGTACCCAGTAGTCATTGAGGAGCAGATTGTTCAGTTTCCATGTAGTTGAGCGGTTTTGAGTGAGTTTCTCAATCTTGAGTTCTAGTTTGACTGCACTGTGGTCTGAGAGACAGTTTGTTATAATTTCTGTTCTTTTACATTTGCTGAGGAGTGCTTTATTTCCAACTATGTGGTCAATTTTGGAATAAGTGCGGTGTGGTACTAAGAATGTATATTCTGTTAATTTGGGTTGGAGAGTTCTGTAGATGTCTATTAGGTCTGCTTGATGCAGAGCTGAGTTCAATTCGTGGATATCCTTGTTAACTGTCTATCTCATTGATCTGTCTAATGTTGACAGTGGGGTGTTAAAGTCTCCCATTATTATTGTGTGGGAGTCTAAGTCTCTTTGTAGGTGTCTAAGGACTTGCTTTATGAACCTGGGTGCTCCTGTATTGGGTGCATATATATTTAGGATAGTTAGCTCTTCTTGTTGAATTGATCCCTTTACCATTATGTAATGGCCTCCTTTGTCTCTTTTGATCTTTGTTGGTTTAAAGTCTGTTTTATCAGATACTAGGATTGCAACCCCTGCCTTTTTTTGTTTTCCATTTGCTTGGTAGATCTTCCCCCATCCCTTTATTTTGAGCCTGTGTGTGTCTCTGCACGTGAGATGGGTTTCCTGAATACAGCGCACTGATGGGTCTTGACTCTTTATCGAATTTGCCAGTCTGTGTCTTTTAACTGGAGCATTTAGCCCATTTACATTAAATGTTAATATTGTTATGTGTGAATTTGATCCTGTCATTATGATGTTAGCTGGTTATTTTGCTCATTAGTTGATGCAGTTTCTTCCTAGCCTCAATGGTCTTTACAATTTGGCATGTTTTTGCAATGGCTGGTACCAGTTGTTCCTTTCCACATTCAGTGCTTCCTTCAGGAGGTCTTTTAGGGTAGGCCTGGTGGTGACAAAATCTCTCAGCATTTGCTTGTCTTTAAAGGATTTTATTTCTCCTTCACTTATGAAGCTTAGTTTGGCTGGATATGAAATTCTGGGTTGAAAATTCTTTTCTTTCAGAATGCTGAATATTGGCCCCCACTCTCTCCTGGCTTGTAGAGTTTCTGCCGAGAGATCAGCTGTTAGTCTGATGTTCTTTCCTTTGTAACCTGACCTTTCTCTCTGGCTGCCCTTAACATTTTTTCCTTCATTTCAACTTTGGTGAATCTGACAATTATGTGTCTTGGAGTTGCTCTTCTCGAGGAGTATCTTTGTGGTGTTCTCTGTATTTCCTAAATTTGAATGTTGGCCTGCCTTGCTAGATTGGGGAAGTTCTCCTGGATAATATTCTGCAGAGTGTTTTCCAACTTGGTTCCATTCTCCCTGTCACTTTCAGGTACACCAGTCAGATGTAGATTTGGTCTTTTCACATAATCCCATATTTCTTAGAGGCTTTGTTCATTTTTTATTCTTTTTTCTCTAAACTTCTCTTCTCACTTCATTTCATTCATTTCATCTTCCATCACTGATAACTTTTCTTCCAGTTGATCGAATCGGCTACTGAGGCTTGTGCATTCATCACATAGTTCTCGTGCCTTGGTTTTCAGCTCCATCAGGTCCTTTAAGGACTTCTCTGTATTGGTTATTCTAGCTAGCCATTCGTCTAATTTTTTTTCAAGGTTTTTAAGTTCTTTGCCATGGGTTCGAACTTCCTCCTTTAGCTCGGAGTAGTTTGATCACCTGAAGCCTTCTTCTCTGAACTCGTCAAAGTCATTCTCCATCCAGCTTTGTTCCATTGCTGGTGAGGAGCTGCATTCCTTTGCAGGAGGAGAGGCACTCTGATTTTTAGAGTTTCCAGTTTTTCTGCTCTGTTTATCCCCCATCTTTGTGGTTTTATCTACCTTTGGTCTTTGATGGTGGTGACGTACAGATGGGGTTTTGGTGTGGATGTCCTTTCTCTTTGTTAGTTTTCCTTCTAACAGTCAGGACCCTCAGCTGCAGGTCTGTTGGAGTTTGCCAGAGGTCCACTCCAGACCCTGTTTGGCTGGGTATCAGCAGCAGAGGCTGCAGGACAGCCGATATTGGTGAGCAGCAAATGTTGCTGCCTGATCGTTCCTCTGGAAGTTTTGTCTCAGAGGAGTACCTGGCCGTGTGAGGTGTCAGTCTGCCCCTACTTGGGGGTGCCTCCCATTTAGGCTACTCAGGGGTCAGGGACCCACTTAAGGAAGCAGTCTGTCATTTTGTTCTCAGATCTCCAGCTGCATGCTGGGAGAACCACTACTCTCTTTAAAGCTGTCAGACAGGGACATTTAAGTGTGCAGAGGATTCTGCTACCTTTTGTTTGGCAATGCCCTGCCCCCAGAGGTGGAGTCTAGAGAGGCAGGCAGGCCTCCTTGAGCTGTGGTGGGCTCCACCCAGTTCGAGCTTCCCAGCTGCTTTGTTCATCTACTCAAGCCAAAGCAATGGCGGGCACCCCTCCCCCAGCCTCTCTGCCACCTTGCAGTTTGATCTCAGACTGCTGTGCTAGCAATGAGTGAGGCGCCGTGGGCGTAGGACCCTCCGAGCCAGGCACGGGATATAATCTCCTGGTGTGCTGTTTGCTGAGACCATTGGAAAAGCACAGTATGAGGGTGAGAGTGACCCAATTTTCCAGGTGCCATCTGTCACCCCTTTATTTGACTAGGAAAGGGAATTCCCTGACCCCTTGTGCTTCCTGGGTGAGGCGATACCTCACCCTGCTTCGGCTCATGCTCGGTGCGCTGCACCCACTGTCCTGCACCCACTTTCCGACACTCCCTAGTGAGATGATCCCGGTACCTCAGTTGGAAATGCAGAAATCACCCGTCTTCTGCATCATTCATGCTGGGAGCTGTAGACTGGAGCTGTTCCTATTTAGCCACCTTGGCTTCACCAGCTATGCTTTTAAATCCAAAAGTTTTATGGTTTTAGCTTTTTTTTTTTTTTTGAGACATAGTCTCACTCTGTTGCCCAGCCTGGAGTGCAGTGATGCAATCTTGGCTCACTGCAAGCTTCGTCTCCTGGGTTCAGGCCACTCTCCTGCCTCAGCCTCCCGAATAGCTGGGATTACAGGTGCATGCCACCACACCCAGCTAATTTTTTGTATTTTTAGTAGAAATGAGATTTCACCATGTTAGCCAGCATGGTCTTGGTCTCCTGACCTTGTGATCTGCCCTCCTCAGCCTCCGAAAGTGCTGGGATTACAGGCCCGAGCCACCATGACTGGCCTGGTTTTAGCTTCTAATATTTAGGTCTATAATTCACCTCAAATAAATTTTAGGTAAGGGTTGAAGTTCAATTCTTTTTTTTTTTTTTCATATGAACACAATTTGTGGAAAAAACTTTTTTTCTTTGTTACGTTGAATTGCTCCGGTGCCCTTGTTAAAAAAACAAACAAACAAATGCCCCTTTAAGTGTGAGTCTATTTCTGAACTCTCTATTGTATTGATCTATTTGTCAATTACAGTGCCAGTGTCACAGGGTCTTGACAATTTAGGTCTTCTAAAATTTTTCTCAGCAACATTTTGTAATTTTCAGTGTAGAAGTGTTGCTTATATATTGATAATTTTTTTCTAAGTATTTTACACATTGATGTTACTATAAAGGGAATTGCTTTGAATTTCATTTCTTTGTTGTTTGCATAATTGTGTATATAACAATACAATTGATTTTTTAAATGAAGTATACATGTACAGAAACTGCAAAAATTATAAGCGTATATAGCTCTATAAATTTTCACAACATATAAACTACTTTTAGAAATAGATTTCGTTTTTTAGGGCGGTCTTATGTTCACAGCAAAATTGAGCAGAAGGTACAGAGACTTCCTATATACCCCTTGGCCTCACGCATGCATAGCTTCTTCCATTATCAACATTTCCAAACATAGTGATACATTCATGGCAATTCGTGAATCTATATTGACAATTATTATCACACAGAGTTCATAGTTTATATTAGGTTCATTCTTGGTGTTGTACATTTTATGTGTTTAGACAAATGTATAATGGCATGTATTCACCATTATAGTATCATACAGAGTATTTTCACTGCCCCTATAAATTCTCTACATTTCACCTATTCATCCCTGTCACCCCTAGACCCTGACAACCACTGATCTTTAGCTGTCATCATAGCTTTGTCTTTTCCAGAATGTCAGTTGGAATAATACAGTATGTAGCCTTTTCAGATTGCCTTCTTTCACTTAATTATATGCATTTAAGATTCCTCCATGTCTTTTCATGGCTTGATAGTTCTGTTTTTTTTTTCCACATTGAGTGATATTTCAATGTTTAGAAGTACCAGTTTATTTATCCCTTCACCTACTGAAGGACATCTTGATTACTTCTAAGTTTGGGCAATTGTGAATAAAGCTGCTATAAATATCTATGTATTGGTTTCTGTGCCAACATAAGGTTTCAACTTCTTTGAGTAAATACCAAGGAATATAATTGCTGTATAGTGTAATAATAGTATGTTTAGCTTTGCAACAAACCACCAAATTATCCTCCAAAATGGCTGTAACATTTTATTCCCATCAGAAGTGAATGAGAGCTCCTATTACTCCACACCCTTGCCAACATTTGGTGGTGTTTGTGCTCTGGATTTTGGCCATTCTAATAGATGTGCAGTGGATACAGTTAATTTTTTAAACAAAATCTTGTATTCTGCAACTTTGGTAAATGTACTTATTATCTCTTGTGTAGCTTTTTAGATTTTCTGGGTTTTTTTGTAAAGAATTATGTCGTTTTCATATAGATAGTTTTGCTTCTTCCTTTCTGATTTGTATGCCATGGACATCTTTTTTCTTATTATTGCAAATGGTTAGGATTTTCAGTATGATGTTGAGTAGAAGTGGTGAAAGTGGGAATCCTTGCCTTGCTCCTGATCTTAGGGTAAAAGAGTTCAATATGATACCACAAAGGATGATGTTATCTGTAAGTTTTACAGATTCCCCTTATAGATTTGAAAAAGTTTCCTTGTATCCCTCATTTGCTGAGAAGTCTTATCATTATTTGATGCTGGATTTTTGTGTAAATGTTTTTTCTGCATCTATTGAGATGATTGTATTGTTTTAATTGTGTTAATATGATGAATTACATGCATTTTTTGTTGAAGTGAAATTTACATCCTATAAAATTAACCATTTTAAAATGACAATTCAGAGAATATAAAACCAAACTGCATTCATGGGATAAGCTCTTTATGGTCATAATGATATGGGAGCAGGGCAGGGAAGTGCTGGGTAGAGATGGGCGAGGTCCTTGGTGAAGGCTCCACCTCGGGCCTATGCCCACAGACCTAAATAAGGACAAGCATATCTGTTTTCATGCCCAAAAAGTTGACTTTTGGTCTACCACACCCCTCATCCTGTGCCCATAAAATCCTGGAACCACAGTGGACCACACACAAGTGGCCGTCGAGAGGAGCAGAACACACCGACAAACACTAGCAGACACTGGCAGGCCATCAATGGCAGAATGACATGAACTCTGAGGGGAATTCGTCTGGGGGCAGTCAGAGGAGAGTCCAGCTGCTGGGTGGCCCCTCTCCAGGGGAAGATCAGCTTCCCACTCCATCTCCCTTCTGGCTCCCCATCCATCTCACTGGGAGCTACCTCCACCACTCAGTAAAATGTTGCACTCATCCTCTAAGCCTACATGTGATCCCATTTTTCCGGTACACTAGGGCAAGAACCCGGAATACAGAAATCCCTCTGTCCTTGGAATAAGGCAGAGATTCTAACTGAGCTGATTAGCACAAGCCACCTACAGATGGCAAAACTAAAAAACGGCACTGCAACACATGCCCACTGGGGCTTCAGAAGCTGTAAACACTCAACCATACAGGCTGCTGTGGCATCGGAGCCGAAAAACCCTCCCCCAACCTGCATGTTCCACACAGGGATCTGAGCAGCAGGGCAAGGAAGAAGTGAGCCACACCCCTGTCCTGCCCTGCCAGCGGGATAAGGGAACATCTCCCATTTCAATAAGTTATCTTTTAAGGCCAGGCACAGTGGCTCACGCCTGCAATCCCAGCACTTTGGGAGGCCTAGATGGGTGGTTCACCTGACGTTAAGAGTTCAAGACCAGCCTGGCCAACATGGTGAAACCCCATGTCTACTAAAAATACAAAAATTGTCCAGGTGTGGTGGTGCATGTCTGCAATCTCAGCTACTTTGGAGGCTGAAGCAGGATACTGGCTTGAACCCAGGAGGTGGTGGCTGCAGTGAGCCGAGTTGGGACCAATGCACTCCAGCCTGGGTGAGAGTTCAAGGATCTCTCTCAAAAATAAATAGATAAATGAATAAATAAGTTATCTTTTAAGATACTCTATTTGATTTGCTAATACTTGGTTTGTTTTTATTAAACTTTAAGTTTTAGGGTACATGTGCACAACGTGCAGGTTTGTTACATATGTATACATGTGCCATGTTGGTGTGCTTCACCCATTAACTCTTCATTTAACATTAGGCATATCTTCTAATGCTATCCCTCCCCGCCACCCCCACCCCACAACAGGCCCTGGTATGTGATGTTCCCCTTCCTGTGTCCAAGTGTTCTCACTGTTCAATTCCCATCTATGAGTGAGAACATGCAGTATTTGGTTTTTTGTCCTTGCAATAGTTTGCTGAGAGTGATGGTTTCCAGCTTCATCCACGTCCCTACAAAGGACATGAACTCATCATTTTTTATGGCTGCATAGTATCCCATGGTGTATATGTGCCACATTTTCTTAATCCAGTCTATCATTGTTGGACATTTGGGTTGGTTCCAAGTCTTTGCTATTGTGAATAGTGCCACAATAAATATACGTGTGCATGTGTCTTTATAGCAGCATGTTTTATAATCCTTTGCATATATACCCAGTAATGGGATGGCTGGATCAAATGGTATTTCTAGTTCTAGATCCCTGAGGAATTGCCACACTGACTTCCACAATGGCTGAACTAGTTTACAGTCCCACCAACAGTGTAAAAATGTTCCTATTTCTCCACATCCTCTCCAGCACCTGTTGTTTCCTGACTTTTTAATGATGGCCATTCTAACTGGTGTGAGATGGTATCTCACTGTGGTTTTGATTTGCATTTCTCTGATGGCCAGTGATGATGAGCATTTTTTCATGTGTCTGTTGGCTGCATAAATGTCTTCTTTTGAGAAGTGTCTGTTTATATCCTTCACCCACTTGTTGATGGAGTTGTTTGTTTTTTTCTTGTAAATTTGTTTGAGTTCTTTGTAGATTCTGGATATTAGCCCTTTGTCAGATGAGTAGATTGCAAAAATTTTTTCCCATCCTGTAGGTTGCCTGTTCACTCTGATGGTAGTTTCTTTGGCTGTGCAGAAGATCTTTAGTTTAATTAGATCCCATTTGTCAATTTTGGCTTTTGTTGCCATTGCTTTTGGTGTTTTAGACATGAAGTCCTTGCCCATGCCTATGTCCTGAATGGTATTGCCTAGGTTTTCTTCTAGGGTTTTTATGGATTTAGGTCTAACGCTTAAGTCTTTAATCCATCTTGAATTAATTTTTGTATAAGGTGTAAGGAAGAGATCCAGTTTCAGCTTTCTACATATGGCTAGCCAGTTTTCCCAGCACCATTTATTCAATAGGGAATCCTTTCCCCATTTCTTGTTTTTGTCAGGTTTGTCAAAGATCAGATAGTTGTAGATATGCGGCATTATTTCTGAGGGCTCTGTTCTGTTCCCTTGGTCTATATCTCACTTTGTTAAAGATTTTCATGTAAATGTTCATGAAACAAATTGGTCTATAATTTTCTCTTTTGATAATGCCTTTGAGAATTTTAGTATAAGATGTATGCTGGTCTCATAAAATGTATTGGGATATATTTCTTCTTCTTCTATCCTTTCAAATATTTTATATAATGTTGTTGTTATTTCTTTCTTAAATATTTGGTTGAATTCACCAAGGGAACATTTCTGAGGCAAGGGTTTCTTTGTGGCAAGGTCTCTGATAACAGATTTATTCTTGAAAATTGGCCATTTATATTTCTGTTTTATCTCTGTCAATTTGGGTCACTTGTATTGTTTCAAGAATTTGTCCATATATTTGAAATTGTCAAATTTGTTGGTATTAAGTGGTTTATAATATTCTGTTATTTTGTTAAATATCTTTATTAAATATTTTAAAAATACAAATTTTTTATATTTAATCTGTGATGATAGTCTTCTTCATTCTTCATGTTAGTGATTTGTACTCTTGCTCTTTTTTGATTTGGGATTTTTTTTTTACTCAATCTAGCTGAAAGTGAATCAATTTTATTAATCTTTTAAAATAACCAACTTTTGGCTTTGTTAATTTTCTTTATTTTTGCATTTCATTTTCTTCTACTTTTTAAAATTTCCTTTCTTCTTTTTACATTGAATTTATATTGCTGTTTGTTTCCTGGCTTTTTAAGGTGGTACTTTAGGTCATTAATCCTAGACATTGGTACCTTTTTAATGTGTTTAAAACTATAAATTCCCCTCTAAGCATTGCTTTAGCTGCATCCTACAAATTTTGATATGTAGTCTTTTTATTCAGAACAAAATGTTTTCTAATTTCCTTTTTGACTTCTTTTATGACCCATGGCTTATTTACTACTGTATTACATAGTTTCCATTTTTCTTCTAGATATCTTGATTGTTATTAATTTATAAACTAATTCCATTGCATTTAGAGAATATTCTCTGTATTATTTAATTCTTTTAAATGTATTAAAGCTGTTTTTGGCCAAGCACGTGTTTTATCTTGTGCAATGGGAAAGAATACGACAACTGTGTATTCTACAACTGTTGGATATAGTGTTCTATAAATATCAAATAGGTCAAGAAAAATGATACTGTTCTTCAGACCATCTATACCTTTACTGGTGAAATTTTGACTAGTTGTTCTAGCATTAGTGACAGAAGGGTGTTACAATTTCCGGCTATGATTGTAATTTGTTTATTTCTTTCTTGATTTCTATTCACTTTTGCTTCATGTAATATAAAGATCTGTTACAGGGCAAACAGACATTTGTGACTGTTATGTCTTTCTGATGAACTGATCTTTTTGTCATTATTAAATATTCCTATTTATCTCTGGAAATACTTTTTTCCTGAAGTTTATTGTATCTGATATTCATGAAAACATACTCGTTTTCTGATGCTTATTGTTTGCATGGTGTAACTTTTTAATCCATTTACTTCCAAGCTATCTGTGTATTTATATTTATCGTATAGCTCTCATAGGTAACATATAATTGGGTCTTACTATTTTAGCCATTTTGATAATCTCTGTCTTTTAATGGAAGTGATTGTTCCATTAACATTTAAGATTGATAATGTTAGATTTAAATCTGTCACTTTTATCTTTTATTCTTTGTTTTTGTTTGTCCTTTCTGATTTTGATTCTCTGTCTCCTTTCCTGATCTTTTTTGAATTATTTGAGTGTTTATAGAACTTCACTTTAATTTATCTATTGTGTTTTCAGCTATACTTCTTTGCATTATTATTATTCTAGTGGTAGCTCTAGGGATTAAAATATTTATTCTAAACTTTTCACAGTCTACTTAGTGTTAATGTTGTACCACTTTACATAAAATATAGAAAACCTGAAATTTTAAAGATCTATCTTTATTGTTTCCCCTTCCATCCTTTGTACTGCAGTTGTCACATATATTAAACAACATATATTACAATCTCCACTTGGCAGCATTATGAATTTTGCTTTAAACAGTCATATATTTTTAAGAAGTTAAAAGAAAAATAGCCTTTTATATTTACACAGAAGTTTACCATGCGTAATGCTTTTTATTCATGTCTGAAGTTCTTGCATTATCTGTGGTATCATTTCCCTTCAGCCTGAAGATCATCTCTTGCTATTTAATTTAGTACAGGTCTGCTGCTGACATAACCTTTTAGTTTTAGTATCTTAATATAGTTTTACTTCTGCCTTCATTTTTGAAGGATATTTTTGTATAATATGAAATTCCAGACTCATAGTTGTTTTTCGTTTTCTTTCATCACCTTAAAGATGCTGTCTGGCTATCTTCTGGTTTTTGCAGTATCTGATAAAAAGTCAGTGTCAATTCACATAACTGTTATTCTGTATGCTGTTTTGAGTTCTTTTCTTTTTTTTTCCTCTTTTAAAATTTAAAAAATTTTACATTTTATGGGTACACAGTAGGTGTTTATATTTATGGGGTACATGAGATGTTTGATACAGTCATGCACTGTGTAATAATCACATCATGGAGAATGAGGTATTCATCTCCACAAGCACTTATCCATTGAGTCACAAACAAATCAATTATGTTCTTTGAGTTATTTTACAATGTACAATCAAGTTATTATTGACTATAGTTACTCAACTGCTTTCTGTATTTTCTTGTTATCATTTTTTTAAATTTGACTATAGTGTGCCTGAGCATGAATTTTTTCATACTTATCCTGCTTGTAGATTCTTGAATCTGTCAGTTCATGTCTTTCACCAAGTTGGGGAAATTTCAGGTCAGTATTTCCCCAAATATTTTTTTCTGCATCAGTCTTTTTCTTCTCCATCTTCTATTTTGATTACATGTATTTAGACATTTTAATATTGTCCATTATTTTCAATAATTTTTCTGCTCTTCAAATTGATAATTTATTTTGATTTAGCTGCATGTTTACTGACTTGTTCTTTTGCTGTCCTCATTCTGCTTTTAAGTCCATTCAGTGTTTTTAAAAAATATTTTGCCTTGTTGTTTCTGATTCTAAAAAATTTATTTGGTTCCTTATAGTTTCCATTCTTCTATTGAGAATTCTTATATTTTTTCCATTACAAGCATATTATATTTTACTTCACTGAGCATAGTAATAATAATTACTTTAAAGCCATTGCTTGCTAATTTCAATATTTGGGTTATCTCAGGGTTGACCTTTATTGATTATCATTCTCTTGAGAAAGGGTAACATTTTCCTGGTTCTCTGAATAACAAGTAATTTTGTGTGTCTTCTGAACATGGTGAATATTACATTATGGAGATTTGGGATTTTGTTATCCCACTCCTCTGTAGAGTGCTGATATTTTTTTAAGCAAAAAACTAAGTGATCTCAAATCACAAAGTCTCTTACATAGCAGTTCAAATCATAGCTCAACACTCCTCCACCACCCTGAAGTGAGTTGTTCCCATCTGCCTTACATATGTGTGGTTTAAGGGTCAGTAGAGATTTTGTTAATTTTTAGGCACAGAATTTGAGACTTCTTTCCAGGCTACCCCTTTCACTTTTCTGTGCCTGTAGTTGGCCTCAAATCAACCTTGTGGTTCTTTAGTCCAGAAACGCTATAGATTATTGGAGTTTCAGATTATTGTGTGATACCAAAACTGGAAACTGTCTTCCCACTAAAAGACAAAAGAAAAAGGAAAACAATTATCCCTTGCCTGTTTCTTTTCTTACATTTTGACTCATCTCCAGGATCTCCATATTTTTTCACTTGTCAGAAGTTTTTTGTTGTTGTTGCTATTTGTTTCTCATAATGAAGCATTATGACTTTGGCGCAAGACCTAACTGGGAAATTAAAAAAAAAGCCTGAGAGTCATAGAAAAAAATTTGAAAGAGAAGAACAATGAGAAGAGATTTTCCCAAGCAAACTTCAAGACATAATTCCATGATAAATAAATAATGTAGTACTCACAGCCAGGCTCGGTGACTCTCCCCTGTAATCCCAACACTTTGGGAGGCAAAAGCATGTGAATCACTTGAGCCTAGGAGTTTGAGACCAGCCTTCGCACCATGGTGAAACCTTGTCTCTATAAAAAATACAAAAATTAGGCAGTCTTACAACCCGGTCTGAAAATAATTAAACAGGTGAATTGTTTAAAAATGTAATATTCGCAATAAAATAGTAAATCAAAATGAGATATCAAGAAAGTGATGACAGCATATTGAAGATGTAGTACATTATAAAAATGACATTTTTAGTCAGGGTCAAAATTGATGAGTTATTCATTAAAGAGTTCTTGTAAAAGCTTTTCATGTGGAAAAAAGTTTGAGTTCTATTTTACATTATATTCAAAAAATAAGTTTCATGTCCCAGACAGAGAAATTAGTCAAAAGAAGGAAATTAAGAGCATCCAAGTTGGAAAGGAAGAAGTCAAATTGCCCCTATTTGCAGATGACATTGTCTTATATGAAGAAAAACTTAAAAGTTTTGGCAAAAAACTCTTACAACTAAAATGAAAAGTTAGCAAAGTTGCAGGATACAAAATCAACATACAAAAAGCAAATAGCATTTCTATACACCAAAAACTAACTAGTGGAAAAAGAAATCAAGAAAGTAATCCTATTTACAATAGCTATGAATACAAACAACAACAACAAAAACCTAGGGATAAATTTAACTAAGAAGATGAAAGATCTCTACAAGGAAAACTATGAAACACTGCTGAAAGAAATGGAAGAGGACATAAAAAGTAGAAAAATATCCCATGTTCATAGACTAGAAGAATTAAAATTGTAAAAATGGTCATGCCACCAAATGCAATCTACATAGTCAGTGCAAAACATGTCAACATACCAATTACATTCTTCACAGAAATAGAAAAAACAATTCTGAAATTTGTACAGAACCACAAGAGACTCCAAAAAGCCAAAATCATCCTGAGCAAAAATAAAAAAGCTGGAGGCATCACATTGCCAATTTCAAAATACACTACAAAGCTATAATAATCAAGAGCTCATGGTACTGGCATAAAAATAGATATATAGGCCAATGGAACAGAATATAGAGCCCAGAAATAAACACACAGATTTACAGCTAATTGCTTGTCAGCAAAGGCATGAAGAACATTCCCTGGGTAAACAATAGTGTCTTCAATAACTCCTGACAGGAAAACTCGAAATCTATATGCAGAAAAACGAAACTAGGCTTTTGTCTCCCATCCTATGCAAAAATCAACTAATAAGGGATTAAAGACTTGCTATGGTTTGGATATAGTTTGTTTGTCCCCACAAAAACTCATGTTGAAATTCGATCATCAGTGCAGTAGCGTTGAGGGTCCTAGCAAGAGGTATTTGGGTTGTGGGACTGAATTCCTCCTAAATAACTTGATGCTATTCTCACGGCAAAGAGTTCACAAGACTGGATTAATTCTCATCAGAATGGATTTGTTCCTATGAGAGTGGGTTGTTATAATGCCAGGACATCTCTCAGGTTTTCCCCTCCTCCTACAGGCCCGCTTTCCCTTTGATGCTCTCTCAGCTGTGTTGTGATGCAGCATGGTAACTCTCACCAGAAGCCAGGGCCATGCCCTTGAACTTATGAGCCTTAGAACCATGACCTAAATAAACCTATTGTTTAAAAAAATTACTCAGTCTCAGTCATTCTTGTATAGCAACACAAAATGGACTACGACAAGGCTTAAATGT
Organism: Symphalangus syndactylus; assembly: GCF_028878055.3. Taxonomy (NCBI): domain Eukaryota; kingdom Metazoa; phylum Chordata; class Mammalia; order Primates; family Hylobatidae; genus Symphalangus; species Symphalangus syndactylus. The sequence goes on from NC_072425.2 coordinate 25,493,978, forward strand.
GAGACCTAAAACCATGAAACTTCCAAAAGAAAACAAATGAGCATTACTCCAGGACATTAGTCTGGACTAAGACTTTATGGAGAAGACCTCAAAAGCACAGGCAGCAAAAGTAAAAATAGATAAATTGGATTATATATCTTCTGCACAACAAAGGAAACAATGAACAGAGTGAAGAAATAGCTCGAATAATGGGAAAAATATTTGCAAACCATTCTTCCAATAAGGGATTAATATCTAGAATAGACAAAGAACTAAAACAACTCAATAGCAACAAACAAATAAACAGACAAAAAACTCCTACATAATTCAATTTGAAAATGAGCAAATGAACTGAATAGACATCTTTTAAAAGAACATATACAAATAGCTAACAGGTACTTGAAAAAATGGTCAAGATCACTAATCATCAGAGAAATACAAATCAAAACCACTATGGAGTAACATCTTATCTCAGTTAGAATGGCAGAGAAAGGGAAACTCTTATATTGTTGGTGGGAATATAAATTTATGCAGTCATTATGAAAAATAGTATGAAGGTTTCTCAGAAAACCAAAGATAGGATTACCATATGATATCTCACTCTCACTACTGGGAATATTGCCAAAAACAAAAGGAAATTGGTATATTGAATAGATACCTGCCCTCCTATGTTTATCACAGCACTATTCAGAATAATCAAGATATATAGTCAACCTAAGTGTTCATCAACAGACAAATGGATAAGAAAATGTGGTCTATATACACAATGGAATACTATTCAGCCAGAAAAAATAACATAATTCTGTCATGTCACTCACAGCAACATGGAGGAGCTTGGAAGACATTATGTTACGTGAAATAAGTCAGGCACAAAAAGAGAAATATCTCATATATTTCTCATATATAGAAGCTAAAAAATTAGTCTCACAGAAGTAGAGAGTAGAATAGCGGTTACCACAGTTTCATAGTTTGGGGTCTCATATTTAAGTCTTGTCTTAGTCTATCTGAAGTTGGGCGGGGGTGTGAATAGTCAGAGATTGGTTAACAGATACAAAATTAGAGCTAAATAGAAGGAAAAAGTTCTAGTGTTCTATAATGCTATAAGGTGCCATTAATTAACAGCAATTAGTTGTGTATTTTCAAATATCTAGAAGAGTGATTTTGAATGTCCCCAACACACACCAAAAAATAAATAAATATTTGAGGTAATATGCATGCTAATTACTCTGATTTAATCATTACACACTGCATACACATATCAAAGTATCACATTGTACAGCATAAGTATGTACATTTATTATGTCAATTAACATTTTTTAAAAACTCTTTCCAAAATAATTTAAAAAATAAGTTTCACATGTATAAAGAGCAAAATATGGGCATAAAATCATAAACTGAATAATGGTAGAATAAGGTAGAAGGCAATTCATAAAAATAAACCTAGTTTGCCAAAGCCTTCTTATAGACAAAATACCCAGTAGAAACAGAGAAAAACACAAACTGACCGATTGTGTGTGTGTGTGTGTGTGTGTGAGAGAGAGAGTTGCACACACATTTGTGTTGATTAACAACAGGGATACATTCTGAGAAATGCATCATTAGGAGAGATTTTATCATTGTATGAATCTCAAAGAGTGTACTTGCACAAACTTAGTGTGGCCTACTACACCTCTAAGCTATATGATATAGCCAATTGTTCCTAGGCCACAAACCTGTATAGCATGTTATTGTACTGAATACTGTAGGCAGTTGTAACACACTGGTAAGTATCTGTGTATCTAAACATACCTTACATATGGAAAGCACAGTAAAAATATAAAAGATAAAAATTGGTACACTTGTATAGGCACTTATCATAAATGGAGCTTGCAGAACTGGAAGTTGCTCTGGGTGAGTCAATGAGGGAGTGGAGAGTGAATGTGAATATGTAGAACATTACTGTACACTACCATAGACTTTATAAACACTATACACTTAAGCTACACAATTTATTTTTGTATTTGAATTTCTTCAATAATAATTCACTTAGTTTACTGTAACTTTCTTACTTCACAAACTTTTAAACTTTCTGAACTTTCCAACTCTTTTTGTAGTAACGTAAAAGAGGTAGCTGAAAACACAAACACATTGTACAGCTGTACAAAAATATTTTTCCTTATATCCTTATTTTATACACTTTTTTCTATTTTTAATGCTTTTCTACTTTGCAAACTTTTTTGTTAGAAACTAAGCCACAAACATACACATTCATCTAGTCCTACGTAGGGTCAGGATCATTATTATCAATGTCTTCCTCCTCCATATCTTGTCCCACTGGAAGGTCTACAGGGGGAATAACGCACACGGAGCTGTCACCTCATATGATAACAATGCCTTCTTCTGGAATACCTCTTGAAGGACCTGACTGAAGCCATTTTACAATTAACTTTACATATATGTAAGATGTAGAAGTACACTTTAAAATAATGATTAAAAATATAATAACAGTAAATACATCAACCAGTAACATAGTCATTTATTATCACTATAAAGTATTATGTGCTGTATATAATTGTATGTGCTATACATTTATATAAGTTTTCTTATACCAGCACCACCACAAGTATCTGAGTAATCCATTGCACAATGACATTACGATGGCTAACATATCTCTGGGAAATAGGAAATTTTCAGTTCCATCATAATCTTACAGGGCCACTGTTGGTCCATTGTTGACCAAAATATTGTTACGTGGAACATGATTTATAAGTGTCTACATAGAAATATATAGAGATATATAAAACATATATATATGACTGAGAGAAATAGTTACGACAAATTTGACAAAAGGTTTGTATACAAAATATATAGTTTTTACAGTCATTATCACAAGGCAAACAACCCATTTTATTAATTAGTGAAAGCTGTAAGCCAGCAAATTAAAAAATTGCTAATTAATATATGAAAAACTAACCCCATTCACAATTAAACAAATTAAAACTGAGGCAAAATTGAAATAATATTTTTCATTAATTCAAACAGGTTTGTATGTTGCATCTGTATCTGACAGGTAGATGATGCCTGTCAAACATATATACACTGACCTTCAGTTAATCCTTATAGCAAATACTGATAACTGTTCTATGGTTTTTGTCAGTTCCTTGTACTTAGTGGGTAGGCAAGAGACTAACCCACATTTCATCAGGAAGAAACCAAAAGGAGATTATCACTGCCTTTTTGCCCCAGAACACAAACAAAGAGGGTGTCTAGATTAATTTTCTGTTGTGAGTATAATGAGTTAGCCCAAACTTAGTGATTTAAAGAATAAAAATTTGTTATCTTACAGTTCTGTATTTGAGAAGTCTGATATGGATCGCACTGGGCTAAAAGCAAGACACTGGCAGGGCTGCACTATACTCTGGAGGCTCTACAGAAGCGTCTGTCTTTGGCCGCTCCTTGGCTCACAACCCTTTCCCCCATCTTCACAGTATCTCCCTGATTACTCTTCTACAGACATGGTTCTCTCTGATCACAGCTTGGAAAGGTTTTATGCTCTTAAGGATTCACGTAATTAGACTGAACATACCTGTATTATGCAGGATAATCTTCCCATCTCAAGATTATTAACCATAATCACATTTGCGATCTTTCTTTTGTCTTGTATGGTAACATTCACAGATTTTGGGGATTAGGACACAGACACTTTCTGGGAACCAGCCTGCCTACCACAGCTGAGCTACTTGCAGGCTCAGTAGGGTTTCTACTCTGTTGGAGTTGTTATCACCTACAAAAAGACTTCTTGTGAAGGATTTAAGACCAACAAAATTTGCCCCTGTAGTGAAGAGAATACTGTTAAGTCTTCAGGAAATTAAGTTTATTATTTGATATGGTTTGGTTCTGTATCCCCACCTAAACCTCATGTTGAATCGTAATTCCCATCATTGGAGGATAGACCTGGTGGGAGGTGATTGGATCATGGAGGCGGATGTCCCCCTTGTTGTTCTCATGACAGTGGTGAGTTCTCACCAGATTTGGTCTTTTAAAAGTGTGTAGTACTTAGGCCGGGCACGGTGGCTCATGCCTGTGATCCTAGCACTTTGGGAGGGCGAGGCGGGCAGATCAGCTGAGGTCGGGAGTTCGTGACCAGGATAATCTGAGGTCAGGAGTTCATGACCAGCCTGACCAACACAGGGAAACCCCGTCTCTACTGAAAATACAAAATTAGCCGGGCGTGGTGGCACATACCTATAATCCCAGCTACTCAGGAGGAAGAGGCAGGAGAATCGCTTGAACCCAGGAGGCGGATGTTGCGATGAGCGGACATCATGCCACTGCACTCCAGCCTGGGCAACTCTCCCTTCACTCTCTCTCCTGCTGGCCATTAGAAAACGTGCCTGCTTCCACTTTGCCTTCTACCATGATTGTAAGTTTCCTAAGGCCTCCCCAGACATGCTTCCTGTACTTCCTGTGGAACTGTAAGTCAGTTAAACCTCTTTTCTTCATAAATTGCCCAGTCTCAGGTATGTCTTTACAGCAGTGTGAGAACAGACTAATATGGTATTCTTTACTAAATTAAAAAAACTCATTTTCTTTGCTTGTGCCTATTGACATCATTCATCATAATAGTCCTGTGACAACCATCCAATCCATTATTAGAAAAAAATCTCAAAAATTGATGACATTGTGTGTTGTGAAAGATTTGGAGACATGGTACTTCTTTATAATGTTGGTGAGTTTGTAAATTGGATCAGGCTTTTTTTCTTTCTTTCTTCTTTTTAATTTTTTTGAAGGCAGTGTGGCAGTTATTTATCAAAATTTCAAAAACATGAATACTCTTCGACCCAGCAGTTTCTTAGGTGTCTATCCTACAGAAAACATTCTCACATTGCACAAAGACAGGTACAAACTTCAACACTGAGTTTGTTAAGGCATATCTGGAAGAATTTCCATGATCATTAACAGAGCAAATGTTAAACATATTCTGGTAGATTCACACTTTGGAATATGAGACAGATTTTAAAAGGATGAAATAAATCTACATAGACTAAAATAAGAAGATAACGAAGACATAGCAAAGTAAAAGAGCAAGCTACAGTATGAGAAAATATGATCATGTGTGTGTAATTCATGCATATATATAAAGTCCTGAAAATATTTGGAAATATATAAGCAAAATTTTAACAATGATTTCCATTGAGGGGACATTGATGTGGACTTGGGTGTGAGGGCTTTGAAAGTAGTCTTTTATTTTTACTTATAATTTTAATAAAAATGTATTTAAAATGAAATAATTTTAAAATGACCAAATAAAAGAAAAAAATAAACCCCTGATTATTCCCATTCATTTGATGACTCTATAATTGCATATTCTCCCTAAATCAATGAATCATCAAAAGATTGAATCCAGTTGGTCTTACTCCAGGGATAAGCATTATTATTCCAATTTTTCAGACAAAGTATTATGAATTAACTTTTTAAATAACCCACAGCTACTTAGTAGCAAAATCAGAATTGGAAGAGCCATTTCTCAGTTCATTCGTAGCCATATCTAGTTACAGCATAGCTGGGAAGGGGCAGAAGCAGGTTTCTGGATACTTTTCTGAACCACTATCTTGTAAGTGTAGCCCCCAATTCTTAATTTTGTAGCCGTCTCCTTCCCCATACACATTTGCACTTTCTCTCACAAAAGGCAAATGCTCTGCCTCTTGACTTTGAACTTGGCCATGTGATTCGATTTAGCCAATGGGATGTCAGTAATCATGACATAATCAGGGGCTTAAAATGTGCTTTTTCAATGGGGTTTGTCCCCTAGAGCTTCTGTCATCTTCAGGAGCAGAGTTTTCCTAATGCAACTGCTGTCCCTGGGCTCCAGAATAAACACAAGTGGAACACAGGCACTCCAAGTAACCAACAGAGATGCTGCATGAAGAAGAGTCCCCTCAGCTGAACTGCAGATCCATGAGCTAATGGTTATACTTTTATGCTCCTGAGTTTCATACTTTTCTTGAAAGTTTTCTAAATGGTCTTTCGTTAGTCAACATTCAACCAGAGAAGCAGAACTATAGATTACACACATGCACACAAACAAATGCAGGCTCATCACACAAACTTATACCTACACATAAAATTCCTGTTACTGGTTTTTGGCCTTTTGCAATTATGAGAGCTAGTTAAGTGTGTCTGTAAGGCCATTGTTTCTGCATCGAATGCTAGATAGAGCTCAAAGCTCAAAGGGCTGGAAGTCAGAAAGGTAAGATAGATGTAAAGTTGGGAGGTTGAGGGCAGACTCAACCCAGAAGCATCAGCTGAAACCCCTTGAGGATGGACTGAAACTTGTTGCTTCTGGCCTTGGTGATGTAGGTATTCTACAGACACCATATGTATCACTTGCTATAGAGCTAAACATAGCACCTGGCCCAGCAGTGGTAGAAGCTGGAGGACCCAGGGGAAAACAGAGCAGTTGCAAGCCCAGCTGCTACTTCAAGTCAATGAGGTGAGCCAGCAGGTCAGTAATAACATATGTGAGCTATTAAATGGCTACTAGTCCACCCTCCAGAGCTTTGCAGGGCCCTCCTTTATGGTGCAACCTAACCAGAAACATAAAAAAAAGGAATTCTGGGAAATGTAGTTCAGCCTACCTACGTAGGCCCATTATAAAGTCATTATAGCTTCTGATATTCCAATTTAGCAGGTAAAGAAATAGTGTCTCCAGAGAGCATGTGGGACCTGACCGGTATCTCATAGCTGGTAACTGGTAGAATTGGAACTTGAATCAAGCTGTCTGATTTCTGGCCCCTGTGTGATCTCCATTCTACATATTATAAATAAATCTTTCATGTCATTTTTTACATATGATGACAGCTTCTCCTGAAGCTGGAGAGATTCATCATGAGCGGGAGCAGGGAAGGCTCATTGAGAGGCATGAGGCATTTAGAGGAAGGTCAACCTAGGTGGAGTCCAGGAAAGCAAGTGTCATGGGACAGACTGAGATCAGGAGGTCCTTGAGGAAAGAGTCATATATATGGAGAATACACCCCCAGGGTTTGTTCCTGTGTTTCATTATTGTGTGTTGCTTTATTTATTTTGGCTGATAAACATTATGAAACAGGCAGGCAGGTAGAATGCGACAGACTGAAACAATCAGGCAGACATTGGGGCAAGACCTGGAGACCTCCCCAGGAGTGGGGAGGCACTAGAGAGGAAGGATAAAAGAAGACAATCTGATGCAACAGAAAAGACACACCGTGCAGTAGAGCACTGGGCAGTCTACCACTAGCCCATGCAATGCTTTAACAAGGGCTTCCCGTGAGTGTGGCTTGGGGAGTCTATGGCAATTTCTTGAGAGCCAGATAGATGGACAGGACAAGAGTTAGAAAGTGACAGCACCCTGGCCACAGCATGAAGGTTCAGGAATAGAAATCTCATCACCAAGTGGAGAGAGAGGGAGAAAGAACTGGCATTGATGCCTCTGATATCCTGAGGGGATGCTTACCACTGCAGGGCAGACTGTATCCTCCAAGAGGATATGGATATCTTAAGTATTCTGGTTACCATAACAACACTAGCCTGGCACACTGCATGCCACATGACAGCAGTCATTCAAAAAGCATCTATGGGCCGGGCACTGTGGCTCATGTCTGCAATCCTAGCACTTTGGGAGGTTGAGGCAGGCAGATCACCTGAGGTCAGGAGTTCGAAACCAGCCTGGCCAACATGGGGAAACCCCATCTCTACTAAACATACAAAAATTAGCAGGGCATGGTGGTGGGCGCCTGTGATCCCAGCTACTCAGGAGGCTGAGAGTGGAGAATCACTTGAACCCGGGAGGCAGAGATGATTGCAGTGAGCGGAGATCGGGACCACTGCACTCCAACCTGGGTGACAGAGCGAGACTCCATCTCAAAAATAAATAAATAAATAAAAAAGAAAGGAAAGAAAAAGCACCTATGAATGACTGAATGCATGTCACAGGCCTTGGTAAAAAACAGCTTCAGATTCAAAATCTCATCTCCATCATTAAGATGTCATAAAAACTTGGCACTTTATGTAATCTGCCTTGGCCTCAGTCTCTTTATCAATAATATGGGAATAATAATATCATTTACCTTACAGGTAAAAGATAAAAATATAAATGATAGAAGCTATATACAAGATCTGGCTCATAATAAATAAGAGTCCCAGGAGTGTTTGTTAGTTTTCTGTTATTCTGGTTTGAATCTCAAGTCAGGGTCAGGAATATGATCAAGGGATATGATTATTAAAACTAGGTTCTCAAGCAGGGGTCTGGCTGCATGAAAAGCACTAGGGAAAAAGGTGAAAGAAGAACCAGTGAGAGCATCAAGTTGCCCTTGACATTCCTGAAGGTTAATCAATGACTGATATAAATTCTCCATCAACTCACTCCTAGGATGGGCTGGCCCCATAGACTGGAGCAGGTTTTGGAGTAGGCAGGTCTCTGCCGTTACACGCTCTAGAGCTGTCTGTCTCTGAGAGCCAAGGCCCAAGGGGAGGCAGTGGCAGGATGAGTGCTGGATGATGCAGTGGGGCTCTGAGCAGAGAGCAGCTGAAAGACTGCCCAGTGATTTACAGCCTTTAAATGGCTCTACCCTTCTGCAAAACTCTTAATTTAATAGACAAACATCTTGGGATAAGGGCTCACTAGAGACAGAACTGATGGGATAAATGTTGGAAGATTAAAGACCTACAGAGGGGAGTGCATAACTCAGTTATGAAAATGGTAAAGAACTTTTCCAGCAGGAAGCCTCCCCACCCCCTCTCCAAGTGGCAGACTTGAGAAAAGCCACCAACAAAGGATCTAAGATATTGACTGTTTCAGGAAAACAGCCACCATCCTTGAAAGGGACCTTAATTGCTGCATTGCCCAGCATTTTTTACCCACATGTTATGCAGATGGGAAACTGAGTTGCAAGAAAGTGGGATGTCTCAATAACGTCTGTCATTAGCAAAGTTAGTGCTAAGATTTTGGTGTCTAGGCTTCCTTTTGATTCACAGTAGACAGTAAACTGTTGGTTCTGACTCGCACACTCTTGTACCCTCAGTAACTAGCAAAGTGCTGGACACATAGTGGGTCCTCCATTAACACTAGGTGAATAAATGATGGGTCTACAGGGCTTTCAGGACCATCCTCCTGGAAACCTATCAGTTTTTTCTTCAGCAAGGTTCCTGGGGTTATTGATTGCCTGGGAATTGAATGTTTAGATTCTCATTGTTTGAATGCTTGCTTTCCAGTCCTCCCAGCCCATTGCTTCTTTATTTCTCCCAATTCCAGTATTCTTTCTGTGACATAGACATTAGACTCTGACCTGAGCATTGAAGAAAGAGAACCAAAGGAGACGTGGGTTGACTCAGATAAGGCAGTGAGGTGAAAGATCATAAGTGGATCACTTAAGTTGGCTAAGAGTTGAATGGATGTGGGGTTGGGGGATGACCAAGGCTATGCACTTGATGTTGTCAACCTAATTTTTCAATCTAAACATTAGTGTGTAGACTACAGATAAAATGCCAGAATTGGCCAGCATGAGAAAACAAAAATGCTAAGGGGAACTAGATACCTTACATATATGGAAAACCCAGACTAGACTCTTTGAAGAGGGATCTGTGGGCTCTAGACCAGCCTTCACAGGGGTTCCTTGATTGGTCTTTAAGGAATTGTACTTTGAGTCTTGATCTGACAGTACTTTCTCTGGTAATATCTATTGATTAACTGTAACTAGTGTTTCAAACTATGTAAGAGTACCTACAGATATTTGTGTACAGTTGCAGAAGTGATATAACAAAGCTTAAGTCCTACATCTGATTTTTACTGTGTGCATGACCTAGAGCAATTTATGTAACCTATGTAAGTTTCAGTTTTATCTTTTATATAGTGGACATGACCACAGTATCAACCTCAATGGGTTTGGGGGAGACTTTATTTTTAATTTTTATTTTCTTATTTTTTCCCCAGCATTCTTGCAGGTTTTGGGGAGACTTTAATGAGGCTTAGCATAATGCCTGGCCCACAGTGGATGTTCTCTGGGGAGTTAGTTAATCTCTCTCTCTCTCTCTTTCTGCGTGTGTGTGTGTGTATGTGTGTGTGTGTGTGTTTTGAGGGGATGGATGCTTTATTTCTGTGTGCTGCTCCCTCATGCTCATCAAAACATCCTCAGAAGGCCATCAGAATCAGCCATCAGCCTGTGCCTGTCTTTAGGGAAAGTGTTTTATATACCTTCTCAGTTTTAGAGTGCTTAATCTCATTTTGAATACAGCTACACTTTCTGGTTGTTGACTTCCATTCAGAATTTAATTTACCTTTACAACTTTGTGTTCCCTTTCATCAACTTTTATGTGGAGGATACTCTTATTTTTTCTCTGTGTAGTTTCTTTGATATTTTTTCTAAATTAGGTTTGGTAAACCTCTTTTCTGGTTTTGTTCACCTGAAAGGCATTTATTGAACACCTGTTATATGCTAGATGTGATATCTTTTGTATACTTCATAGTACCAAATCTTCATACACTGTAGTGATTTTTGAAGATTAGAAAGGAAGTAACAGGCCAGGTGTGGTGGCTCACACCTGTAATCCCAGCACTTTGGGAGGTTGAGGTGGGTGGATCACGAGGTCAGGAGATCGAGACCATCCTGCCAACATGGTGAAACCTCATCTCTACTAAAAGTATGAAAATTAGCCAGGCGTGGTGGCATGTGCCTGTAATACCAGCTACTTGGAAGGCTGAGGCAGGAGAATCACTTGAACCAGGGAGTCATAGGTTGCAGTGAGCCGAGATCCCACCACTGCACTCCAGCCTAGCAACAGAGTGAGATTCCCTCTCAAAAAAAAAAAAAGTAACAAAGGTAACATAATTACCCAGGGTGCAGTTACATTGTATATAAACTTCATTCACAACCATAATTTGCAACATGCTAACTAACAGTAGGAGTACATGGAAAGTTTATTAATTGAATTTTCTATGGCATGAAGTTCAGAAAAACAGCCAGTACACTGAATAATAATGAGGATTCAACAATGTTTTGACTAATAAGAATACTGGATCAAATCTAAAAAGATAAAATTGAATATGGAAAAATATCAAGTATTCACTTGGATTTAAAACTCCAACTCTATAAATAAGAGATGAAGAAAATAGGGTTTGAAGAGAAGATAGGTTTAAAGCCCGAGGTTGTATTTCTATTTAAGTATGGCGGTGGCATGAGTCAACAATGAACTCCGACTGGAATAAAAAGTGCTAATGCTATTACAGGCTGAACTAAGAGTTGTTTCATGCTGGATGGGGGAAAAATGATAACCCCACTGTAGTTAAACATGGTCCAACCATATCTGCAATTCGCGGTTCAACCTCAATGTAAACTTGATGATTGCAAACCATCATGAGGCTAGAAGAAAAGGAAGAGCAAATCAGAAACAAAGAATGGTTAGGGAACTTTCTTATTCTTAGCCTGGAGAAAGAAAATGTTGGGAGAAGTATCTTGGTAGCTATCTGCAAACGTCCGAACACTTGTAGAGGAGAACACTGAATGTTAGAATAGTACAATAGGTGGAAATTGCAGGAAGATATACATTAGCTCAACATGAAGAATCACTTCCTAAAAATTAAAACTGCCTCCTCAAGAAATTAGCTGACATGTCGGTTCACCCGCTTCTTAGTGAGCACTCACACGTGGGATAACCATCAGAACCATCAGGTGGCACTGTTATAGAGGGAGTTGGATGGCATTGTATCAAGTCAAAGATCATAACTTACACATTTTATATGCACGATAAATATTTGTTGAATAAAGAATTAGTCAGACAGAATTGCTTCCTTGAATAACAAATGTGATTAACTAAAAAACAAATTTTCACTACATGGAGAAGTAAATTTTGAGAAGCTTGATTAAAATTGTAAAATTGGAAAAGGTATAAAGACTTAAAAAAGGAAGGTGCTCACCAAAGTCGAAGGTATGAAATATACCATAAAGTTTAAAAGAAATAATACTTATTACTGACTCACATAGAGGATCTCAGAGTTTACAGCACACTTGGCCCCATGATTTTTGATCTAAATCTCACCAAAGGAAGTGATATGAAAAGGCATAATAGCACCCTTATTGTCCTCATTTAACATATGAGGTAACTAAGGTTCAGACAGAAAAATGGATTGGCCAGGATATAGAGCTGGGTTTCAAAGGTAAGGATTTTTATTCCAAATTCTTTGTTTTGATTTTGTTTTTGTTTTAACTACCTCACACTAATAGGGGACAAAGGAAGGGAATAATCTGGAGAAGTAGAGAAGTTATTACTTTAAATGTGGTGCTGTCTAAAAATATAAGAAGTTGCAAGTCTTGTTTTTAATAAAAATGAAAGAGTATCATTTCAAGAAAGAAAAGCTCAAAGGCTATGAGGAGGAGAAATGAAAGAAGTTTATAAACATTCAAATGGCTGCTGTTCAGACGAGGTAGTAAAGCCACAAGGCAGGCCTGAATTCTAGTGTGTTTGTTCCTTCCTGGCCTTGATGTAGCACAGCACACAATGAAGTTGGAAGGAAGGGATGTAGGAGACAATGATGCTTCCTTTGGGAGCTGGCCATTATTGCTTTGCTGTGGTGAACAGGTAGTTTTGAAAATTACACACTATGGTGGCAGGTAATTTATTTTTTTTATAAATTGTGAGATCTGAGTTGAAATGGAGAGGGAAAAAAAGACATCTAAAATGATTAGAAAGGAGTCCTGCGAGCTCGCCTGCATATGGCCAGTGTGATTCGTTCTGGGGGTTACCGAAAGGAGGCAATGTCCATCCTGCTCTGATGAGCCAAATGTGAACTTGGCCAAGGACTTTTCTAGAGACAGTTTATGCCGGCATCTCCAGATGTCGCTGTTCCCCGCCCCCTCTCCCTTAGCATCCTCTAATGCCGTTATTGTAGCACACATCACAGTTTATTATAATTACTCCCATCTTTTCCCACCTGTTCTGTGTGACTAGAAGATCCAGCACGCAGGCTCAGAAGGCTCTGTGGATATAGTGGTGATGAAGACCAACACTGTACCAGAGTGTTGATGCTTAGAAAAACAAATTGTGGAAAATGAATACCTACCATTATAGATGAAGTCACTGAAGCCCAAGAAAGAGAATTGATGGTCTGAAGGAAATTAGGGAAAAATACTTTTTATGTGCACTGTTCCAGTATACAATAATGAGTAATGTAGACCCTGCCCTCCTGGAGCTTGCCATCTAGTGGAGAAGACAGACATTGAATCAGTGATGCAGATCCCCAATAGACAAAGTGCAAATATATATACATATTTATATATATATGTATATATATTTATATGTATATATATACATATTTATATATATATGTATATATATTTATATGTATATATATACATATTTTTATATATATATGTATATATATTTATATGTATATATATACATATTTATATATATGTATATATATTTATATGTATATATATTTATATGTATATATATACATATATATGTAATAATTAAACAAAAATTAACTTTGCCCTAATCTAGGGGTTATTTAGAATTCTGTGATCCACTGATACCTTTGAAAATCTGATGAAAGTTATGAATTATCTGAAACAATGTACATATGTACCCAATATGTACAATATAGATATCATTTGAGGAACCATTCATGGACCCCTAGATTTTGCATTTTTGTTCTGAGTCTTTCTTAGGTGACTTCACCTACTTCTAGTTCTCCTTTCTTTTGGATCATTCCCAGTGTGTACTCTCCAGATCAGATATCTCCCCTGCAATCTGGAAGCCTGGGCAGCTGTCTACGGAGCAGTTCCCTAATAGTTCCACCAGACTACACTGCTATCAGGAGGTAGCAAGAGCTGCACTTGGTAAGCAATTACATGTGTTGTACTAGTCCGTTCTCACACTGCTAATAAAGACATTCTAGAGACTGGATAATTTATAAAGGAAAGAAGTGTAATTGACTTACACCAGCATGGCTGGGGAGGCCTCAGGAAACTCACAATCATGGCAGAAGGAGAAGAAAGCACGTCCTTCTTCACATGGCAGCAGGAAGGAGAAGTGCAGACGAAAGGGAGGAAAAGCCCCTTTCAAAACCATCACATCTCGTGAGAACTCACTCACTATCACAAGAACAGCATGGGGGGACTGCCTCCATGATCTAATCACCTCCCACGAGGTGCCCCCCTGCAATGTGTGGGATTACATTTCAGATTACAATTCAAGATGAGATTTGGGTGGGAACACAGAGCCAGACCATATCATGTGCTAAAGATGGGGTTAGCAGTGGCATTGTAGGCCTAAGGAGATTGATGAAAAATCTCCTGGTGCACAGTGGAGATAGTTAATAGATGGTCATAAAATTGTACTTATTACTCTGAAAAAGGTTAAGAAGAAGATGACAAGTTCAGAATTGTTAGACTATGAGTGTAGGTTAAGCCTTGATTTTGAGTGACATTGCCACAGGAGAGAGTGTAGAATGAGAAGAGAAAAGAGTAGAGGAAAAGAAAAGAGGAGGAGAAAGAAGGACAGAGAAGGGAAAGAAAGAAGGGAGTGGAAAGAAAAGTATATTGAAGGAAAAGATATAGTCAAAGAGAATCCTGGGAAACCTTAGCATTTACAAAGTCAGTAAAGGAAAAGGAATCTTTGTAGGAGCCTGAGAATCCTGGAAAGAAGTCCATTTTGAGGAAGAAGTAACCAATACCAAATAGTACAGACATCCTATTTAGAAAATAAGAAAGTAAGTAAGAAATAAGAATGTCCATTGGGTCTTGAAATTAGGATATCACTGGTGACCTTGGCAAGAGAATACTGAGTGAAATTTTAGAAGAGTTCCAATTCCACTGGCTTGGGGAATGAATGGAAGTAAGAATGTAGAAACAGTCAAGGCAGAGAAACACTTCAAAATGCTCATCATTGAAGGGCTAAGGAAGGATGAGGTGCAGGGAGAACATGGCATACTGGGGGAGCTGCTATGGGAGATAGATATGATTATTGATAGGAAGGCAGAGGTAGAAAAGGAGAGTTAAACATCTCAGAAATGAAAGACCCACTTGATAAAACGAAGTCTTACAGGAGATGTAGAGAGATGAGTTTAAAGACACGGAGCAGAAGAAAAAAATCTTAGGTACCACAAGGTTCGGAAATAGGAGAGAAGGCAGGGAACAAGTGTAGTGCAGTTAAGTTTGTAGGTGGGTCAGGGAGGCAGTGAGTTGAGGGGCTGTAACTGAAATCCTGAGGTTGTCCAAATGGTTGGAGGTTCTGTCCTGCTCCTCACTTTCTCTTCACTGCAGTCAGTTTCCTGTGGGGCCCACCCCACCATTCTCTTTGTGGTGGAGACACTAAAAGCCACAAGGCTGGTTTTAAATAGCCCTGAAGTCTGTCTCTGAGTCATTGACCCTCCATGAACTCAACCTTTTTAGAATACAACCTTTAAAGAAAGTTTAAACATTAGACATCAAAAACAAGGGGAAAAATGTTTTTCCTGATGTTATTTGCAAATGTCATTTTAGGGTTGAGGAGTCTGGTTGGGAAACTGTGAATCCCATATCATTTTCTGTGGGTTACTTTAAAGTCTGAATAATATAAAACCTTCTGCAACCTTCTTTCAGACCTTGTTGGAAGTGAAAAAAACATGATTTCTGGTCTGCAATTACTGTCACTTGCTTTCTTTAGTCTCAATCTCTTCATTTGAGGAAAGTGATTCTGGGCATGGTGATATGCTTGGTCTCTTTCAACCCTGAAAAAGATTCTACTTGAGAAAATTGCTTGGAACCTGATACAGTTTGGATAAATTATCATGTTGAAATTCCCAATGTTGGAGGTGGGGCCTGCTGGGAAGTGTTTGGATCATGGAAGTGAATCACTTATGAATGGCTTGGGCCATCCCCTTGGTGATGAGTGAGCTCTCAGTCTGAATTCACAGGAGATCTGGTTGTGTAAAAGTGTGTGGCACCTCCCTCATCCTTTCTCGCTCCAGCTTTTGCCACCTGATATGCCTGCTCCTGCACTACCTTCTGCCATGACCTCCCTGAGGCCTCCCCAGAAGCTGAGCAGATGTTGGTGCCATGCTTGTACAGCCTGCAGAACTGTGAGCCAATTAAATTTCTTTCCTTTATAAATTACTCAACCTCAGGTATTTCTTTATAGCAAAGCAAGAGCAGCCTAATACAGAATCCAAAGTGTGTGTGTGTGTGTGTGTGTGTGCGGGGGTGGTTTAGATAGGGTTTCACTCTGTTACCCAGGCTGGAAGGTAGTGGCATGATTATGACTCACTGCAGCCTCAACCCCCTGGGCTCAAGCGATCCTCCATCCTCCTAAGTAGCTATGACTGCCACCACATCAGCTAATTTTTAATTTTTTATAGGGATGGGGTCTTACTATGTTGCCCAGGCTGGTCTCAAACTCCTGGGCTCAAGTGATCCTCCTGCCTTGGCCTTCCAAAGTGTTGTGATTACAGGCATGGCCACTGTGCCCAGCCCCAAAGTTTTTATTAAGTGGCACATTTAGCTATGAATCATAACTCACAGGATCAATAAAGGAAAGAAAAGGAAGGATAGAATCCTGAGCGAGAAAAAAAAAGTAAAAGTAGATGTCCTATCTTGATCTGATGTTTTCCAGGAAAGTTCAGCCCTTTTTCAAAAGCCCTCAGCACAAAAATATTCTGCCTTATGTCATTGACTCACAGGGGCAGGTCAAAACTAGTCTTATATCTGTTGCTTTAACTTGACCTGAGTATAGAAGAGAGCTGAAAACACAAGAGATCAGGCAATGGTATTACGGGAAAATGCAGCTGAGAAAATCCAAGGAAACGTGCAGAAAATGTTTTTCATTTGCCACTTTTTGGGGCTGCTTGAGGTAGGGACTCAGTATCTCATTACCCCTTCAAAGAATCATCTGCCATGGTTTTCAGTTTCCCTACAGGAGGAGTTGTGAATGGGTTCATTAGGCTGTGAATTAGTGGTCTGAACCTTTAGTTTGAAATCGGGTTTTGCAGTGTAACAAGCTGAGTAGACTTAGGCCATATAAACTCTTGAAATAATCATTTTGTTCATCTGTCAAATTGGAAATAGCTTATATATTTACAGGAAAATTTAAAACCATATGGTATATGAAGAGTTTGCTGATGTTGGAGCCTGATGAACCTGGATTCAGATGCTACCACATTTTCATCATCCCTTCACCATGACTATTCGATTTGTTCTCTGTTTTGCTCACCTATCCAATACCTCTTCTCCATCTCTCACTCTTTGCTCAGACATTGCTACCTATTTCATGAGAAAATTGATGAGAACTTCTACAAACCCTGTCACTATTGCCAGCCTACTGGGATTTGGGCCTCTATACTTTCTTTCCCTCCTGTTTCTATAAATTATTGTTCATGCCTGTAGATATCATCTCTGCCTTTCTCCGTCCCAGCCAAAGCTCCTCTCAAGGTCACTGCTTTAGTAATCTAGAAATCATCCTGGCTTGCCTAAATCATAATTTTTCCCCTCTCCAGATAACCTTCTCAATTAGCATAGAAACATGATGTAATGCCCCCCCACGCTTTTAAAAAAAAATACCCTAGACTCCAGGCTCATGGAGACAGCCCCATTTGCAGTAAATACCACCTCTATTCTTCCAGTTCCTCAGACCAGAACTCTGGGCTTGTCTTTGGCTCTTTTTTTCTTTTTCTCTCATACTTCTCATGACTCCTGCTATCATCAGCTCTCCAGGAAAATAGCAGCAGCCTCCTCTCTGGTCTCCATGCTGCCACCCTTGACCCCTCAGTCTATTCTCCTCCTAGCACCCAAGTAATTCTTTTACAATATGACCCATCGTTGTCATTTCCCTACTCAAAATCTTCCTCTGATTAATATCTTCTCATTTTATTCAGAGTATAACAAGTGACTCTCACTGGAAAATAACTTCGGCTGCCCTGTGTCATCTGGACCCCTTGGGATTTCATCGGGGAAAAATATTCTCCCCACTTGCATGCAGCTCACACCAGATTCACTTTCTTGCTGTTCCTTGATCCCACCAAGCTCATTCTCTCCTTAGAACTCAAGCTTGTGCCATTCTCTTTACTTACCATGCTCTCATCCCAGATGGCTTTGTATGTATTGGGTTCTTATTTCTTCCATGCCTCTGCCCAACAATGACTTTCAGAGAGGTCTTTGTCAACCATCCTATATAAAAGTAGCATATGCTATCTTTAAACTATAGTTTATAGTTTTCCCACGGCACTCATTACCTCTCTTGTGATCAATTCCTTTATTTATTGATTGGATTATGATCTATCTTTCCTATGAGGATGAAAGCATGCTACTCTGTTGTATCCCCAGCCCCTAGAACCGTGCCTGCCATATAATAGAAACTAAAATGGCTTCAGATAATTCATTCAACTTTGCTAAGTCTGGCTTTCTTTAATTCTAGAAATTGAGATAATATTGCCTATTTTGTAAAATTGCCATAAAGATCAAAGATATATGAAATGCATGGCATGTAGCAAGAGTACAATGAAGGGCATGCATTATTATTAATGTTGTGTGGATTAACTGGAATAATGTATGCAAAAGTCTTGGCATACTGACAACAGTCCAGGTTTTATAGTTGCACATTTGAGTTCAAATTTCAATTCTGCTTTTTACAAGGAAATGGACTTCAGACAAGTTACTTAACCTCTTCTTAGTTTCAGATTTTTCATCTATAGAATAAAAATAATAGTATCTTACTTGCACAGGTAATAAAATCCTGCTGACATATTGCAGGTGCTTGATAGAGATGCAATACTTTGAGTCTCAAATAAGGTCTGCATATAAAAGTGCTTGGCACAGGTTGTGGAATTGCTAAAGTCAGGAAAATATATTCTTGACCCACAAGTGCTTGACAGTACAGGCCACTCTTAAATCACTGTGGCAGGAAGAACAGTGGCCCCCAGAAAGACTACATCCTAGTCCTCAGAACCTGTGAATAGTTAGGTTATATGGCAAAGAGGACTTCAGTTTGCTAATCTGCTGACTTTAAAATAGAGAAGTTATCCTGGATTATTGGATGGTGCCTATGTAATCACAAATGTCCTTAAAAGGAAGAGAATGGCAAAAGCAAAGAATCAGAGAGATGGTAGCATGAGAAAGACTCACCTGGCATTGCTGGTTTTAAAGATGGAGGAAGGGGCCATAAACCAAGGTATATGGGTGGCCTTTAGATATTAGAAAGATCAAGGCAACAAATTGTTCTCTAGAATGTCTAGAAAGAAATGCAGCCCTGCTGACTCCTTGATTTTAGCCCAATGACACCCATTTCAGACTTCTGACTTCCAGAACTTTAAGAAAATAATTTGTATTGTTGAAGCCATTAAGATTGTGGTAATTTGCTAAAACAGCAACAAAGATAATCACTAATCAACTCTATAATACAGGTGATAACAGACCTGCCCCTCACATTTGTGAGGCTTAAGGCAAGATTAGAAATACAGAGTCCTGGCCTGCAGCCCACTTACATTCTCTTTTTATGCCAGCTTTTTCTTACATCAAGAGGATCTTCATGTGCTTGTGTGTGGAAATCCCAGGCCTCAGATTCACCCTTCCATCTAAGACATACCCTTCAGGCACCCTTCATGCCTAGAGATGTGCATATCAACAGCTGAGTCCATTCTCAAGGCGCCAGATCCATGGATGAGACCCTGCAAGTGGACTTGGAGCAGTCCAGGTGGACCATCCTGGGCACGATGCACAGTCTGAAAGTTTGGCTATCCCCTATATGGGAATCCATATAGTTCTCACCACCTTTCCCCGAAGAAGAACCAGAGAGAGGTTCTCTAAAGTAGCACTCTGAGTACATCTTTCTGTGATGATGGCAGTACTCTATATATGACCTGGTATTTGTAACTATGGAGCACTTCAAATGTGGCTAATTAACTTCGGAATTGATTTTTTTTCATTGTATTGTATTTTAATTAATTTAAATTTAAACATCCACATGTGGCTAGTGACTCCTATATTAGTTAGCACAGCTCTAAAACATGGGGTCCATGACAGGGTGTCCAGTTGACAAGGTTTTCAGGTGATACTGTTGATGAGATACATGAAAAGAATGGGGAAAATGTTTTGAATGCAAATATAAAGAAGCTATTAATCCTTTAAGGAGGGAATCCATGGTCTTCTTAAAGGAAATTAGTATCTCAGTTACAGTTTGATAGGAATTCTGCTCTCTCTCTCTTTCCTTCAGATATTTCGGCACATGCTCTCCTTTCTGGGTAAATTTTTTTCTGGCCTCTTAGTGCTTGGTGCTAGCTTACAGCATCAGTTAGTCTTTGCGGTGTAGCAAATCACCCCTAAACACTGCAGCTCAAAACAACAACCAATGATTTTGCTTATGATGCCATTTGGCAGTTTGGGGTGGGCTCAGCAGATAGTTCTTCTGGTGGAAGAGATATTGATATCTATCTGGTGGAGGAGATATTGATCCCAGTCCTTGCTGGGATCAATCACGTGTCTCTAGTCGACTAGTGGGCTGGTTAAAATGATCTCAGCTAGGATAATTCATCTCTGTCCTGCATGGTCTCTCATTCCCCAGCAGGCCACTTTGTTCATGTACTGGTTGCAGATTCCCAGGAGAACAAATGAAGACTCCCAAGGCTTCTTGAAGCTTAGTCTCAAACTAAGATACTAAGGAACTTCAAAATTACATGATGAAGATAAAATACAGAAGGAAATAAAAAAATGTGAATGTTTTAAAAAATCTACCTTTCACCTCTTGTAGTTTTCCAGTATCCTGTAGTTGAACCTATGTGCCTGTCTTAGTTCAGGCTGCTATAACAAAGAGTCATGGACTGGGTGTCTTAAAAACAACAGAAATTGATTTCTCACAGTTTTGGATGCTGAAAGTCTGAGATCACAGTGCCAGTATGTCCGGGTACTAGTGAGGGCCCCCTTCCAGATAACAGACAGTTGTCTCCTCCTTGTATTCACATGAGGCAGAAAAGAGGATGAGAGAGAAATCAGGGTTTTTTTTTTTTTTTTTGGCATTCATCTCATTCATGAGGCTATACTCTCATGACCTAATCATCCCCCAAAGGCCCCACCTCCTAATCCTATCACATTGAGGCTTAGGTTTCAGCATGAATCTGGGGGGGGATACAAACTTTCAGTCCATAATAGTGCCAAACATTAGACTTCTAATATTTGTCTTTCACTTAATTTTTACCTAACTTCATAAAGAAGACACTTTAATAAATATTATCCCCAATTTAGAGATGTGAAAAGCAAGGACCAGAAACTTTTCAAGTTCACACAACACATGGGAGAACTGGGGTCAAGCTTACTGGTATCTGATTGTAAATCTGAGTTTCTCAGCCTTGGCACTACTGGCATTTTAAACTAGATTATTCTTTGCTGTGGGGGGCTGTCTTGTGCTATGTAGGATGTTTAGCAGCATCCCTGGCCTCTGCTCACCAGAACTCAGTAACAATCTTCCAGTTGTGACACCCAAAATATCTCCGGATATTGCCTAATATCTCCAAGGAGTGGTGGGAGAGACCAGAAATAGCCCCTAATTGAGAACCACTGTTCTAAATCATGGTTTTCACTCTACCTTCCAATAATGCCTCTCCTTGAGTGAGGGAGTGGAATCCTACTTACCGTCAGTGCTCAGTATATGCCTTCAGACTGAAGAGAAGGATTGAGGCAAAGCTAGGGCAGTAGGATTGAGGCAGAGCTGGGCCAGGATTCAAAGCTGCTACCACCATTCCACAGGCTCCTCTCAGAGCTCTCTATTCAGCATTAAGCCTTTCCTTTTTCCAAATGCCCTCAACTTCTCATTATGAACTCAGCATCCTCTACCGGGTCACAGTTGGTGAGAACCAGCCAGTTCTCCCAGAATGTGAAATGATGGCCTCAGAGCAAGCTAAAGAGAAAGCTCTAAGTTGGAATGGCTTTACCATCAGTGGCAGGGAGCTAAATATTTCATCTTCATAAAATAAACATAGATCATCTCATCATGAAATATACATAAAAATGTTTAAACACGTTAATTATTAAACCAATATTGATTCATACTGGATGAGGCATTAAGGGAAATTTAGCTAATGTATTTAATATCTCCTCCACAGTTGACTAGTATCAGAATTCATCATATCTAACCACCAATAATCATAAAAGTGGCAGACAATATTTATGATCGGGGTGAGTGAGTGCCAGACAGGAAGCAATGAGGACAGAGGAAATATGAGGATCTAAAGGACAGAGCCTTTCAGTTGTCACAGCTCATCCTTGGAATTTCAGACATAAATCACTGGGTGCAGTCACATCATCAAAGTTTGATAAACCTTTCATATTGGGACAGTTATTGAATATCATTTGGACCTGGCTTCCTTCTCAAAAATGAAATGGCATGGCTGATGCAATGTAAAGGTAGAAAGAGAATTGGAGCAGAGCTTTAAAATCCTGGATTTGAATTCTATCTCACTGATTTTTATAGCCTTAGGTTATATTTACTCATCTGCAAAATGGAATAATAATATTTGTGGATGGCATTTTATTCTCATCATTATATATGTTTTAATCCTACCTCACTAAATGGATTTCAAATCTCTAGGAGAAGAGGCTTTTGCCTTTTGTATTTTTTTCTTCTGTGTCCTAATAACAATTTATTTAGTTATTTTAGTTATTAAAAGCCCTGCCGTGGAATTAGAAAAATCTGGATTTGAATTCTGAATCTTGAGCAAGTTTCTTTGTGCCTCAAGTTCCTCGTCCTTATAACAATTCACCCGCCTCATGGGTTCACTGTGACTAGAACCTGACACAATGTGTATAAAGTGTTAAGAATGTAGCATACAGGACATGTTAGGTACTTGGTGGCTGTTATTATTCTCTTAGAGCAGTGACAGAGAACTAAGCTGATAATTATTCAATGAAATTTCAACAGGCTGTTTTTATCAGTAATTTATGAACTTTAAACACTGGACGTAATTTTAAATATCAGTCCCTGTGGATAACTTTGGAATCATGCAAACTAGCTTCTAGCCCAAACACTGCCTCTATCAGGGCCAAATCTTGAGAAGAAACTCGGCTTGTTGTGCCTCCAAGTTTAGTGTCCTTCCACCTCCCCCCAGGTTCTAGTGCTTGGAAGGAAGAATTTCTCTCTGATGTGAAGACATTCTTGGGAAGAGCTAGTTCGAGTCCATTCTCTGCCATCGATTCAACCTCTGTGACTCAATTTCCTCATCTGTAAATGAGAGATCAGAATATCTAACTCACAACTTCATTTTGAGTATAAAAGAAACTTAAAAAAAACCACAGACACATTTTGCCAATTTAGATATATCAGCTATTATATTTTCTAAATTTTGAGATATACTTTGTATTATTTAACATTTCTGAAATTGGGATATCTTACAATTGACATGTACATTAATGTAGTGCTTCTCTCTTTTTCTCAAGGAGCTCTTATTAAATCAGTAGCATGTCTTATCATTGGAAATGTCTTCAAATCAAGACAGAATGATATTATTATCCATCTCACCATAATTGTATAGACCCTCCTAAGAAACAGCAGTGCTTCCCCCTAGATCAACTATTCTGGGTTCAGGTAGTTGCTAGTAAGTGGAAAAAGGCAGTGAGACCTAGATGTATTCTCTTATTTTCTTCTGTAATAAAGTATATTGACTTACTGTGGGGGTATTCCTCAGCTAAGGTGTGGGGAAAATATCAGACACGTGGATATTTCCCAAGAACGTATTCTTGAGATGCATTTTGGCATCCAGGAAAAGTTGATGAGAAATGGTTTGTGTATCAGGACCCATCAAACTCTGAGACTGAAAATCTCTCCAGCAGTATTTCTTGGCTACCAGATGTTACACAGCTGCATTGCAAATTGTTATCTGAGCTCAAAAGGGAAGAAAAGAGAGGATTGTTGAAGCCATGAAGGGACATGACACAGTAAATGGTGCATTTAATTTCAACTTGATGTGAGAGATAGCATGCATTAGATATTGTCTGATCATTAAAAACATATTTATGGAAGTTTAGCAACTTTGTTGGGGATGTGTGACTAATAATATAGAATTGTGAGGCCTCAGAAACATATTTGTCTTAATCCATTGGCATTTAGTTTGGATTATTGACTGTTAAATCAAAATAAAAGTTTTCACTTGAGGTTTCGCATTTCATTCACGACAGATTTGTCTTCATCCACATACTCATATTGGATACCAAGTTTGCCCATAAAAAAGCCCACTCTAACAGAATCATAGAATTTCTATGTTGGAAAAATTCTTAGAAATCCAATCTCCTTCCAGCTTTTTTCCGTGTAAGTGCATTTTATCTGCTTTGAATTACAACTATATTTTCTGAATAGATGTAGTGTTACTATTTTGAGGAAAATTTTGAAAAGAAAACAGATCATCTGTATTCCTTTCACTATACCATTCCCTTCCATTTCATTTTCTGTATATCTCTGCGGGTTTTGTACATAGTGATAATTGTGGTATATGGGTAAGTTATTTCTAAACCTTCCTCTTCATTGTTACTACATAATTTTCATTATTGCTAGGTTTAGTAATATAATACTGTTCTAGAAAATGGCTGCACTGGCTGGGCATGGTGGCTCATTCCTGTAATCCCAGAATGGTGGGAGGCTGAGGTGAGCAAATCACTCGAGGTCAGGAGTTCGAGACCAGCCTTGCCAACATGGCGAAACCCTGTTTCTACTAAAAATACAAAAAATAGCCAGGTGTGGTGGTATGCATCTGCAGCTCAGCTACTTGGGAGGCTGAGGCACGAGAATCCCTTGAACCTGGGATGGGAGGCGGAGGCTGCAGTGAGCTGAGATTGTGCCACTGCACTCCAGCCTGGGTAGGAAAGGAAAGGAAAGGAAGGGAAGGGAGGGGAGGGCAGGGGAGGGCAGAGAAGGGAGGGGAAGGGAAGGGAAGGGAAGGGAAGGGAAGGGAAGGGAAGGGAAGGGAAGGGAAGGGAAGGGAAGGGAAGGGAAGGGACTGTGCTATAACATACTGAACTATTTTCTTTCTGCTATTGAGACTTTTAAGTTGTGTCTGGTGGAGCCAGACTACCTAAGTTATAATCTTGTTTCTACCCACTTATCAGCAATATGACCTTGGATAAGTACCTTAATGTTTCTCTATCTCAACTTCCTTATTGGTAAGATGGGGATAATATTAGTATCACTGCATAGAGTAGTTGTGAAGATTAAAAAAATTAACCCGTGTTAAGCATTTGAAACTGGCACACAATGGACACCTCATAAGTGTTAGTTATTATGTTGATAAATAAGTCAGTTGTAATTATTATGGATATTCTTCCCTAAAATGTTGAAACATGTTTTTCTTAAAAATGACACCCAAGCCATTTTCATAAAATTTCATAGAAATTGTGACTTAGACCCTTTTTGAACATTTCCAAAGTCAAATAATCGATTACCTACCTAGACAGGTTATTTCACTGTGGGATGGCTTTAATCATTGGGAGTCTTTTCATGTTTAATCTAAATGAAACTTCCAGTGAATCCCATGCAATAACTAGGTTCTATCCCTGTAATCATGCAAATTTTTTCAATACATTGAATCTCAAAGCATATTCCCCTGGACACTAGTCATCCCCAAATTCAAGCCATTCAAGTTGCATTGATTCCACGTTTAAAATGTTTTGAAACCATTCTCTCTTTTCTATTTTCATCATCACCACCACCCTGGTTAAGCCCTCATCCCTCCAGCCCTGGTTACAACAAGAGCCTCCTAGTTGGCGTCTACATCTGCCTTTGGCACATAGCCACCAGACTGGTCTGATATAAAAGCTAATATGATCACACAATGTGTCCATGAATGGCCCAGGCTACCTCTAGTGACCATGTTCCTACCTCTGCCAGTAGAGAACTATGGTCTTAAGGACCTTGGCTTTGATTTTAGAAGAAAAAAAAAACTAAAAAAGCATATGAAATACTCTACAGTTTGCACAAAACCATGAAGATAAATCTTTCAATTATGCAATTAGAGACTAGGATGCTGAAAGAGATGTTAAATAGATCCTTTCAAGGTAAAGTGTTACATGATTAAAGTTATATTATTTTTCCCAAAAAGGCAGACACAGGGAGCACCAACACGGCAAAAAAAAAAAAAAAAGCATGCAATGATGTGGGGGTTTATAAATAACTTCAGGATAGAATTGGCTGCAATAATTTTATTTGTATATTTATGTGTGTGTGTATATATGTTTGCATATGTGCATATATATGTGTATTTGTGTGTATATGTTTTCCCCTTTTTAATTGCTCTTATTTATACTTATAAAAATAGTATACACTCATGTTTAATTGATGAAAATGTTTTCAAATGTCCTATCCTTATGTCCTGCCAGTCTCTAGAGTAGGAAAGCAATATTGTTGTTCTAGGATAAAAATAAGAGGCTCAGAGAAGAGAAGCTTGCCTATATAAGTTAAATGGGGAGATCAAGACTAGACTCTGAATACACAGAGGCAGAGAGAAATAGGGCAATAAGGTCAGATTCTAAAGTCAGAGAGATCTGGGTCTGTATCATACATATGTAAAACCATAGGCCTCAGACAAAGCTCTTTAACCCTTCCGACTAGTTTCCTCATCTGTACAATTAGAGCTTAACGCCTGCTTTTTAGGACACTTGTAAAGATTAAATCAGATAATGTCTGTGAGGCACTTGGCCCAGAATCTAGCATCTACTGGCTGGCTCAATACATGAGCTTTTTCCTTCCCACCATCCTGGCCCCTTTCTCCTTTTCTTCTGGCTCCACTTTCCAAAACAACTCAACTGAGATGATGTAATGCTTCAATTGCCTGACCCAGGCCTGCTGTGGGATTGTGGCCACTGGCCTTGCGTGATAAAAGCACTACATAAATATGCCTCCTGGAAATGCTGACATGACCCCAGTTACCGTCAGGTGACACCTTTGGAGGAAAAGAAATGGATGTTTTGGTCCCAGCCTGTAACTCTAGAGAGAACTGGCCATAGGCCCAGCTTCATACTTGGGCATCTCTGGACTCACAGGTGTTAGTTAAACCCAAGGTACATTACATCCCATCCACAGATTAAAGCTCGTCCTGGATGGATATGCCCTTCAGTCCACCTGTAGTTCTTTCCATCTCACCCCTCTTTGTATGTTGGGCATGTTCAGAGATATGTGGAAAGAGCAGGGTTTGGAATGAAGATATTCAAGTTCAAGTCCTGCTTTGCAACTTGCTGGTTCAGTGACCAAAGACAAATTAACCCAAAGGCAAATTCAAATTGAGTTTATCCAGAAAGGAAGAATGATAATTGCTTGTGTCATGGGTTTAAGCCAGAATCAGCCTCAAGCCTCCTTTGGAAGAGATGATGAGTATGCTGTTCTCCCTCTCATATGGCTTTTCCTGGAGGGTATCCAAGTTAGCTTGACTCTGAATGTCCAGGTTCTCAAACCTCCCTGAGCAGGGACAGGAGAACACTGTCCTCCACATCTCCGACCCACACTTCATCACTGGACCCTTCCAGAGAGGACTTGCAGGACCCCTAACTTTTGATTCTATCTGCCTGGTCAAGCTCAGACACAGAAATAAAGACAGGGCCTCAGTATCTGCCTGCCCCCTTCTTAGACTGGGGCAGGGGCAGGAACTGAGCTGCATAGACATGAGGAAACCATAATCAAGACCCTGGAGTGTTTAAGGTGCCACCTGGCAGAACACATCCTGTCTTTAGCATGCCAGCAGTGATAAGCAGGAAAGAAGTACTAGGCTCAATCAGTGTCATTCACCGTAGATGGGGAGCAGGGTGGGATGCAGCAGAGAGGAAGAATGGCAGTGGTTGAGACCACTGGCTTTGGAGTCAGCCTGCTGAGGTTTGAATTTTGACTTCCTCATGTCTCAAAGAGGTGAGCTTGGGTGAGCTGTTTTACCTTTTTTATCCTCAATTTGTCTTCTGTCAAATAGGATTAAAAATACACCTACCTGTTATGTTTAATAAGATCACAATCACGTGTTAATACATATCAAGGCTTAGCAAGTCTTGAATCAAAGGAAACTCTGCATGAATATTATTTGTTATAACTAAGAGCTATGGCTACTGGGTACCAGTTTCCAAGCTAAGCCTTTTACCCTCATTGTCCCCTTTACTCCTCAGGACAACTCAATAAAGTTAGTTATAATCAGCCCATTTTACAGATGAGAAAGTGGGGGATAAGATAAGAGTTGTTGTGTCACCTGCCCAAGGTCGTGCAAGCCAGCTTCACCCTGGTCTGACTCCAAAGCCTTGACTCTGAACCCCTGAACCCATATGCAGTGGGAGCTTATATTTTCATCTATAGAATGATAACAGTAAACATCTATTGATATGTTAAGTATCTCTAAATATATGCATGTATTTAATCTTCATAGCAACTTTGTGGGGTAGGTGGCTATATCATCACAATTTTTCATATGAGGAAACTGAGGGTATTAACAAAAGTAATCTTGAAGGTTTCTTCTCAATCTATAATTTATTTAATTAAATTCAATGTTTTCCAAGTCTGTTCGGTGGAACATTAATTTTGTAAGTTTCTCTGTAAAATAAAGGCTTCCTGCTGCAAACACATTTTGGAAACACTGCCCAGGAAAGCCCCCTCTTTGAGCTACACAATGCACATTTACATATCAAAGGGACAGAGGAGCCCTGTAGGGAGAAAACCTGTTAAACTTTGTTTAACCCAGTGTTTTCCAAATGGATTTGACCAGAGAGACCTACCACCCCTTCTCTCCTGCCTCACACACCTGCACATCTGTCAACATGATGCAAAGCCTTTTGGCAAAGTTCATTCTAATTCAATTCAACGTACAATCATTGAAGGTCAGGTCTGTACCCATCCCTATAACTGCTGGACTTTCAGGGCTTGCAAGAGAAGTTGTTCTGCCTTTCCGCAGGTTTATAATTTTGGTAGAAAAGGAAAGTGCATAATAAATATTTAGAAAATACCCCAAATCATTAATTTAGATGTTTGATGGCAAAGATGCCTCCTCTGGAGACAGGAAAGTGGTGGGGGAGAATAGGAATAGCCTGGATGAAGGAAGAATTTAAGCTGAACCCCATGCAGAATGAGTACCTCAGCCTTATCTGCAAAAACAAGGCAATTGGGCTATTGAGAAATCTCCTAGTATCAAATAAACACTTATTTATCAGTGATGGGGAAGTCCCATTCCTAGGACTAGGTGGTTTCATGCTCACAATAACAGATACTTTTATTGCAATAATTTCAATAACATGGGTTGCATATAGTTATTATTAGGGTTATTATTATTATTAAATTAGATGATTAAATGGTTATAAAACCTAAATATCTCTGAGCAAATCCTGTGTTTGATTTGATTCATCTGTTTCTAGTACCACCGCAAACTCTATGACTCCTGCAGGGTTCTTATCCATTCCTGTTGCTTTTATCACCCACTGCTTAAACAAAATAAATTGCCTCTCACAAAGAAGCGATGTGGATCACCCAATTCAGCAGCTTCCTCTCTTTTCTTTCTAATGTTCTTATTCTTCATCTCTATTACTTCTGAATTGCACTAATTAATGCCTAACACATTTGATTTTCTTTTTGAAAAAAATCCAGAAGATTAATAACTGTATTTGGTTAGGTGACCTGGAGAAGAAAGGGTACACGAGGCAGTGGGAACAGTAGAAGCAAATGCTAGGAGGTGGGGAATGGGCACATGCACAATGGGCTTCAGAAGGCCAGACTGAAGTGGTGGGTGTGTCTTGCCTCTGTAGCTTGGGATCACCACTTGGCTTTGATGAGCTGCTGAGTTCATAGCAACATCTCAATCCCTTTTGCTGCTTCCATACCATTACTCTCCTCTCTGCCAAGAGATCCCAATGCAGCCAATTTTCTGGACCTGTGTTCATCTCCCTGATTCCTGTGGATTCTGGCACCAGAGTCAGTCTCCATGATGGAGCTCCTGCCACATCCTGCCACATCTTTTCCTTCTTAAGTGTATTGATTCAAATATTCTTTAGAATTTTGGGGCAAAGTGGCTAAAACTTTGAATGAAGTTGCATGGCTTAGAAGCCATACATCTTTATATAGCATGTCTAACATACACTAGTTATTGAGTGCTTAATATGCACTCTGCTGAATACTAGAGGTAGGAAATGAGGGTTTCTGGCTTTAAGAATCAACAATTAGGCTGGGCATAGTGGCTCAGGCCTGTAATCCCAGCACTTTGGGAGGCCGAGGCAGATGGATCACTGGAGGTCAGAAGTTCGAGAACAGCCTGGCCAACATGATGAAACCCCATCTCTACTAAAAATACAAAAATTAGCTGGGCACAGTGACAGGTGCCTGTAATCCCAGCTACTCAGGAGGCTGAAGCAAGAGAATCACTTGAACCTGGGAGGCAGAGGTTGCAGTGAGCTGAGATCATGCCATTGCACTCCAGCCTGGGCAACAAGAGTGAAACTCCATGTCAGAAAAAAAAAAAAAAGAATCAAAAATTAGATAGGAAATTAGCTCATGTTTATGGCATGATTTGATACATAACAGCCATGCATATAATGTGAAATAGGAAGACACCAAAGGGAAGGATCCTATCAGGGTTTGATGCAGAAATTTATGCAGGAGGTCACATTTGATTTGACCTCAAAGGATGAAGAGTGAGTGAGAATGGGAAGAAAATATACACAGAAAACCCAAAGCACATCCTTGTATAGGGGATAGAGAGTGGAGTATACTGATTAATACACAGGCCCTGCAGCTAACTGTCTGCATTCAAAACCCTCTGCTATTTACCAGCTGTGTAATCTATAACTGGGGATGTCCAAACTCATGATTCTCGGGAGCTACAGTTTCTTAATCTGTAAGATGGGGAAAATAATAATATCAACCTCATCATGTTGCCACAGAGAATAAAAATGAGTACACACACATAAAGCAGTTAGAAGAATATCTGGCACATACGTTTTGAATACATGTTAGCCAATATCATTAAATTTAAGAATTTAATAACAACTCTGACTATGTGCCAGGCACAGTTCTAGGGGCTGGAGATACCACAATGAACAAGACCTGCAAGGCCACTGATCTTTTGGAATATGTGTTCTATTGGGGAAACATAGAAAATGAAGAAAATATTTAAAGGTGATTTCAGATGATGTTGAGTAATTTGTGCTGTGATGGACTGGTTGTTTAGTGTGGTCTGGAACAGTCTTCCTGTAGAGGTGATATTTGAGCTAAGACTCCAACACTGAGAAGGATTAGCCATTTGGAGATCTAGATACAGAAATTTCTAGAAAAAGAGACAGCAAGGGCAAAGACCTCAGGTGAGAACAGTCCTTCCAAGTAGAGGAATGAAAAAGAGGCCAGGCTGGTTGAGGTGGAGTGGTTGGGGGTAGGGAGACTGGTCAGAGATTAGATCAAAGAGGTAGATACGAGCGCATGAGGTAGGCCCCGCACGCAGCATGGAGTAAGGGATTTGGCATTTATTAGACATCACACAGTCAGCTAGTTGCAGAGTTGGATGAGAAATGACAATGAGGTGAACAATGAGGCTTGGCTATTTCTGAGTTTAAAAATTTACTAGACTTGAGGAGGGAATGTATTTTCCTTATTATTTTTTGGGCCACTTTGGACCAGAAGGAATTCTCTCTTTTGCTTTCCAAAATGGGCCCTTTTCACTAATTAAAGTGAGAATATTAGTAACCAGTGAGCTCAGTTGAGCCCTTATTTTGTATTCTGGACGGGAGAAAAAAATAGAAATTATAACTGAAACATAATCATGGCCTTCATTGCTCTGTAGCAGTGGCGGCTCTCTCATTGTTTTAGCCAACTGTAGTGTAGGGGAAAGACCTGGATTTGGAAGATGTTTCTTTCATTCACCAGCCAGGGGCCGGACTAACAACTGATCCCACACTTCAAGGAGTGACTGGAGATGGCTTCGTGGAGGAGCTACTGACAAAGGTGTGGAGAGGCTTAGGGAACCACCAAGAGATGATAAAGCGACTTGAGGATAAAGACAAAGGGATCTTGTTACCATTTCAGGCCTGATGGGACAAGGTAGAGAGTGATTGCAGGGACCCTGAAAGAGCCATCTTTGTAGGAAAGGGCCCTTTAACAGAGCTGTGGCTTTAACAGAATGATGAAGCTTCTGCAGAAATGTAGATCAACAAGGAGAGAACCAGGGGTGGGGGAAATGAATACCTGGACCTCTGTCTCTTCTCGTTTTGATCTTCTGCCAGTCTTTCATTGCTGAACCTACTAAATGCTAGGAAACAATTTATCTGTGGTAGGTAGAATACTAGCTCCTCAAAGGTGTCTACATCCTAATCTCCAGAATATATGAATACATTGCTTTAAATGGCGAAAGAGAACTAGGGCAGAACATGGAATTCAGGTTGCCGATCAGCTTAAGATAGGGAGATTATCATATTATCTGAGAGGCCCCCATGTAATCTGAAGTGCCCATACAAAGCAAGAAGGAAGCAGAAGAAAACTAATGATGGCCACATGAGAAGGACTTCCCCTGACATTGTAGGCTTGGAAGGGGGCCACAAACCAGGGAATGGAAGTGGCCTCTAGAAACTAGAAGCAAAGAAACAGATTTTCCCCTAGAGCCTCCAGAAGGAACAAAGCCCTACCAACATCTTGATTTCAGCCTAGTAAGACTCATATCAAAATTCTGGCCTCCAGAACTGTAAGAGAATACACTTTTGTTGTTTTTAGCTGCCAGGTTTGTACTGTGTTATGGCAGCTATAGAAAACTAATACAAAAGCCCAGCTAACACATTCCATAAAAGGACAGAGTAGAGTGGAGAAGAGTAGAAAAGATATCTTTGGCACAATGGAGGATATTTACCTGAGTTCAAGTCTTGGGTCTATCCTTATTCTATGGCTTTGGTCAAGCCAGTTTGCCCGCTGGGCCTTAGTTTCTTCACCTGTCAAATGAGGGCCATCCAGCTACTTCAATGAATCACTGTGGGGATTAAATGGCAGAATGGATGTGAAAGTGTTTTATAATCTAGCATTGCATAGAAGTAAGGCATCTGAGACATCTGCAATATAATGACCACAGGATAAATGATTCAATGAAAAAATCCCCACTTAGACATTCCTGAGTTCAAAGACTTACCTCTTACCTACATGCTTTGCCCATTATGACTTTTTTCATGTGAAAAATTAGGACATGTCTCTAAAGCATACTTCCCCATAGGGCCCAGAGCCATCCTGGCTGGGCTATAAATCTTTTCTTTCAATGTAAAGATGTATGGTTCTTGTTGGAAAAGATAGGTTGCAACATGCATATACATAGTCATGCATCCAGACACATCTTGGATGTTCTAGAAAATGAGACTGCCCATGAGAGACATAAATAGGAAGTTCATGACTTTTTAATCACACATCCCACTAGCAAATCTATTAGCCTCATGCACATATAGACACTACACATCTTCATATTAATTAATACACGTCTCATAAAGGACACTCAAATAATTGAGCTTTCCAGCTCTCCATGAAGCACATGCATGATAAAACTATACTCACATATATACCCCACACCTTCCTTACCTCCACTGGACTCACAATGAGTTTTGAGGCAAAATAAATGCTTAACACTGGCAGAAAATGTGTCTCCTGGATGACAGTCATGAGGAAAAGTCAAATTACTTTTCATGACTTTCAAAATGGCTTGAAGAAGACAAGTTGGTTTATGTATTAAATTTATCTGGAATTTACATTTTGATTGGGCAACAGTCTGGGCAAATTCCACAGTAACCTATCGATCTGACAGAGATATCTGACAGCTCCGAACAATTGCTGAAATGGCTTTTAAAACCCAGCTGGCTGGTGAGAGCTGGGGACGATTTCCCAGTGAGCCATCTCTCATTCATCTTCTAACTGTTCTCACCTCCCCCACCAGCCTTGGGGTGGCTGTCAATAAAGCCAATGGAGACATATTTCTAGAGATACGAAATAAAAAAATCCTTCTGGAGCCTACCTTCATTGCTTCTCCTGCCTTTGGCTACCCATTTGCCTCCTTTCACCTTTGATGACAATTTCGGGACTCTCTTCCTGCGTACTAAATTCACAGTCAGTTCAGAGGCTGCTTGCTTGATAATGATGAAGACAGTAACTAAATGTGTCTCTAGGTTATTAGCTCTGGCGTCTTTCTAAAATGCTTCCTCTTCTCTGTGACCCCAGGTCCAGATACTGAGCCAGGATTCATCCCTATTCTACTTCTGTCCAACACACAATGTCGTCTACGATTTTTAAAAAATTATTCCAAACCAGCATGATTTCTTCTATCCTGTGTCTGCACCTATCACTTCACACTTATCATCTGTCTTAGACTACTGTGGTTTAACTCCATGGAAATAAGTATCTACTATGTTCAGGGTATTGCTAACAGGAATGCAGAGATAAAGACAAATTTGCAACAGGCCTTCTAAAATATTATAATTTAAAAGAATGGTCGTTATCAAAGTGTGGTACTCAGGCCAGCATCTTCAGCATCATCTGAGATCTTGTTAGAGGTGCAAATTTTTGAGCCCTTCCCCCATACTACTGAATCAGAAACTCTGGATGTCTTTTAACAAAATTTCCAGGCAAGTCTAATGCAAGTGAAAACCAAACTTTTAACCAAGTTTTAAAGTATTTGAGACACATACACACAAGCTGATATTGATTTCTACAGAAAATGTGACAACAGAGTGCTAATGGAGATTCAGAGGAAGGCTTGATGAACCCTCTCAGCCAAGGCAGGGAGAATTTGGAGGACAACAGGAAGGCTTCAAGGAGGAAAGGTCGCTGTGCTATGCTTTGAAGGATGATCTAGAGGACATTCCAAGACTCAGGACACAGGGAAGCAAAGGAATAATGCCAGCATGGCAAATGTCTACCATTCATACTGCCCTTTTCCATTCCCTAACCATGGCAGGCATTACTAATAGATCATGGCAATTTTTTTTTTTTCTGTTAAACATTGTGGGAGTCTCAGGATCTTTTAAAACACACTTCCCCTGGTAGCCTGTAGCAATCAGTTTGAGTTGGCAGAAATTAGCCTATTTCCTCTTTCTGGAGCTGAGTTGGGAATGCTCTGACCTTCCAGTGGGGAAGACTTAGGGGAATAAGATTTAGAAGGTGCTAGATTACCAGGCTTGAATAGGGCTTTAAATGGCAAGTAGGAGTTTGGACTTGTGTCCACAGGCAATAAAGAATCTCTTAAGGATTTGATTCAGAAAGTGATGTGATCAAGGCTATTTTATAATTAAATGTTTTGTCTTACTTCCTTTAGATAGGAGTTTCCAAACTTGGCTGTCCATTAGAATCACCTGGGGAGCTTTTAAAATTTCTAATACCCAGACCGCACCCTTAACGAAATTAATCATAATTTCTAGGAAGTGTGATCTGAGCGTCAGTATTTTTTAAAGTTTCCCTGGTGATTACACAGGGAGGCAAATTTGAGACACAGTCATTTATATTATAAATTTATTGAAGTAAGGATTCTTTGTTATCCTTCCATTCCCATATCCTATGTCATCAAGCACAATGTCTTACATAGAGAAACACAATATCTTACATGGGGATTGTTAGTGAATTAGGGCAGCATATAATTGGGCCGATGAGTTTTTCAGTTACCTTTTATGTAAAATCGCCTTCCCTTCTCAGATGGCAAGGTTTCAAAAAAGGCACAAGCCAAATGTCTTGAAATTATAGCAGCATTTTTATCCTAAATTTAGTAGTTGGGTGTTCTGTTGAAAAAACCAGTGATCCCAGAGTTTACCAGAGTTGGATAAACAGTGATTTTATTCTTTTTGTCCCTGTTGGAATGGCTTGTGGAGAGCGAGAAATACAGAGAAATTGGAGAAAGGGTCAAAGTATTGCACATTAAAATGTGGATGGGATTACATGAATGAATAAGTTGGAAATCTGGGAGGATAGTAGTAAACTGGGAGATCAATGTTATTTCCTGAGTCTGGTTTCGCTTTGTTCCTCCCACATCTCAAATTTATCCCCAGATCTCATGGCTTACTGGGTAATTACTCATTTCTCCCTTCGCGTTAACTACCAGATTTTTTTTTTTTTTTTGGATATTTTTCTCCCCAGTTAGAAAATAATTTATCATTATCTTTGAATCTTTCATAGTAGTGTTTAATTCTCTAAATTTGTGTTCTTGTTAGAGAAGTTGGTGCTGCTCAGAATGCCCTTCCACACTCTTCCCCCACAAAACCAGCTTTTGCAAGCTCCAGTTTAAATGTTTCCTTCCTGACTTCTCAAGACAGATGTGGTTCTTTCAAAGCAATGACCTCTGTCAAAGCACTTATTCCATTGTAGGAAAATGATTTTCCTATTTATCCCTTATTTGTTCCTTATGATAAATCTAATATGTATATATTCTCTTACACAGAGAATTTCTGTATTTAAAATTACTTTAAAAGGTGCTTTGAAAATCCTTTATAATTTTGTCTCCCAGGCAAAAATCACTCATAATGGTTTAGCATTTGAGCAAGTTTTGTTGCTGTGTTAACTTAGTTGAGATCGTAACTTGTATGGAGGAATATTCATAATTTTGGAAATATAGTATTGATGTAGCCTTTTTTTAAAATTAAGAATCCTTCAAGACCATATAGAATATAATTCCATTTGTATGAAATATCCAGGATGACAACTCTATGGAAACAAGAAACAAATCAGTAGGTTGAGGGTGCAAGAGGGATCAACTGCAAAAATCCAGAAGAAAATATTTCGGGTGTTATAAATAGGATAAAAATAGATTGTGTTGGTGGTAGCCCAACTCTATAAATTTACTAAAAAAATTGAATTTCATACTTATAATAGGTAGATTTTATGTTACAAAAATTATACCTCAATAAAGCTATTATAATAATAAAAAACCTCCCCAAATCTAATTTACAATGAGTACTCTAATTTCCATCATATAAATGTACTACCATTTTAATTAATCAATACTCTTATTTGAGTATATTTTTGGTTCTGATTAGGCTATTATTAAAACATGTGCACATGTGGTGCACAAACAAATCTCTGCAATGTATATATATGAGTATTTTGTCTATGTTACAAATTATTTTTGCACCTTTTTTTTTTGGGGGACGGAGTCTTGCTCGGTCACCCAGGCTGGAGTGCAGTGGCGTGATGCAATCTCGGCTCACTGCAACCCCTGCCTCCCGGGTTCAAACAATTCTCGTACCTCAGCCTCCTGAGTAGCTGGGATTACAGGTGTGTGCCACCATGCCCAGCTAATTTTTGTGTTTTTATTAGAGATGGGGTTTCACTATGTTGGCCAGGCTGGTCTCGAACTCCTGGCCTTCGGTGATCCGCCCACCTCGGCCTCCCAAAGTGCTGGGATTACAGGCCTGAGTCACCGTGCCCGGCCTCTTTGCATCTTATAAATAGCTTTAAAATATTTGAATGTATTTGTCTTTAGATGCAATTGTTAAGCTGCTATTTCAAATGATGCAGAAATTTATATTCCCAGCAGCAGAGAAGTGTGCTTATCTCACAGATCGCTGTTTGGAGATTTTTTTTTCTAGTTTTGCTAATTTGAGAGGTGAGGATAATAACTCATTGTTTTAATGTGCATTTATTTAATTGCTAGCGAGGTTGCCTTTTTAAAACATATGTTTATTCAGCATTTGTATTTCCTCTTTTGTGAATGCCTCTTCATGGCATTTTATAGCCTGTTTATCAGTTGGAATCTGAATGCATTGCATACATTTTCTTTATATGTTAAGAATAACTCTTATTCTTTACATTTGTTTAAAAATTTTCCAGTTTTCCCCCATAGTATTTCAATTTTACCTTTGATGTTTAGGTAAAGCTACTTTATATTTTCATATAGTAACATCTAATCTTTCTTTTTATATAATTTCTTACTCTTTAAAATTAAAAGTACCCTCTTTCCAATTACCCCTCAATATAATCAGTTATCAATATTACTTCTTGCTTTTAAAAATTACATTTAATTCTTTTATAAATCTGTAATTCTTTCAAGTAGACAGTATTGGGGAATGTTTCCCTGCAACCCAAGGCTTCATCTATGGGTCAAAGGGCTCATAACCATGTATTAAAAATAATATTTCTAGCCTGGGCAACATGACAAAACCCTGTCTCTAGAAAAAATACAAAAATGAGCCAGGCATGGTGATGGGTGCCTGTAGTTTCAGCTACTCAGGAGGCTGAGGTGGGAGGATTGCTTGAGGCCAGGAGGCGGAGGTTGCAGTGAGCCAAGATCACACTACTGCACTCCAGCCTGTGCAACACAGCAAGACTCCGTCTCAAAAAAATAAATAAATAAATAAAACAATCTAATAATATTTCTTCAATAGATTTGTGATATTATCTCAATGTTGTATTAAATTTCTATTCTTATACCAAAAACATAATGTTATTTTAAAATTATTTATGCTGTATAATATATGAGAGTAAATCTTTCTAATAATTATTTTTATAACTGACAGCTATTTTTACCTATTATTATTGTGGATGAATTTCAGAATTACCTCGTTAAGTTTTTAAAAAGTCCTGTTAAGATGGTTGGAAAATCTGATAAATCTGTAAGTTAATTTAGAAGAAACTACTCTCTTTTCATAATTGGGCCTTCTGCCCAGGAACACTGTTTATCTTCTCGTTTAGCCAAGTATTTTTTATATTTCACTGTAAAGTTTTGTGGTTTTCTTCATAAGCATCTTACATATTTCTTGTTAAAGCTATTCATAGGCATTTTATGTTTTCTGTTGCTATTGTGAATAAGATATTTTAAAATCATACTTCCCAACTAGTTATTGCCAGTGAAGAAAAATGCTATTATTTTGGTGTATTTATCCTGTAACCAGTCTCTTTGCTGTACTCTCTTATTAGTTTTAATAGTTGTTCAGTTGATTCTCTTGAGTGTTCTAGATATCAACATATATATTTTTATAAAGAATGATAATTTTGTCTTCTCATTTTCAGCGATTATCAGTCAAGCAAAGCCATCTTTATTGCAAAGAATAGAGACCTCTGTAATACAGCACAGGAATAATGAATGCATTTGGTCGGGGTGGCAGAGGGACTGTTACTGAAAGCGCACCATCAGGCAATGCTGTAGAAGCGGGAATCTGATACAGCCCAGTTTAATGAGAACTGGAGCTAGGAAGCCGCTAGAAACCAAAGCCACTCTCTCTGGCTTTTAGGAGCTATATGATACCATATGATATTTTGTTTCCCTCCATTTCTTGAGTCTCTAATCTCTCCTTGTCTCCATCCTCTTTTTCTTAGAAGAATTTTTCTTCTGCCAAGTGGCTGCTAAACATATACCTGTCCTCTTAGTGCTAACATCCAACATACACCCACTATCTTCTCTCTGGTTTTATGTCTAACTGCTCAAGAGAGAGACTGATCATTACTGCCAGGCGATGGATTGGCTGACCTTGGTTCAGGCCTCCACATCTTGTCTGTTCAGCATTGCCAAGATTGGGGCTGGTTTACGTGATGGAAACACAGCCTGTAAAGTCTTTCTCTTCAGGTCTATTGCTACTGTTTTTGGCAACTTTTGATGGTTTCATACCATGAATGAAATAGCTGTTCCACTCCTTCTCTATTCTTGGAGGAGTTTATAAAATATAAGAATTATCTTTTCCTTGAAAGTTGGAAAGACATTACCTAGGAGAAAAAAAATTGTTTGAAACCAGCAGTTTTCAGGGAAGAAATTCTTTGATGACTCTTTCAATTTCTCCCATAATTATTGTTCCAATCAGGTCATGAGTATTTCTCTATTTCTTTACTAGATCATGATCTCCTGGACAGCCAGAACCATGTTTTATTTATCTGTTTGTGGCAAGTTTCCAGCCCTGGGCCTGGCCTTGAGCAAGCCCTTGAGTTGTGTTGAGTTGAAATGATTTAAATCAGAGATGGCACAGAAAATAAAAACAGGAATCGATATGGAGGTAGAGGATGAGAATTTGGGTATTAACTTGGTTATTTACTAATTGGAGGGATTTAGGTAAGTTGCTTCATTCTAAGTCTCACTTCTCAAATTTGTACAGTGATGAAGTTTGGGATTGGAGTATATGTGGAGAAGAACTTCCAAAACCTTTACCATGCTTCAACATTCTAACTTAAGCGTAAATGAAAAATTGAATTTTTACCTGGAAAGAAAAAAAATACTGTTCAGAATCCTGTGTTAATAGTTGTTGGTATTAACAAACAAGTAGATAAAGTAAATACATGCATTAGGTTTTATTTACCCTCCTACAGTGGAAGATAATCATTTGTTAGTTCAAGCCCTGAGGCATTACCTTCTTGACAGCTGGTGAGGTACATGTGTAAAATCCAAACATTTTTATGAAAAATCCTAACAAAGCATTGCTGTGTGTGCCTATTAGTTTAATGTGAACTAACAGCCTTATTCAAGCAATTTATCACATTTGAAAATATAAACTAGACCCCTTATTCATGCATTTTCTGAAGATGCTGCTTTGGTGCTGACATTTCTTGGTGCCCTTGGTGATAGGAGTGTGTGTGGACCCATTCACATTCTCTTCTGATTTAGATCAGTGGGCAAGAAAGTCTTACACACAGTTACAGATCTTTCATATGCCCTTTGTGTTCTCAATTATGTAGGGGATTTTGACTGGCCAGCTGCAATCAGTCTGTGAGAAAGATGAAAGAAAATGACCATGACCATCACGCACTGGAGTAATTGGGTGTCTTCCCTGCCTCCTGGTGATGACCAAGGACGGTTCCCATCAAAAACACCTAAATTCAAAGAAGTCAGCAGTCTGCTGAATGGAGTCCTGGGATCAGGTTACATCAAATGCCAGCTTCCAATGTGCATTTCAAATATGAAACATAAACACTGATTGCAAATCTGAAGACATTTTCATTTAGCCCTAGGCCAGGATTTTTAATTTAAAAAAAAATAAACCTGTCAAGGTCTGCAAGAAAGGCTCTTAGATATTCTGGCCAATGGTTTATTTAAAAGTCCAATAATGCAATTTCCTTAGCAGCAGGAGGAAAGAGACCTTCTCTAAGCTGAATGTCCCATAACTGGATGGTAGCCAGATTCCCAGTACGTGAAACAGAAGTCCATGAAACAGAAACACATTCCCAGTACATTAAAATCCTTTATAAAAGGGGTGCTACCTTGAAGGCCCAGGACAGGATATTCTGAATGCCATTTATCACCAGAATAACTATGTATATTGGGAGCAAGAAGACCTGGTAATCCAATCTCACTTGCTATCCATGTGAACTTTACCATTCACATGGATTATTTATTTATTTATTTTACTATTAATTTATTTTTGATTCTTTTACTTTAAGTCTGGGGATACATGTGCAGAATGTGCTGGTTTGTTACATAGGTATACATGGGCCATGGTGGTTTGCTGCACCTATCAACCCATCACCTAGGTTTTAAGCCCCACGTGCATTAGCTGTTTGTCCTGATGCTCCCTCTCTTTTCACCACCCCCCAACAGTTTCTGGAATGTGTTGTTGCCCTCCCTGTGTCCATGTGTTCTCACTCTTCAACCCCCACTTATGAGTAAGAACATGCAGTGTTTGGTTTTCTGTTCCTCTGTTTGTTTGCTGATGATGATGGCTTCCAGCTTCATCCATGTCCCTGCAAAGGACATGATCTCATCCCTTTTTCTGGCTACATAGAATTCCATAGTATATGTGTACCATATTTTCTTATCCAGTCTATCACTGATGGCATTTGGATTGGTTCCATGTCTTTGCTATTGTGAATAGTGCTGCAATAAACATATGTGTGCATGTATCTTTATAATAGAATGATTTATATTCCTTGGGGTATATACCCAGTAATGAAATCGCTAGGTCAAATGGTATTTCTGGTTCTAGATCCTTGAGGATCACCACATTGTCTTCCACAGTGGTTGAACTAATTTACATTCTCACCAACAATGTAAAAGTGTTCCTATTTCTCCACAGCCTAGCCAGAATCTGTTGTTTCTTGACTTTTTAATAATCGCCATTCTGACTGACATGAGATGGTATCCCATTGTGGTTTTGATTTACATTTCTCTAGTAATCAGTGATGTTGAGCTTTTTAAAATATGTTTGTTGGCTGCATAAATGCTTTCTTTTGAGAAGTGTCTGTTCATATCCTTTGCCCACTTTTCGATGGAAGTTGTTTGTTTTTTTCTTGTAAATTTGTTCCTTGTAAATTCTGGATATAAGACCTTTGTCAGAAGGGTAGATTGCAAAAATTTCCTCCCATTTCATAGGTTGCCTGTTCGCTCTGATGATGGTTTCTTTTTGCTGTGCAGAAGCTCTTTAGTTTAATTAGATCCCATTTGTCAATTTTAGGTTTTGTTGCAATTGCTTTTGGTGATTTCATCATAAAATCTTTGCCCATGCCTATGTCCTAAATGGTATTACCTAGGTTTTCTTCTAGGGTTTTTATGGTTTTGAGTTTTACATTTAAGTCTTTAATCTATCTTGAGTTAATTTTTGTATAAGGTGTAAGGAAGGGGTCCAGTTTTAGTTTTCTGCATATGGCTAGCCAGTTTTCCCAGCACCATTTATTAAATAGAGAATCCTTTCCCCATTGCTTGTTTTTGTCAGGTTTGTTGAAGATCAAATGGTTGTAGATGTGTGGTCTTATTTCTGAGGTCTCTATTCTGTTCCGTTGGTCTATATGTCTGTTTGATACCAGTGCCATGCTGTTTTGGTTACTATAGCCTTGTAGTATAGTTTGAAGTCAGATAGCATGATGCCTTCAGCATTGTTCTTTTTGTTTAGGATTGTCTTGGCTATGTGGGCTCCTTTTTGGTTCCATATGAATTTTAAAGTGTTTTTTTTTTTTCTAATTCTGTGAAGGGTGTCAATGGTAGTTTGATGGGAATAGCATTGAATTTATAAATTACATTGAGCAGTATGGCCATTTCACAATATTGATTGTTTCTATCCATGAGGGTGGAATTTTTTCCATTTGTTTGTGTCCTCTCTTATTTCCTTGAGCAGTGGGTTGTAGTTTTCCTTGAAGAGGTTCTTCCGTCCCTTGTTAGCCATATTCCTAGGTATTTTATTCTCTTTGTAGCAATTGTGAATGGGAGTTCATTCATTCACATGGATTATTTAAATAAAAAACTTAAATTTTAAACCCCAAATTTAAAATGTGTCATATAACTGCCAGTCATCTCCCAACTTTGGTTGTTTATAGACCAAGAGTAGAGAAAGAGTCTATGCATTGTCTAGCCCTGTCCTGTTGGTCAGAACTGGCCCAAAGAAGTACCACTGACTATTTGGAGCAATCGAACTTCCTTTCTCTAGAATTTAGAATTGTGTCCGGAATTGGTGGGTTCTTGGTCTCACTGACTTCAAGAATGAAGCCACGGACCTTCGCGGTGAGTGTTACAGCTCCTAAAAGCAGTGTGGACCCAAAGAGTGAGCAGTAGCAAGATTTATTGCAAAGAGCGAAACAATAAAGCTTCCACAATGTGGAAGGGGACCCGAGGTGGTTGCCGCTGCTGGCTGGGGCAGCCTGCTTTTATTCTCTTATCTAGCCCCACCCACGTCCTGCTGATTGGTAGAGCCGAGTGGTCTGTTTTGACAGGGCGCTGATTGGTGTGTTCACACACCTTGAGCTAGATACAGAGTGCCGATTGGTGTGTTTACAATCCATGAGCTAGACATAAAGGTTCCCCATATCTCCACCAGACTCAGGAGCCCAGCTGGCTTCACCCAGTGGATCCTGCACCGGGGCTGCAGGCGGAGCTGCCTGCCAGTCCCTTGCTGTGCGCTCGCACTCCTCAGCCCTTGGGTGGTCGATGGGACTGGGTGCCGTGGAACAGGGGGCAGCGCTCGTCGGGGAGGCTCGGGCGGCACAGGAGCCCATGGAGGGGTGGGAGGCT
Organism: Symphalangus syndactylus; assembly: GCF_028878055.3. NCBI lineage: Eukaryota > Metazoa > Chordata > Mammalia > Primates > Hylobatidae > Symphalangus > Symphalangus syndactylus. Next base: position 25,537,782 of record NC_072425.2, read on the forward strand.
CAGGCATGGTGGGCTGCAGGTCCCGAGCCCTGCCCCGCAGGAAGGCAGCCAAGGCCCGGCAAGAAATCCAGCGCAGCGCCAGTGGGCTGGCACTGCTGGGGGACCCAGTACATCCTCTGCAGCCACGGGCTCGGGTGCTAAGTCCCTTATCGCCCGGGACGGCGGGGCCGGCCGGGTGCTCCGAGTGCAGGGCCCGCTGAGCCCACGCCCACCTGGAACTCCAGCCGGCCCGCAAGCACAGCATGCAGCCCCGGCTCCCGCTTGTGCCTCTCACTCTACACCTCCCTGCAAGCTGAGGGTGCCGGCTCCCGCCTTGGCCAGCCCAGAAAGGGGCCCCACAGTGCAGTGGTGGGCTGAAGGGCTCCCCAAGTGCTGCCAAAGTGGGAGCCCAGGCAGAGGAGGCACCGAGAGCGAGTGAGGGCTGTGAGAACTGCCAGCACACTGTCACCTCTCAGAATCACTAACCAGAAAAAGGGACTCAGCCATGGGCACTGAAGCTATAAGAGCCAATGAACTCAAGGGTCAAAACAAACATTTTGGAGTAGCTGTGACGGACTATGGTTAATCTAAAGAAACTGGTTCTTAGACAAGAGACTAGCACATATGGATATGCAGAAGCAGGAATGGGAGGCTATGCAACCCCAAAGAGCAAGAGAGAGGAAGCAGACATCTGATAATATTCTAGTTCCAGTGTGGTCTGGAAGTTGAGTTCATGAGAGTTTCTGCCTTCCATTGTCTTGAATTTCTCTGAGTAAAATTTTATTCCTGGAAAGCAACTACAAGAAAATTCCATAACTTTTTATGAGCAAACTTTAGGTATCTCTTGTCTTACCAAATAATTGAATTCACAAATACTTATTGAACATGCTTTATGAACCAGGATCTATGATGAAAGCTGAGGAAAAAGCAATGAATAAGATGAGTACGTTTTCTGATTTCGTAGATCTTGTATTTTAATGGAAGGATAAAAAGACCAAAATAAGATAGGAAAACAAAACCCATATGTACATAAGTAAGTACATGTTGACACATTAACAACTAAAAAATTAAAAACAAATGAAAAGACAAAACATGCTTTCAGTTCAAAGGCTTAGTAGTGTTAAGACTGATCTATAGATCAAGATTTAAGGCAATCCTTCATTTTACAGAAATTGACAAGCTGATCTTAAAATACATACTGAAATGCAAGTGACTCAGCATAGCAAAACAGTCTTGAAAGACAAAAAAAAATCTAGAGAACTCAGTGTTCTAAATTTTAAAACTTAACACAAACTGACAGTAATCAGGCATAAGGATACAAATATAGATAAATGGATAGAGAGCCCAGAAATCAACCGTCATATTTTTGGATAGCTGATGTTTGACAAAGGTGCCAGGACAATTCAGTAGGGGAAAATAATAGTTTTTTCAACAAATGATGCTAAGATGACTGAATATCTACATTGAAGGAATGAAGTTGGGCCTCTTCCTCTCACCATACACAAAAATTGACCAAAATAGATCATAGCCATAATATAAGAACTAAAGCCACAAAACTCTTAGAAAAAAACATAGGAATAAGTCTTTGTGACCTTAGATTAGTCAATAATTTCTTAAACAAACATTAAAGGTACAAGTGACAAAATAAACTGTATTTCATCAAAACTAAAACCTTTTATGCTTCCAAGGACACCATGAAGAATGTAAAGAGACAAATTGCAGAATGGAAAAAATATTTGCAAATCATACGTTTGATAAGGGATTTGTATCTGGAATACATAAGGAACTCTTAGAACTCAATTATTAAAAGACAATCCAATTTAAAAGTGGGTGAAAGATACAAATTGACATTTCTCCAGTGAAGATATACAAATGGCCAATAAGCACAAGAAAAGATGCTCAACATAATTAACCATTAAATAAATGCAAATGAAAACAAAAATGAGTTATCACTTCACACACTCTAGGATGTTTATAGTTAAAAACGATAATAAATGCTGGCAAATATGTGGAGAAATTGAAATCCTCACACACTGCTGTTGGAAATGTACAATGGTACAGTCACTTTGGAAAATAGTCTAACCGTTCCTCAAAATGATGGAGAAAATGAGGAGTGACTTCTAATAGGTATAGGCTTCCTTTGGGAGTGATGAAAATGTTCTTAAATTGATCATGGTAATGGTTGCACAACCCTGTGCATATACTAAAACCCATTAAATTTTGTACTTAAATTGGGTGAATTGTGGAATAATATTGTTAATAATATCTCAATAAATATAAATATATTTCGTTAAAAATAAAATACAGGGGCAACATTTCTTCCCTTGCAGGAACATTAGCAAAATTGAGTCCCCAGCTATTTGTTTGAATTTGTATTATTGTTGTAAATCATCCTAAATAGTTCTTAACCAACCATGGACTCAAAGTGTCATAACTACTTGTATTTGTGAAAAAAATATATTCTTTAAATGGAAGGGAACATCCCTACACATGATATCTAAGAGTGAAGGGACATTCATAAGTATTGTTATCAGGAATTTCAGAACACAGTGAAATTTTTTGCCATGCAAAAAATTGCTTTAACGTATATTTTTTTCAAAATCAGATAAAGCATTGAACTTGATGATGATGATATTACCGTATGTTAGCTACTTATTATGTGCCCAGTCTATGCAAAGCACTGCACAAGCATTAGTTTCTGTAATCCTTCCAACAACCCTCAGACATTTATTTTGTTTCCCTTATTTTTGATGGAAAGATTGAAGCTCAGTCAGATGGGTTAATTAACTTGTCCAGTATCATACAGTTCATAGGGGCAGTTTGAAATTTGAAAGCCAGGAATGGTTGATTTCCAAATACACACTGTTAATCTCTAATTATGCTTTTCCTTTACTAGTACATTTGTGTTTTTAGTTTTTCTGTTTTTATATTTTAAGCATATAATTATGTAATTAATTATGTACTTAAAAGTATAAAATTAATGCAGGTCCTTTGTAGAAATCTTGAAAAAATAGAAGTGTGCCATAGGTGACAGTGGGAATAACCAGAGTTTGAAATGGGGAAATAAAATTGCTGATAAAATTATAATATGTGTTTGTATTTAGTACTATTAAAGGATGCTTATGACAATGAATGTCGGTCATAAAGCAATTGAATTGTATTAGCTGTTTACATATACAGTTGACCCTTCAACTGTAGGGTCATGAGTTTGAAAAGGGGGTCCACTTTTACGTGGATTTTTTTCAGTTAAGGTTACACTGAGTGTGCTTGCCTCTCCTGCTTCCCCTTCCAACTCCTCCACCTGTTCCATCTCTGCCACCACTGAGACAGCAAGACCAACTCCACCTCTTCCTCCTCTGTAGCCTACTTAATGTGAAGACTACAAGAATGAAGACCTTTATGATGATCCACTTCCACATAGTGAGTAGTAAACATATTTGCTTTTCCTTATGATTTTCTTAATAACATTGCTTTTCTGTAGCTTACTTTATTATAAGAATACAATATATAATACACATAACATACAAAATATGTGTTAATTGACTGTTTTTGTTATTGGTAAGGCTTCTGGTCAACAGTAGGCTATTAGTAGTTAAGTTTTGATGAAGTCAAAGTTATACATGGATTTTTGACTTTACAGTGGTGAGGTGCCCCAACCCCCAAGTTGTTCAAATATCAATCGTATTATATATGTTATATTACTTTACATATATTACAAAATATATTAGTATTACATAAGTAAACTATATAAGTAAAAATATCTGCAAAGAGAAAGGTCTATAAGTATTTGTACCAAAAGTATTTATACCAACATGTATAGATTTATACCAAAATAGTAATTGTCTCTGAATGGATTTAGGCATGTATCTTTATTTATTTGATTTTCTATATTTTTAAATTGTTTTAACATGATCATCTTTGACTTCTCAACAAATCAATTTCTGGATGCTTTCCATTTCCTTTGGAAATAGGAATAATGTCCTCTGTAAGTTAGACTCTTAGTTGGTATACTGGTCCTGAGCATTCCAGCCTACTTCTGTTTTAACTGACTTTTCATTAACCTACAATTACAGATCTCAATGTCATCAGATAAGAAGGACTTTATTGTAATGAGGGCAGGGTGAGCACCCAAAGGCAAACAATTAGTAAACAGACTCCATCGACACAGTTGAGTTGCTCTTCAGAGCAAAAGAATCTAACACATAAAGCTTTAGAATCCATGCACCATCTTCCCAGGCAGTTACTGCATTCCCCTCCCTGCAACTTTTTTGTTAGTCTTTGAGATTTGTCTCTTTTTTTTTTTTTTTTTGGTCATTTCCCTCATATTTTTAACTATTAGTATCTCTAGAGGAACAACAGTAACCAAAGTGGTAACAGCCAACAAACCAACCTGCACTAGTTAAATTGGTTCAGTTAAAAAAAAAAAAAAAGGGACTTTCACTATTTTGAGTCCAAACGTCATAAAGCATTTATCTCAGCAGAGAACACATTGGCAATATTTGGATATTTTCATCTCATTTTAATTATTTGGAATAACTTGGGAAACCAGTAATATCCAAGAAGACTGATGGCAGATTCATCCGTTTTTATTAATGATTACAAATTACATTTCTTAGAAATCGACAACATACACATTCACAGCTCTCTAGGAGTTCAGAGACAGTCATTGCTTTTTTCAGAAGGAAAAAAAAGTCTTTAGAGTGAATATTTCTTCTCATGATAATAAATCTCAGAATGTAGAGCAGCAAAGGACCTTAAAGACCTTAGATACTGAGTCCAACTCCCATATTTTACAGACAAGGCACTGAGGCTTAGATAGGGAAGTTGTTAACCCAAAGTAACAGAGCAAAACACTGGCAGAGCCAGGGAACAGAACTGAGTCTCTTGACTTTAAGTTCTTATCATACAAGGTCAGGCAGTTAAAGCAAATAGATAATATTCACCAGGGTAAGACAATAGGGAATGGTTTGAACTGGAGTGAACCGGAAATAACATGGTCTGCCTCTATTCTGGAAAACAAACATACATCTTCAGACTGGATATGGCCCCTAGCTTTCTGTATGCATGCCCTATGACGTCAAACCTCTCATTTATGAACTCGAACACATTTATAGAGGGGTTACATTATTTACATTGAGTTGATGACTCCACGGTTTTAATAAAAGGGCCCTGGAGACTTTAACTTAGTTTCCAGCTAAAAAATACCATTTGCAGTCATCAATCTTAACTTGAATCTTTCCAGTGATGGGGAACTCACTCTCATAGAATTTAGCACATTTGATTGGCAGACAGCCTCAGTCATTAAACTTATCTTTATTAAAATAAAGCAAACTTCTCTATGACTTTTCCTACAAGCCAAATGTTTACAATTGAAGCCAGCCAGGGTTAAGTCTCATTCGTTTGAAGAATGGCAGCTTTTAAAATACATGAAGATAGTTTGCATGCTCTTCCACATTTTCTCATCTCCCTTAACCTTTCTTCATATGATATATGACATTCAGCTGGTGGTGTATTCAGAAAGGTGAGGGGAAAGTCCCTCCAAACCAAAATAGCTCTTATAATAGTCCATCATTATGTCTAAAATTAATTCATGGTACTAAAGTATTCAAAGAGATGTCAAAACAAGTGGAAGAAAGGTTCAGAAAGGAAACATGGAGAAGGTATTTGAAGTTAATATTAATAATAATGGCATGTAACATCTATCAAAATCTTATACTATGCCAAGGACTCGCTAAAATATTGTATTCAACTCTCACAACTACCCAATAGAGAGGCATTTTGTCCCCATTTTATAGATGAAGAAATTGAGCCTCAAGAAGGTTAATTGACCTGCCATTGTCACTTAGCTCAAAAGGACAGAACCAGGATTTAAGCCAGATCTCTTTGATTCCAAAATCAGTGCTCTAAAGAGCCTCGGTCTTATTGTCTGTTCTTTATAATTCGTTGACTTCTCTCTCTTCTGTTAAAAAGATACAACTTCAGATAAGAACTGGACTTTATTTTTTTTTTTATTATACTTTAGGGTTTTAGGGTACATGTGCACAATGTGCAGTTTTGTTACGTATGTATCCATGTGCCATGTTGATTTCCTGCACCCATTAACTCGTCATTTAGCATTAGGTGTATCTCCTAATGCTGTCCCTCCCCCCTCCCCCCACCCCACAACAGTCCCCGGAGCGTGATGTTCCCCTTCCTGTGTCCATGAGTTCTCATTGTTCAATTCCCACCTATGAGTGAGAACATGCGGTGTTTGGTTTTTTGTCCTTGCGATAGTTTACTGAGAATGATGTTTTCCAGTTTCATCCATGTCCCTACAAAGGACACGAACTCATCATTTTTTATGGCTGCATAGTATTCCATGGTGTATATGTGCCACATTTTCTTAATCCAGTCTATCGTTGTTGGACATTTGGGTTGGTTCCAACTCTTTGCTATTGTGAATAGTGCCGCAATAAACATACGTGTGCATGTGTCTTTATAGCAGCCTGATTTATAGTCCTTTGGGTATATACCCAGTAATGGGATGGCTGGGTCAAATGGTATTTCTAGTTCTAGATCCCTGAGGAATCGCCACACTGACTTCCACAATTGTTGAACTAGTTTACAGTCCCACCAACAGTGTAAAAGTGTTCCTATTTCTCCACATCCTCTCCAGCACCTGTTGTTTCCTGATTTTTTAATGATGGCCATTCTAACTGGTGTGAGATGGTATCTCACTGTGGTTTTGATTTGCATTTCTCTGATGGCCAGTGATGAGGAGCATTTCTTCATGTGTTTTTTGGCTGCATAAATGTCTTCTTTTGAGAAGTGTCTGTTCATGTCCTCTGCCCACTTTTTGATGGGGTTGTTTGTTTTTTTCTTGTAAATTTGTTTGAGTTCATTGTAGATTCTGGATATTAGCCCTTTGTCAGATGAGTAGGTTGCAAAAATTTTCTCCCATTCTGTAGGTTGCCTGTTCACTCTGATGATAGTTTCTTTTGCTGTGCAGAAGCTCTTTAGTTTAATGAGATCCCATTTGTCGATTTTGGCTTTTGTTGCCATTGCTTTTGGTGTTTTAGACATGAAGTCCTTGCCCACGCCTATGACCTGAATGGTATTGCCTAGGTTTTCTTGTAGGATTTTAATGGTTTTAGGTCTAACATATAAGTCTTTAATCCATCTTGAATTAATTTTTGTATAAGGTGTAAGGAAGGGATCCAGTTGCAGCTTTCTACATATGGCTAGCCAGTTTTCCCAGCACCATTTATTAAATAGGGAATCCTTTCCCCATTTCTTGTTTTTGTTAGGTTTGTCAAAGATCAGATAGTTGTAGCTACGCGGCATCATTTCTGAGGGCTCTGTTCTGTTCCATTGATCTATGTCTCTGTTGTGGTACCAGTACCATGCTGTTTTGGTTACTGTAGCCTTGTAGTATAGTTTAAAGTCAGGTAGCGTGATGCCTCCAGCTTTGTTCTTTTGGCTTAGGATTGACTTGGCGATGCGGGCTCTTTTTTGGTTCCATATGAACTTGAAAGTAGTTTTTTCCAATTCTGTGAAGAAAGTCATTGGTAGCTTGATGGGGATGGCATTGAATGTATAAATTACCTTGGGCAGTATGGCCATTTTCACGATATTGATTCTTCCAACCCATGAGCATGGAATGTTCTTCCATTTGTTTGTATCCTCTTTTATTTCATTGAGCAGTGGTTTGTAGTTCTCCTTGAAGAGGTCCTTCACATCCCTTGTAAGTTGGATTCCTAGGTATTTTATTCTCTTTGAAGCAATTGTGAATGGGAGTTCACTCATGATTTGGCTCTCTGTTTGTCTGTGATTGGTGTACAAGAATGCTTGTGATTTTTGTACATTAATTTTGTATCCTGAGACTTTGCTGAAGTTGCTAATCAGCTTAAGGAGATTTTGGGCTGAGACAATGGGGTTTTCTAGATATACAATCATGTCATCTACAAACAGGGACAATTTGACTTCCTCTTTTCCTAATTGAATACCCTTTATTTCCTTCTCCTGCCTGATTGCTCTGGCCAGAACTTCCAGCACTATGTTGAATAGGAGCTGTGAGAGAGGGCATCCCTGTCTTGTGCCAGTTTTCAGAGGGAATGCTTCCAGTTTTTGCCCATTCAGTATGATATTGGCTGTGGGTTTGTTGTAGATAGCTCTTATTATTTTGAGATACGTCCCATCAATACCTAATTTATTGAGAGTTTTTAGCATGAAGGGTTGTTGAATTTTGTCAAAGGCCTTTTCTGCATCTATTGAGATAATCATGTGGTTTTTGTCTTTGGTTCTGTTTATATGCTGGATTACATTTATTGATTTGCGTATGTTGAACCAGCCTTGCATCCCAGGGATGAAGCCCACTTGATCATGGTGGATAAGCTTTTTGATGTGCTGCTGGATTCGGTTTGCCAGTATTTTATTGAGGATTTTTGCATCAATGTTCATCAAGGATATTGGTCTGAAATTCTCTTTTTTGGTTATGTCTCTGCCAGGTTTTGGTATCAGGACGATGCTGGCTTCGTAAAATGTGTTAGGGAGGATTCCCTCTTTTTCTATCGATTGGAATAGTTTCAGAAGGAATGGTACCAGTTCCTCCTTGTACTTCTGGTAGAATTCAGCTGTGAATCCATCAGGTCCTGGACTCTTTTTGGTTGGTAAGCTATTGATTATTGCCACAATTTCAGAACCTGTTATTGGTCTATTCAGAGATTCAACTTCTTCCTGGTTTAGTCTTGGGAGGGTGTATTTGTCGAGGAATTTATCCATTTCTTCTAGATTTTCTAGTTTATTTGCATAGAGGTGTTTGTAGTATTCTCTGATGGTAGATTGTATTTCTGTGGGATCGGTGGTGATATTCCCTTTTTCGTTTTTTATTGCATCTATTTGATTCTTCTCTCTTTTCTTCTTTATTAGTCTTGCTAGCGGTCCATCAATTTTGTTGATCTTTTCAAAAAACCAGCTCCTGGATTCATTAATTTTTTGAAGGGTTTTTTGTGTCTCTATTTCCTTCAGTTCTGCTCTGATTTTAGTTATTTCTAGCCTTCTGCTAGCTTTTGAATGTGTTTGCTCTTGCTTTTCTAGTTCTTTTAATTGTGATGTTAGGGTGTCAATTTTGGATCTTTCCTGCTTTCTCTTGTGGGCATTTAGTGCTATAAATTTTCCTCTACACACTGCTTTGAACGTGTCCCAGAGATTCTCCTATGTTGTGTCTTTGTTCTCGTTGGTTTCAAAGAACATCTTTATTTCTGCCTTCATTTCATTATGTACCCAATAGTCATTCAGGAGCAGGTTGTTCAGTTTCCATGTAGTTGAGCGGTTTTGAGTGAGTTTCTTAATCCTGAGTTCTAGTTTGATTGCACTGTGGTCTGAGAGACAGTTTGTTATAATCTCTGTTCTTTTACATTTGCTGAGAAGAGCTTTACTTCCAACTATGTGGTCAATTTTGGAATAGGTGTGGTGTGGTGCTGAAAAAAATGTATATTCTGTTGATTTGGGGTGGAGAGTTCTGTAGATGTCTATTAGGTCCACTTTATGTAGAGCTGAGTTCAATTCCTGGATATCCTTGTTAACTTTCTGTCTTGTTGATCTGTCTAATGTTGACAGTGGAGTGTTAAAATCTCCCATTATTATTGTGTGGGAGTTTAAGTCCCTTTGTAGGTCACTGAGGACTTGCTTTATGAATCTGGGTGCTCCTGTGTTGGGTGCATATATATTTAGGATAGTTAGCTCTTCTTGTTGAATTGATCCCTTTACCATTATGTAATGGCCTTCTTTGTCTCTTTTGATCTTTGTTGGTTTAAAGTCTATTTTATCAGAGACTAGGATTGCAACCCCTGCCTTTTTTTGTTTTCCAGTTGCTTGATAGATCTTCCTCCATCCCTTTATTTTGAGTCTATGTGTGTCTCTGCACGTGAGATGGGTTTCCTGAATACAGCACACTGATGGGTCCTGACTCCTTATCCAGTTTGCCAGTCTGTGTCTTTTGATTGGAGCATTTAGCCCATTTACATTTAACGTGAATATTGTTATGTGTGAATCTGATCCTGTCATTATGATGTTAGTTGGTTATTTTGCTCGTTAGTTGCTATAGTTTCTTCCTAGCCTCGATGGTCTTTACAATTTGGCATGTTTTTGCAGGGGCTGGTACCGGTTGTTCCTTTCCATGTTTAGTGCTTCCTTCAGGAGCTCTTTTAGGGCAGGCCTGGTGGTGACAAAATCACTCAGCGTTTGCTTGTCTGTAAAGTATTTTATTTCTCCTTCACTTATGAAGCTTAGTTTGGCGGGATAGGAAATTCTGGGTTGAAAATTCTTTTCTTTAAGAATGTTGAATATCGGCCCCCACTCTCTTCTGGCTTGTAGAGTTTCTGCTGAGAGATCAGCTGTTAGTCTGATGGGCTTCCCTTTGTGGGTAACCCGACCTTTCTCTCTGGCTGCCCTTAACATTTTTTCCTTCATTTCAACTTTGGTGAATCTGACAATTATGTGTCTTGGAGTTACCCTTCTCGAGGAGTATCTTTGTGGCGTTCTCTGTATTTCCTGAATCTGAATGCTGGCCTGCCTTGCTAGATTGGGGAAGTTCTCCTGGATAATATCTTGCAGAGTGTTTTCCAACTTGGTTCCATTCTCCCCATCATTTTCAGGTACACCAATCAGACGTAGGTTTGGTCTTTTCACATAGTCCCAAATTTCTTGGAGGCTTTGTTCATTTCTTTTTATTCTTTTTTCTCTAAACTTCCCTTCTCTCTTCATTTCATTCAGTTCATCTTCTATCAGCGATACCCTTTCTTCCAGTTGATCGCATCTGCTACTGAGGCTTCTGCATTCTTCGCGTAGTTCTCGAAACTTGGCTTTCAGCTCCATCATCTCCTTTAAGCCCTTCTCTCCATTGGTTATTCTAGTTATCCATTCTTCTAATTTTTTTTCAAAGTTTTTAACTTCTTTGCTATTGTTTTGAATTTCCTCTCATAGCTCAGAGTAGTTTGATCGTCTGAAGCCTTCTTCTCTCAACTCATCAAAGTCATCCTCCATCCAGCTTTGTTCCGTTGCTGGTGAGGAACTGCGTTCCTTTGGAGGAGGAGAGGTGCTCTGTTTTTTAGAGTTTCCAGTTTTTTTGGTCTGTTTTTTCCCCATCTTTGTGGTTTTGTCTACTTTTTGTCTTCGATGATGGTGATGTACAGATGGGTTTTTGGTGTGGATGTCCTTTCTGTTTGTTAATTTTCCTTCTACCAGACAAGACCCTCAGCTGCAGGTCTGTTGGAGTTTACTAGAGGTCCACTCCAGACCCTGTTTGGCTGGGTGTCAGCACTGGTGGCTGCAGAACAGCGGATTTTCGTGAGACCACAAATTCAGCTGTCTGATAGTTCCTCTGAAAGTTTTGTCTCAGAGGAGTACCCGGTTGAATGAGGTGTCAGTCTGTCCCTACTGGGGGGGTGCCTCCCAGTTAGGCTGCTCAGGGGTGAGGGACCCACTTTAGGAGGCAGTCTGTCCGTTCTCAGATCTCCAGCTGCGTGCTGGGAGAACCACTACTCTCTTCAAAGCTGTCAGTCAGACAGGGACATTTAAGGCTGTGGAGGTTCTCGCTGAGTTTTTGGTTGTCTGTGCCCTGCCCCCAGAGATGGAGCCTACAGAGGCAGGCAGGCCTCCTTGAGCTGTGGTGGGCTCCACCCAGTTCGAGCTTCCTGGCTGCTTTGTTTACCTAAGCAAGCCTGGGCAATGGCGGGCGCCCCTCCCCCAGCCTCGTTGCCGCCTTGCAGCGTGATCTCAGACTGCTGTGCTAGCAATCAGCAAGACTCTGTGGGCATAGGACCCTCCGAGCCAGGTGTGGGACACAATCTCCTAGTGTGCCGTTTTCCAGGCCCGTTGGAAAAGCGCAGTATTAGGACGGGACTGACCCGATATTCCAGGTGCCGTCTGTTTCCCCTTTCTTTGACTAGGAAAGGGAACTCCCTGACCCCTTGCGCTTCCCGAGTGAGGCAATGCCTCGCCCTGCTTCGGCTCGCGCACAGTGCGCTTCACCGACTGTCCTGAACCCACTGTTAGGCACTCCCTAGTGAGATGAAACCGGTACCTCAAGCAGAAATGCAGAAATCACCCGTCTTCTGTGTCGCTGGGGCTGGGAGCTGGAGACCGGAGCTGTTCCTATTCGGCCATCTTGGCTCCACCCAAGAACTGGACTTTAATAAGAAGAAAAAGATTTCTTCTTCTAGGAAGAAATTTTAGCTGTTTCCATTGGTCAATGGATGAACAAAGATAATACATAAATTTTTTGCATAAAACAAGAACCCTTCTCTTCTAAGCTCCTACCCACTTTTTCAGATTTTTTTGGTAATTTTTCGTCAAGCACCCAATATACTAAGCACAATAGACTACTTGCCACCCAGAAAACTTGCTGTATACTCTCTTAGCTTTGTGCTTTTCTCTCTGCTTTGAATTTTTTTTTCTACCAAGAGAAATTATATCGAATTTTCAAATCAGAGCTCAAGGTACCCCCCATCCATTTCGCTTCCTAACCCCATCAGAGTTAATCCATCCTTCCTCTTCCTCCTTAATAAATTGGTTCATATCTTTATCACCATAACTCCCCGTTTAAACTCATGTCACTTTTAGAATGTGAATTTCTTGAGAGCAAGGGGCATATTTTATTTATTTCTCATTTATAAACAATATATAACACAGTGCCTTGCACATTTAAAAAAATAGCACCTACTATGTGCAAGATGCAATTCATACTAGGTGCTCTAACATCATAATGCTTGACTATTTCTTTATTGCATGAACAAATGTACAAAACTAGAAAGACCAGGCTTCTTTCCTCTGCATCAATTAGCATTTTATTAAATGTGATGAATTCCATTTGCTGCAAAACTATGGCCCTTAAATGACTTTCATTTGGATATAGAGATGTACTTTCACGTTCAGAGAGCAGAAGATAAAAATCAGGTGCCCTGTCATTATTACAACCACTGCCATTATGGTTATGATGATGAATATGAGATTATTATTATTTTTATTATCTTTAGCAAATGAGTCTTCTTTCTTTTCTCCAGAGCTGCCCCATCTTGTTTTGACACTTCTGACAGGGAGCTGTATAGAGATGGGAAAAGGATCCAGAGGCTGACCTTGGACTTGGGCTGGCCTGCTGATTGCAGACTGCCTGGGCTGCTGCCACTGCTTTGTCTCTCCCTCCAGCTGCACTCAAGGCCGCCATTGATCAGCCCACTGAATGCTTTACAACTACAGCTTTGGACAGGCCATTGAAGAAATTGATTGCAATAAATTCCCAGCAGATTGAGCCACATCGACTTGTCTCCTGGTCCCACCAATAAGCACCTTGACTACCCTTTTTAATTACCCTAGTAAGCCTTCTGCATAATGGTCAGGGCACAAGTTGATGAGAGAGACAGACAGAGAAAGAGAGAGAGAGAAAGAGAGAAAGAGAAAGAGAGAGAGAAGGAAAATGTGGGGGCTGAAATAAAACAGCCTTCCCTAGAGTTGGGTGCTTTCTTAACTTGTGCCAGGAAACTGGGTCACATTTGCTCATTATGAATTTAGTATGTAGATTATTAGAAAACTTGATTACAAAATCAAGAATCAAGTTGGGCTCAAGACTCAATTCAGCCAACTAATTTAGTAAATTTGGCAAGTTATTTTGCATAGCTGGTACCCGTTTCACATCTGCAAATGAGAAAATTGCTAAGGTAATCTTAATAACTACAAACATGTGTAAATATTAATAAAACCATCACCACTACTACCAATATGGTGAAGACAAAGATGGTAATGAGTGCTAGCATTTATTGAATATTTAGAGGTTCCCAGCACCATGATAATTTACTTACATGAATATTTTTTCTCAATAATTTTTAAGATATCATCCTATGATATGACATAGAAAATTTTTTTCTCCGTTTCACTTAAGTAGACACTGAAGCTCAGAAGTTTAGGCTATTGTCCAAATTCATAATATTAAGGATCAAACTCAAGCTTCTCTGGAGTCTGTGTGAAATATAAGATAGCTTAGAAACTATTTTTACATACATTCTCTTGATTTCATATTAAGCCTTGCAGCTCTATATATGCATACTAGGAGATAAACTTGATAGGAGGCATCTTGGCTTAATAGTCCTGTGGTCAAAGAGGCTCAATCCTACTTCTGTTTCAGCACAAAGGGAAGCTCTGTGCCCCTAGTATTTACATATTTGAGTCTTTGCTGTTAAGAAAAACTGGAAGTTTAAAATGACTGTTGTTTCTATCCTATGCATCACTCTCAGGGCTTCAAGATCATTCAGTGATTGATTCCCACAATATGAGCAGCAGACTACCTGCTTCATCTCCTGGAGATCAACGTCTCCTGGAGATCAACATCTCCTGATGGACTTGTTCAAAAACATATTCCTGGCCTGTTCTAGCACTATTTAATCCAAATTCATAGAGAAGGGGTCCAGGACACTGCATTTCAACAAGGTCTCCTGGTGATTCTTGAGAATACTGATGTTTGAGAACCCCTGTGACCGAGAATCATGTTTTATCCAGAGCTCAAATTCAAGGTAATACCTCACCCTCATACCACCCAGCAGGCCCTGCATGCCACAACCCTCACAGAGGGTTTTGGCATTTTCCTCATTCTTTGTAGTCTGAACTCTTAGGTGTCTACCAATCAGCCATCCCCACACCCCTTCCTCCTCCTCCCCTGCTTCCTTGAATACAACACACAGTTTCATTCAGGAGAATGTACTTAGTCGTAGAGGATGAATCATAATTGTTCTAGACCATTGAGCCATCCCTATTCTTTTTTCCAGTGACTGGTTAAAGGTGAGAATGTCATCTAATTCTGGCTAATATGAGGCAAAGTCTTTTGGGAGGACTCTTGGGGAAACATTTTAATTTCTCATAAAAGATAAATCTACATAGGGGGATGGTCCTTTGCTCAATTCCCTCTCTTCATACTTTGGACACAGACTTGTGAGGATGTGACACTTGGAGGTTCTACCTCAATCCTGCAACTAGGAGGCGACAGATGAGAAGCCAATGAGAAGCCAATATGGTGAGGGTGGCAGAGCAAATAAATTCCTGTGTCCTTGAAGCAAGCTTAGAGTCACTCTACCATTCCTGAGGTCAACTGATTCTAGTCTAATTATATGAATCATAGAAGTCTTTTTGGGTAAGCCACTTAGTCGAGCTTTCTCATTGCAGCTCAAAGCATCTTAAGTTTCTCCTTACCCTATATTGCCCTTAACATTTCTTCCTCTTTAAAATCAATGTAGAAAAATCATGCTGAAGCTTTAGTGACCCAGCCTGCTACCTATCATGTGAGATTGAGAGATGAAGAGAAATTAACATGGCCATTTGACCCTGCTGTCAAATATCAGATGTCCTAACGAATCTTTGGAATATTCCGGCTTGTGGTAAATTGGTAGTAGGATTCTCTAAACAGAATTGGTCCTATAGAGTAGGGGTCTGAAAACAAGGGCCTGCAAGCCAAGTCTGGCCTGTTGCCTGTTTTTGTAAATCTCATTGGGACACAAACATATTCGTTCATTTACATATTGTGTATGATTGCTTTTATGCTACAATGGCAGAGTTGTGTTGCTGTAACAGACATCAAATGGCTCAAAAAACTCTAAAACATTTACTATCTGGGCCTTTTATTTTAAAAGTTTGCCAATCCTTGATATCAATAATTTAGTTTTTGGTCAAAGAGCAAATCTTCTATTTTAGATACCAAATGGAAAGGAGACCACAGTCATCCCATTGGAAAAATTAGAAAATCAAACTTTGCTCTCATCAAACAGAAAGGCAACCCACTTCACCAAAGGTGTAGACAGAAGGGAAAGTTGTAAGCAGAACTGGAATTTTCTCACAGAGAAGAGACTTAAATCTTCCCCAACCTCGAGGCAGGAGAATGGCATGAACCCGGGAGGCGGAGCTTGCAGTGAGCAGAAATCACACTACTACACTCCAGCCTGGGTGACAGAGAGAGACTCCGTCTCAAAAAAAAAAAAAAAAAAAAAAGTCTTCCCCAGTTTCTTAACAGGCAGAAGAGTAGAGGATGGCAAAGCTCAAACCCGGATGCTTACCAGAGAAGTGGAACATCCCTTGGGAGACATGGGCACAGTCAAGAGTAAAGCTCGATCAATTACTAAGATTCAGAAAAGAAAGAAAGCTCAAGTTGAGAAAGGTGGCTTCTAAAACTAGGTACCAGAAGTAATGGGACTTGGGGAATTAAGGATGTAGGATCAGGTAGTTCAGCCTAATTTTGATAGACTATAGCTTGTATACTTGCAGTTTCCCTTTAACTTGCTCTTAAAGGATGTCATAGGGCCATCCTGGCATACAAATAGCTGCTGAGAGATAATTGGGTGGCTGATGAAGGACCCACACTTCTGTGTAGCATGAGAGAGATGACTTGAGCCCCATTGTTTTTTTCTTTAGGGTAAGAATCACCAGGTAATCTCCTTTTCTACAGAATTATGTAGGCACCCAGATACGTATCTTGTTTTAGGCAAAAGGCAAGCCAAAATGCCTTGCTTTAGTCTTTAAAAGGACACTTATGTCCACTGGAACTATATAAAATGCCTGGCTTGTAATCTTGGGCAACAGCTGCACCTCTGAGCCTGTTTTCTGGTCTGTAAAATCAGCACAGGGGGTACTGATAAAAATATGCAAGGGTGTGCATATTACATTTACAAACACTTGTAACAACTGCCTCCTAAATTAGAAACTACTCTACAAATGAGAAATGTCCTCATTATTGAATAAAAGTACATTCTGATAGGCCTGCAGTTGAGTGAACAGTAAAAACGTCCCCTAAATTAACCTGTGAAATGGGGATAATTTAGGACTCTGTCTAAGAGATAAGCAAATGCCAAAACAGGCTCTTTCTGCTTAATCTAATTGACACTGAGGGGATCCTTGTGATAGTAACTAGCCACCAGGTTTAACTTCTTCCAGAGTTTGCTCCTTGTCAGACGCAATAGAGGAATACAACTTGCATGCAAGCGTATGCCCATTTTCCCGCTTGCTAGAAGGAGAATGTGCATGTAGCTTGGTCCTCATAAGCTCCAACATTTAGATCAAATGGAATACAGAGATTTAGTTGCTGTAAGGCCAGAAATACATTCATGGGTACTACGATGTTTGTAGCAGCACTATCTGGAACATTGGAAACTACACTAATACACCAAAACAGTTAAAGGGATACTTCAAGTCCGCTGAACAGGATGTTTGTAGAATGAGCTACATGTTTAGGCAGCCCATGGTCTCTTGTCCAGCTCAGAAGGAAATAGGTAATGTCCAAATCATGAAGGTTAGAAAGTCAGTGAGACCAGAGTAGTAAGCAGGGTTGGGGATCTTTGACTGTTGGGCATAAACAATTTACTCCATGCCTAATTTGGGGCCTGTATCTTTCTAAAGAAGTTCTCTGAAATATTTCAGAATTCATATTCAAGTACAGGAGGTGCTGGGCTCTGAATTAGACACAGTCTTTAATATAATACATTTATATGATATATTTAAAATAGTCAAACTCATAGAATCAAAGAGCAGCATGCTGGTTTCTAGGGAAATGACAGTCATCAATTGATAGACACAAAGTTTCAGTTAAGCAAGATGCACAAGCTCTAGAGATCTGCTTCACAATATGGTAGCTCCTAATGTTAACACTAACGTATTGTGCAGTTAAAAATTTGTTAAGATCATAGATCTCACATCAAGTGTTATTATTATAAAATTTAAAAATGATGCTACATGTATCACGTATTGAACTTGAAGGGTGTTAGCTTGTCCCATCCCTTTTTACTTTTTAACACATCTATAGCTTGCTTGTATTCATAGTATCAATCCTATTTTTTCACTTTTTCAGTATTATGATGTTTATTCCGATTCAGAGATTTTCTCTGTTGATGCTTTGTACGTGGTCAGATCCATCCAACACTGAATTTGTAGTCACCCTATGTGAAACACTTTACAAGAATGAGAATAAGCGACCTACAACTGAAAGCAAAAGTATGGATAAGTCTTACACATATATGTTGAGTTAAATAATTAAGGCACAAAAGAATACATATGGAATGATTCCATTACATAAATATAATGTACGAAAACAGAAAAAAAAATACAGAAAAGTACAAAAACAGAAAAAATAACCCATCGATGGACATTGCAATAGTGGTCACCACCAGAAAAATAGTGACTAGAAGGGATCATAACACAGGTTTTTTGGGGTGCCGTTCATGTTCTCTTTCTTGATTTCAGTGCACAGATATATTCAGTTCATAAAAATCCATCAAGCTATGCATTTATGAGATTTCCACTTTTCTATATATGTTATATTTACATAAAAGGTTTTAAAAACTGCATAAGAAGCAAGGGATATAAGACAATCAAGCTCATCAGCAACTCAGCCCCAAACTAGTCACAGCACCTTGGGCAAGTCATTTTACCAGGCTGAATGTTGGATGCCTCATCTATAAAAAGACACTAATGATCCTGGCCTCACAGAGTCACTGGGACTATTAAATTGAAAGGAACAGTTACATGTAAAATGCTTAGCACAGGGTCTGGCACACAGCTGGCTGCTGTTATGATTATGATCCTTCCATTGTCCAGGCTGACACCATTTCAGACTGGATGATCTGATGTTGACTATAGTCTCAGGTCCATCAAAAGACACACACTCCCTGAGTGCAGAGTGGGGCACCCAGACTGTGCAATGAAAGCAGAGAAGAGATGAGGAGTACCATGAGACTAGAAAATAAAGCTGGAAACGCTCATTGAGGAAGAGACCATTGAGGTTCAAAAAGCCCAGAAGTTGGATTTTATTTTGTAGATGGAAGTTACTGAAGACTTTATATTTTAACAGAGAAGTCACATGGAGCTGAAACTCAGCCAGATCAGTCTTCTAGAAAGTTAAAAGAGATTGAAACAGAAGACTTGGAGATAAACTTTACCTTATAGAAAGTGTGTCAGGTCTGCAGAAGTCAGAATATGATGATGTTCTTGTTATTATTATCAATACTATAAGCAATAACAACCACTGCAATCACTATTATTTTAGTGTGCACCTGCTGGATACCAGATATTTAAAGGTACTATCTCATCTAATCCTTACTCAAAACACAAAGGGGAATAGCTGACATTTACCAGGTTCTTACTAAGAGCTAGGTACTCTTCTAAGCATTTTATGAATATTAATGCATTTAGTCACTATGACAGCCCAGTAAGATAGGCACTATCATTATCTCCAGTTTACAAATGAGGATACTGCAGCAAAGAGGGATTCTAAGATCATACTGCTATCAAGAAACAGAGCTGGGATTCAAATTCTGGCAGCTCAATTCTAGCGCCCATCCTTATGCGTATTATGTTATGTTGACATCCTAGGTATTATTAATCTTATATTCTAATGAACTAACAGAGACAACAGTCAAATTACCTGCTTAAAGTCACAAAGAGGGTGATATAGTTTGGATATTTTCCCCATCCACATCTCATGTTGAAATATAATCCCCAGTGTTGGAGGTGAGTCCTGGTGGGAGGCGATTGGATTATGGGGGTGGATTTCTCATGAATGGTTTAGCACTGTATTAGTCAGGGTTCTCTAGAGGGACAGAACTAATAGAATAGATGTATATATAAGGGGAGTTGATTAAGGAGTATTAAATTCACATGATCACAAGGTCCCACAATGGGTCATCTGCAAGCTCAGGAGCAAGGAAGCCAGTCTGAGTCCCAAAGCTGAAGAACTTGGAGTCCAATGTTTGAGGGCAGGAAGCATCCAGCACAGGAGAAAGATGTAGGCTGGGAGGCTAAACCAGTCTAGTCTTTTCACGTTCTGCCTGCTTTTTATTCTGCCCGTGCTGGCAGCTGATTAGATGGTGCCCACCCAGATTAAGGGTGGGTCTGCCTTCCCCAGCCATCTTACTCAAACGTTAATCTCTTGGCAACATTCTCACAGACACACCCAGGATCAATCAATACTTTGCACCTTTCAATCCAATCAAGTTGACACTTAGTATTAACCATCACAAGCACCATCCTCTTGATGCTGTACTCAAGATAGTGATTGAGTTCCTGTGAGATCTGGTTGTTTAAAAGTGCGTGTCACCTACCTCACTCTCTCTTGCTCCTGCTTTCATCATGTGACATATTTGCCTCCTCTTTGCCTTCCACCACAAAAGGAAGATTGCTGAGGCCTCCCCAGAAGCAGATGTTGCTATGCTTTCTGTATAGCCTGCAGAACCATGAACCTAATAAACCTCTTTTCTTACAAATGAAACACTCCAGGTGTTTCTTTACAGCAGTGCACGAATGACCTAATACAGAGGGAGAGACCCTAGTTTGCTTGATGAAAATGCTTATGATCTTCATCACTATCCTATCTGCTAAAGGCAATAATTTCTAATCATGGCTGGGAACAAATGAAACCTCAGTCAAATGTTTTAGGAATGAAAAAAATAGCAATAACAATAATGCTCATTTATTGAGCACTTATGTGCCAGGAAATGTACATGTTATACATGTTTATAGGTATCATGCATGTTTGTATGTGTTAACTAGCCCTTACAGAAATCCTATGAAGAAGTTGCATTTTTTATCCCTATTTCACAAATAAGGAAACTGAGTTTCAGAGAAGTCACAAAAGGAATGAGTAAGAGATCCAAAATTATATCTTATGCAGCCCAACACACATACAAAAATGCTCTCATTACTCCACTAAACTGCCTCCCAACAACAAGAGAGCTGGTTCTAGCATCCTGATTCCCTCCTCTCTCCACCCCCATTCCCAGCGAATTCTGCACTTACTGGTGTCCTGGGGCAGTTTTAAAAGCATTCCAAGTCTTAACCACTACAAGGAATTCTCAGCTAACCTTTTCAGCGTGAGCTGCAGCAGCAAATTCCTTCCCAGGTTAGTAGAAAGCCTCAGGGCACAGAAGAGCAGGTGCTTGCCTGACCCAAGTGTCACCTGCATCTGATATATCTCATTAGCCTCGGGGAGAAACGCAGTCTGGCCTGCTCTTTCTCCCAGATGCAGTCTGGTGCACCAGAAGGAAGAGCCAAAAGCCTGCTTGTGAAGGAGGCAGAGTGGCTTCTCTCCTGAGAGCATGGGAAGGGCATGGCTCCCCCTACGCACACACTCTTATGTGTGCATGGACTCTGTTCTGATGTGAGGCAGCCACTATCCCAGCAATGTGGCTATGGCCAGCCCTGGGCTTAGAGGAGCAGCTTCTTCCATAGCATCAGGTGAGAGGAGTCAAAGGTACTCCCTTTCCATAAATGTCTTCACTTTCAGTCCTGTCTTGGGGTCTGGAATCCTCCCCCACATACTAAAGTGTTTCAGTAAAGCTCCCTGTATCAGTCAGGGTTCAAGTACAGAAGTAGCAAAAGCAGACTAAAGAAGCAGAATCAGTAGGACACACATGCTCACCCAGACACATGCACACATGCACACACGTATCTCTCTCTCTCTCACTCTCTCTCTCTCTCTACTGGAAAACCAGCAGACTGGAAATTCTTGTATAGAAACTACAGTTCATTGTTGGGATTTCTTCTGTCTCTGAAAAAGCTTAGTCTTGCTCTTAAGGTTCTCAACTAATTGCATAAGGCTCAGGTTATGGAGAATACTCTCATTTGAAATCAATTGATTGCACATGTTAACTACGTCTACTAAATACCTTCATAGAAGCACTTACATTAATGTTTAATTTTGTAACTTGATAATATAGCCTGGCCAAGTGAGCACTTGGCACATAAAACATCACACTCTTCATAGTATAATGAAAAGGCTACCAGAATAATGGTTCTGGCTCGAACTTTCGGTTATCTTGGTGTCTTAGTCTGTTTCTATGGCTATAACAATATACCTTAGACTGGGCAATATAAAAACAACATAAATATATTGCTCACAGTTCAGAGACTGAGAAGTCCAAGATCAAGGTATCCATAGATTCAGTGTCTGGTGAGGGTCTGTTCTTCATAGACGGCACCTTTTCACTGAATCCTGACAAGAGAGAAAGGGAATTTGCTCAATCCTATTTTATAAGGGCACTAAGCCCATTCATGAGGGGAGAGTCATCACGACTTAATCTTTTCCCAAAGGTCCCACCTCTTAACTCTATCACACTGGATATTAGGTTCCAACATATGAATCTGGGGGAGACACTGACATTCAGACCATAGCACTTGGGGAAGTTCTTTCTTCTGTAGAATAGGTGGAGTAAAGAAAGTAAAAAGTGAGAAAAACTTGTCTTTAGATATTTTGAAGTGTGTTGTCTTTAGATATTTTAAAGTGTGTGTCCTGGAAGGAATACTTAGGCTTGTTCTATGGAATTTCTGAGGGCAGAACCAGGACCATTGTATGGAAGAAGAAATGCAAGCTGGGCGTGGTGGCTCATGCCTGTAATCCCAGCACTTTGGGAGACCGAGGTGGGTGGATTACTTGAGGTCAGGAGTTTGAGACCAGCTTGGCCAACATGGTGGAACCCTGTCTCTATCAAAAAATACAAAAATTAGCCAGGTGTGGTGGCAGGGGCCTGTAATCCCAGCTACTCAGGAGGGTGAGGGAGGAGAATCTCTTGAACCTGGGAAGTGGAGGTTGCAGTGAGCCGAGATCTTGCCACTGCACTCCAGCCTAGGCAACAGAATGAAACTCCGTCTCAAAAAAAAAAGGAAATTTAGGCTTGATTAAGGAAGTTTGTCTCACAATGAGATTCCATCATGAGAGGGCATGCTTTATTATATACTGACCTCTTTGCCTCAGAAGAAGTTCAAACAGCAATTGAAAACAAATTTATTTGGAGGAGAACAATGTAGAAGGAATTACATTTTAAACTAGATAAACTAAAAAATGCCTTTTGTATCATTATTCTTCACCACTGGAAAGTTTGTCTTCTTTTCTCCCTCTGGAACCTCCCTTCACCCAAAGTTTGTCAATTTACTGTGCTGTGGGCAACATAAAATGTAAACAAAGCCTGGGAGGAGTATTACTAATTAGCGCCTATCAGAAGCATTCGCCAGGTTTATTCATGAGATTAACTGTCCATACCAAGGTAATCTCTTAAATAAATTTAGATCCTCTCACTCAGCTGACACTGAAAGATGAGGCACAGTAATATGTTTTTATTTGGTGTGTCAAGTAAAGCATACACCAGTAACTGCTGTATGCAAAATATTGCTTTGCATAGAGATCCAATATGACCTAGGAAAGCCCCGGGCCTTGGGCTGCATGGTTATAGAGTGAAATACATGGAAACCTTTAGTAGATGTATTATAAGAAGATTACAGGACCAGGCATAGGGAGAGATTAATTATGATGAGGACAAGAAAATACATTTTTGTAGATGGGAAATTTGAGCAGAGGCTGAGATGGAAAAGACTTGAACAGATGGATGTTCTGGATAAAGGAATTATAGATGAAGAGTACAGGTTGGTAGAGTCAGGGTCCCAGAAGTGTTGTTAAGCCAGACCTAGAGATGGTGAAAGAGAAAGATATTACAAACGCCATTGGAATGATGATTACATGGTTTTTAGAAAATTGGAAAAGATGATGGGGACCAAAAAAGGGAGAAGCTGAAGGAGAAAATAGTGACAATTTCAATTTTTAGGAAATTACCAAGGGACAGACTTTTTATTAGGTTCTTTTCCTTGCTAGCTTTACAAACCTCCTATTTGAAGATGTCACAGGGAGTGGCCATGCGCCTGAAAGACCACTGGCCTGGTGGAGAGTGTGTTGACCTCACTATGTGGCCTTGGCTATCTCTCAAAGCCTTCATTTCCCAGTCTTCAAGATGTGTATAACATTCCCTGCCCTAAGGGCTGGCATGGATGCGGCTTTGCAAGCTGTAAATGGCTATGCAAACACTCAGGTACTCAGGGATGGATAGTGTTGGTCCTGGGGGAGTTTATAGCAGCTTTAAACCAAGTTGATAATCAGCTATATGTTGCCATCAAGACAGAGGCAGCAGAGTTGACATAGAGCCTGGTGACAGACATGTCCACCTTGCGGCCATCAAAACCATGTGCTAGTTGTCTGTGGAGTATGGCAGCTGCTCAGATTGTTCAGTGTGAAATTTAATTTGGGCTCCTGGGTGAGCAGGGAGAAGGGCGTGAAAGATATGACACTGGTTAATTTCATGTTTTACAGGCCCAACAACCCCAAAAGTACATTTCTCAGTGAAAACCGAGAACCTGCAGGCCACTACATGCAATGATATGCAGTCCAGGGGGAAAATGAAGATAGAGAGAGAAAAAAAAAAACATAAAGAATATATCATTTCCCGAAATCAAATAAACTCAAAAACCTTCCATTTCAATGGGTTAGATTGACAGGCAGAGAAAGAAAGGCAAAAGAGAGTTTCTTTTAACTCTTTCCAATACTTTTACACATAACTGCAAACACTTCTATGCTTGGCATTCAAGGGTCCTAGCCTCTGCCCCAGTCCATATTTACATGGTCAGATCTGGTTTTATCTTGCTCTTGCTCAAAATCTTCCCATGCTACCCTGTATACAGTATAAAACCTAAACTCTTAAGTGTAGGAAAAATGCCCTCTATTACATTGCTCCCCCCATCTCCAGCATCATGTCCTTCAGCTTTCACTCCCACCCAACCCCTTCTCGACCAGCAACACTCATTAGTGGGTTTCCAAATCTATGGGCTCCTCCACCTGACTCTGCATTTGTATGTGAAATTCCTTCTCTCTAGACTTCCCTTTACTTTGGATCTGCCCTGGGTTTCAGGGAAATGCAGGCAGTATCAATAACAGCTAAGAGGGAAAATTTTGGTATCCCAAGTAGACCTGATCCTGGCTTCTCGATACACTGCATACTGACTTTCCACATCCTGCCTACAATCCTTGACAAATTACTTAACTCCTCTGAGAGTTTCCAGTTGTCTTCTCTTTATGAAGGAGAGAATGTCCCCTACCTTTTCTGGTTATTATGGGAATTCAGTCAGTTAATACATGTAAAGTATGGGGCACAATGCCTGGCACAAAAATGTACTTGGTGAATGACTTATTTTATTATCAATTTAACTCATGTTTTACTCTGACAACTCCTTTAATCATCCCATGCAAACTTAGGTATGTTTTCCATGAATGATCCAATTTCACCTAGAATATGACTAATTTCTGCCATCATTATGTTGTACTGTATGTAATAGTCATTTGTGTGTTCCTCTCCCCACCATTGGGCTGTGTGAATGGGTGCATAGATCAAGTTTGGTTATCTCTGTATGCCCAGTGCTTAGCCAAAAGCCCAACACAAAATTCATACTTGATCTATGGATAAATTAATGAATGACAAAATGAATGATTAATCACATGCATGGATCACGCTTGAAGGCCTAGATCAAGTGCCAGCTGTCCTGGGAAGTCTTAGCTGATCCTATCAGTAGAACAAAATGTCCTGTCTTCTGTGTCATGGCTTTTTTCCAAAATCCTTACCATATCATGATCCCATTGTGAGCTCCACACAGGAGGCTCCATGTCTTATTAATCTCTATGAAGCCATTAGCACAGGACATGGAACTCAGGTTAAAATTCAGCATAGGTTATTTTTCTTCTCTGTCATCATTCTTTTTCTTCTCTTCACTATCACTATTCCCAGGCCATCCAATATTTGGGATATCATTAGGGTCAGGATGGACAAAGGGCATGCCAGATGCATGGGCAGTCATGTGGCTAGATTTAGTGCCCAAATGACATATACACTTGCAGAGTGTGGCAGGAGTCCCTGGAAGATTGTCCACTGGCTGACACAGACAATCAATATTCAGGAGAATCTGTAAAAGAAATAAGAAAACAAAGAAGACATTTACTCATGAGCAAGAAGGTCTGTGTCAGCTCATGAGCAATATGGTGGGACTTGCTGGTTCTTCTGAGGAAGCTATCAATTGACTGAGAGTTTCGAAACAAAGAAAAGTTTTGAAACCACTCCAGATAAACAAATCAGGAGTTAAAAATAACTATTGGATTTGTGCATGTATATTTGGAACTATTGGTAGAGTGTGTTTGTACATGAGACAAAATATGCATAATACAAATTTAGTGTGCATTTATTATCTGTCAGGCACTGGGGTAAACACTTTACTATGTATTAACCCCCTCAATATACACCACAACCCTGTAAGTTAGGTATTATTATTCCCACTTTAAAAATGAGACTCAGGTACAGTGGATAACCTGTTCAAGGTCACGTGGCTAGTAAGTAGTAGACCTGGATTTGTATCTGGGCAGTTGACTCCAGAATTGATATTTTCATGAATATATAGGAGATCTGGAGGTATTAAAAATAACTGAGAACACACTGGGCCTTTCAGAGGGTGTAGGGTGGGTGGAAGGAGGATGAGGAAAAGTAATGGGTACTAGGCTTAATACCTGGGTGATGAAATAATCTGTACAACAAACCCCCATGACGCAAGTTTACCTATTTAACAAGCCTGCACTTGTACCACTGAACTTAAAAGTTAAAAAAAAAAGAGAGACAAGAAAACTGAACTTCAAAGAAGATAAAAGAAATAACTGAGAGACATGTGTATGTGGCGTGCTTTAGAAAAACATACTCAACGGGCATTTATTGAGCACCCACTACTTGTCACGCCCTGTGTTAGGTTAATTGGGGGATAACAGGATAAATAGGACATAGCCCTCCTTTCAAGGAGCTTGCCAGCTGGTGAAAGAAAGGATAGACCAAGGCTGGGTGCAGTGGCTCATTTCTGTAATCCCAGCAGTTTGGGAGGTCAAGGTGGGCCGATCACTTGAGGTCAGGAATTCGAGACCAGCCTAGCCAACATGGTGAAACTCTGTCTCTACTAAATATACAAAAATTAGCCGGGCATGGTGGTGCATGCCTGTAATCCCAGCTACCCAGGAGGCTGAGGAACGAGAATCACTTGAACTTGGGGGGCGGAGGTTGCAGTGAGCCAAGCACAACAGTGCACTCCAGTGTGGGTGACGGGGGAAACTCTATCCCTGCCTCCCCCCACCAAATAAAAGGTAGGGGGTAGACCTAAATAGATATTAAGGAATTTAGTTTAGTTTAATAAACTCATTTTTACCATTGATTCTGTTCCAGGCCCTTGGTAAGTAAAAATGGGTAAGACATGATCTAGACTTTCAAGATACTCAGATAGTATCAGGCCATAGTAAGTTTTATAACAAACATACCAAGTGCCGCATGATCATTTAACACTAAATTCCTCACAACATAAACCCAGAGCCTGTATGTTGATCCCGTTGCATATTACCACAGCCTCTAGTGACTTTATCTTTTAGAAGAAATTTCCTTCCAAATGGGAATTCTGGTCCTCAGTGTCTCTTCCAATAGTTGGGACTATTCCAGGCTCCAACTCACTGAACTTGCCTTATCTGATGTGGTTAACCAGGCTGCTATGGAACACATTGGTTATTGTATCTGCTATGCACAATCTCCCCTTCTAAACAAAACTGCCCCACGAACAGTGCCCTTCTGTTTGTAGGTAGATGTACTTGCTAACTGGACTATGCATAGTCACTTGATATAAGAAGAATCAGTTCGTTGGCTGGTAGTGAAGCATGACACAGTTTGTCCTGGTAGGGTTACCTGAATCCATCAGATTTCTCTTTTGAGAATTGAAACCAGAAGGACAGAAAGAATTTGGTTCATTGGAAGCAAACAGAGAAACAGACTAACTAAACAGGTTAATAGAAGAGTACTTGAGTGCTCCTCAGAAGGCTGAGTTGTCCGCATCACCATATTTTCTGCCATCTCTGAGCTGGGATGGTCAACAGTATCTGGGCCCCCATGGCAGATTCCTGAAGAAAGTCCCCAGGCTTGCATAAGCTCCAGCGGCTCCTCTCCCTGGAAATCATAACTGATGGATGGGCTTATACCCCTTTCCATGCTAGTGTGTGGGGACAAATCAAAGGAGGCAAATGTCAACAGACTCCTCCTGATAAGCTTTGTTGATCACTTGTCGATGAACACCGGCCCCCAATGCAACAAACACTTCATACCTTCTCTTGCTGCCCCAACCCTCACCTGCCATGCCATGCTTTCTGTTGAGTAGGGCCTAATGATTTCAGCAAGGGACTGACCTAGCATGATTTACTTTGGAGATTCATGCTTATAAAGACAGTCAAGGCACTTTTCAGAGGGAAGTGTAGCAGCAGAACACGAAAGTATCTCTTGAACATCTACTGTGGGCTATAGATACAGAGAAAAAAGGCTGCCCTGGGAGACCTCCTAGAGTTATGAGAGAAACAGCCTTGTAAATGGACATTTCGAATCTGGGATGCAAGGGGCTTGGGTGGAGGAAGCACCAGGTACTGGGTAGGCAGTGAGAGTCTACTCACTTGGCCTGCGGAGGAAGGATAGTGTGTATGTGTGCATGTCTCAGGGTTGGTCAAGGAAAGCTCTGCAGGATGTGATAGATGAGCTAAATTTTTGAAGATAAGGAGGGGTTTTCAAAGAAAAGGAAGGAAAGGAAAGGGGGCCAGGGCATTCCTAGAGATGAAAACAGCATATACAAAGACTGGAAGTTGCAAGAAAGCGTGGTTGCTCTGAGAGCAGCCAAGATGGGGCTGCAGAAATGAGGCTGCAAAGATGGCAGAAGAGAGCCTTAAGGGAAACGTATTTTCCTGAACACTATGGAAGGAGGGCTGATTTTAAGCAGGGAAGCTGCTGGCCAGTCTGGTGATGTCATGGAGCCTGGATTGGGGTGGGGATCCTGGTAAAGCTCTGTGAAACGGCTGCAAGTTTACAAAGAGGGGACGGACTTGATGGCAGATGGCACATGCACACTTCTTCCCAGGGAGGGAGAGGCATGTGACCTCGTGTGACCTTGAGGTCAGCCAGTCCTTGGTTAAAATCTCCACCATGCCCATGGCCTGACTGTGTGGCTACGGGCAGGGTTTGTCACGTCTCAGAGCTTCCACTGCATCACCTGTAAGTCAAAGAAGCAGCCTTGGGAATATCAATTGTGAAAGGCCTTGATGTATTTATGCTGTCTCTTATTTATTGGTTAACTGTAAGCAGGTGAAGTTGGGTAACTGAGTGCATGTGTGTAGATGGTGGGGAGTTGTACAATTCTATGGGTGAGCCTGAGAGATGGCTGGAGCCCCAGGTGTATCTCAAAGGTAAGTGGAAATGCTCTCTACTGTAAAACTGCAACCACCTGCTCTCGCAAAAAGATCTCATAGACCAGCTGAGGCTGACTCCATTCTGCCCTAAGTTCCCCTCATTAAGCAGGGGCCTCAGGTGTGAGCAGGGCCTATAGGCCTCATTGGCATTTCTGTTCCTACAATCGCAAGATTCTTTCAGAGACCCAGAGTTTCCTTAGAACCGCCGTGACTTGCAGCATTCCACCAGCCAGTGCCCACATCCTCTGACCCACTTTCTGCTGGCTTATTCTGGTGACAGGGAGCTCAGATCCCACCCCAAGAGCTTGTCTCATCTCTCCCCCTTCCCCGCTCCTATTCGCCCCATCCACGCAGGGCTCCCCCAGTGTTTTGTCTGGTTTTGTTTTGAATGACATGCTCCTTCCTTCCTCCGTCAGGGCCATTCTTCACTTACTGCTCCCTCTTTCTGAAACATTTGTTCTCGTTCACTTCACCCAGCTGAGTCATACTTATCTTTGATGCCCCATTTATTTATCCCATCCTCCCAGAGGCCTTTCCTAACCCCTCACCCCTGATGGTCTGACCAGCTTATCCTAGTTATACACTCTGATAGCTCCCTGCACACCTCTCTCACCACACAAAGTTGCTTATATACTATATTTTGTGATTGTTTTTGTTTAATAGCTATCTTTCCCCATAGACCAGTGATTGTCAACATATGGTGTAATTTTGCTCCCAAAGGACATTTGGCAATGTCTGGAGACATTTTTGGTAGTCACAACTGAGAGATGCTATTCCTAGGTAGAGACCAAGGATATTGCTAAATACCCTACGATACACAGAGCAGTCCCCTCAACAAACAATTATTTGGTCCAAAATTCAATAGTGCTACTGTTGAAAAACCCTGTCATAGACTGTAAGCTTTATATGGGCAGAGATCTTGGCTGTCTTGTTCATAGCCTCATGTCCTGCATTGGGGCACTAGCACCTTGATTGATTTATGGGTGATGTTTGATAAGAATCTGGTCATAGTCTTGTGCATAAATTCATGCTTATGCACCTCTCCCTTCCAATGGCCACTTTTTTCACATACAAGACTTCCCACCCTAGAACTGTGATTCACACATAAAGGTATGCCATATATGCACACATCTCCTACCACCTAATATATAATTCACCTCTTCCTCATCAAATAAGTCTCCTTAGTAGTTACCACCCATGCCCATTTGCATCCAACACCCTCCCATATGTGTTTTTATGTGTACGTGTACCCACATAGATATCTGGCATACTCACCTGTACCTGCACCTCTTCTTATCACACACATCAACTGGGCAGCAGAGGCTTTCTGTTTTATCACACATAAAACAGGCTGAACCCAACA
This sequence comes from Symphalangus syndactylus, assembly GCF_028878055.3. NCBI lineage: Eukaryota > Metazoa > Chordata > Mammalia > Primates > Hylobatidae > Symphalangus > Symphalangus syndactylus. The sequence goes on from NC_072425.2 coordinate 25,568,234, forward strand.
GGCACACACACACAAATGCACACACATGCTAGTACAGAAGGTGATGTGGGGAGGCAGGGGCAGTTCACTTTACCTCCCTGTGGCCCATCCTAGCCATAGGACTATAAAGTTTGTGCCATCAAAACTAGATCTGAGACCAGACATCAAGCAGAAATATCAAATCTAGCTCCTATTAAAACCTCTCTGTCTCTCACAGACACACACAGACACACACACACACACCCCGTTACAAATTTTCTCGTTAAAACAAGAAGTCAAAATGCAGAAAATAATTTTAATCAACGTCATGCTAGTGCAGGCTGAGGGTGAAATAGCATATTAATGCTTTTATCTCTGCTGGGGACATGGCTGACTTCACCATTGATTCCATTCGAAGTCGCACCCCAGGTGTGTTCCCATAGCATTTCTGCATTAAGCAGCTGCGAGACCAGGTCTAACATCTTTTATTATCTCGGCAAAGCTGCACACACTGAGTGGTGGGGCCATAATGAAAAGATCCAATACCCCATTAGCACAGCTAAATATTTGACTTCTAAACTCAAGTGGAAAATGAAACTCAGTGCCTGGAGAGGAACTGGTGAGGGGTTGCAATGTCTGGGAAGAGAAACAAATTCTTTCTTGTTTTATAGCACTTTAGTTTACGATGCCTTGTAGATGCAGCCTTTCACTTAATTTTCACAACTGCTACCCGATGTAGGCATTATCATCCCTATTCATTGGTGAGGGAACTGAAGCTTGGAGATGTGAAGTGACTTGTCCAGGTGATTGGCCCTTAAATCTGCCTGGCCTGATTCCCAAGCAGATATGGTCTCTAAGGTACGCGGTGCAGTAGTCTTTCATCCATGTTGGTTCCCTTTTCTTCTGCATCCTTTGGCTCAGCTGCTAGGTGTTAAATAGAGAATTTTCTAAACAGAAACTGTGATTTCAGCTTCACATTTGGGAAGAAACTACCTTCCTTCCTTTGCTCACTTCTTGCCCTCTTGCCTTCCTTCTTTCTTCAGTACCTTCCAACAAAAACATATTGAACCCCACCACCTCCTGTGCACCAGCTCTGTGCTGAGTGCTTGGGATGCAGCAGTGACTAGGACATTTGATGTCCCTATCATCACAGATCTTCCCTCTAGCAGAAAGAATGGACTAACATTTCTAAATCACAACAGAAAATGATGAAACAGAGAAATGCAAGGGGATGGAAAAGTTGAGGGGATCTAGAAGAATGGATTATGGAAATTGCCCTCAGATAATGACATCAAAGCTGAAATTCAGTTAGGACTCAGTCATGAGAAGGCTGGGAGAGTGTGCAGATGGAGGGAATTCCTAGAAGAAAGAACATGTACAAATGCTCAGAAGTATAAGAGGCCATGTTGACTTGAATCACTGAGAGCGGTTTGTTATGACTAGAGGGTAAATTGGTTGTAAATTGGCCAGCAAAGTAGTCAGTGGCCAGATCTCCAAGGGGACAGGAGGTGTGTGCCACCATACCTGGCTAATTTTTGTATTTTTGGTAGAGATGGGGTTGGCTAGGCTGTTCTCAAACTCCTGATCTGTATTTGATGGAAAAGTTTGGGCCTGAGCTTCATCATTCCCGTGTCATAGAATTCCAGACCTATGAAGTTTCTTAGAAGTCACTGTTGTTGAATCCCTTTAATGTATGGATAGATGGATATTGCCCAGAGCTGGGGTGACTTCGTCAAGTCCATAAAGGGCAGTTAGTGTCTCAGAGGGAACAAAAATCAAGTTTCTGGACTCCCACGTCTTTTCATCACCCTCAGATGTAATCGTGTGTTTGTTGACAAGAGGCCCTGCCAGGGACAACTTCAGTGTTTCTCAAATGGCCAGACACACCAAAATGAGCAAAGCACTGCTCTTGGCCCCAAAGGGCTTAAATTCAGCATAACTTTATAAGCATAATTGGGGCTATGATTCCTGGTACTTTTTCTCATCTGCATATATGGGCTTCCATCCTTGAGGAATTTTTGTTGTTGTTGTTGTTGTTGTTGTTCACTGCTACATCTCTGTAGTATCTCTGTGCAATAGACATAGAATGTGAGTCACACATTTAATTTTGAGTTTTCTAGTAGCCACATTAAAAAAGTAAAAACAAATACACATACATAATTTTGGACATTTTATTTGAATAAATATATCAAAATTTTATCCTTTCAATATCCAATCAATAGTAAACAGTATTAATAAACTATTTTATATTACTTCGTTCATACAAAGGTTTTGAAATCCAGTGTTCATTTCATATTTACAGCACAATTCAGTTTAGGGTAGCTCTATATCAGTGTACCAAACTGTGGCTACAGTGGCTAGTGGCTACCTTATTGGACAATTCAACTCTAGAACTTGGAAAAATGTCTAGCACATAGTAGGACCTCAAAAAAGGTATTTATGAATCAATGACTGGACTAACAGAGTCCACTTCATTGAACAACTAATACAGTGTATCAGTATCAGCGGAAGGGAAACAAAGCCAGGGAATGACAGTGACTTACTCTGTCATGATCCATTAAATTGCTTTCCTTATGGACTAGAAATTAAGTGCAGCACCCAGCCAGGGACCAGGCCCAGCCTACCCTTGACCATGAGTAATCCAGGGCTCAGCACAATACCTGACACGTAACAGGTGCCCAGTGAATGTCTGTAGAGGAAAAGGTCACTTCACTAATTGGTAAGAGAGCAGGGTAGAAGACCTGGGATTCCTGCCTCTTGCTCAGGGCTCTTTTCACTATACCTTGCTGTCATGAAAATTGATTTATACTCAGGACCTGGAAGAGCGCATAACAACTGCATCAAGGACATGCTAGTGGGGTACAGATACTGAGGCACTGATTACTGTTTAAATTTCTTTGTGAATAGGTATCCAGTAGGCACAGTTGGAACTGATTGTGTCAGGATCTGAATCTGCCTGCAGTAGGAACACTGGATGTCATTTACATAGCAGAAGACCAGCACTGGCTACCCTGGTTCTTTTTAAACAAACATACGCTTTCGGATGTGCCTGGGGCTCACTGGACTCAGAACCTTCACTCTTAAGCCACGGGGTGTCAGAACTGGGAAAGCATACTTCTGACATTCTCTTCTGCTTTATTTTGGTATGTCTAGGTTCTCCTCATTCTTCAGGTCCCAGCCAAAAGTAACATCCGGGATGCCTTCCTGCATCAGCTGGTGCATCCAGCAACATTTTTTGCTCCTTTGGCTGACAAAGCAAAGTTTCTATTGCTTTTCACCTTGTCTCACAGAGACTGCTTTCCAAGAGAGAAGTTGTCTCTCAGAATCAAGTAACTATAAAATATCCGAGCTTAAAGAAATCTTGCACATCTCCTAAAGCAGTTTCCCAAATTTCAGGTGCTTGCATACTATCTCACAATCTTTTCGCTTTGTTTTTTGAGACAGATCTCGCTGTATCATCCAGGCTACAGTGCAGTGGCTTGAACACAGCTCACTGCAGCCTCTACGTCCTTCTGGGCTCAAGTGATCCTCCAACCTCAGCCTCCTGAGTAGCTGGGACTACAGATGCATGCCACCATACCCAGCTAATTTTAAATTTATGTAGACATGGGGTCTTGCCATGTTGCCCAGGCTGGTCTTGAACTCCTGAGCTCAAGTGATCCTCCTGCCTTGGCCTCCTAAAATGCTGGGATTACAGGCATGAGCCACCATGCCCTGATCACAATCTTTGTGGTAGCTATTGTTACATTCATAGTGAATCATTTGCTTTCAATCTTTCTGCTTTCTAAGGTTAAATCAATGTATTTTTGAAGGAAAGCAATATCTTTGAAAACATGAGCATGATACGTATGTTATAAATTGTCTCCATATAAAATAAACATATAGCTATTTTGCTATAATCATAACATCCTTATTATTTATAAATAGCTATATATAGCTAAACAGCCTCTCTGTGCACCTCCTAAAACCAACTATGCTTCTACCAGTGATACATATATCTTGCTTTTAAAACATTTTTCCAGGGCATAACCTTCATTAGGCAGAGCCTTGAACCGAGACTCAGGGAGAGGCAGGTTCTGTCCCCAGGCCGGTATTAACAGAGATTTGGTGGTAAGGCTGGTTTGGCACTCAGTCCTGTGGTTCTCAGACCACAACTCTATCAGCATATTCTTCTCCAGTGGCAGCAGCCAGTCATGTGCTCCATGCATCGGTCTGATGTTACGAGAAAATAGGGGCTTTCAAGTCATAGGTTCGAACTCCAGCAGTACGTTGTCGGTACACGAATTTCTGCCAAGTTTATGCTTAATCCTTTCCAGTCTATTTCCTTTCAGGTAGTGGGGATGATGCATTATCTGGAGTTGTGAGAACATTTACAATTTTAACCTGGCTTACTAAGGGTCTCGTTCCATAGACTAGCCAGGAGCTGTCCAATAGAAATACAAAATAAGCCACATAAGTCATCTAAATTTTATAGTGACAACATTTTAAAAAGGAGTAAAAAGAGGTGAAATTAATTATTATACAATATTTTATTTAACCTTTTATATCCCAAATATTCTTATTTTAATATGTAATGAAAATAAAAATTATGAATAAAATACTTTCCTTTTGTTACATTAAATTTGCAAAATCCAGCATGTATTTTATACTTAGAGCATAACTGAATTCAATTAATTCTCCTTCTTCTTGAATTTCCATCAAATAACTTGATCAGAATTTAGAGTTTATAAAGCTTATACAATTGAAAATGTAGATTCATATACCCAGGATTTCCAAACATACTTAAAATTGTTCCATTAACAGAATTATCAGCTTTTAACTTTAAAAATATTCAGACCAAAATATTTGAAAAAATACTAAAATATAAAAATGCAACAATGAAAATACAAACATAATACAGTACAATGACTGTTTCCATAGCACTTGTATTGTATCAGGTATGAGTAATCTAGAGGTGATTAAAGTGTACTGGAGGATGTGTGTAGTTTCTATGTAAATACCACACCTTTCCATATAAGTGACTTGAGCATCCAAGGACTTTGCTATCCTCGGGATGGAATCCCCTTCAGATACTGAGGGGCAACTGTATTTAAAATAAAAAAAAGTAAACATCAAATTCCTTATCACACTGGCTATATTTCAAGCTCTCAATAACCACGTGAGACTTGCGGCTACCATATTTGACAACATAAGTCTAGCATCTAACTTCGTTTGTTTTTATATTTCCTGTCCTGTAAAATAGTCATTGAATGTATGGTGAACTTAAACATCTTTAAAATATTTGCACCTTTGATTATCCTGATCATCACAAGATCTCATGAGATAAGCTGGATAGAAATTAATATCCTCATAGTAGAGATGGCAAAACCAGTGCTTAGGTAAGTTAAATGACTAGCCCAGGGTCACACAGGTAGTAAATGGTAGAGGCAGGCCTAGAACTCTTGGTGGTCGTTTCCTGAACAAGGCTTTGCTCAGCATCCTTAATGAAAATTTTTAGTTTACCTACCATTTAAAGAGCAGTTAGATTTGAAGACTAACCCGTCAAATTTATTCCTTTAAAATACTCATTTTATCACATACTTGGTGTTATGTGTTAATAGTTTGATCCCATCATTTTTTTAAAGCTGAAAGGATGGGAGATGAGGTTATTGGCAAAATGCTGAACTAATTAGCTTCACTGTAGGTTTACTTAGAAGGCTCATTTTAGCAGCTGTATTATTTAAGCAGCAGATAACTGATTTGTTAATAACTCTTTTTCTTCCTCTAGTGAGTATAATTTTCTTCTCTGGGGTTCATAAAGGTAAAACTTTTCCCACATAGAGGCCTGATTGTCATGTTCAGTCTTTGATAAGGTTTATTCTTATGCCAGGTTTTCTGGTTTTTCTTCTCTTTTCTCTCCCACCTCCGCCCCTCCCCTGCCCTGGGTTGCAGGGTGTGTGGGAGTGCTAATCTATACAGGATCTTTTTTTCCCCTCCTCTGTTTGTCTTCCTTTGACTATTTTCTCATGTGAAGGCAAATACAATAATAACATCTTGCTTTCTAAAGCTCTTTTCATCCTGATCGAATTCCGAGCACCACAGAACACATTGCATTTCAAAACTTACGGAAATGCAGTCTTACAGGTTACAAATTTAGACAACATGAAAAGTCAGACACACAGGGCCCTTGAAGCACATTAATTCACTCACAACATGCCTCGTCCTCTGAACAGCTACAATTAATCGTCGCCAAGCTAAGCCAAGCCTTTTGCTAAAGGTAGCACAGACCTTGTTAAGAGAAGGAGAATGATGTTTATTTATGTGTCTACATTTCCATGTGATTACTGGGAGCCCATGCAGCTCTGTTGGGTTCAAACCAGCAATGTTGGAAGAGGAGTTTGTACTCTCACGTTTCCCAGACCAACCAAGAGTTTGCATCTGCTGCAAAGCTCACCTCTCCTATCCCTTCTTTCCAAGGCTGTGAAGTCCCTGTTCCTTTTAGAAACTGTTAAATCTGCCTATAAGAATTTAGAAGAATAAAACTCAAATGCCTACCATCTTGTATGAGGCCCTACTTAAATAATAGCCCTGGCTCATCTCAGATAGTGGATATCTGTCATCCACACCGCCCAACCTAACTTCCTTCACTGCCTATGCTCTCTGCCCCTCAGCCACATTGGGGATTTTGTCTGGATCAAGCTGCTTCCAGCTTCCAGAACCTCTTCTTATGCTCTTCTGTCAGCTGGCTCCTTCAAACCTCCCCTGTCCTGGCTCAATAGCATCTTCTCAAATGGGCCTGCTCTGCCCACCTGTGTATTTTTGTCATATTTTACAGCAGTATTGTTCCTCTTTCAACTCGTCTTCACTATATGCCTCTTGTGTTTTGTTAATTTGTTCAATTGTTTAGTGTTTGGTCCTCCCCATCAAGGTTCAATTTTAGCCATAAAATTGAGTGTGTAGTGGTAGCCCCAGAAGCCTGTTACTTTGCAAAAAAGAGGGGTTGGAGATACACTCACTTAGTAGTCTTTAATTACAACAAATATCAGTGTGTAGGATCCAAGAGTGATTTTTAAATCTATCATCTATGCTGGAGGAGAGTAACTGAAAGAGCAGCAACTCTGTCCATGTGTCTCCCAGCTTGTGGCTGGAGGAAATCATTGTTCACCTGGTCAGATCGGTAAGGGAATATGGCCAGAGAGATTTTGAATTACTACCTTTTTCATCCAACTACCTGACATTATTTTTTCCAATTAGTATTCTCTCTGGGAGCATCTTATTCAGCTCCGATATTTATAGCTAAGTTTTTAATGGTATGTAATGCAAGGGAGCCCTAAAATGAAAAAGAACCAAAAAAATTCCTTTCACTATCCTTTAGTCCTAAATCAAAACTCAAGCTGATTTTTGGCAGAAGGAATGAGCTTGTACTACACTACAGCCACACAAACTTTGGAATAGGGGGAGATGGAGGACAGGGAAAAGAGGAGAAAATTTACCCTTGTTTAATGTCGGAACTTTCAAAGTCCTTTCACATATATTGTCTCATCTAGTCTTTAAACAAGGCTAGAATAGGAGTTATCATCTGCATTTCCCATATAAAGACTGTGAAATGCAGACAGGAAAAGAATGACTTGCTTGGGCAAACTGATGGGTTGTGTATGTGTCAAAAGGAGTGTGTTTCCTTGTGTGCTTTTGTGTTTCACTTGGGTTTCACTTCAAGTATTTGATCTGTCTTGGTAGTATGTGGGAGAAGAACTGCTAGGAAGGATTCTGAAGCTGTGTCAAAATTTAGCCAGAAAACATGGTGATTGATTAATTATGTCTGTCAGAGACATGGGAGCAGTTGCGGTTATAGGGTAGTGTGCATGCTATGTAATTTATAACCTTGGTAAATCCAAAGTATCAAAGCCTGAGCCATCGATGCAATCTAAATTTTGAGTCACTGAGATACCTGGATTCTGTTTCTGACTTTTCCAATAATGAGTAGTGCAGTCTTCAAAGGTCTTTAAAGCCTGACACAATAGATTTTGATAATTCTCAATTATTCTAATTTTCCACTTCCTTCTCAAAGGTTATTACGAGTCTATAAAATCAGAATATTGGAGTAGATGATTGATAAGGCTTTATCTAGCTGAAATAGTCTATGATTTTATAAGAAGTTTATAATGACTGAATTAGTAGAACAAGCATACTCACATAGTAGCTCATTTTATTCTGATATACCAGCACATTTTTTTCTTCTCTTTTTCACTCAAATAGATTATGTATACAGGATGTTTACTTATACAAATAATGTAACTATTTAAAATATCCATATCGACTCATATAATGTTAAATTTGAAGTAAGTCATGTGTTTACTTTAGCACATATTGGGAAGCAGTCAGATTCTCACTTATTCTTATTTTTCAGGGTGACAGCACTTGACCTACACAATACACTCTGTTCACTGAACATATGCTGTTGATCATGAAAGTCGCTGAGTAGAGAATCAGAGAAGCAAACTTGTAGGAAAAGGGGATCAAAAGACACTATAATTCATATAGTCATGAGGAATTTTCTTCCTTTCTATGACAAAATAAAACGTGTTCATTATAGAAAGATTAGGGAATAGAGAATTGTGTATATAGTACTTGATAGCAGGAATTATGTTTATCTCACCAATCATTGTGTCGTCAATGATTTGTAGAGTGTCTGGAACTAACTAACAAATATATTCTGAATATATAAGTAAGTAAATGAATAACAGCAAGAAGTAAAAAAAAAATCACAGCTAATCCTGAAACACAGAGATAACTAGTATTAACAAGTAGTATATCTCCACCTAGACTTTTTGCTGGGCAAATATATACGTTTATCTTTTAAAATCAGCTTCATTGAGGTGTAATTTATACACAATAATTGTCACTAGTTTTAAGTATACAGTTCAATTAGTTCTGACAAATATGTGTACACATAACCACCACAATCAAGATATAGAACATTTTCTTTACACCAATATCCCCTGTGACCCTTTGTAGTACATCTCTCCTCATCCCTGACCACAAGCAATCACTAATCTGATTTCTTTTATCATGAGTTTGCAGTTTCCAGAATTTTGAGTTAATGAAATCAAACAGTGTGTTCTTACTTGTGTCTGGCTTCTATCACATAGCAAAACGCTTTTGAGATGTATTCATGTCATTACATATCAGTAGTTGGTTTCTGATCACTTCTTTGTGGTTATACAATTTGTTTATTCATTCACCAGTTAGATAGTTAGGTTGTTTCCAATTTTGGTTGTTGTTATGAAGCTATTATTAACATTCCTTTACAAGTCTTTCTGTGGACCTATGTTTTTCTTTCTTTTGGGTAAATATCTAGGAACAGAAATGCTGGGTTACATTTTAACTTTATAAGAAATTGCCAACTGTTTTCCAAAGTGGTTGTATCATTTTGCATTCCTACTAGCAATGTAGGAGAATTCTATTTGCTCCCTGTTCTCAACAACACTTGCTGTTGTCATTCTTTTCAATTGTAGTCATTCTAAATGGGTGAGTAGAAGTACATCATTGTGGTTGTAATGAGTATTGACTTAATGACTAATGATGTTGACCATCTTTTCCTCTATTGATTTGCCATCAACATACTTGTCTTTGGTGAAGTGTCTCTTTGAATTCTCCCCCTTTTTTCCCCCTCCTGTTTTTGCTTTTTTTTTGTTTTAAAATAATCTAGTTGCTTATCTTTTTGTTAGGGAGTTTATAATGGGTTATGTGTATGTGCTATGTAGAAGATCTTTATCAGATATATACTTATCATTTATATTTCCCTAATCTGTAATTTGCCTTTTTATTTCAATTACAATGCCTTTGAGGAATGAAAGATTTTAATATTGATGAGGTCCAATTTGCAAATTCTTTATAGTTGGTGCTTTAGGTATCCTATGAACGGAATCTTCTTTCCCTAACTCAAAGTTACAAGGACTTTCTTATATATTATCTTCTAGAATTGTTTGTAGCTTTTATATTTAATTATATGATCCACCTAGAGTTTAATTTTTGTGGCTCGTGTAGGGTAAAGGTTGAGATTCATTTATACATACGTGGCTATATCATTGTGCCAGCACCATTTGTTCAAAAGAATAATACCTTTCTGTCTTGGATTACCTTGGATCCTTTGCCACAAATCAATTAACCAGTTATGTTTGAATCCATTTCTAATAGTCTATTATGTTTCATTGATCTGTAAGTTATTCTTAAGCCAAAATAATCGTGTCATAATTCCACAGCTTTATATAATAAGCAAGTCTTCCCGTCAGGTAATTTGAATCTTCCTGCTTGTTCTTTTAAAAAATTATTTGGGTTATTTTAGGTTGTATGCATTTTCATATACATTTTACAATCAACTTTTAAATTTCCACAAAAAATGTTTATAAGGATATTGACTGGTATTTATGTGAATGTATAGATTAGTTTGGGGAGAATTGACACCTTAAAAATATTAAGTTTTGTGATTCATGAATATGGTATGTATCTCCATTTATTCACCTTTTTTTCTTTCGGCAATATTTTTTAGTGTTCAGTATGCAGGTACTGGCGTGTTTTATTACATTGTCATTAAGTGTTCATGCTTTTTGGTTCCATGGTAAATAATATTTTTAAAAATTGTAATTATTAATTGTTCATTGATAGTATATGGGGAAACTATTTTTATACATTGATCTGGTATCACACAATCTTGCTAAACTCACTTCTTAGTTCTAGTAGCTTTGAAATAAATTTTGGAGGAATTTAGACATAGGTAATCATGTTATCCACAACTAGAGGCAATTGTAATTGTTGTTTTGTAATCTGTATATCTTTTATTTTCTGTTTTGGTTTGTTGCTCTTTTCTTATTACTCTTGCTCTTGTTTTATTACTGTAAGATTGCCAGTGCAATAATGACTAATAAAAACTATCCTTGCCCTATTTTTGGCCTTATGAGGAATCTATTCTCTCTCTTTTTTTTTTACCATTAAATAAGCTAATAGGTTTTTCAAATAAATGCTCTTTATCAGATTAAAGTTTCTTCTTCCTTTTTTTTTTAGTTTACTGAAAGTTTTTTATGAACAAGTATTGAACTTTTTCAAACATTTGTTCTACAAAAATTGAGATACTCACATGGACTTTCTTGTTAGTCTAATAATATGGTGAATAACATTGATAGATGTTGAATATTGTTATATAATTTAAAAATTGTCTCATCTTTACCCTTGCTTCCTGGGATGGATCTTCTAAACTCTTGTAATTTCTTGATTGGTAAGAGTGTCTTTGTGATTCATGGTGGTGTCTTTTTCCCCTTGTTAAATCTGGTTAGAGCTTTCTCTAATTTTATTGATCGTTTCCAAGAATCAGATTTTTATTTTATTGATTTTCTCAGTTTTTTTTTTTTGCTTTCTGTTTTTCAGTCTCTATTTTTATCATTAGTATTTTCTTGCTGCTTACATTAGATTTCATTTTCTTTTTCTAATTTTCATATAGAAATTAGAGCATAGATTTAAATGTAAGTATATAATACTATAAATTTCTCTTTCAGCAGTGGTTTACCTACATCTTATGGTTTTTTCATGTTGAGTTTTATCTTCATTCAATTCGAATAGTTTTCTAAACTCCTTTGTTTTTTCTTCTCACACCCATGAGTTATTAAGAAGTGTGTTGTTTAATATCAAATATTAGAGTTTTTTCAAGTACATTTGTGTTTTCTGGCTTCTAATTCAATTCAATTTGTGTCAGAGAATCTATTCTGTACACTTTCAATCATTTTAACTTTATTAATATTTTTTAGGGGGCTAACCATAATTTTTGGATATTCTTAATTAATTCCTTTGTGGAGATCCAAATTTTTATTTGTATTGTGCTCCTTACATTGGAAAGATTTCCTTTAACATTTCTCATAATGCAGATCTGTTGACAAAAATTATCTCAGTTTTCCTTGATTTGAAAATACTTAATTTGTCTTAAAATTTTAAAGTATGTTATTATTGGGTATAGAATTCCTGCTTGAAGGTGGTTTGGTTTCAGCACTTTAAAAATGTGGTTCCATTGTCTTCTGACCCTCATGGTTTCTCACAGGCTATGTGCTGTAATTTTTACCTTTGTTCCTTTGGAAGAAATGTGACTTTTTCAATACCTTTTCTTTATCACTGGTTTTCAGCAGTTGAATTATGATAGGCCTAGGTGCAGTGTTCCTTAATTGCTTCTGCTTTGGGTTTGTTGATGTTTTGGGGTCATTGAGTGTACTGTTTTATACACATTTGGAAAAAATGAGCTACTTTTTAAAATTTCTTTTTCTTTTCTATCACCTTGCTCCTTGTATTCTGATTATGCACACATTCATCTGCTTGATTTTTTTCCAGATCTTACTGAAGTCTATTTAACTTTTTTTCTGCCTTTTTTCCCCCTCTGCTTCATTTTGGAGAATTCCTGTTACTATGTCTCAAGTTCATTGATCTTTTCTTTGGCAGTGATTAATACCATCTATTTTTTATTTTAGATGCTGTATTTTTGTATCTATAACTTCCATTTTCATCTTTTTAAATTTCATTTCTCCTCTCACCATGTTCATGTTTCCTCTATTTTTCTGAACGTATTGAATATATTTATAGGAGTTGTTTTAAGTTCCCTTGCTTTCAAATTTCCTTATCTACATTATAAATCTGATTCTACTAATTTGTTTTATTTTCTGATTATTATCAGAGTTGCTAGCTTTTTTGGATGCCAGTAATTTTTTATTGGATGTCAGATATTGTTAATATGTATCATTGTATGCTGAGTATTTTGTATTCATATCATATGTTTCTTTGTTCTGGCCCATATTACTATACTATACTATATATTACTATACTTGGGAAACAGTTTATTTCAAGATTTGCTTTTAAAAAGTTTTGTTATGACTGGTCCAGAGCAGCATTTATGCTGAGATTAATTTAATCCTACTCTTAAGGCAATACCATTCTCAGAATTTGGCCCACTGCCTCACGTATTAGCAGTTCTTTATGCTCTAGCTTGCAAAAACAGGCACTATTTCTAGTCCTCTATGAGCTCTAGAAATTAATCAGCCTACTGCTCCTGGAAATCCTTTCTTTGGTCTTCATTAACTTTATCTCACACTTATATAGGTCATACTCAGCTACACATCTGAGAGGAGTCCTATACAGATCTCTAGAGATCTTTGTGTGGCCCCTTTATCTCTTGTACTCTACCCTGAACGCTCTAGTTATCTTGGCCTCCCTAAACTACAATCTTTGTCTCAGGTTGGGAAATTTTTGGGTTTCAATTCTGTTCTATCTCCTTGTGCTACTACCTCAAAAGTGCCTCTCAGAGTAATCAGAGGTAGTCAGTGCACACCTTATAATCCTGTACTGCCTGTTGTTCAGTCTTGTCTTCAATTCGTTTTCCTTTAATGTTGTCTAGGTTTCTAGTTATAAAAACGAATTCCCATAGCAGTTATTCCCCCACGGGCAGATGTGGAGATCTCATACATTGTGAAAGGGATCATATTACACCTGCTGTCTTGTAGATTGTTTTGTTTATCCACTTACTATAAAATTTTTCCTAAAACATTAAATGTTCTGCAGCAACTCAATTTTAAATGCTGTCGAGTAGTGTATGAATTCATTTAATCAATACTTTATAGTTGTACCTATAAGTCATTTCATTATCAAACACAATGTCATTGATATTTGTATACCTTAAAAACAAAATTTTAAAATTAAAAAACCAAACTTTCACTGCCTCTAGTCAGAGTGCAGAACTAGTTAAAAAAAAGTCATAGAATCTTAATCAGAGGGTTGTTTACCAAAACCTAGATTATTTGACTGGCTTGATCAAGAGATTTGGAACAGAGACATTTAATACACAGTTGCAAAAATGCCACTGAAGTTGGAATTTTATCTACTAGCCTCCTTTGATCAGAATCTTGAGCAAAGAGAGTATACTTCTAGCTTTCATGCTATAAGAAAGAGAGATACATAGAAACTGTATGATTAGTTAATTTTCAAATTTATCTTCTAAGGCGGGCCCTTGTATTATAATTAATTTAGTTCAGTTTTCTTCACCTTCCTCATCTTCAACTACTATAAGTTAGAAAAATTGTAAAGGGTCATTTTAAAACAGTGGTCTTTGTGGTACTCCTGATAGTGCATCCCTAGAACTAAAAATATCCTAAGTCTATCTTCTCTATATATGTAATTTATTCATAAATGTTATACATTATTATATCCATACAGTATGTTTGTCATCACCTGCATACATAAGAAAAATAAACTTTAAAGGATGAAATTTATACAGAAATAGAATTCTAATATTTTCTCCTCAAAACTCATAATAGATCATCTTTCCATCTCTACAATGTGTTTACCTACCTTGGAGACCCTTTTTCCTCAAATATAAAATAGAATAAAATAAATAAATGAAGACCAGGATAGGTAACTGACTTCTTGAGTTGACATATGACAATTCAATAAAGCACAAGCTATTATTCACATTTTATATGTAAGGAACTTGAAGTTGAGATGGGCTAGAAACACCTAAAATTGTATATAAGGTAAACAGGAGAGTTCAGTATAAATGCAAGTCTCCTCATTCTGATTCGATTAACTTGCCTTTGCACAACTGTGTCCCCACCCTTTGAAAAATGACACTTCGTGCCTGATATATAAGGACAATGTATCCAAGCAGCCTACTACCATTAACTAAAAAAATCCTTCAAGATAGGCCAGGCTCAGTGGCTCACGCCTGTAATCCCAGCACTTTGGGAGACTGAAGCAGGCGGGTCATGAGGTCAAGAGATGGAGACCATCCTGGCCAACGTGGTGAAGTCTTGTCTCTACTAAAAATACAAAAATTAGCTGGGTGTGGTGGCATTCACCTGTAGTCCCAGTTACTCGGGAGGCTGAGGCAGAATAGCTTGAACCCAGGAGGCAGAGGTTGCAGTGAGCCGAGATCGCACCACTGCACTCCAGCCTGGTGACAGAGCAAGACTCCATCTCAAAAAGAAAAAAAAAAAAAATCCTCAAGATATGATTAAAGTCTTAGTTTGCAAAACAAATCACAAAAGGTATTTTATTAAATTAATACAATTTAATGATGATATTAGTAATCATAATATGCAGGAGATGACATTTAATCCCATGTTTCTACATCATTTGCTCTTCATTCTTTCTCTTATTTCAGGTATGGGAAGAAGTGAGGTCAGTGGGAATTAACTTTTCATTTCCAATTAATGAGGTGAGATTTTTGGAGAAAAGTAGGCCTAAAAAATGGCATGGAAATGGGCTAGAAGGAGGGAGGCAGAGCACTTGGAGAATAAAGGAATCTTTGGGGGAAGTCCCAAATCCCAGCTGTTATCCACCAAGTAATCACGTACAGCAGAGAGTGAAAGACTGGACCAGATTCAGTCACTGACCTGGAGATGAAATTCTCCATTTTCCATTATCAACTCAGCCAGAAATTTACTCCCCCTGGAGCCATGTTTAGCCAACTTGCTATCTCCCTCCACCCTGCCTGGTTCATAAGCACAGATATAGGCATGGAGGTGAACAGACCCAAGCATTATCTTCCCAAAGGGCAAACTATTTTTGTACTGCATCAAGCACAGTGCAGGGACTAGAAATGGTTGTTGCAAATAAAATAACAATACTAAATCCTGTTTGCAGTCCTGAGAGTGATGGGTAAAAGGAGATAAGAAGAGAAGATGAAGAAACAGAACCGAAAATCTTCAGCCCACCGGCTAAAGTAAATACATTTTAGAGAGGTGCAGTTTGGTATTGGAGGAAGAACATAGATTTGACAGTGGAAAGAACTGTGTTTATGCTCTTCATTTTACCGTCTCCTGTGGCTAGATTTATAGCACACCACCTCTACGTTACTGGCCGCAGTGAGATGACATTTCAAATGGGAATGCAACTTTTGATGCCACCATAGAGTCGTTCTGGGTACTAATGTGAGAGTAAACATGAGAGTGTTTATTTAGTGTTTATTATTTACCTTCTACTCATTCTCTAGGGTCATGACTAAGTAACCCTTCCCTTCCACTCTCAACAACTTTTATCTATGTGACCATTCCTCTTCGCAAATCCGTTCGAAGAGTTTGTCCTAGCCACATTACGAAAAGCAAAATGAAATAGATGAAATTAATTATAATCACATTTTATTAAATCCCATATATCAAAAATACATCACTACAACGTATCACCGATATAAAAATTATTATAGACATTTAACATTCCTTTCCACACTCTGTCTTCAATATCAGTTGTGTGTTTCACACATACAGCATATCTTAATTCAGACTTACCACATTTCAGTTGTTCAACAGCCACGTGGGGCTAGGTGCTGCCACTTCTAAGAGCTGGTCCAAGAGGAGACAGCTTTCTCCATTTCTGTGGATGGGTTACTTTCCTAAGGATACTCTTGGCTGGCAAAAACCATGTCAGTGGCCTGGGGAATACTCTGTAATACCAGCTCAGTTTTAGAATTTTAATCAGTTTAACCATTTTATTTCTGATATTTGAGATTCAAGCATCAGATTGAAATTGGGATGGAGTAGATTTTAGAACCTGACCTTTAAAGATCATTTTAGCTCTAATTCCTGATTCAGTGCCCCACAAATACTTCCAAAGGCATCTCCTGTTGTTCAGATAAATAAAGCTGAGAAGAGAGTGGGTCAGACCAGATTAAAACCCCAGTGCCCTTCTTTTTCCGTCAGCAATGTTTAAGAGTTAGAATGCCATTGGATTCCAAGGGATTCAGTTTGTACAGCATGAATGCAGATGTGCCCAAGTGTATAAGACCCTTGCTCAGTCTACCATATCCTAAATTTGGCAAGCTCACTAAAGCATGGAGGATTATTCAGTTTAAATTGAATGATAATGGTGATGATTGTTAAAAAATAATGTCAACCACAACAAAAATCAAAAACAAAAATAAAACAGAGATCCCTCATTTGCTAATAAAATAACATTTATTCCAAGTCTTTAGACTAGACCAAAGATCTCCTAAAACCAGACAGTCCCAACTGAATCTGTTAATCCTGAAATTTTAAGGCGATTATGTGGAAAGGTTTTCTTGTATTTCTAAAAGCACAGAAGCCCCAGGAGGGGTTTAGTTTCCCCTACATTTTGGTAGAGGCCTATGTGAGAGGTCTAGACCTAAGACCATTTATTAGGCAGTTGAGACCCACTGGTCTTATCTAAGGTAGACTGCACCTTCCCAGGAGACAGATGTTTGTGCAATGAATTTTGGGCACGGTTAAATAGGCTCACAACTTGAGGGGTATTTGTTTGCAGAAGAGAAATGCAGTTTGCATTCCACAAGAGACCTAGAGAGCAGCAGAATATCAACACAGCTCTCCAGGAGCATATTCAACCAGGTTTAAGCTAGCAATGAACAGGCATAACTATCCTGACTTGGAAATAATGCATGCTGCTAGAACTTGAAAATGGGTGGAAAAAAGCATCTATCTTTTCCCAGCTCACAAGCTGCGTTTTGTGAGAGCAGTAAGAGGAGCAAGGAACCAGGTCTGATCTTAGCTCATTGATCATGGGACTTTGCAGCAAGTCTTGTCTATGGAATATCAATGGAAAATGAAGGATCCCTTGCTCAGGAAACCCCTTGGCTTTGAAGAGCAAGTGGGATCTATGTTGTCCTACCCTGGGTAACTTATAGGACTTAGGAAAACAGCCAGAGAGAATGCACTTGTTGGGCCTTTTTCTAGCTCCTAGGTGCATTTCTGTTACCAGTTTTGTTGTTGTTGTTTGTAGAATTAACTTTTTTTTTAAAGTGCCTCCTTGACCTTGTTTATAGCGTATGATAAAAATCAGCTGGTATAGTGTATGATAAAAATTAAACATTGTATATAATAGGGGAGTGTTTTCCATTGTTTGAGTAGTTGTCATAATACAGGTTAATGCAGCAAGCAGAAAGTACATTCTGGTTGCTCACTATATGTTAGAATTTTCTAATATCTCTGCCTATAGAAAGAAAGAGATAAAAAAATTAGATTAGGTATTTGTGAGCTTAGGTGTGTTGATTTTTTTTCATTCCTTCACTCAGCAGACATTGACTGAATCCATACTCCATGCTAGATAATACCTCAGGTTCTAGGTTTTAACCCTAAATCTACCATATATAAACCATGAAGTCTAGGGCACTTTCTGCACCTTAATCTCCTTGACAATGAGATAATACACTATCTGTTTTGGTCATACACTGGATGAAGAATTAAGTGGGTCAGATGCTATGCCAAGCTGTAATATTTTTAATCTTTACTCAGTTCATTCTCTAAGCTAAGTATTATGGGCCAATTTTATATATGAGGCCGATTTTACATATGCAACTTGGAGAAATGAAATAGCCTAGATTAACTGAACTAATGGTAAAGGAGGGATTTAAATCCAAGTTCATCTGGCTTCAAAGATTATGCTCTTAGTTATAGTTTTCATAAATATGAAAGTCTTCTAACCACACTAAACTATTTTGTAATGTTTTGTTATGATATAGCTAATTTCATGCACCAACCCCAAATATCTCTATAGACTCTTAGGAGCTTTGTGATTGCTTTTACCCATCAGCTTTTAGAAGGTGGGAGATAATCTGGCAGGACAGAAAGTGGATCATTCTGCTTCTTAGGTGCAGTGCATCAGATAGATCAACAGTTCAGCTGAGATTTTGTTGCTTTAGCTGAGACTTGAGAAGCAGAGTTGGTGCTGGATTGGGTCTTGAATCTATACCTCGTGGGTGTAATAGAGCAGGTAGCTATGCTGCAATTAGGTCCTGAGTACACACTAGAGCTCATGGACTCACCAGTGGTCAGAGATGAAAGGTACTTTCAAGATGCTTTCACTAAATTTTCTCAAAACAGAGGCCTACAGAGATTAAATAGCTTTCTTAGGTCTGTATGAGAGTTCTCCAGAGAAACAGAGCTAATAGGATGGCTAGAGATATTATTGATAGATGGATAGATAGATATTATAAAGAATTGGCTCATGTGATTATGGAAGTTAAGAAGTCCCAAGATTCTGCAGAATAATTTGACAAACTGGGCTGAAGATTTAGCTTCAGTCTGAGTCTAAAGGCTGAGAACAAGGAAAGCTAATGTTACAGTTCAAGTCTGAAGGCAGGAAGAAGCCAATGTTTCAACTGTAAAGCAGTCAGGCAGGAAGAATTCTTTCCTACTAAGAAAACACGGGGAGAAAGGGTCAGCCTTTTAGTTCTGTTTTGGCATTCAACTGATTGGATGAGGGTATCCATATTAGGGACAACAATCTATTTTATTCAGTCTAATGATTTTAGTGTAATCTTGTCAAAAATACTCTTATAGAAATACTCAGAATAATGTTTGAGCAAATATCTGGGCACCCCATAGCCCAGTCAAGTTGATGCATAAAACTAACCATCATGGAGTCACACTGTTGAATAGGGGAAAAAGCCATGAAGAGAACACAAGCCTTTGGATTGGATTTTTGGATTATTTTCTTTTACACACTGATTTCATAGAATCCATGATGTATTGATTAAAAATAGCTACTCGTGTACATTAACAAAACCAATTGATCTCTAGATCGAGGAGTGGGAAAATGGCATATACAGATTACTGCTAAGTGTTTTATTGGTATTTTCAAAGATAGATATCTGAAATATGCTCTGTAGTTTACCTGATCCAAGGAAAAGAGGCAGTTAAAAAACATTTTAAGCATTCCCTTCCCAATCACATTCACTTTCTCCTGTTATTTGTGATGCTTTTGAGTTTAGACATGTAAAGTTAAAAAAATAGAATCAATTTTTCACTATCTTTGGTAATGTTTAATAACATCATTAAAACATTTCAAGATTAACTGTGACCATTGAATTATAAAATGTGTAAGGTTCAGCAGTATTTAAGAATCTTTCTGATAAAGTGTTCTGGGATTCTGAAACAACCTTGAAATAGACGTAAGAAAAATATTATCTCCATGTTGAAGATGAAGATACTGGTTTAAGTTGTTGCTGAGGGTCACCCAACTAGGGTGAAGGTGACTGTCCCAAGCTTCACCTAATATTTTTAAGGTGAACATTTAAAATAACATATTTAAAATTTCAAATTATTTGTTTATATCTTTGCCTAGGAGCAAGTAATGGAAAGATTTGATTAGGGTCAAAGAGGCTGGCAATGTGGACGTTTGTTGTGTGACATTTACGTAGACATGTATAGCACTTATCTCTTTTCCATATTTCTGGTAATAGCACCCCACTTTTTTCAGAAGAGTCATTTTTTTCTTAGTTATTCTGGTTGAGATAATGTTGAGATATTCCCTGGATTCGAAGTGTGAGAGGAACATGATGGGCAATCAGTGATGGGAACACAACCATTATCGCAGCCAGTAGGATACAATCTTGAGATTTTGTTTGGGACTGTTGGGAACAGTTAAGATGGCATTTGAGCTGTGCATGGAGAAAGTCAGCCTGAGGACCAAGCCAACCCAGAGAAAGAAAGAGCCGAGAGAGGCAGGATGTGTCCTGGTGACATGGAGACAAACCTGAAGAACCTTCTACCTTTTGACTTTTCAGTTACATCAACCAAGAAATGCTTTTTTTTTCTTTTTTTGCTTCATTCAGTTTCATATGAGTTTTCTGTCATTTACAGGCAAGAGAGTGCTAATTGATATAGCAAGTTTGATTACTCCCTCTCAAAATCTGTCTGAAGTTGCTGTAGCCCCCTGGAGTGTGTAGTGATCCTGCAAGATTATTAGCATGGGAAAGTATGCAACTTGGTTGTATCATGGTCTGATTATTTTTTGTTTATTGATTGATTTTTGTTTAGATAGAGTCTCACTCTGTTGCCCAGGTTGGAGTGCAGTGGCGTGATCTCGGCTCACTGCAACCTCTGCCTCCCAGTTTCAAGCGATTCTCCTGCCTCAGCCTCCCAAGTAGTTGGGGCTACAGGTGCGCACCGCCACGCCCAGCTAATTTTTGTATTTTTATTAAAGACAGGGTTTCACCATATTGGTCAGGCTGGTCTTGAACTCCTGACCTCGTGATTTGCCCACCTTGGCCTCCCAAAGTGCTGGAATTACAGGTGTGAGCCACTGCGCCCGGCCGGTCTGATTATTTAATAGTGTCATTATCAGCAAGATCTAATACAAACAAATGTCCTAGCACAGAAGAACAATGATTAAATTCATTAACCATGGCTTTGTTTACCCTCTCATTGTTAAATCAAACAGACATTCTTGGTATACCTGTCCCTAGTAAAGCTTTCAGTGACCACATATTAACGAAAGAGGATTTGATGTCTATACTGTCTGAATTGCATAAATGTATTTCACACAAGCAGCAGCAGGGACTCAGGCTCTGTACATAATTTTCTTTGCTGACATCTGTGATAAAACACAGATAATGATACAGGATATGCAGCACTTGACCTTCAACATAGAAAGGTAAAGATATTCTTAATTCTGAATTTAGATAATTCTTTCTATTTCATCTTGCCATTGGGCAGACATGCTTTTATCTCTAAAATCTACAAAAGGCCTTCAACCATCTTAGGTAGAGAACATGCGGGACTGAAACTTAGGTTTCATCTCCTTTGCTGTATCCAATTGATTGGTAGTTTTTGCTTGAGGATTTTGTTTTGGATTTTGCAAGGGAGAGTTCCATGATGGATTAGTAATGGCCCAGGCAAGAGGTGGACAAGAGGTAGTACTAGGGAGAAATCAAGAGATATTGAAAACTGATGAATATGTGATAGTTTGAAACAACTAGCCAGGTAAATTAGAGTTAGACTAACCAGATAAATTCAAGCTAATTATAATAGAAGCAAATTAAAACAATGATAAAAAATATATTTGTTATAAAATAACATCCCAACCACACCTCCTCAAAATAGTGAACCTGAAAATGAAACTGTAAAGAAAATGTGTTTATATGCTAGTGTAGTGTCACTTAGCACTCAAGTAGAAGAGACTGCAGTCTCTGTGTTACATAGGATAGTTTGAGAAAGTGCAACCTAGCTGAGAAGGAAGAGCACAACAATTAAGAACACAGACTACAGGGTTGCTTCTTCTTTTTTTTTTTTTTTTTTTTTTTTTTTTTTGTGAAGCCACGAGCATTCTGCTTCTGTGCTTTTTATCTTTTATTCATTTAATTTTTTTGAGATGGAGTTTCACTCTTGTTGCCCAGGCTGGAGTGTAATGGAGTGATTTTTGCTCACCGCAACCTCCACCTCCCGGGTTCCAGCGATTCTCCTGTCTCAGCCTCCCAAGTAGCTGGGATTACAGGCATGCACCACCATGCCCAGCTAATTTCGTATTATTAGTAGAGATGGGGTTTCTCCCTGTTGGTCAGGCTGGTCTCGAACTCCCGACCTCAGGTGATTCACCTGCCTTGGCCTCCCAAAGTGCTAGGATTACAGGCGTGAGCCTCTGTGCCTAGCCCTGTACTTTTTTGTTTTGTTTTGTTTTGTTTTTGTTTTGATACAGTCTTGCTCTGTTACCCAAGCTGGAGTGCAGTTTAATTTATTAAACTAAATACTATTTGTGAAGCATTTAGCAAACTTTCTGGAACATTATAAGCATGAAAAATGCAAATAAAAACAATGAAAACCAAAAGCACTACTACTAATGTCATTTTGTGTAACCCTTGATCAATAGTGGTAACTTGGTTAGAATTTGTTGTGTGTGGGGTATTCATGGTATGGAAGTGGCATACGCATTTGGGGTATTGGGAAACTTTCACATTCAAAAAACGAACAAAAAATCTCTACCCTGTGTCATCCCTTTTGCTTTAAAGGCATCTAATGAGAATTAGTAAGAAATCATAGTAAAGTGCATTGACCTGTGAGCCCAACGATCTGTATTTATATCTCAGTCTGATACTTATCAGTTCTTTTCTCATTGGGGATGATAATCACATCTACCTCTTGGGATGTTTTGTGGTGATTATATGAGTTAATACAGAGAAAAGAATTTTGAGAAATGCCTGACCTGATGTAAATAAATACTGTTACTAATAATCATATAGCTCCTTTTGGGTAGCATAACCCCTCCAAGCATGGCTCCCACTGAATGAGGCTGTCAGGCTCCATGCTAAATTCTTGTCTTATTTAATCATTACAACAACCTTGTTAGTGTAAGTATTACTTCCTAATGAGATTATATGCTCCAAAAGAGAGTAACCTATTAATTGCCATTAGAGTAGATATTTGGTTCAGAGAAGATGCTCAAAACGTAAGTTCTGGGTAAACTGTTGGATCCTCATTTGCAAAATAAGGACACTGAGACTCGGACACTGAGAATGGTTCATGTGAGTTTCCTGGTAAGGCTTACTGTGTTTCTTCCCAAAATGTGTGATGACAGGTTTGGGCTCAAACTTATTTGACTCCAAAGTCTATTTTTCACATCCACTAAGCTCACTGACTTGAAAATAATTAGTGTATATTCACACCTCAAAAAATGATGTCGCTGGATCAGAAGACCATTTTACTGGGAGCAAGCTGTGGGGGCAAAGGAAACTCATTTTCACATCCCCACCCTCAATAATTATGTTTATCCAGATGGAATGTACTGCATCAACAGGATAAGGCTTTATATAGAAAATAAGTCGCTGAATGGAATAGCTTTGCAAGTCGGGTGGGAGGGTGTTTTTTTCCCTCTCTAGCTTGGAAAGTGTTTATGAATAGACATGAGATGGATTATCAGGGATTGGGATGTATTATGGGAATCCCCAGATAATTTAGCACCAGTAGTTATTGCCACCTGAGAAAGTGATAGTGGAATTGAAAGGGAAGACTACAGAGACATTTTGATAAAACTACTTTATTTATAGAGTATATTAATTTTCTATTGCTATGCAACACATTCCCACACATGTAATAGCTTAAAATATACATATTTATTGTCTCACTGCTTCTGTAGATGTCCAGAAGCAGAGTGACTGGATACTTCACTCAGGATCTCATCAGACTGAAATTAACGGGTCATCTAGGGCTGTGGTTGTCATTTGGGGCTTGGTGTTCTCTTCTAAGTTCATTGTCTGTTGGCAGAATTTCTTTTCTTGTGGTCATTCCTGCTAGCTGTCAGCAGGGACACCTGTCAGCATCTAGAAGATACTCATGGATCCTTGCTACATATCCTCCATAGGCAGTTCACAATCTGGGTGTTTGCTTCCTTTTAGGCTAGCTGGAGCACATCTCTCAGACTTCCTTTTTTATAGCCAGTGAAAACATGCTTTTCAAAGCTAACCATGGTTTAGAATTCTACATGGCCAGGGGGCATTAGGTGTCATCTTAGAATTCTGCCTACCACATAGGTTAAGAATACATGGCCCAGAGTGACAGACAGACTTGACTTGTGTAGGGCACAGGGCTTACTAGAGGTAGAATTGAATTAATATCAATTCACTTGGCTCCAATTTCATTTCTCTACTTTTGGTCTCTCTAAATCAAATGTTTCAAAGTTCTGTATCTAAAACTCCGTCACTCTGATTTATAATAATAATAATACATTTGATTTATAATAATTTATAATACATTTGGTGGCAAGTGACAGAAACCCAAACCAAATTGGTTAAAATAGAAAGGAAAGCAATTGGTTTGTAGAGTTAAGTATGTGTTTAAGACTTCAGAAACCTCTGGGTCCATTCCATGTTTCCTTCCTTCCAAGTCAGACTTCTTCATTGCGGTGGCAAAGGTCATTTTCAGAACTCCAGGTTTGAATCCTACCAGCTAAATATGCCCATTATCACTATTTTGATTTTAGGAGTACTTTTTAATAACGGGTCCAGCAAACATTCTGGAGTTGACTCTCTGGGACCAGTGTGTATCAATCTCCATGCCTATACCAATCACGGTGACCACTGGGATAGAACACCCTGACTAGCTAACCTTGGTGATGTGCCCTAGAGCCAGGGAATAGGAACAGCACCTCTAGAACAAAATGAAGTGAGAAACTTAGAAGAGTAGTTTCCAAAAGGAAAATAAAGGTACTGATAGCAGAAGAGGGAAATGGACGTGAGGAGGCACATGCTAAAAATAACCTAAATAGGGCTCCCCCTCATGGAGTGTGGCAGAGCTTGAGAGAAAGGGTGGGAGCTGCCTGTTAGAAAGAGGAATGAGTTAGGAGGGAATGAGTTGAAGTGGAATAGACTGATCATTAAGCCACCTAAAGCAGTGTTTAACACAGGAATAGAGAAGCAGTACACCAGCCTTGATGAGTTTGAATACCTGGTTCAAGCTGTGGGTCCATCATTACAAAGGGTTATCCTTCTATGAGTCATTCTATGTCCCCAAGCCTCTATGTCATTTCTATAAAGGGGCTACCTGGTGTGCCTACCTCATCTTTCCGTCATCACAAAAAGTGAGATTGCTAAAAAAAAGACAAAACAAAACAAAACAGCCAGAACAAAACAAGGAAGATACTATCTGAGATTTCAAGAGAACTTGCATATACTGAATTATTAATTCAAGTAGAATATTGAACGAATTTGCAATAGGGATGTTCCTTGAGCTTCAGCAAACAGGATAATATTTTTTCAACACCTTTCCTAAAACCTTTTTTTGGAAGCTGTATGTCACCTGGGCAAAGGCCTGGGCAAGCGCAGGCTTAACAAAGCTAGAACTTTAGCAACATGGAAAGGAGAGGGAGGAGAGAGAGAGAAAGCTGGGCATGTCTAACAAAATCATTTTGCATGCTCTCGTGTCCAAACACATCCATGTTCACAGCTGGGAGAGCCTGATGGGAGACTAAGAAGGGTTCAAATCCTGGTCAAGGAGTTAGTAGGTAGAAGCATGCCTCCAGAGATTCAGTATGTTTGCTGAAGAACCAGAGCCAATAGCTGGGAATACCAAGAGCAAGGTTCACATATGCAAATAATCGTAATGAAAGAAAGTGAAGAATGCCACAGAGTCAGAGGAGAATGGGTAACTTAAAGACTGAAGACTTGAGAAAGAACTTCTGTTTATTGAAAACATTTGTATTGGGCTTTTCCCATGTAAAGGGCTAGGTAGCTTAGCGGCCATGTTTGGCTTCTATAGCAGGGTGGCCTCAGTTCGAATTTTGGTTCTGATATATGATAGTGGACAATTTGTTCAGCCGCTCTGTGCCTCAGCTTTCTTCATCTGAATATGGAGGTAATAATCATAATGACAATAATGACATCACAGGGTGTTAAAAGGATTAGATGAATTAACATTTGTGAAGTACATAGAGCAGTTCCTGGGACATAGGGCATAGTTAACACAAATACACTGTGTCTCCATGTACCAAGCTCTCACCATGAAAATATCTTTTATGCCTTTGAGTTTTAGTTCTAGCTGGGGTAACATATATAAAACAAATAATGTCACTGATAATTGTTGAATTATGATGATGATACATGTTGTGACAGAGACATTCAGGGTTGTAAGAGAAATGAGAGCCTTGTTCTGGGGGTTGGGGAAGTGACATTTACACAGATACTCAAAGGGTAAGTAGGACTTGGCTAGGAGTGGAAAGCAAGCACAAAAGCCTAGAGGCAGAAAGGAACTTGGTAAACTCTAGTGATTGGAAGACAGCCAGTGTGACTGGAGTGGAGAGAGGGGACATGATAATAGAGGGAAAGTTAAGGCCAGATCATGCACAGCTTTGTACACTTCATGTAAAAATGTGCTTTATCCTAACTGAAGTGGTCATGGATAAAGCATATGAACTAAATGTTTAAGGAAGGGTAAGATTTGGTCATGCAGAAAGGATGGGCTGCTGGGGAGAAAAAGACCTGGGAATAAAGGGACCAGCATGCACAGAGAAAAGGAAGCTGGGAATGAAGAACCAGTGAACAGTTAATTTTTGCTAGCATAGAAGGTACAGGGTGATAACTAGGTATAAATAAATTTGTAAAAAAAAAAAAAATGAAAACACCAGGACCAAATGATGGAGGGCATTAAATTCTGGGTAAAATGGTTCTGACTTTTGTATACAGTTAAAAGTCTATCAGGTTTTAGATAAGTAGAATGATGGATGAGAATTGTGTTCTAAGCACATTGTCCAAACAGAGTTCGTATGGGCTGGGAAGGAGAAAAGAAAGAGAGGAAGGGAGGAAAGGAGGGAGAGAGATAGGAAGAGAGAGAGAGACAGAGTGAGAGAAAGAGAGAGAGAGACATTGAGAGAGAGAGAGAGAGAGAAACTAAGAGGCATAGCAGTTTTTATTTTGAAACATGGTCTGGCTCTGTAGCCCAGCCTGGAGTGCAGTGGTGTGATCTTGGCTCACTGCAACCTCTGTCTCCCAAGCTCAAGCCATCTTCCCACCTCAGATTCCCAAGGGCACACCACCATGGCTGGCTAATTTTTGTAGTTTTTTTTTTTTTGGTCGTTGTTGTTGTAGAGAGTGTTTCTTAATGGTGTACAGGGTGGTCTCGAATTCCTGAGCTCACGCGATCCACCTGCTTTGTCCTCCCAAAGTGCTGGGATTACAGGCATAAGCCACTGTGCCAGGCCAGCATAACACTTTTATTCAACGAACAGAGGCTCATAAGAGCCTAGTTGAGAGACATGGAAGGCTTAAATGTTGCTCACACATATTAATCACTCAATAAGTATCAGTTATTGTGAATTCAACTGTTTTTAAAACTAAAGAAAAATAGCTCTTTATAGGTGTAAAATGTTATACCTCTATACCTAACATGGAGGCAAAATTTTCCTCCTTTTAGCTTTTCAATATTTCCTATAGACCCTAAGCATGCCTGCTACATTCTGTGATGTATTCTTATTATTTAGCCTGAGTATGGCTCTGCAATGGATTTCAGACTCCTAGAAGACAGAGACCAGGCAAGATATTTATCTCGGAATCTTTCATACTATCTCACAGTCAGTAGGCACTTAAGAAATACAAGCTTCTTTCAGCAGTTGTTCAGCCTATTCTGAACCCAAAGCACCCCAGATTAAGGGATTTTAACTCCTTTGAGATTTGACAGGAGTAGTGAACTTAAGCTTTTGAGACAGCAGCAGGTGGCTGAGAGTCCTGCACAAACAGGACAAAATCTTATCTTTATTTAAGGAGGGGTAAGTGAAACCTCCATTTCATCACTGAACATTTATCTATATTTCTTGTCTATTTCTAGAAAAAAAATGATGCTTACCTGTTTATTAATTTATTCACTGGATTTCCCTTTGCAATTTCTTAAGCTTAAGTCTAAATAAAGCAACCTATAAAATCTAAGGTCAGATTACAGACCAGAAAAGCCACCTACTCTATGGTCCTAAAGCTGGGGTCCAGGGATAGATATTCACAAATGATATTGGCAAAGACAAATTTAGTGAAACTCCATGTAAAATTGTGTGAGATTTTTTATAGTACATTTTCCACAACAGAGAGGGTCTATAGCAATAGTGAGGTTCTTAAAACAGTCTGTGATATTAAAAATATTAACCATTGATTTTCAAATCTATCATACTATGAATGAAATGCTGTGAAACATTCAATTTTCTTATTAAATGCCATTGTACAAAAGGTCCTATTTTAGTGTCACCCCAAAATCTACAGACAGGAAGTTCTTTCTTAAGTCTACCCTAATCTGTTGGCAACTCCTCCCCATGGAAGCCCTTAGTAAATTCGGTGGAAATAGCAAACAGCTGCTCACCAACACCCACCCCAAAGAAAGAACAAGACATTTCTCACATATCTCAAGCTGCCTTAAATGTTCTTTCTTTGGCAAAGAAGAAAAAAAGAAATATATTTTTGGCCTCTAAACCTTTTCCCACCCGTGTGTATTTCTGCAAAAATGTTATCCATATGGTTTTGATTGCATTCTCCATAAGTCATTAGAAATGCTTTGCACTGAGAACTTTTCTGATGACCAAGGAGTCTTTGGAGACGTTTTAAAATGGCCCTCTTAGCCTTTCTTCATAGAAACAGGAAAGCTAAACTGAGCCAAATGCAAATGAACTAAGACCTGGAAAGGTTGGAGTTTTATTCAAAACTCAGAAACCATAAGGCTCCAGTGAGCCTTAAATCTGTCCATGCAAAGTCTTCACCTCCTTCTCCAGGGACAAGATACACTAAGTCATCCATTGGGATGGGGCACAGATAGTGCAATGTCTCCAGACATCTAAGTTGATATTTAGGGTTGGGTGCAGTGACTCCATAAAATTCCAAGAATTTCCAATCACCCCAGGGCTTCCCCATTATTCCCAGAGGATAAAGATTTTGGACTTCGACTTGGGTGTTGAATTCCTAACTCCATCACCTACTAGCTATATTTTGGCATGCTACTCAAGTTTTTCAAGACTCAATTTCCTATGCCATAAAGATGGGATAGTATTATCTATCTCATATTGCAAAATATTTTCAGAACTATAAGCAATAATCAGAACATTGCAAATAAAATGCTTGGTGCACGGTAAAAGTTCAAAATTATCTCTCCTCTTTCTCTCTGTGTAATATTAGTTGGAACTAGAAGAGCTCTTTGTTTCTTTAGGGAAATATTGACTGTGTGGGGTGAGGAAGAGAAAGACTGGACAGTATTCCAAAGCATTAAGTCCCCACTTTCTAAGGTATGTAGACCATAACCCATCTTGGGAGATTGATTACAAGGAGAGGGTTAAGAAGTAGCAGTCAGAACTTTGGTCTTCACCTGAAGTTGCCTGACTACGTTGTCTCAGATTGATTTCAGAACTGCATTATCAGCAGGGCAGCTGTTGCCTACTAACAGTCATGGAAGTAGATCTCAGCTGGGGGATGATGGGGAGACAAAGAGAAAGATAAGGACGAATAAAGGAAGGAATGGGGTACAGAGAGAAAGAGAGAGAGAGAAAAGAAAGAAAGGAGGAGAGGCAAGAGATAGTGACCTGGGTTTTCCTACTGCTGTGGGTGGGAGAAGCAGTGTGTGTGTGGTGGGCGTATTTCTTCGTGGTCAGAATCAAAGTCAGAACTGCCCTTGGGAACCTGTGTTCAAGACCTGGACCTGGACCAGAAGCCAAGGGAAAGAGAAAGTTGCCCAAGAAAAATGGGAGAAGTTTCCACCAGGCGAAAAGAGAAATCGCTGGGTGGGTTTGTGGCTGGAGAGCTGTCCGTGGTGCTGACTCCTCCTCATTGGGATTCCAGTGGAGGCTGAGAAGCTCTGCACTGGCTGTTCCTCCTCTCCCTTTCCTCTCCCCTCAGTCGTAACCTTCTGAGACCCAGGATCATTCTGGCTAGCTGGATGTCTTCTCCTCTCTTTCTCTTTGTCGATTAAATGATTTTTCCCGAGTTTCCAGTTCATCACTCAAACATTTCTCTTCCATTTTGTTTCAAGACTCCTCTTCCTCCAATTAGTTCACTGGCTCCTAGATTGTTCTAGGCCTCCCTGGTGGTCACATCTCTCTCTTATCATCCTTTGAATTAAAAAACAAACAAAAAACATACAATGGCAATCGTAAAAGCAGACAACATGCATTGAGCACTCACTAGGTGTCAGGGAGCAATCTAAGTGTCTTTGCATACATTAACTCATGAGCAGTCTAAGTGCCTTTGCATATATTAACTCATTACAATTCCACATCAACCCTATTAGATGGGTGGATATATTATTATTCTATTAAACAGACAAGGAATTGAGGCTTAAGGGGTAAGTAATTTGACCAAGACCACACAGCTACAGGACTCCAACCTCTCTCGAGCCTGCACTTCTACTGAATCTGGCTCTTTTATATATTCCAACACCTTTTCATATGACTTCCTGCCCCTCCATCTGGTAGCCTTAATGCTTTCTATTCTTGCCTAATCTTCAAGGGACTAGGAATCTGCATTGCTGATTTGGTTTCAATCAGAAGGGAAGCAAAGTAAACAAACATACCAAATGTGCGCTCTGTGGGAATTTAGATCATACGAGGGCTTTATTTTCTGCTTCAGGAAGAGGCCCATGTTAGCACCCCCAGCCTGCATCTCAGGCTGATTGCAGAGTCTTTTGCTTTTTATTTTCATGTCTTAGTCCCTGTACCCTCGCCCCTTCCCCGCCTCTGGTGGTCTCCAGAGAACTTCCTGTCCCCTCAGCTTCTCACTCCTACATCCTGCCTACGTAGAGAAGCTCTTGCTTCATTCTGGGAGGTTACGTGGACTCTCGCCTACACACCGAGAGAAACAAACAGTGTCAAACACTCACAGAGAGACGCGCAGACACAAACGGACCCACACGGGCACCTCCCGAGACAAAACCCACACTCGATGGATCTATGCGGCCGTGGAAACACCCGCGGCCCCAGAAACACTCAGGTACTAGCGACACACACAGTATAGTCACGCTTAAGGGCACCAGAATTCCGGGTTTGCGCGTATGCGCGGTCCCTTTGGATGCTCGTGCGCATAGACACAACACCCTACACGCCCCAGACCCACGAAACTCCCTACGGCTCGGCCCCAGCCCACCCGGGCCGCCCTTCCCTCGAGGCGGCCTCCCGTTTCTCCTCCTGTCGCTTCTCCTCCTCCTCCGCCTAAAGATGTACAAAACACTCCTCGGAAGCCACCCCGGCGCTCGGCTCCTCCCTCCCCGCCCCCCAGCCGCCGCTCCCCCATTCATTTTCGGCCGTCGCCGGCTAAGTCCCTCCCCCGGCGTAGCCCGGCCTCCGCCGCTCCCCGCCTGGAGACCGCGGCGCACTTGGACTTCCCTTTCCATTCGCCAGCCGCCTGGCTCCCGGACCCCACGGCTGCAAACTGATCTGGCGCGGGGGGAGGAGAGAGCGCAGGCGAGCGAACCCGCGAGAGAGGGAGAGAGCGAGAGAGCGAGCGAGCAAGAGCGAGAGCGAGAGCTAGAGAGCCGGGAGGCAGAGGGAGTAGTGACCGCCTTCCGGAGCTGGGATTCATGCCTGTCCTCGGGACCAGCGAAGGGGACTTTACGGCTGAGTATGAGCCAGGCTGCTAGGAGCCAGGTACCCCCACGCCTGCAGTCCCCGCGCCGTCCCCGGAATGCGAGCTGGACGCAGGGCTCTCCCAAGTTCCCACCGAGCCGAATAAAAAGCGTCTGCCCGCAGCTCTCCGCCAAAGACGGACATTGACTCCAGGTAAGGCGGCGCCGGGTGCAGCGCCCCGCAGCCGCGCTGCCCTTGGACCCGGCCCCGGACCGCATTCGGGGCGCCCCCGCGCTCCCCCGCCCCTCCCCCTCCCGGCACCCTTGTCCGCTTTTCACCTGGCCGCGCCGCCACCTCCAAGTCTTCTCCAGTTCTAGGGAGGGGGTTCCTGTGCCTGGGGCTCAAAGGGTTAATTGCGGGTTTGAGTGAGTGGCGTGTGTGTCCCCGCGCGCTCCCGACGTGTGCACCATGGTGGGAACTTGATGTAGTGTTAGTGTGTGTTTGCGTGTGCGGCGTCGTTTGCGTTTGATGCGTGTGTTTGTGGTGTGTGTGTGTGTGTGTCCGCGTGTGTAAGGGAGGGGTGAAGAGAGAGAGAGGTCCTATAACCTACTTACGGCGCGATATGTGTGTGCATGTTTGTACGTATGTATTTGTATGTGTGCCCTCGTGTGTCTTTTTAATTAGGTCTCTCCAGCTTACACGGAATGGGACCCTTACTATAGGATCACGTAGTCATCGGGAAACCCGCTGTGGACTACCTCTTGGGGCTCTGGGCTTGGGGTTTCGGGAGGATTATGAGGCTGTAGATGGCACCTTATTTAGCCCAATGTTGGTACCCTTGAAGGAAAATTCCTCCAAACGGTGGAATCCTGCTACGCTGGGACCCACGGCTTAATATGAAAGAGACATGGCCAACCCCCGAGGCAAATGAGACGCTGTCACTTTAAATTCCACACTGGGCAGACTCCAAGATTCTGATGGGAATTTGGAGACACTGGATAGTGGGTGAAAGAGAAAGGGGGAAGTCAGCGGTGGGCTCCTTATCTGGTGCTTGGAAAGTCTGGGATAGGGATTTACCCTGCATCCCCGTTTGCAATCAACACAGCCCTCCGGCTTCTGGTGGTTTTGGGGAGGATCTGGGCAAGTTTGCATGGATCCCCCTCAGGGGAAAGGAGAAAGCGTCCTCGGGGACTTGCTTATCCATCACAGTTGCAAAGGGTCTCAGAGGAAATTTCATTTGGGAGCAGCTCTGGATGATATGGAAGGAGATGGATGGGGCACTTTCCTAAGACAGATTCGTCTTTCTTTCCCCATTTCAGGCGGAGAAGCCCCCAGAGAGTCTCTTCCTAAATATGCCTTTCCATGGCTCCCCTGGAGTTAGGGGGATATTGAGAGAAGGCAGAGAGGTGGAGAGGGAGAGAGAGAGCGAGAGCGAGAGCGAGAGAGAGAGGGAGAGAGAGAGAGAGAGAGAGTGTTTCAGTACTGAGGGACATCTACAATTTGAAAAGGGGCTGTGAGTGGGGAACCCATGACAGAATGTGGCAGTAATTGACCTAAACTGCTGTTGGTTTGCACCTCGCGTCTCTCACTTGGCTCCAAAATACTGCCAAGGGCAGGGGGGCCGTGGAAGAATCTCAGCCAGAAAGGTAGTTTGGGTCAAGGCCCTCTTTCTTCTTTCCTCCATCTCCTGGGAGGCTCTTTAGGTAGGTCCCTTGGCCACCCTGGCTTGGTACTGTTGGGCTTGGGCTCTGGGGCCAGCCATTGATTTGATTCCCAGCTGCTTCTTAAAGGCTTGCCCTACTCAGCAAAAATGCTGAGTTTTACTGCTGTTAGCATGGCTTCCAGACCCGGCAGCTGTTACTTTCTCAAGGTAAGCGGCAGCCGTTCTGCTCTCAGGCGGGGAGGCTAGGAGAAGACAAGGGCCGTGACGCTGGGACACAGCCTGTTGTCTAGCTCAGCTCGGAGGGGCCACTGAAAAGCCCTCTTAGGGGAAAAAAGTAGAAATATACTTGGTCTAAAAAATGTACATATATATATATATATATATATCTCTATATATCTCACACATATATGTTCATATTCTGCGGAGAGATAAAAGCAAACATGTATTTGTAGGAACCTGCCCTAGCGGGTGGGTTCTACCTGCAGGCACTTGCAGACATACCATTCTCTGTCCAGAGGCTGATACCTCAGGCTGAAGCCTTCACATAGCCACAGAGAATCTCCTTCAGGAAACTCATATCAGAGCAGAGCCCCCTGGATTATCTTGGGTAGGGGGTACTAGGGCCAAGGAGGAGACCCCTTTTTGGGAACTGCCTCATTTTCTCTCTTTCCTAATTCATAGACGATCGAAGCTGGAAGGAATATTAAAGAGCAGAAAGGCAGGACTCTGTGGCCTAAGGAGGGAATGAGAATTCCCCAACATTCAGTAGTGAGTTAGTGGCATGCCCAGGACTAGAATCTAGGCTTATCAGCTAGATCAATAGCCTTTCCACTTCTCCCACACTGCCTGGGACTGTATATTGATTGCTCCCACTCCTATCTTGCCACCCTGCCACCATGACCCCTACGAAGACAATCGCTTGTCTTCCCTCATCAAACTTCACATTTTCAGAGATGCATTTCAGGGTTTTTCTATCTGGAAACATGACCCTGAAGAGAAAAGATACAGTGCCTCAATCACTGTTCCCAGAAGACACACACACACACACACACACACACACACGGGGGTGGGGGAAGGATTGAGAGAGAGAGAGACAGAGAGAGAACATAGATTCCTTCTCCAATGTCTTTAGGGAATTACCGAAAAGCAAGGACCCAGTACTGAGTGTGACTGGTAGGCAGAACCCAGCAAAGTGTCTGGTCTGTATCTGAGATTTTTATTAAGGAATGCACTGGTTTCCAGAGAGCAAAATGTACACCCATCTACCAATGCAAATACTTCAGGCAAATTGATTTCTTTATATTAATTAGAATCTCACCCCTAGACATTTATACATATTACAGGCACAGAAGCATATGCAAGCACATATGCATAGGTGTGCTTATACACACATGTGCACACAAAGAGCCAGAAACCTTTCCTACTTGCTACATTTCCAAAAAAGGGAACCTCCACACCAAATTGTGTTCTCCCATATAAAGCATCTCCCATGTGAAGACTAGGACTCATAAACTCCAGGCAAGGAGAAATGTAAAACCCTGTGAAAGAGAGAACCTGGAGAAGTCAGAATCGAGTTCACTCAAAAGCGTGCTCTTAGACTTCTAGATGCCTGTTTCGGGGTGCAGGCAAGTACTGAAAAACATGGGGGTTTTAGGCCCATCTGCAATAGAGCCTTTTCCATGCAGGATTTTCCGGGGCTGGATGGCAGTTTAGCTCCCAGAAGGGGGAGCTGTGACTCCATTTCAACCAAGGAAAACAGCTCAGAGATTCCAAATCAGCTCTTGGGCCCCCGTTGAGTTTAGACGACCCAGCTCAGGCTGCGATGAGTATCTTTGCCACTGGTACAGGCAAGAATTGTAAAAACACCCTCCCCTGATCAGTTCAAATTCAACATCTCTTTCTTAGTGCTTGCAAGAGTTTACGTTATGGATCATAAAGTCTTCTATTTTTCTGAAAAGGTCTTTGCCCAAAGGGCTTCAGTTGTGCAAGGAGACATTTTTTGATTTGCAACCTCTCTCTTTTCCCTTCCCGATTCCTTGGAGGAAATCACCAGTACATTATCACTTGAATGGGCCATTAAGGTTAGACATACCCTACCCTTCTTTTCCTGCTTTTCCCTTGCTGAAATACAAAGCTTAACAAATTGGCTGCTGAACTACTGGTAACCATGTTAAAGACAAGATGGAGGTCATGTGAAGAAGACAGGTCCTTAAATGTCATTCTTCAAATAATTTTTCCAGTTGTGTTCCCTTCTGCAAAGAGTATCTTTATTATTCTTTCCACCATCTCCCACATTCAGCCACGACTTTTAACAAAATTCCACCCATATTTCAACATCTAGCTCAAACGACCCTTCCAAGAAGTCTTCTGAAGATCTTATTTTGGAATTAATATCTTTATCACCTGATTTTTCTGTACCATTTTATCTGAAACTCTAGTTTGTGTGTCTGTTTGCCCTGCTTTATAGCGCTGGGGGTATAGGTCTATCTTACCCTCTTCAGTATGGTCTCAGGAGCATCTTTGTATTCCAGAGACTGACACGGAGTAGTTGCTTTATACATGTTTGCCCTTGCATTTCCTGTTGTATCTCAATAGCAACTGTCATCTCTCTCTCTGTCTCTCACACTTTCTAGCTAACAATTGCTTCATGTTCATTTAAAGCAATGCCGTTACGGCATTTTTGCCTATACCAAGAATATGGGGATTCCAATGATAATATAGACAGATGAAAATTAGACCCTACTTGGAAGTGACCATTGACTTCCTGTGTTCCAGGGTCTTTAGTTTTGTTCTCCCATGTAGTCGTTCTTTCCACCCAGTGGGACAGATACAGCCCCTTTTACAGAAGAGGAAATTGAAGCCCAGGTTGGTTAGACTCCTTGATCAAGGTCACACAACCATCACAGCTAGAATTTGAATCTGTCTTCCTTCTTACGTCATCTCTGCTCTTTTCACTGGACCGCTGAGTTAATGGTAACTATTATGAATGGTTGGCAACATCGAGTTGTTCAATAGATGCTAGGAATAGCTGGGAGTTATTATGAGCTCTTTGAAATTGATGGTATGAAGGTGTCATGAGTCACTGGATCAAAGAAAACCTCTGAAGGTTTCTCAATAACAAACTTTTCTCTGTTTTGTAATGCCAATAATACATGACCATTCAGTCTCAGTTTTAGTACTTTTAGTGATAGCAGGTTCATTACCACACAAACCAGCCTATGTCATATTTGAAGAGCTTTGTTGGAATATTTTCTTACTTTGCCCCTAAATCATCCTTCTATCCATATGTCTCTGAAATCACACAAGTGCAATTCTCTTCCAGTTGTCAGTTCTTTGAATATTATGAAAACATAATTATTTCACAACAATTTTCTTTCTGAATAGAGGGGATTGTCTTCACAGCCCTGTCTTCTGTAGCATCTGCTTGGAGGCCTCTTGGCACCCTGAATACTGTCCTAGGGAAATTGTCTAGTTTACCTCACTTTTAGGGCTTTGATGCCACCAAAAAAAAGGGAAGGATGACCTGAAATTGAGTGAGGATTTATTCAACAAATATTTATTGGGTGCCTACTGTTTGCCAAATATTGCTGTAGACAAGAGCTGTCAAATAGAACTGTCTGTGATGATGGACATGTTTTTTGTGCTGCCCAATATGGTAGCCACTAACCATGTACGATTGCTGAACACTTGAAATGTGGCCAGTGTTGCTGATGAGCTGAATATTTAATTTTATTTAACTTATATTAATTTTTATTTTAATTTACATAGCCATATGTGGCTCATGGCTACTGTATTGAATAGCATAGGTCTGGGCTTTAGAAATGTAGCATGAACATGGCCATGGCCTTGTTTTCATTAAGCTCACACTCTAGAGGAGAGAGATGAATAATCAATGAGTAAACAAATAGATAAGCAAGATAATTTTATATAATATTAAATGTCACACCACTAGTTGTGGTAATGTGCTAGAAAGGAATGTGGATGGTATAATTTTCGATTGAGTAGCCAGGAGAAGCCTTCTCTGAGAAAGTGATATTGGAACTGAGGCTTAAATGAGAAGGAATCAGCCATGTGATTTTGTGGGGAAAGAGCATTAGAGGCAGAGAGAAGAATAAAATAGAGTTGGCCAGGCTTGGTGGCTCATGCCTGTAATCAAAGCACTTTAGGAGGCTGAGGTGGGAGGATCGCTTGAGCCCAGGTGTTTGAGACCAGCCTAGGAAACATAACAAGACTCCATTTCTACAACAATAATAGTAATCATTAAAAAAAAAGCGGGGCACCTGTAGTCCCAGCTGTTCGGTAGGGTGAGGTTGGAGAATCACTTGAGCCTGAGAGGTTGAGGCTGCAGTGATCTGTGATTGCACTACTATACTACAGCTGAGCAGCAGAGTAAGATCCTGTTTCAAAAAACAAAACAAAACCAAACAAGCCACGGAGTCATTTCATTGGGACAAGCTTAGGGAGTCTAAGAGATGGACTACCTGCCAGTGTGGCTGAAGCTTTCAAATTGGGAAAATGACATAAAAGGGAATTAGGAAGGTAGGCAGGGGCAGATCACAATGGCCTGTAAAGGAGAGTGAGAAGTTTTGACATCTTTTCCTTGACATCTCTGGTTGGAAGGCAGGTAGTTTGAGGAGTAAAGAGAGTTTGAGAATTGACAGAAGGTCATTGTCAAGTACTCTTGATGGGTTTTTATTATGTCCATTTTTAATCAGTAATTTCAACAAGTTTTCTCATTTTAATTTCTAGTCCTACTCTAAATGCCATACCCTGGAGATACAACAGTCTAAAGGGAGGAGGAGAAACAAGAGTAGGGGAAATGGATAGAAAAGGAAGGAGAGAATGAATATGTGGGGATAAAGTAATTTAAATGAAGTCTTGTGAAAAAGAATGAAAGCTGGAAGTTTTCAGTTTGGATCAGCAAATATTTATTGCATATCTTGTCGCGGAAAGGCTTTGGACAAAGTGACTTGGGGGGTATGGTGATGCATCTTGCTACGTGCTGGCAATCTAATAGTACCGATCTGCAAATCTATAAATAATTATCATTCATGATAGATTGATAATTGTCACTTCAGAAGTTCTGTGAGAATTTTGGGTAAGGGGAAGTCTAAAGGAAGACACTTCAGTAGTGATAGTGGTGAGGAGGATGTCGACAGTGAACTATAAGGTCTCAGAGATCACAGGCAGTAACTTTTTCTTTTATGTCTCCATTAATTCAGAATATTATACAATAAGAGCACAGGAACTCAGGGTACCTGATTCCAGTCCTGGCTTCTATCACTATATATCTAGACCTCCTCAAGAACCTATCTTTATCTCTCCAGGCTTGCCTTCTGTAAATTGAGAAGGGCCCAGCTGTGGCTTGCTTCACTGAAGGTATATTGCCTGGCTCTGTGAAAATGTTGCAGTCAGGCGTGGTGGCTCACGCCTGTAATCCCAGCACTTTGGGAGGGCGAGGTGGGTGGATCACGAGGTCAGGAGTTAGAGACCAGCCTGACCAACATGGTGAATCCGTGTCTCTACTAAAAATACAAAAATAGCTGGGCATGGTGGCGTGCGCTTGTAACCCCAGCTACTCAGGAGGCTGAGGCAGGAGAATCGCTTGAACCCGGAAGGCAGAGGTTGCACTGAGCTGAGATCGCACTGCACTCCAGCCTGGGTGACAGAGCGAGACTCTGTCTCAAAAAAAAAAAAAAAAAAAAAATGCAAAAACTGTAGCTGGGCATAATGGTGCACACCTGTAGTTCCAGCTACCTGGGAGGCTGAGGTAGGAGGATCACTTGAGCCTGGGAAGTAGAAGTTGCCGTGAGCCAAGATCGTGCCACTGCTCTCCAGCCTGGGTGACAGAGTGAGGCTCTGTCTGAAAAAAAAAAAAAGAAGAAGAAGATGTTGCATGACAAAGTTCTCGTGAAAGCAGAGAGAGACACACACGGTAGCTGT
Source organism: Symphalangus syndactylus (assembly GCF_028878055.3). Classification (NCBI taxonomy): domain Eukaryota; kingdom Metazoa; phylum Chordata; class Mammalia; order Primates; family Hylobatidae; genus Symphalangus; species Symphalangus syndactylus. Next base: position 25,607,559 of record NC_072425.2, read on the forward strand.
GCTTCCTCGTAAGATTTAGATGTCTTCTAAAAAATAAGCAAATTTAAAAGAGGTCATACCTTACAGCACAGACTGTGTTTCGAGACAGTGTGGCTGAGTGGTGGTGAGACAGTGATTCTATGCCGTGGTGGCAACTCCTGATATCAAAGTGATTAAGTGTTAACGTGAAACCCACTGTCCTCATGGAACACAGCAGCCCGGAAAGACTGCCTAGAGATCCATAGACAGTCCTTGCTACTGAGGGGGCAAAGAAGACAATTAAGGAGATAATGAGGCTGAGAAAAAGTGAAATTAATTTTTTTTTTTTCATATGAGGGTGAAGGGGATCTTTGTCTCCTGAGGGAACTATCTTTTGGAGATTGCAAGTGGCCTTAAGGAGAATAGACTGAATGAGACTGGGTATGAGAAAGTTAAGAGTCATAAATTACCCGGGCTTCCTGCTATCCCCACACAGGAATGGAGAGCCTGGCGAGGACACAAAATATATCGTTCTGAACAAATTTTGTTCTCAGTTTGCAGAGGTTTTCTCACAGGGTACAGAGTTGTACACAAGGAAGTTGGGGCCATCTTGAGATAGCTAGGAGACTGTATTCCCCCAAGGGTGGGAGGTAGATTGATAAGGCAATTAACAAAAGCAACATGGAACCATTTTTGTGTAAACTGCAAAGGTCAGAGCAGCAGGGCTCTTAGCAAATGGCCTATGTGAACAGCTAGAACCCTTTGTAAGGGTTAACCCAGTACTGGCCCTGGGAGGTTTCTAAGATATAATTTATCTAGCCTTGCAAAGGTCCTGCAAATGAGCCATTGGGAACCTCTGTGAGAAATAATGGATCTTAGGGATAATGGAGAACAGCCGCGTTACAGATTACAAGCTGATTCAGATGGAGGAAAGGCAGACATCCAGGATATGATTGCTTTTTGGGGAAAAAGTGGTGAATTCTCAAGTCTCCATTTTAAGATTTAGCAATCTGCGAAAGTAGATGAAACTCTAGTAGGCTGTGGAATTCCTAGAGTCCCCAGGAGCTCCAAGATAAACCTAGAAGAGCAAACAGAACTGTGAAAGAGACAACTGCCTTCTGTAAGTACGTTTCCCTTTACATGGTAGTGGATAAGCCAGATTTCTTATGGAATTTGATGGGTTCTGAGTTTACAGGCGCATGATAAAGGAAGGACCTACCTTCCATGGTAAAGGGAGCCTTGGCTGGCACGATAAAAACATCTGCACAAGCATAGGGGCCATTAGAAAAGAAAATCAGCACTTCGGTATGCTTAGGAAAGATTGAAAAATAGATTACCTGGCAAGGGTTGGTAATACGGTTTTGCTGCTGGGACACATTTTGGAGACAGTTCTTTTAGGTGAAGTGGTCCACATCAAATGCCATTGCCAGAGTTAGCCAAGGCTTGGGAGGACTGAGAGGGGTTATAAAGAATTTTATTCTGAATGTATATCAATAGGACAACAACATTGAAAGTCCAGTGAAGGCTTGCAAATGATTCCTGAAAATATTACCAAGTCAGCTCCAGTTTTTGCTTACTGCTCTCTCTTCCCTGACAGTGGGAATGATACATATAGGCAGAGCATGGACTGGAATTTGAAGGGGCTCTGGAAGGATCTTCATCCATAACATTTAGAGGTGGCTGAAATGTCACTGCCCTAAAGCCGTTCTTGGAGTGGAAAAGTGGATGTGCCAAGCACGTGACATATTCTTTGTGTTGCAATGGATATTTGATGTAGATATCATACTGAATATTCTCAACAAGCTCACGCATAGGTAGTATTGTGCCCCATTCTAGAGATGTTGAAACTGAGCTCAGAGCAGTAATGCCGCTTGCCCAAGGCCACATACTGGGTCAATTGTGTTTTGTTGTGGATTTGAATCTACTCTTTTTCTGACTTGAAAGTACAGAGGTTGAAAGCTTGGGTCTGCTGGAGTTTGAATACCTGCTCTGCCACTTACTAGCTATCTGATGTGGAACAGATTACCTGATGTTTCTGTGCCAGTTTTTTTTATCTGTAAAATGAGTACTATAAGAATAGTAACTCCAGGTTTGGCATGGTGGCTCACACCTGTAATCCCAGCACTTTGGGAGGCTGAGGCAGGAAGATCACCTGAGGCCAGCTGTTTGAGACCAGCCTGGGCAACATTAGCAAGACCCTGTCTCTACAAAAAATTTAAAAAATAGCCAGATGTGGTGGCGTGTGTCTGTAGTCCTAGCTACTTCGGGGATGCTGAGGCAGGAGGATTACGTGGGCCAAGGCGTTCAAACTTGCGGTGAGCTGTGATCATGCCACTGCAATTCAGGGTGGATGACAGAGTCAGATTCTATCTCAAAAATAACAACAATAATAATAGTAACTTCATAGAGGTATGTGTGGATTTAATTAGTTTATGTGATAGGTGCCTCAGACAGTGCCTGGCAGGTCATTAACACTATATGAACATTAACTGTTACTGCTTTTTATGATTTCCACACCCTCTTAGATTAGATTAGCCATTGCTCATACTCTCAGGTGTGTGCTCAAACTGGAAATAACATGTAGGAAGAAAAGTATTATTAGGTTCAAGGCACTGCCTTGCAAATGAATGTGCTCAATTATTTCTACTAACCTCCCCACCATGTGGCAGTGGGATAACAGTGATTAGAGGAGAGAGTGAGAAAGTAGGATAAGGCATGGGAGAACGCAAAATGACAGAGGCAGATTTTTAAATTCTCTATGTTATAACAGGCCAGAAATAAGATATAGATGTAAAGACCAGATATAGACATAGGATCACTTACCATAAAGGCAGAAAGTTATCTTCAACACAGTTCAGCTCAAATTCCAACCTCTCTCTCTCTCTTTTTTTTTTTTTCTTAGAGATGGAGTCTCGCTCTGTCACCCACGCTGGAGTGCAGCGGTGCAATCCCAGCTCACTGCAACCTCTGCCTCCCGGGTTCAAGTGATTCTCCCGCCTCAGCCTCCTGAGTAGCTGGGACTACAGGCACACGCCGCCACACCCGGCTAATTTTTTATATTTTAGTAGAGATGGGGTTTCACTGTGTTGCCGAGGCTGGTCTAGAACTCCTGACCTCAGGTGATCTGCCCACCTTAGCCTCCCAAAGTGCTGGGATTATAGGCGTAAGCCACCATGTCCGGACTCTCCTTTTTTTTTTTTTTTTTAAATACATATAAACCCTTTTTAAGATCAATCCGTATCTGAGTTGGTTTTAGAACCTTTGCCTTGTGCAGCCCATCTCACTTTTGATTTGGTTTTCTAATATATAAGACAGGGTATTCATCAGATGCATATGGGAAAGTAGATGATTGACAGCATGATGTATGCTCTTGCGTGAACTGTGTTTATCAACCTCCTTCTTATGATTCTGCCATTCATCCTTATTCTCATTTATTTTATCAAGTGTTTGCATGTTGTCACATGTTATATCTCATTTAACCTTTACAGTAACACTCTGAAATTGTAACTATTCACCCCATTTTCCAGATGAGAACATTGTGGGTCAGAGGTAAAAGGATTTGCACCAAGATATACAGTAAGTGAGAGCATCAGGTTCCAAGCCCAATGTATGTTATCAGCCAGTGTATGTTCTGTATGTATGTATGTCCTGTCCTTGAATTGCCATTCTTTTATCCACCAGCTGAAGGCATTGTGGATTAGCAGCTTGGTGGTGTCCCAAAGACAAGGTTTGAATATTGCTGCCTGACCTCTATTGTCTTGGGCTAGGTTAGTCATTGCAAATCTTCATCCACTCTGTCATGCCGACTCTGCCCTCAATCCTGATCCTGTACATGCCTAAATGAGAAAGGCATCCATCTTTCATGTTCTAGGAGATGTTATAAATGGTTCCACTGGAAGGAGCTTTCTTAAATCTCCTTAACAATCTGCATTTTGCTTTCTCTTTATCTGTCAGCATCATGAATATCTTCCACTCTTCTAGTGCTTTCTGGCTGCCAACTTCATAGCCTCTTAAAATAGTAATTTAACTTCACAATGCCTCTGCAGGAAACCTTAGCTTAGCATGTTTATCTGCACCCTTAGTTCAAATGCTGCTGACACCAGGATCAGTAGTTATAGAATGAGCTGCTTTCTAACTCTGGGCCAGAGCCAAGAGCCAGAATCTTATTTTTCCTGGGAGTAGAACCACCAAAGCTACCGGTGATAACAGTAACACTTTTTCAAGCCAGCAAATAGCAGGGTAGAGTTAGCCCAAATTGTGACAGCCAGATGTTGCAATCTCTCTGTCTGTCTCTGTTTCTTCCTCTCTGCTTCACTTACACACACATACATGCACGTGCGCACACGCATGTATAAAGAAAGGAATATTGAACATGGTTGAGAACAGGTAGAAAGAAGAGCAGTTGATATACCAGAAAATGTCCAAAGCAGATTTCTCCTTCTCTAGTAATAGAACGTGAGCCCAAATATGGTATTAAGATCACTTACTATCAGAAGATAATCTTGGGGTGGGACTTCTATCTAAAAATGGAATGAGGAACACATGTGACCAATAAATGTATAAAATACAGGATATTTCGTTCTCCAGTAATCAAATAAATGAAAATAGCAATGCCATGCTATCATCAAAATGGCTTTTTAATTTAATGGCAGCATCCAGTTTTGGCAACGATGCAAATGTCACATAGCATTGGTGGAAATCTATATTGAGTATACCCTTTTATGAAATATGACTTTCATTCTTTCATAAACAAACAAACTTTTTTTTTTTTTGAGATGGAGCCTCGCTCTGTTGCCCAGGCTGGAGTGCAGTGGTGCAATCTCGGTTTACTGCAACCTCTGCCTCCCAGGTTCAAGCGATTCTCTTGCCTCAGCCTCCCGAGTAGCCGGGATTACAGGTGCGCACCACCATGCCCAGCTAATTTTTGTATTTTTAGTAGAGATGAGGTTTCACCATGCTGCCCAGGCTGGGTCTTGAACTCCTGACCTCAGGTGACCCACCTGTTTCGGCCTTCCAAAGTGCTAGGATTATAGGCGTAAGCCACTGTGCCCAGCTAAACAAACATTGTTTATTGAGCACTCATCCTTTGCCAGATGCTTTTTTGTGAGCTATGAATACAGCAGGGAATCAAACTGACCAAGTTCTTACCGTCATAGAGCTGACATTTAATTGAGAAAAAGGAGATAATGCATGTGGACCAGATGGCCTGGTGAGAGGGGACTTGCTGTTTTATATAGGTGGGTAGGAAAAGCCCTCACTGGGATGCTGACATTGGAGCAGAGATCTGTAGGAAGTCAGGGATAGAGTCAGATGGATATGTGGGGTAGGAGCATTCCAGGCGGAGACAGCAAGCATAACATTTTTGAGATGGGACTGTCAGTGTATAAGGAAACCAGTGTGACTGAAGAGGAATAACCAATAGGAAGTAGGGGGAGAAAGAAGAGATACATTATTGAGAAAGCAGGGGTTAGATCTCTATCTTGATCTTTATAATTTTTATCTCTATTTCTGTCTCTATCTTTATCTCTATACCTATTTTTTAAAGAGAAAAGAAGGTGCAAATGCTTTTGAGGAAAAAAAAAAGTGTCCCCTTCTAAGAAGTCAGTTAATTAGATGTGTACAAGTCTGTGAAGAAGCAACGTTATCAGAGTGTTTGGATAAAAAAGGAAAACAAAACAAAGCATAGAATGGAATCCTCTGTGGTCCTTAAGAATGATATTAGGAAAGCACATTTGTACATTAGAAGGTGGGATGAAGATAGGGTGTATCATTTTTTTTTCTTTGAGACGGAGTCTCGCTCTGTTGTCCAGGTTGGAGTGCAGTGGCGTGATCTCAGCTCACTGCAATCTCCGCCTCCTAGGTTCACACCATTCTCCTGCCTCAGCTTCCTGAGTAGCTGGGACTACAGGCACCTGCCACCACGCCCGGCTAATTTTTTTGTATTTTTAGTAGAGATGGGGTTTCACTGTGTTAGCCAGGATGATCTCAATCTCCTGACCTTGTGATCACCTTGGCCTCCCAAAGTGCTGGGATTACAGGCGTGAGCCACCGTGCCCGGCTGGGTTTATCATTTTTAAACAGGGCTGATAACAACAGTACCTTCCTTCTAGTTATGCTGTTGAGAATGAATGTCGCATGTACAAAGCACTTAGGAACATGCCTCACATACAGTAAGTACTCAATAAATGGCACTTATGACATTTATCAACATCAACTTTTTTTGTGAATTACCAATTTTAAAAAGCATAAGGTTCAAAATATCATATAGAGCATGATTATTTTATATGATGTATCCTAGTATTTGAATAGTCATCTTTGGGTGATGGGTTGTAGTGAATTTCATTCTTTGATTCTTACCTGTATTTTCTAATATTTCTTTAATGAATGTGTATTGCTTGTGTAATCAGCATTTTAATTAGTGGGAGATGGGGGATCAGTGAGCAATTTGTGGTAGGAACAGGAGTCAAAGCAGGGGAGAAAGCTTTAATTCTATTTTCTCAATTTCTAAGTCATTCATCCACCCTAAATCAAATTTAAATAGACTTAGTTTTTTTCTCTGTTTTGCTCAATCTTGGCCTGAGCAATAAGGCCCATAAAAACTGGAGATTTGTCAAGTGATTTATACTTATTTTTTTTTCTCTGAGACAGGGTCTCACTCTGTGGCCCATGCTGGAGTGCAGTGACATGATCATAGTTCACTGTAGCCTTGGATTCCTGGGCTCAAGCAATCCTCCTGCTTCAGCCTCTTACATAGCTGTGACTACAGGCACATGCCACCACACCTGGTGGGTTTTTATTTTTATCTTTTTTAGAGATGGGGGTCTTGCTCTGTTGCCCAGGCTGGTCTTGAACTGCTGGCCTCAAGCGATCCTCCTGCCTTGAGCTCCCAAAGTGCTGAGATTACATGTGTGAGCCATCATGGCTGGCCTGATGTATACATTCCCTGGACCCTCACATCCCCTAAGTTTTCTCACTTGTAAAATGAAGCCTGAGATTCGATGGAGATTCTAAGAAAACCACTGAAGCCCACCACAAAAGCAGGGAGAGGTTGAGCAGGTGAGCCTGGATCTGAGATCATCCCCACCTTGCCACCCACATCAGAGCAGCTCTACGTTTTCCACTTGCTTCATTTCATTTTTGTGTAAGCTTTGAATAAGGGGTTCCCAGGCTTTAAAACATGACTTGAAATCATTAATTTACACTTTAAATCATCTCTAAAAGTGGATTTATGAGTGACAGATTTTGTCCTATTTTTTCATTTAATTTTTACTAATATTCTGTATAGCATACTTTAGGAAACTCTACACTAGACAAATGTATTTTCCATAAAAACTAGAATATTAGGCATGTCAAAAAATGTGTACAAGCAATTCTGATGATCCATATTATTTCAGAAATGATGATGATATTTTTTAAAAATTACCAAAGAATAATAAGAAGGGAAGTTTCCCAATGGTAAGAAGGGGTGTTTAATGTAAGTTTCACCTCTTTCTCTCTCCCTCATTCTCTCCCTAGTGGGTCAAGGGAGAGGGAGGGGTTAAAGATGACTTCCTCCAAGATTGTTCCAGATCTATCCAGGCCTGCTTTCTCTAAATAGTGCTTCCAGGAACAGCAGGGTCTCAATTATCTCACCGTGGGCTGTGAAATTCTAAAAAAAAAAAAAAAAAGTGCTCAAAACAAAATTAAGTTTAATTTGCTTTAATTGAAAAATAAACACATGCTATGTACAGCACTCTCAATAGGAGGAGAAAGCGCTAGAAAATGAAATGAACAGTTGGGTGTAGAAGGCCCTCAATTACTGGATACTCTGAAATGGGAACTGGTATTGATTGAGAAAATAAATTCAGAGTTAAATTCAGGGACAGAAAGTGTGGGCCTCCTCTCTAAGCAATAGTTTTCTTAATTTCTCATGATGATATTTTTTATTATTATTAAGAACATTATAAAGCAGATGTGGAATAAAGGAAGGAACTCTAACATGAAACCACAGAGTTGGAGTTTCACTCTTTTTCTAACACTGGCGTTATGTGATCTCTGGTAAGTGTCATTTCTCAGCCTCAGTTTCCTCATCTGTAAAATGGGGATAATGATTCATATATCACTGGATTCCTGTGAGGATTGGATAGTTAATATACATGGAAGTTCTAAAGTACTGTTAAGAGATGATGGGAGGAGGATAAAGAGGAAAAGGAGGGAAAGGTGGAGGGAGGTTAGAAGGAGGCAATGAAAAATAAGAATGAGGAAGAGCACCACAATGATTCGATCAACTCATTCAAGCTCAATATTTATTGAAAGTCTTCTATGTTCCAGGCCTTGTGCTAGATGCTGGGAATAAAAGGACAAGAAATAGCTGAGGCTTGCCTTGGTGGCACCAAAATTCTATCAATAGATATTCTGAATCTTTAGGCCATAAAATTAAGTCAAGGAGGAGATTGGAGCTATGGGAGGTGTTTGAAAAGCCTTGAGGCATGCTTTAAGAGCTCTTCTTTTTAGTGGCCATTCTTTCTTTGCATGCTGACTCTACCTTCCCCATTCAAATACAGACAATTTGGCCCTGACTTAGGCTCCTACTTTCTCAAAGAAGAGGGTCTGGAAACCTCATTTGTATGAAGTTGATAGTGATTTAAAATTGTAAGTTACAGCGTCAGAGTCATACTATTGGCATCTTTGAATCATAAGTTGTAGGATTTCATAATTTATCAAATGTTGGAATCAGAGAATCTTAGAACAATAAAAATTCAGAGTCAGAATAGACTCATAGAGTATAATATTTATGGAATATAAAAATTAAATCTGACCAGGCATGGTGGCTCACGCCTGTAATCCCAGCACTTGGGGAAGCCAAGGTGGGTGGATCAACTGAGGTCAGGAGTTCGAGACCAGCCTGGCCAATACGGTGAAACCCCATCTTTACTAAAAATACAAAAATTAGCTGGGTGTGGTGGTGCACATCTGTAATCCCAGCTACTCAGGAGGCTGAGGCAGGAGGTTCAGTGAGCTGAGATCGCACTACTGCACTCCAGCCTGGGTGACAAAGTGAGACTTTGTCTCAAAAAAAAAAAAAAAAAAATCACATCTTAGAAATCATAGAATCATGAAATGAAATGAGAGCCTTTTAAAAGATAACAGCATTTTGTGGTTATCTGGCCCACCATCTTTCCCAATTCAAAAAAAATACATATATAGCACTAAAATATAAATATTCTTGATTATAATTATGTAGGAAAAATGTCTATGAAGGAAACGTCATGCTTAATAACACTGTGTTAATCATACTGACCAAAGGCACTGATAGTAAAGACAGATGGAGTTTCTGCACATTATAAAAGTTCTTGTTGGGATAGTTGCTGACTTTACGGATACCTAAGACAAACATTTATCTTGAGTAATAGAAAACTTGAAGCAGGCTGGGCATGGTGGCTCACACCTGTAATCCCAGAACTTTCAGATGCTGAAGCAGAAGGATCACCTGAGGTCGGGAGTTTGAGACCAGCCTGGCCAACATGGTGAAACCCCATCTCTACTAAAAATTAGCTGGGCATGGTGGTGGATGCCTGTAATCCCAGCTACTCAGGAGGCTGAGGCTTGAACCCAGGAGGCGGAGGTTTCAGGGAGCCAAGATTATGTCACTGCACTCCAGCCTAGTTGAAGTGAGACTCTGTCTCAAAAATAAAAAATAAAAAGAGAGAGAGAAAAGCAAAGAAAATTTGAAGCAGAATAGGAATAATGACTTTGCTCATCGACTCTCCTACTATAATTATTCATGTTGGCCCAACTTATTCATGATGTCATGTCGGAAAATAAGCCCCTAAACATCGGTCTTTCCTAGGACTGTAAGCTTCAAGAGGGTATAAGTGATGCCGGGCGTGGTGGCTCACGCTTGTAATCCCAGCACTTTGGGAGGCCGAGGCGGGCAGATCACGAGGTCAGGAGATCGAGACCACGGTGAAACCCCGTCTCTACTAAAAATACAAAAAAATTAGCCTGGCGTGGTGGCGGGCGCCTGTAGTCCCAGCTACTCGGAGAGGCTGAGGCAGGAGAATGGCATGAACCCAGGAGGCGGAGCTTGCAGTGAGCCAAGATCGCGCCACTGCACTCCAGCCTGGGTGACAGAGTGAGACTCCGTCTCAAAAAAAAAAAAAGAGGGTACAAGTGATATGTGACTATCTGGTTTCTATGGGGTCTGTAGAAAAGTGCTTTGCATCGTTAGGTGCTTTGGGAGTTCAGTCCTATCTTTCCCTCAGCGCTTCCTCTTGTATACACATGATGAGCTATTGTTGATCTCCATCCTTGTGCTTCCTTTGAAGCATTGGCTTGTATTGCCAAGACTTTTTTTTTTTTTTAAACCTGGCATCCATTTCATGTGTGGTAGTTGTTTGCTTCGCCTTCCATATTCTTCTACAGGACCTCACATCCAATGGCATAACTTGATAGATACGGGAAGAACCTGGCTTAAAGAAGTGTTTAGAGTGAGTAGAGCTCTTTGTTTCGTATCAGGGCAGCTCTGTGTGTGAGTGTGTATGCAAGTGTGTGTGCTGCTCACAAAAATGTAAGCTTGGAAGTTTTTCACGTTCAAATGAGTTTGAATGTGTTACATGGATTTCTAAATGGATTAATAAGTGGATAAACTTGTTTGGAAATAATGTGTTTATGAATAGATGAGAATACATGGACACAGGGAGAGGAACATCACATACCTGGGCCTGTCGGGGGGTGGGGGGCAAGAGAAGGGAGAGCATTAGGACAAATACCTAATACATGCTGGGCTTAAAACATAGATGACAGGTTGATAGGTACACCAAACTACCATGGCATATGTATACCTATTTAACAAACCTGCACGTTCTGCACATGTATCCCAGAACTTAAAGTAAAAAAAAAAAAAAAAAAAGACATATAAATACACTTGTGGTTTTTGACATACATTTGTTGAACATCTATTGTGTTTTTGATAATGAAGCGGGTGCATTTTTATATATATTTGATTTCACAACCATGAAGCAGCAGGTATTACAGTTTTTATTTTGAAGATGTGTCAACTAACACTGTTAGAATTGAGCCGGCCAGGGCTAGTACTTGAAATGGAGTTTCTGTGTTTTGAATGTGCTGATGTGTAAGAGTAGGGATGTGTGTATGTGCACATGTTCATGGACGTGCGAGTGTGTGTGCAATCTTTTTTTATGTGTATTTCTTAAAACATGTGGAGAGATATATCTTTATATTATATGAATGTGCATGTCATAAATATGTATGCACCAGCTGATACCTGAGTCATCCAGCAAAGCAAGCCCTGGTGGCTGATTTTAGGGACCAGGGGAATGTGAACTGTATGAGCTGTAGGAGAAAGCATCCAAGAGATAGAGGGCGGCAACTTAGTATAAATTCATCCGTGTTACTGACATGGCTGTGTGTTTTCCGGGAATTGTATACCATAAGTTATTAACCTTCAAGAGCTTGTTTTCAAAGTAAGTACATCTAGGCCCTGTGCAGACCCAATGAGTCAGATTTTCTCGGGTAGGGTGCTCTGACTTGAGTGTTTTGTTAAAGTTCTCCTGTTCTAAAAAGCATCTCAGACTAAGATCCTCTGCTCTGGCAGCTTTCATCCAGAGCAGTTGTTTCCAAATGCTAGTGTGTGTGCCCACCGCACGTTGGATATTGATTGACAGGCAGGATTCCAGCCTTCAAAGTCCTGGAACCTTACTCACTAAGTCCATGGTCAGGATCCAAAATTGTCTAAAGAGCACCCAACCATGTCCGTTTTGAGTGATCCTGAAACTGCAGTTTGTGAACTGTGCATCTAGATCTTAAAGCAGACTTCAAAGATGGAAGAAGAGGGAGAAAAAGGAAGCAAATGCCGGAGGGTGTTCATGATACAGAAGCTTAAGAAGGTGAAAGAAATGAGGAACTGAGAGTAGAGAAATGCGAAGGAAGAGGAAAATAATTTTCTCAGTGTCACACGGGAACAGAGCTGGGATCTGAATCCAGGTTTTCCTGCCTACGTGTTTTCCCCTCTGCACTTCCCCTCCACAGATCCCTCTGCTGGGGGCTTTTCGCTGACTGCAACCCGAACCCACATAAATCTCAAGCAGTCTGACACCCAGCGAAGCACAAAAACATTCCACATTCACTGCACTGATGCTTGGAGGGGCTGAAATAGAACTTTGAAATTCTCCTTCACTTTTAATTAAAAAAAGATTTAGGCCAACCCTGGGTTCCCAGTTCTATTTAACTGAGACGGCTTTTAACCGTTGCTGTATTTTTATTGTTACAAGCGTGCCGCACCGATCCATCTTCCTTGTAACGCTTCTCGGTTTCTGCTCCATCTGCTGAAGAGAAAACATTTGCAGAAATCTCTCGGCTTCTCTCCAAGAGCTGAAACTTATGTTGTAGCAAGGAATGCAGTGCAGGGAATGGGGCTGGCCATTGGTGAAGTCAGGAGACTGGTAAAATCTGTTTCCAGTATGTTTTTGATAATTGTTTCTTCACCCTAACAGTTGTCCCATATAAGCACCCAGTGCAATTGTGTTCCCCTGTGTGTATCTAGGAGGACTCCAGGCACCACACATTTTGGTTTTTGCACTCTCCCTTACAGTGGAACCAACAATTTTGTTCTTATTGTTGCCTGTCCCCTATCCCTAGCAAGCTCTTATGTGGGGGTTTTTCTAATAAACTGTCCTTAGTTTTAACTCATAAGGACTATATTTTTGTGTGAGAGGGGCCTTGGAAGACTTGGGTTCAAGTCTTTTCTTTGCCATGTTTCAAACTGGCAAATAACCCAAACTCTCTGAGCCTGGATTTCCTGTAAAAGCCCCAGGAGGTTGTGAGGATCAAATGGTTTAATTGAAGCACAAATGCTTTGCAAATTGTGAAATGCTACACTTACACCACACATACCCGGCCAGAGCATTCACTTGTCAGTGATTTGATTTGTTTGCTTATTTATTTATTAATGGGTCACTTGCTGGATGAATGCTATGCACCAGGCCCGGCTTCACTGTGCGTGATACTGAAATGAATAAGGCAAAGTCCAAATCCTCCAAAAGCCCACACATATGACAGCATAGTAAGTGTTGACCTAGAGTCATAAACAGGCTGTTGTTTCCTCTTCCTATGGGATCAGGAGATTCTTCAAAGAGAGAATGACATTGAACTGAATATTAAAAAATAAAAGTTTCCCAAATCCAGAACAGTGACAAAGCCAAATGCTGACAAAAATAAGAAGCAACAGCAATTCTCACTGTGCTAGTGGGGATGCACAATGGTACAGCCACAGCTATAAAACTAAACATACTCTTACCATAGAATCCAGCAATCGGGGTCCTTGACATTTACCAAAGATGTTAAAAACTGATGTCCACACAAATACCTGCGCACAGATGTTTATAGCAGCTTTATTCATAATTGCCAAAACTTGGAAGCAACCAAGATATCCTTCAGTAGGTAAACTGATAAACTGTGATATCGAGACAAGGGGATATTATTCACAGCTAAGAAGAAATGAGCTATCAAGCCATGAGAAGACATGGAGGAAACTTAAATGCATATTACTAAATGAAAGAAGTAAATCTGAAAAGGATATATATTGTATAATTCCAACATATACTAGAAAAGGTACAACTATGGAGATACTGATAAGATCAGTGGTTATCAAGGGAGAATGGGGCAGGGGAGATAAATAGATGGAACACGGTGGATTTTTAGGGTGGTGTATCTATTCTGTATGATACTATAATGGTGAATACATGTCATTATCCATTTGTCCAAACCCATAAAATGTACAACACAAAGGGTGACCCCTAATGTAAACTATGGACTTAGGGTGATAATGATACATCAGTGTAGGTTCCTGGATTGTAGTAAATGCACAGTTCTAATAGGGCATGTTGATAATGGGGGATGCTATGCATATGACTGGATAAATGTATATGGGATAGCTCTGTGTCTTATTTTGCTGTGAACCTAAAATTGTCCTTAAAAATGTCTTAAAGAAAAAAAAATAAAAGGTTTATTAGGTTTGGGAATGGTGATGGGGTCAGGAGAGCATTATAGGCAGAAGGAACAGCTTGGGAAAAAGTGGCCATGGGGTAAAACAGATTGGGGCTTGCAGAAAATATTTGCAGGGAATCTAGGAAGCAGAGGCAGAGATGTTGGGAAGGGGGTGGACAGTGAGATGTGGGCAATAATGGGGTGAAGTAACAACAGATAATTGTTTACATTTAGAGGTGGGAGGAAGCCATTGATCCAGGTGAAATCAAGGAATTAGCCCAATAATAATAATGATAGCTACCTTTTACCAAACAGTATGTGCAGGACACGGTGTTCATGGTTTATATTCATCATTTCATTGAAAGCACAAAGAAAGTAAGATCCTGTAAAAGGGGTATGATTTAACTGGTGTGGGAACTGAGGTTAAAAGGGTTTCTGTGACTTGCCCACATAGATAGTGGGCCCCACAGCTTGAGCCAAAGGCAAGTCTGTCTGCTTAAAGTCTCTGCTCTTAATCTCCTCGTTGCCCACATTGGCATTTCAGGAATAACTGGATAGCTTGGGGAAGGAGCTAGTAAAGGGAGAGGCTGTGCAAGTAGCAGATTGCGGTTATTCTTGAGGGTAAGAAAATCCCTTGGAACTGTAAAAACGAAGTCACTCTGCTGATAGGATTGCAGGCATAATTCCAAGCCTTTTCAAGGTGATTGATATTTTGGGGCAAGAGGGAGAGCTTCCAAGAAGTAAGTCTATGTGGGCAACTTTCTGCTGTACCTGAGGAAGAGGTGGGAATCTGTGAAGGAGTTGGGCCTTCTGGCTCTTGCTAGTTAACAACCACCACATCGGGTCTAGTGAGCTATGTAGAGATACCTAACATGTCCGATTAATGTCATGGAAGCTGCATTTCTTGACAATCCACCACAGGCAGAACCCCAACATGAAAAGGCCATAAAACAACCCAAAGCCTTTATTTTATTCCTTTTATAAGTATGTTTTGGTAGCATTTTAAGTTCCTTGAAGGAAGCACCATAGAATCACAAGCTCTGTGGTCTGAAATGCCTTTGAGATTTTCATTCTCTTTCTTAATTTGTGAATATCACTGTCAGAACCCCTCAATTCTTTCTTGCGATTCTATTGTTACAATCTCTGCCTGTTGGAATTTTTTTTTTTTTTTTTCCATGTATATACCTTTCTGTGTCATCCACTTTTGGCCAACTCTGGCAGGCTGATGGCTCTTAAGTGCTGGTCTAAAATTTGGTGTCAAAATTTGAAGAGTAATATTTTGTTTTGATATTATGCCCTGCCTGTTTCTTGTTGGTGGTTAAAATGTCCTTTCCCTTACAGAAATTCTGGTAACAGTGATTGCAATGTCTGTTTTGTTACATAACATTTCCTAGAACTAGAAAATGTTGGTAATTTCACTTTGGTCCAAAAAATTGGTTTTACAAATTTGATTTGGCCATGGGGTCAAAAAGGCTGATGTTGATGTTACAGATCAAACAGAGTAAGTCTGTTTCATATTTCACATTTGAGTACAGACTACTATTATATCTTTAATTTATTATCTTCTGTAATATCTTGGTAATGTCTTGCCCATAGTAGGTCATCATTAAATATGTATGTAAATGAGTCTCCAGGTAATCAAAAACATGTACCTTTTTTATGTTCTGGGCTGTCTGATGCACTGTTTGATGCATGCACTTAATAAGTACATTTCAATGTGATATAAATCCTACCGTCAAGGCATCAGAGTTGAGTATGCTTTGTGGTTAAGAGGTCAGGTTCTGGAACTAGACAGCCTGGGTGTGAGCTCAGGCTTCCCCTCTAACTAGCTGTGCAATCTCAAACAGGTCACTTAGCAATATAGTGCCTCACTTACCCTGTCTGTAAAGTAGGTGTGATTAAAAAACAACAACAACAACAACAAAAAAACACCTCATAGAGTTGCTATGAATTTAAAGATCTTAGAGCAGTGCTTGACACATGGTATGTGCTCAGTAGTTGTTAACTGTCATCATCAAAGCTTACACATCAGAAATGGTGTAGTAGGGAGTCCACATCGATTTGGTTCAGAAGACTTGGGTGCAAGTTTCTGCTCTGCTACTTAGTAGTTGAGTAAACTTGGAAGAGTCACTTAACCTCCTAGTATAAACCTAATTAGAACTAATAGTACAACTTTAGAGACGGCTAATGTGCGTGGGATGGAGAAGTTGAAAAAGCTGCCATGAAATGGAACCTTAAAGGATGAGTAGGGTATTGCTATGAAACAGACAGTAAGATGGGGTAGCAAAGAGGTGAAATCACCTGTGGAAGATATTTGGAGCCACTTACTTTCCTCTTTCTGAAATGTTCTTTGAGGAATTAGTGAGATCAATCATTTCTTTTGGGATGGAAGAGATTGAAACTATTACAGCTAATAGAGCATTCTTTTCCATAGAGACATCCAGAAATAGAATTTTTTTTTCTCCCAAGAAATTTGCTGCTGTGATGAAGACCTTCTTATCACAAGGGAGTTGATGAAAAGATGAAACTAAAGTTTAACATGGAGTTAAGAGAACAAAAATTGTTAGAATGATGTTGTTCAGGGTCTGGAATTGTTATCAAATATACTTAAGATAGGATCAATCTGGAAAGGGTTTCTACACGACGTGGGTGGAATCAGATGTGTATGTGAATATTCAACGAGACGGGTTTTGGGTGCTTCCGGCTCTCTGGATTTCACTTGTTCCCAGAGATTAGGCTGTCATCTGGATGCTACCTGCATTCAAGATGTTACGTGCATTCTTGCTGATTTTCAGAAGTTTGTCAACAATGTCTTTTATTTGTCTTCGTGCAGAGAAGAAATAAGTACTGGAGCATTAAAGTCGTGGGAGAGAACTGATCACGTTGGGAAGAGGGCAAGAAGTCTGGGGCTCTATTTTTTTATGTGCTTATGGGGTTTTTGTAAGCCACTGCGGGGGCTACGTTAAAAAAGATATCAGGCATGAGCAGAGGATGCTCAATGGATAATCTGACTGAGTACTTCTTTCAGTGGAACAAAGCTATTTGCATATTTAGGTGGTGGCTGTGGCATTTGAGATTGAATGTGTGGTGTCAGAAACTGGGAAGTGGAGGTAGGTTCATAACCTCAGCACTGGGTATCAGGTAAGCATTTTAACTAGAGCATCTTGGAAATACATCCATCCACCCACATGTTCATCTGTTCATGCAATTAGCTTGGGTGGAAGGGCTGTTCCTTGTACTAGAGGCTGTGGTTAAAATGAGAAAGTAGATCTGTTCCTGCTTCAGAGGAGTTTAATCAGTTGATAAATGTGTTGTCCACCTATGGTGTTCTAAATTCTGGTAACATAAAAGTGAGCAAGACAGTATGACCTTTACTTTTAAGGAGCTTACAGTTCAGGAGAAAGAGTAATATTAGCCAAATTGAATATAGCATGAGAGTGCTAGACTATGTGTGTGTGTTTATACATATATATATATTTATATGTATTTTCCAAAATAATAATAATGTGTATTTATTGAGCACTTACCACTGCAATAAAACATTTTATATGCACTATCCCAAATAATTCTCCCTGCTGCCTTCTGAAGTAGGTAGCATGCAGTTATTATCCAGATTTTACCAATCAAGAAACAGATTAAGAGATGTTAAACCAATTACTTAGGGAAACAAAAAGAGTCGCAGCAGAGTGGGAAACAAACTGAGCTCCTCTACTCCAGCATCCTCCCCTGAGCTTCTCTCCATCTGTACCATCTCCCCAACATGCTGTAGGGGCTCTGGAGGAATGAGCAACTAAAAGGGTTGTGATTGAGGATGGGGAAGTGATTGAGGCAGAGGAGGGAAAGGTGTAGATTGGGTATATTAGGTCTCGTAAGAGATCATTAGGAGGACATGTTGGGGAAGAGCATTTCAGGCCTTGAGAACAACATATGTAAACACATGGAGGTCTGAACAATCATATATTTTTGAGTGGCTCAATGAACTCTGAGTAGGTGGGTTGGGGTCAACCAAGGAGTTGAAGTGGGAGAGGGACATTATACTTCCTCTGTATAGCACAGCCTCAGGCAGATAGTGCATCTCAAATTTCAGTATCTGTCAAGGATCACTTACTTCTTGGGGACTGAGTGAGGGAGGAATGATTTACTGACCTGATTAGGAAACACCCTACAGAGATGGAGATAAAGAATGAGGAAGCAGGTATTAAATGTAGAAAGATGGGCTTCTAGGTACAAGAACTCCTTTGGGAGGCAGGAATGGCTTTCAAACAGGGTACTGGTGCTGTGCAGGAGGAGCAAACATGTTGAAGAAGCCAGATTCATAAAGTGAAACGTAAACGTAGTGAAAGTAGTAAATTCGAGAGGGGAGTGGGGGAGAAGTGTTGTGTGGTGCCAGGTGGGGAATGGAGCAGTTGTTAAGTTCAAGGTTTATGACTTGAAGAACGTGACCCATGTAGCCCTCTTTCTCTTACTGATGTGTTTTTAATTGGTCGTTCTTCTAAAATTCACCCTTTGCTGACTCCATATCTCATTCCCCATAGGCAGTGCAGAGCAATCTGTTTGCATCTGCACTTTATACAGCTGTGGGTCCTTCTCCCGTCACACCTGGTGGGTCACATCTTGGACACAGCAGCCAAAGTACCATTCTGCTGAGTGACCTGGAGGAAGCTCAGCTTGACACTGTGTTCTAATAATAATGGAAGCATTTAGTGCATGCTTCCTATGTTGCAGGCACTCTGCTAACGGCTTTACATGTGTTACTTGATTTGACCTAGGCATCTGCTCAATGTATTATACTCATCTCTATTTTATAGATCTATAAACTGAGGCAAAGAGAAATAAAGCAACTTGCCAAGGTTGAACAGTTCTTTAATATTATAATAGAACACACCTAGGATTTGAACTGGGGGATGCGTCAGTTCCAGAGCCTGTGCTTAACTTCTCTAGCATATTACTTGCTTGATGCTACGCATGGATTTTCCAGCACAAGTGTAAGGACAGTTTGGGGCAGTGTCGAAATAGTAATTATGTCGTAAGAACAGGGATGAAAGTAATATCTGGCCATCACAAATGCCATTGAGTTGATTTTGCTCACAAATCCCCTCTCATTCACAGGGTTAGTCTTACAGGTCTTATATATCTCAGACCAGGCATACCATGTCTAGAGGTCTGCCGGGTGATGATGCAAATGCATGAAGGCTCCCATTTTGTGGAGACATAAATGGAGGCTTAGGCAGATGAGGTAATAGTCAGAAGGTAATTGTTGTATTTGGCAGGTTTGGGATTAAAACTGAGGCTAATCTGGCTCAAAATTTCTTGTTCTTATATGATACTTTTTGCAGGCCATTTCCCTTCTTTGTGTCTCTGTTTCTTTGTCCGCGAAACAAAGGAATTGGATTAGATCAATGTTTCAGAAATGTTAGTCTTTCAGGCACCACTTTAACGTTTCTATTGTCTTTTCAATCCATCTGCACTACTTAATATTTCTCTTTGAATCAGTCCACTTCTTAAATTCACATATTTCCGTAGGAAGTTACATATCATTACAACTGAAAAAAGTATTATTTACACTACATAGATGGTAACTGTATGAATAAATACAGTGAAAACCAAAAAACAATACAATCATATTTTTGTTTATATTCTAGCATGCATATTTGGCTATATTCTTGCCTATCCAAGTCTCTGATCTTTATAACTGACTTCTTTGTGTTAAAAAATAATACAGGCCGGGTGCAGTGGCTCATGCCTGTAATCCCAACACTTTGGGAGACCAAGGGGGGCAGATCACCTGTGGTCAGGAGTTCGAGAGCAGCCTGGACAACACGGCAAAACCCTGTCTCTACTAAAAATACAAAAAAAAAAAAAAAATTAGCTGGGTGTGGTGCCGTGTACCTGTAGTCCCAGCTACTCAGGAGGCTGAGGCAGGAGACTCTCTTGAACCCGGGAGGCAGAGGTTGCAGTGAGCCGAGATCACGCCACTGCATTCCAACATACGTGATAGAGTGAGACTCCATCTCAATAATGATAATAATAATACAGATGCTCTTGGACTTATAATGGGGTTACCTACCAATAAACCTATCATAAGCCAAAAATGTATTCAATATACCTAATCTACCAAACATCATAGTTTAGCCTAGCCCACCTTCAACGTGCTTAGAACACTTACCTTTGCCTACAGTTGGGCAAAATCATCTGGCATCACCGCACACTGTAGAGTGTCAGTTGTTTATTCTCATAAAATCGTGGCTGATTGGGAGCTGCGGCTCTCTGCTGCTGTTGCTGGGTGTTGCAGGAGAGTGTCCTGCTTTCTACTGAATGTGTATCCTTTACATACCATCTTAAAGTCTCAAAGTTAAACCACTGTAAGTTGGGGATCATCTGTGTTTATAAATGTTAGAGAAAAGCTCAAGACATCATGACACCCAAATGAACATTTTTCCTTGATATAATCAGGATTAAGTGAGAACTGGAAAGGGATTTTTCTTTCTCATTATGTGGGTTAAAGTTACGTTATGAAAAATTGAATCTCCATTTAAAGCCATGCCTGCTCTGGCCAGTGTAGGCAGCTGTCATTTTTCTGAAATGCTGGATGTGGGGATCTGTGGTGTATTCCCAACTTTTGCATTCCTTAACTTTAATAATCCTTTAGGGGCCTCCATGTACTTAGAGATCCAGTTTGACAGTAGTAGACTTGTTGAGAGATGAAGTGAAAGGCATGAGTCTAGACTGTGATATGGAAGAAGGAAGTCCAAAGAGAGCCGTTGCCGTGCTCAGCTATCTGAACACTTAGAAGAGAGGCAGGGATTGGAGCTGATAAAATAAATAGCCAGTGCTGGACATTTGTGTCCAGGGTCACATCTCCCTCTTCGAGCCTTTTCATTCTTATCCTTTTGCTGTTAATGCTCACTAGCTGCCTACTCTGTGGACCTTCATAGGATTCTTACCTACTTGCCCCTCCTTTGTTCTCTAAGGACTGATAAATTTAAAAAGCTGTGTCTAAGGAAGATTTGCCTTGTGACAGTTCTTTAGGAGAAGTGAACATGAATCACAAGTTTACTCTCCGCATCATAGGTTGGGCATTTGGCATTTTTTATTTCTCATCTCCCAACAACTCAATGACGTAAAAATGAGTTAGGGTCTTACTTTACACATCAGAAAATGAGGTATGGAGAGTATCAGTGACTCAATTGAGTTCCAAGACTTCTGAGCCCTATATAGAATGGGATTGTCTCCAAATCCTGTACCCTCTTTCAGTTGTTATGATACACTGAAGATTAACTGGACTGGGGAAGAGGAGGTTCTTGGATGGGGCAGCTCCTGGATCTGTCCGTGCATCCTGGGGGTGGGGCTCACTGTCACACGTCTAGGCCCAGCCTTTTTTTTTTTTTCCCTCAGAGGTTGGAATATGATGCTAATGAGACCCTACTCATGGATTTTGGCCCCTTGGGGGCCAATTAACTTTACTTTACTTCAGCTGCCAGGAACCTCAGAACTAAATCCAGATCAATTAGCTCATCCCAGGTGCCTGATAATGTCTATTCCTTCACTGGTTTTAACTATTCTTTGCTCCATTTTTATTTTTAATTGTCCTGATTTATATCTTATTTAACTTTGTAATATCACCTTAACTGTGCCTTGGGGGTAGGTGGGGTATGAATTCTAAATAAATAAGTAAAATAATTTTAGGTGTCTGGAGAGGAAGAACAGCTCGTGGATCCTCCTCTGGACAGAAGCTGAGGTTATTCCTGAAAACAGTGGCTTGGGAAGGTGAATTCTTACTGAAACACAGGGGGAGCTTGGGGAGGGGCAGGGAGAGGGAATGAGTGTGGGAGCAGCTGGGCAGACAAACCCTGTCCATGTGGGTGAGCGAGTGTAGCCTAATAGTGGAACAAGACTGTTCATAAGAACTCACTGGGGAGCCAGAACCCACCCAGGATTTCGGGGCCATGTAGAATGGCCTACATTCTAAAGGAGAAGGTTGCAAAGAAAGTTACATTTGCTGTGCTGTAGTGGGAGAGCCTTAGATTTGAATCCTTTCTTTTAAAATAATGAGTGAGTTGTGTGACGGTGGGTGAATCACTTAACCTCTCTGAGCTTGTTTCCTCATCTGTAAAATAGAAGAAATAATTCCTGTAGAAAATTAAAAAGACAGCAAAGTGCAGTGCCTGGCACTTGCTAGGGGATAAGTGATGAAATCCATTTATTCCAAAGATATGTATTCATTCATATCCAAAGATATGCATTCATATTCATGCATTCATTCCAAAGATATATATTGAGTTTACACTATGTGCTAGGCATTGTTCTAGGAATTGATGATATACGGTTGACCCAAACAGATAAAAGTTTCTGCCTGACTTCTTGATGCTGATATTCCAGTTGAGAAGACTAATAATAAATAATCAAATGAAACATAAAATATAATACGAAGTAGTTGTAAGTTCTGTAGGGAGAAAATAAAGCATATTAATGCCTAGCTCAGAAGTTGGCAAACTACGATCTGTGGGCCAAATCTGGCCCGCTCCCAGTTTTTGCAAATGAAGTTTCACTGGAACGCAGCCATGCTCATTTGTTTATTGATTGTCCGTGGCTACTTTCTGGCTATAGTGCTAGAGCTGAGTAATTGAGATAGAGACACTGTGGCCCATAAAGCCTAAAATATTTACTACCTGGATTTTTATAGAAAACATATTCTACTCTTGGTCTAGAAGAAAACAGGATTAGTAGGAGCAGCAGTCCAGGTGAAAAGAGAAGCTAAGGTTTTATCTTCCCCTCTCATTTAGTGCCTCATTTTTCCCTCTCTTATTTCATCTTCCTTTCACTCTCCTCCTCTCTTTCTCCCTCTTTTCTTTTCTTCCTTCCTTCTTTCTCCCCACCCCCATGTTTTTTGTTGTTTGTTTTTTGTTTTTTGGTTTTTTGGTTTTTTTGAGACAGAGCCTCTCTGTGTCGCCCGGGCTGGAGTGCGGTGGCGCAGTCTCGGCTCACTGCAAGCTCCGCCTCCCGGGTTGGCGCCATTCTCCTGCCTCCGCCTGCCGAGTACAGGCGCCTGCCACCACGCCTGGCTAATTTTTTTTTGTATTTTTAGTAGAGACGGGGTTTCACCATGTTAGCCAGGCTGGTCTGGATCTCCTGACCTCGTGATCTGCCCGCCTCGGCCTCCCAACGTGCTGGGATTACAGGCGTGAGCCACCGCGCCTGCCCCCACCCCGCCTGTTTTTTGATCTGAAAGATTCCTTCTATTTCAGTCTTCTCCAGTTATGGAGAGAATATTGAATTCCAGAAACCGGAAGTGACTGCCAGAGTAAGGTGTCCCGGGAAAGGCCGTGAGGGGAAAAATACCTATCATTGTTGTTCTTCTCCCTGCATCTTTCACCAAGTACCCAGCACATTGTTAGGGGTTAAGAGTAGACAAGAGATATAAAAAACAGGAACAGCATCTAGTACAGTGCCTGGGACGTTATGCATGGTCAATGAAGCTTAGCTGGCTTAAAGAAAAAAAAAAAAAGGCCCAATCTAATTGCAGAGGCAAAAAACAAAAAAAAAACAAAAAAAAACAAAAAAACAAACCTCATAATCTGAATACCAGAAACTAATCGGAGCCTTAGAGATTGGAGATTGGTGTTTTTCAAGGAAGCAGCAGCATTGGCCTAGATATCCTCTCCTGCAACTCAACACTCCTGCCTGCATCATAGCTACCTCTGAGCCCACTTTAAAAACTGCTGACTTAAGCGAGTATCTTTATTTCAGATACAGGTGGAAATTGAGTCTCAGAGAAGAGAGTAACTTGCCCAAGGCTACCTGCCCAGCAAGGTCAGGGGGAGATATGGAGGAGCCAGGATTAGAACCCAGGCATCCTAGATTCCCAGTCAAACACTCTTCTGACTGTAGTACTCTGCTAAGTAACCATGGAAATGTGGTATATCTTTTGAAGGACAAAAGACACTTATATTCCCTCCAAGCTATAGGATTTGAGAAGGGGCTGATGTCATCAGGAAAAACTTCCTAGAAGCGGCAGGGCTTAGATGGGACTTGAACTAAGTCCAAGAGGCAGAAACAGGCAGAGGAACTGCTCCGTATCTGTAAAGACAGCAGTAAGTTTCCCAACCTGTTGAAATTGGACTGACTGTGTTCACAGGTTCAATTCTGGATAGAAAGCAAAAGCAAGACTAGGGAATTAGGTTAGATCTAGTTAAGGGAGAATCTTGGGCTTTTAATTAAGATGTTTGAACTTGATCCTGTAAGCCTATAGTCACAAACAGGTGCACTTGTCAACACATGGATATGTTCTTGTATTTGACCCTCACAGGAGTGGAAGAGAGAACATTGGTCAATGCTTTAAATAGGAGAGATTTCATATATCTGTATTTCCTCCTGGCTTATCCTGAAACAAATGACCCAGCAGCCTAAAGATCTCATTCCTACATGGAAGCTCTCTGCTGTCCTTCCAGACTGGGACCTGTGCCTACGATTTGTCATCGTATTCCCTTTTTAAACTCTACACCTGGCCATGTCATTCCTTTGTGTTTACTGCCTGGACTGTGGGTTTTTGAGTTTGCATTCTCTGCAGAAGTGGTGATGCGCTAAAAATTCGTCATCATTGACAAGATGAAATCAATGTTAGGGGCTGTTTATTTTCTCATCAAACATTTATTGAGCATCTCTTTCCTGCAAGGGTTTAGAAAGGGGAGGATTGAGTTCAGGAATTGAATTAGGAGGCTGGTCCAGTCAGATGAGAGAGGATGAAATCTGCTTAGAAATGGAACTATCAAGATGGAGAAGAGGTTGGCCCCTTCTCCATCTCTCCCATTAATCCTTTTCTTAAAGAAAAGTCTTCCCCATCCCATTTCCGTGGAATCAGATGCCTGTCCATTTAGACCCATTCACCTGGTTGCTTTTATATTGTATTCATCTAAAAGGGATCTATCCTCTTCCGTTCTCATATTTTCTCTTTTTTTTCTCTCTTCTCTCTCCCATTCTGTCAAGCAAACACATCCCATCTGGTCCTCATTCCCCACAATTCACCCCCTGCATACAGAGTAGATGGTTCTGAACCTCTGAGGGTAGGTGTGTGCCTTTACAGACCTGCTGAGAACAGACCAGGAAGAGCCAGGCTGGCAGCGTCAGCTCAGTGAACTGCCTTTTCAAATCAATACGACTGCTTTGTTTCCATCTCTGCATTTGACTGCAGCATTCTTGCTCCCTCTGCTCCCCAGCACACACTCTCTCTCCCGCATTTCCCTCCCACCCTCACAGCCCACCCTCTCTATCACCTCTCCAGTGTGTTCCCCAAAGGCCCAAATGTCTCTCCATCCTTCACACACATTACAGCGTGATTGCTCTCGGAGTAATGAGAAACTGAATTTGGGAAGTTGACTTCCTGGGAAATGGTTCCTATGTTAAAAACAAAGGAAAACAAAACCCACCAAAAAGAAATCAATGTATGTAGGAACAGGAGAGAGTGTTTGCAGTAGTAAAAACCGTATGCAGGAGGAGGCATGAAGATGTGGTCTATACTTTTGGTTTCCTGCCATTAACTAGCTATGGGACCTTGGGCAAGCCTTGATTTCCTTTTTCATAAAATAAAGCAGCTGCATTTCATTCTCTTTAAGGACCATTTAATTTAGGATATTCCAGAGCACTTGAAGGAAACATCACCCTGACATTTCTGAAGGATTTTCTTTTCAATCTATACCTGACATGTAAATGGTGATGCCAATAACACATAATAAATGTGCACACCAAGAGACTCTTACCCATACATGTCAGCCTTAGCAAGAACTACCTCCCTGGAGATCAAGCAAGTCTCAGGTGGCATTCAAAAGAAGAACATCCTGACTGCTTGAAATCTTAGTGGTTCTTAAGGAAAGCCCTTTCTCTTCTCTGTGGGTCATCAGGAATAAGATGAACATCAAACCATTTTGTCAGGCTGTACCTCCTGAAGATAGAAGGCTGGATTGGATGATACCTTTAGGCCAGTGCCCACATGAGGAAAGTGTTGATAATCTCACAGAAAGCAGATTTTAGGCTTAGAGAAGTCTGAGCACACTGCATGGCACTTGAAAGGTGTCCATTAAGTACCTGTTGAAAAAATCACTGATACTAGATAGGTGTCCATTAAGTACCTGTTGAATGAATCGCTGATATTAGATAGGTGCCCATTAAGTACCTGTTGAATGAATCACTAATATTGGATAGGTGTCCATTAGGTACCTGTTGATCAAATCACTGATATTGGGTAGGTGTTCATTAAGTACCTGTTGAATGAATCACTGATATTGGATAGGTGCCCATTAAGTACCTGTTGAACGAATCACTGATATTGGAAAGGTATCCAGTAAGTACGTGTTGAGTGAGTCACCGATAGAGTGTGTCATAGAATGCCTGAGTTAGAAGGGCCTTTAGAGAGAATTTAAAACTTCCAACTTTCTGCACAGACTAACTGAAGTCTGTGGATGGGATGAGCCTTGACTCAGATCACATAATGAATTAGAAACCTAGCTGGGCCCTGAGCTCAGGCCTCCTGACTCCCAGATCAGTGCTTGCTGCACTCACCAACTCTCTTGGCATCTAACCACATAACTTGGCTCAAGCAGCCTTAGGTTAACAGTTTCCAAAGGCCCTTCTGGGATTTCTATAAATTATCTGAGCCTTTCAGGGGACATTCAGCTGGTGCCTTCTCTCCTCCTCCTGAGCTGGCTGTTTCTGTCCGTCTCAGTCAGGAGAATATTATAATCTTTCTCCCTGCTCTCCAGCAGTGCACGGCCACCCCATCACTCACTCTAACAGACCCTGCTGAGTTCCCACAGTATATCTGGAAGCCATTTTCTGTTTTGAAGTCAGTGGCGGTCAGCCAACATTTCAGTAATATTTGCTTTGCTAAGGCTTAGACAAATCAAATCCATTCACTTCCTCAGACTCGATCTCTCTTGTCTGGCACAATGTCCCCTCATCCAAGGCGAGCCAAGATTGAGCATGATTCTCTCTCTCTCTCTCTCTCTCTATTCCCCTCCCCCACCCCCTCCATAAAGTGCAAGTTTCTTCCTTATTTCACCAGTACAGAATTATAGTCCAAGACAAATACTGTGATTCTTGGAAGGAACATAAGAAAACACTTAAGTCTACCTTCCTGGTTGCACAGGTGCAGAGACCAAGTTCCAGAGATTTAGGGATATCAGTTGCCCT
This sequence comes from Symphalangus syndactylus, assembly GCF_028878055.3. Classification (NCBI taxonomy): domain Eukaryota; kingdom Metazoa; phylum Chordata; class Mammalia; order Primates; family Hylobatidae; genus Symphalangus; species Symphalangus syndactylus. The sequence goes on from NC_072425.2 coordinate 25,634,685, forward strand.
AAGTCTTCCTTCTATAGTGGTAGCAGAGACTAGAATTGGAGTATTTTCACTTAGCTTGGTTAAGTGTCAGCTAAACCTCATGGCTTGCTCTAGTTTATCCTCCACAAATAACCCTGCTTCCGACTTTATCTTGCCCTTGTTGAATTCCTAGGACTGGGGTCTGATTAGGGAGGAGCATGAGAGCGTGCTTGGGTAATCTTAGACACACTACGTCAATGCTCAGTTTCCTTGCCTGTGGAGTGATGACTCAGTTTCCCCATTGTGCCAACAACACGGTGTTGTGAAAACCGAATGAGGTAATGTACCCCTCAATTCGAAGGTGCTAGAAATATGCCTGCTCCTACTGGTTGGCACGATTGGCCTTCTTCCTTGAGAAGGAATTTTCATTAGTTCAAAGTTGTGTTTATTCTATAATGAGCATTTGGGGCATCCTGGCAAGGAAGCAGGTATGATATTTTGAAGCAAAGGATCTCTTTCAGGAAACCTTCCATTCATCTAACTACCTACTGTGTGCTGGGCCCCACTCCCAGCAGGGAAGCGGCCTTCTTCTCGGACTGCATTTAGAGCTGCCTCTGTCAGGGAGTGTATGGGCTAGAAATAGACCAGGCATTTCCTTTGGAGTTTCACAAAAATGGATCCTTTGGGTCAAAGGCCCCTTAATCTGCAAAACACAAGCTGTTTGCCTGACTTGAGGCCCCAGCAGACTTCCTAGACTTGAAGGGGCTTTGGTATGGAAAATGGTTTGTGTTTTGAAGATTAAGGGCCCTTTCATCCAAAAGATGCAATATATGTATTTTTTCTTTCCTTAGGCTCCCAATGAAACACCTTGTTCCTTTCTGACTTAAAACCTGCAAGCTTCCTTTCTTATGCACAGATGGATTAAGTTAGACTGCACATTCACAGCCTATGAGATAGAAAGAACTACAGTGAATACTCAGTGTCCCCTCGTTTAGGACAAGCCCTTCTCTCCTACTCCAAATATAGGCCATTCATCCCTACAAATGCATTAAAATAATACGGGAGCATTTTAAGACTACAGATTTTTGGACCTTGCCTCCAGAATTTTTGATGAAATCTGGAAGGGAAAATTTATTTTTTTTATTTGAAGATTAGAAATATTTTAATTTTTTTTTTTTTTTTTTGAAACAGGGTCTCACTCTGTCACCCAAGTTGGAGTGTAGTGGCACGATCTCGGCTCACTACAGCCTCTGCCTCCCAGACTCAAGTGATCCTCTCACCTCAGCCTCCTGAGTAGCTGGGACCACAGGCATGCGCCACCATGCCCGGCTAATTTTTTTGTATTTTTGGTAGAGACAGGGTTTTGCCATGTTGCCCAGGCTGGTCTCAAATTCCTGAGCTCAGAAAATCCACCTTCCTCAGCCTCCTAAAGTCCTGGGATTACAGGCATGAGCCACCACAGCCTGCCAGAAATTCACTTTGAAGTCAGAGACTGCTTGAGCCTCACAAGCCACACTAGATTAAAGGCACATAGCTTGGGGACCAGAGTCCTCAACCCAGTAGCTGACAGTTTAATGTGAATTAAGAGCCTAAGCTTTGAATAGATCTAGCATCAAATCCCAACTTTGGCTCTTACTATTAATAATGTGACTTTGAACAAGTTACTTTGTTTCACTGACGCTCAGTTTTCTTATCTATAAAGTGGGAATATTAATATTACCTAGTGTATCTGTTAGCTATTACCGTAAACTTGTTGTATAACAACCTCTCTCTTTGTGCCACCTCACCCAATTCATTGGCTTTAAACAGCTGGCACTTGAAGCTCATGCATCAGTGGGGCAGCTAGGGCCAGCTGACCTAACCCAGGCTCACTGATCTAGGCTGGGCTGCTCTTGCTCCTGCAGTTCAGTGGGGAGGCAGGGCTCTACTCTAATCTTGGCTTGGCTGAGGCATGTTAGCTGGAGAGCCTGCTCTGCATGTCTTTCATCCTCCCTCTGAAATATCAGGCATGTCCTTGATGACAGTAGCAGGAGCACAGGGGTTAAGTAGAAACTCACAAGTTGTCTTGTGTACAGGCTCAGAACTGACACGCCATCACTTCTGCCTCATCTTACTGACCAAAGAGAGTTATGAAGCTGAGCCCAAATTCAAGGAAAGGGGAATAGACTCTACCTCCTTAGTAGAAGGGCTAAAAAGTACATGACACAGTGCCTAATGATAGAGAGGGGTGATGTGTTGGGGCCATTAAAGTAATCCACCACAACTATCCCATAGGTTGTTGTGGAGATGAATTGAGGTATCCTCTACAAAGTTCTTGCCACAGCTTCTGTCATACAGTAAGTGTTTGCAATTTATTTTTGTCATTAGTAAATTATTATTAATATCGTGAGGACTAAAAATGGTAGCTAGAATGGTTATATACAGAGTTCCTGAATCTAGCAACACAGATGGGAAAATAGATCCTCGTAGCCTTCTGAAAATCATACAGATGGGACTGGTTGGGCCCTTAGAAATCAGATAGTGCACAGCTTTTTATTCAGAGTTTGAAGATAACAGGAAGGACCCTGGTTCTAGCTCATCAGTAGGCTTGTCCCTGCAACAATAATAAGGCATTTCTTAGAATTCAGCAATGGCCTCAGCTGATCCTGCCGATCTTCTTCCCCAGCTCAGATAGTGGCTTTTACCCTTTAGTATATAACATTCACCGGAGAATTTACTAAAAGTGCAGATCCCTATACACTTCTTACTAGAGAGATTTATGATTCAGTAGGTCTGGTGAAGGGTCCAAGAGGTTGAACATTTATTAAGCATCCCTGGCGATTTTGACCAAAGTGGTCTGTGGAATATTCTTTGTGAAACCTCAGATAGTGTCAAGGGGATGGAAATAGTGAATTTCTTGTATCTTTGTATCTTTGGTTGATTCTCACATTAGTAAAGCTGGAGGTCTTGGGCGGAATGGCAGCTGTATAATCAATGGAGGCCTAGAAAAAGCTAGGAAGAGAGAGTGGTAAAGGATTAAGACAGACTTCATCATCTACATATTTACAAAGAAACACTCATGACAGCAGGAACACCCCCAAACCAGTACCGTAGAAACAGCCAATTAAATTATACTGGAACCCCCTGATGTTATATATGGAGGCAGATGTTGTTGACAATTTGCTGTTATTTCTTTGGGCTCTGTGTGTTGCTAGCAATAGCGAACCAAACTGAAATTGTTTTAAGGCAAGAAAAATCCAAAACCCAAAACAACAAAATCATGTGATTGTCTAATGTCACTAAAGCTTGTGAGCATAGCTGGGCAGCAGGTTGCTCCAGGGTTCCTCTAGTCTCATCTTAGAACAAGTCTTGGTCCTGCCTTTCCAAGGCTCCTCCTCATAGTGATAAAATGCCTGCCAACACTCCAGCTTCTCATCCCTTTAGGTTCAGGTCTGGTAGCAAAGCCTTGCTTTCTTGGTCCTGGGGGTCTTTTACATTTCACTTCTTTAAGTCGAATCATGGACTGATCCTGAAACTATCCATCACGCTACAAGAACTGAATGTGGGAAAGCAATAGAACTCCAAGTAAAAATTGATGACTGTTTTTTTTTGTTATTGTTGTTTTGTTTTTTTTGAGATGGAGTCTCACTCTGTCACCCAGACTGGAGTGCAGTGGCACAATCTCGGCTCGCTGCAACCTCCGCCTGCCAGGTTCAAGCAATTCTCCTGCCTCAGCCTCCCAAGTACCTGGGACTACAGGTGCACGCCACCATGCCTGGCTGATTTTTTGTATTTTTAGTAGAGATGGGGTTTCACCACGCTGGTCAGGCTGGTCTTGAACTCCTGAAGTCGTGATCCCCCCACCTCAGCCTCCCAAAGTGTTGGGATTACAGGTGTGAGCCACTGCATCCAGCCTTGATGACTGTTAAGAAGGGAAAACAGGCCCCTGAGAGGCAAATAGGAAAGGTCAATCACATTTATTGCATGCCAGTTTTTATGTTAAATGTAAGGATATAGGATTGTGTTAGAACCTGGGCCTTACCTTTAGGATTCTCATCATTCAATCTCAGAAACATAAATGTCAACCATTGAATGAGATAGAAACACAAAGAAGAATGGACAATGTCAGCAAAGTCCCAAATATGGGAGGGTTCACTCCTACTGGTGTTCAAATAAAGGCCTCCAGAGAAGATACTGGAGATGAATTGTCAAGGGACAGTAAGAATTTTTTCTTTAGTACCTAGAGACATGGAGGCATTTCAGAGAATTTGCAAAACCTTGAGGCAACTGTAAGATGTTTGGTATGTTGGAGGGAAGAGCATGGGGGAGTGGATGGTCGTGAGGTGAATTTGGAAAGTAGGCAGGGTAGAAATAAAATGCCTTGTTAAAGAATTTGGACTGTATCCTGCAGGTGATGAGGAGGTAAAGATCAGTCTTAACAGGGAAATTAAATGGCTCTGGTTTAGCAAAAGGCAGAGAAAGAAAATGGTGAGCACTCCTAGTGTCTTTTCAAATTCTGACACATGTGGAAAAGGTTAAAAAAAAATTGGCACCCTCTGTAATATGTTCACATCCCTCACTGGTGGACCATGGATGTGCTTCTGTGTGGGAAATAAATTGTTCTCTATCAAAGTGAAGAATTATGAGAAAGTATAAGACTGGAAACCCAGCTTGGGGCCTATGGCAGGAGTTTAGATCCAAGTCTACTTCTCATCCAAGTAGAACATTAAATAGGTATCACTGGCTAGTGGATTCAGAAACCAGATTACATAGATTTGGATCCTGCTGCTGCCTCACAGTAGCTTTGAGACCATGGGTCTCAGAAAGTTCTAAAACTTTCTGGCTTTTTTCTCACCTATGAAATAGGAATGATAATCACATCTTCAGATGCTTGTTTTGAGGGCTCAGTGAATTATGCATGTTTTATTAAAATATTTTACTGGTGTTACCTCCATGAGTTCATTTTCTCATCACTGGAATGAAGAATATAAATCTTTGTCCTGTGTATGTTAAAAGTGGCTGAGAGATCAAATGGGAGCTCAGTTCCTTGGCAGCATGAAGTTTTACTGGAATGCAAGGATGGTGTGAGGAGAGCCTTGAGAGATTGGGAAGAGGCAGAGTGCTCAATCTCAACACTGAACCTGTGATTGCTGGCCCAGGCACATCCAGCACCTGCTTAAACACTCATGTGTCCGCTGCCTTCTTTCTTGGATTCTATGATTGTCACAGATAAGTGACAGCTGTTGCTGTACTTTTAGTTCATCATTTAAAAGGTACTCTATAAAAGGATGACAACATTGCAGAAGAATTAGCTGAACCCTGGTAGTTTCTATACAAATGAATCCACCAAGAACTTTTCATCTAATTTCAGTAGGGACCTGCTGGAAACATCAGGCCAAGGGTCAGAACTTTTGATGAGTAAATATTGGATTTTGGATTCAAACACAAAACTTACGTGTTTTATCTATTTGCTCCACTGAATATTAAGAATAATTAACCCCAGGGAAGAACTCAAAGCCACTAACTCACCAGAACAATCTGTTTCTTTATTGAGTCATTGTATCTTGAGTACCTGTGTAGTGCCAGGTTCTATCTTTGACATCTATTTCTGCCTCCAAGTCTGCCTCCAAGCTCTTCAATATGCCTCTGTGGGGACAGCAAACTTTTCTTACTCTTTACATTTCTTACTCATTTTAGTGGTGGATTTTTATGATTCCATGCTTTTGCTCACACTGGTCTCATGACCTGGAAAACTTTCTCTTGGGGATTTTGTTTGTTTGTTTGTTTTTGTTTTGTCCTTTCAGCTGGCACATCCTTATTTGAACCATTAGAGCCCAAGTCAAATCTCAGCTCCCCTGAGAAGTCTTTTTGGACTGGCTCTGTTTGAGTTACTTCTTCCTTCCTTTGCTCCAACAACATTGTTCAGGTCTCTGATACTCAATCTATTGTTTTATAATTTGGGTTTTACATATTTATCTCCCTTATCAGCCTATGGCTTCCTAAAGTCATGGACACTTTCTATTTAATTACCAAGTGTCTGGTCCAGAGTTTGGCCACCCTATCCCAGATTCCATTCCACTCTCTCAGTAAGTGCTAATTATCTTTCTGTCCCATATTTTATTATTTCATTCTAGGTCTATCCTAGAATTAAATATACTAAAGTCTTTCCATAAAGAAAACAAAAAATCATCCATTGACTTTTGGCTTCCCTCTCTGGTAGGGAGAAAGGAGAGCAATTAGCTCTTCTGCTCTTCTGCTTTTTCCATCTTAGCCAAGTACTGTATACTCTATGTCTCCGTTGACTAACATCCCATTCACGCCTTAATCTCTTTCAATGAATCTTGTTTCCATCATGCTGTTGACAACTGTCAGCTACCTCTGTATTCTTAAGTCTAATAGATATTTTGCATCTTTATCTTGTTCTAGCACTCTGTAGCCTTTGAAACTTGAGACTCTTTTCTTCTTACACAGCCCTGCTCCCCTGGCTTTGTTGTCATTATTCTCTCATAATTCCCCTTCATCCATCGTACTATCTCTTTTCAGTCTACTTTATGACATCTCTTCCTCTTCATGCTGACTAAAAATGAGCATTGCTTACTACTTATTTGCATTACTCTTGACTCATGTGTTTACTGAGTGGTCTCATCCACTTCTGTAGTTCTAACCACCACTGGTTCATAGTGATTTACAAATATTTACCTCTAGCCCTGGCTTTTCTTCTTCTTCTTCTTTTTTTTTTTTCTCAAGGATTCTATAGCCTACTAGAAATCCTAACTTGAATGTCAATGGACACCTCAAACACAACAGATCCAAGGGGGAACTTGTCATGATTTACTCAAAACCCATTCCTTTTCCATTGTCATGAATAGCACCACCATTAACCTGGTTACCAAAACAGACTAAGAGTCATTGTATACACCTTCCTTTTCTCACTTCATCCACCCAGTCACCAAATCTTGCTAATTTTGCTTCTCATTTTTTTCTTTCCATCTAATACAAGATGTCTTGTTCAGACCATGTATAATCTATAGTGTCCTCAACTGCTTCCTTATCCTACCTTAAATGTACCCACTAACCCCTGCAGTTGGAGTAATTCGTCTAAAATGAAACTCTGACATAAAGCTACTGTGTTTAGAAGGCTCCCATGGTTCCCTGTGATCCCATGGAATGAATCCTAGCTCTCAATTTGTACAATTCTTCCATTCAATAAATACTGATTCAGTACCTACCCAATAATTAGTTCCAGATGCTGGACATACATAGAAGGGGAAACAGGAATCTTGGTCCTCCACAGGGACGAGAACAACATACACTGGGGCCCACCTGTTGAAGGCACTGTGGGAGAGAGCATCAGGAAAAATAGCTAATGCGTGCTGGGCTTAATACCTAGGTGACGAGTTGATAGGTACAGCCAACCACCATGGCACATGTTTACCTATGTAACAAACCTGAACATCTTGCACATGTACCCCAGCACTAAAATAAAATAAAATAAAATAAAAAAGAATCTTGGTCCCCAAGAAACTACCAGTTGTTGGTAATGATATGGTTATGTAATAAGTGATCCCACTGAGGTTTTGCTTCATCTTCCGCCACTCCCTGCCTCAAAATTCCCACTGCAGCAACTGGGAAATGTTTGTAGATTCCATACTCACAACGCACTCCTTCATGCCATTTCACATGCTTCTCTTGATCTGAAATGCAGGCCAAACTTTTCATTACCTCACAAATGTCTCTCTGTCTTCTAAGGCCTCATCTAGATGTTATCTCCAGGAAGCATTTCCAGAGACCCTAGTTTAGGGGCCCGTGTTCCACAGAACCCTGGACGTATCCTGTCTTTGCTCTGTTATTACATTATACTGAAATTACCTATTTCTATGTCCATCTCGCATTCTGGACTGTGAGAGCCAATTAAAATAGAGGCTCAATAAATATCTATTGAATTGTAGCAAACTGGCCTACAATAAACACTCCAAAATGTTTATTTCACTTCCCCTTTTGAAAGATCTCTTGCATAGACTGCTGATAATTTGGGGAGAAAGCTCCAAAGGCAGTTTCCCTGAATTTAGACCCTCACATTTCTAAATGTGGGTCCAAATGAAATATTTAAAAAGAAAAAAATGCTATACATAACTTAGGTTTATATTGTTAATAAAATATAATAGGATCACAGAAAAAAATACAAAAATAATTATTCTACATATTTTAACTTTTATTCAGTTTTCCATGAACTTCTCTAGATTCACTATTTCCAGGAGTTTGATGCTTCAAGATGATTTATCAGAAATTCTCTTTATTAACATTTTTATGTTGATTTGTGGTAGTTCACACTGGTCAAAATAAGAAAACTACAATTAGGGATGATGTGGTTTCTTAGCTTACAGTTTTAAAACCCTGAGTCATAGCACTTAGAATTGGTTTAGGTTTAAGTTCAATTCTGCCATTTTTAGGTACTATGACACTGGAAAAATAATCAGATACTTTAAAAGGGCCTCAGCTTTATCATCTGCAAAAATTGAAATAATGCAATTTAATGTCTTATGGGATTGTTCTGCGGATTTAATGCTATTGGGCATGAGAGTCTGACATAGTAGCTAGCAAGTAATACATGCTCAATAACCTTTCATTCACTCTTACTAATAAATTCAGCCATGAATTGCCTATTATAAAGTTGGGAAACAGGGACGGGCATTGCAAGGAGAGGGAACAGTCTATACAAGGCACTGAGGCATGGAGATTTACAGTGTGTTCAGTTGGTGCAATTGGGGAGAGAATCTGGAAAACAAGATGAATTGAGGATGGGGTGTGGAAGCATGGAAGTAGGAAAAGGATTCAGCTTATTGTTGAATGCAAGACTAAGGGGTAAAACAATCAATAGGGAATGGCTGGATCTGTTAGATTAGGTGAGTGTCATGGTTGCATCTGTATTTTGATAGATCACTCTGGCAACAAGTGCTTAGGATGGAGGTGGTAGACAGACATGAAGCAAGACGACCAGTAGGAAGACGGTTGTGATAATCTAAGTGAGAATTAGTCATGTTCCAAATGGAATGACAGGTGTCAAGCGAGGATAGGCTTAGAAAAAAGAAGTGTGTAAGGCAAAGGGAAGAGTGTAAGATTGCTCTGAGGTTTACAGAGAAGGGAGAAGGATAAGACTCGCAAAGGAAGTAAATGGATGTGAAAGCAAAGTAAATTGGCAGGATGTGGAAATGGTTGTGGCAGCAGTGGCAATGGCCGAATAGGGTGGAGGAAAAAGGAAAAGTCCCAAGCTTCTCACAGGCATGATTTGGGAGATTGTGTGGTTTACTTGGATGGGGAATACTGGGAGACAGGAAAGTTTGAGAGGGTGATAATGAGTTTAGTAGGGGATATTTTGAGTTTGAGAAGCCTGTGGGATTTCCTAGAGATGTTGATTATGTGGTTAAAAATAATAATGTAAAATATACAAATTATAATGAACACTCATTCCAGAGTTTTCTTTTTTCCTCTCTTCTCTTTCCCTTTTCCTTCCTTCCTTCCTTCCTTCCTTCCTTCCTTCCTTCCTTCCTTCCTTCCTTCCTTTCTTTCTTTCTTTTTCTTTCTTTCTTACTTTTCTTTCTTTCTTTCTCTCTCTCTCTGTCTCTTTTCTTTTCTTTTCTTCTTTTTGACAGAGTTTCACTTTTGTTCCCCAGGCTGGAGTGCAATGGTGTGATCTTGGCTCACTACAACTTTCACCTCCCTGGTTCAAGCAATTCTCTTGCCTCAGCCTCCCGAGTAGCTGGGATTACAGGCATGCACCACCACACCCAGCTAATTTTTGTATCTTTAGTAGAGATGGGGTTTCTCCATGTTGGTCAGGCTGGTCTCGAACTCCCAACCTCAGGTGATCTGCCCGCCTCAGTTTCCCAAAGTGTTAGGATTACAGACGTGAGCCACCGTGCCCGGCCATTCCAGGGTTTTCTAGAATGTTTTTGTAAGATACACATGTAGCAATCAGTAGAAATTTTTGGCAATATTCCTTCCTGTGAATGTATGTATATAAATTATTTACACATATTAACTTTACTAGCTAATATCTCAATTCCCCAGTGTTCAAGATCCACTTAGAGCAAAGGTCAGCATTAATGATAGCAGATGTAAATCCATACTTTAGTCTTCATGATTATCTTGAATCTTCCAATTCTTGATAAACCTGATTAAATCTCACTTTTGACTGAGCATTGTAGGGTGGCTGGCCCTTCACCATTTTCTTGTTCGTGTTGCCTTGAATTATTTTCATTATTGCCAATTAAAGGTTTCTTCCCAATAGTATTTTGAAGCCACTTGCTTATTTTAGTTAAAGTCAGATGATATAATCCTAAACCCCATATCACTAGGCACCGATAAAAACACCACGTTATCACAATACCTAGGAAGTAAAGGAAAGACAGAACCCACGGTGCAGTAGGGCTTCTGCTCTTCACTTCATGACCATTGGTGACTTGTGACTGATATGTGGGATGAGTCTTGAAGATAGGTAATAAACAAGTACACTAGAAATTCTAAGAATTTTTTTTTTTGCCTTGTATACCCTGATTAGTAAATTCTCATTGGAATTAATTGGACGTTTGTACTGCCTTGGGCGCCAAGGTGTTTTAATTCACAAACTCTTCCCTTTGGCTAAACAGGATTCACAGGGCAAGATCAGAAAGAAACAAAAGCAAAAACCACTTACTTCTTTTCACCCACTTTTTAAACTTAACTCTTGGATCAGTTTTCCTCTGACATTTGGATGAAAGTTAAGGCAAGACCATAACTTTTTCAGGTGACTTTTAAAATTTGGGGAGTTCGCCTCTATTCTCCATACATAGTCTCTGCTCAGTAATCAATGTGTCTAGTTCAGTATATTATAACAAATATTTTATTTAAAGTGGAGACTTCAATCTTCCTCCAGATTTTCCTCTTTCCTCAAGTTACAATTTTACCATGCCTCCTCCATCTTGCTAACCTTGATCTCTGACCTCTTCAAGTCATAAAGTTTGGCCAACAATGGAGAAGTGAGGAGGTAGAAGGATTCTTCCTTGACGAGTCTTTTCTGATGATCTAGCATCAGTGCTTTGCAGCCTTGGCAGATGTTTAATGCTAACCTTTTCTTACTGGCAACATTTCTTTGGGGGTGTTTTTGGAGTTTTCCTTTTTTTCTGGGATTTCTTACTTGTGATTCCTTTGATGTAGGAAAATGCATCTTTAGCTGCTTGCCTGCCACTCATCCTTTGGACCCTTGGTACATGGCAGGGAGATTATTCCGGTTTCCTGGAATAATCTCCTCTCCCTCTGGGTCAGGATTGAAGGCAACCTCACCCAGTTTTCCCTTGCAGGTGGCCCACCTCTGTTCTATGTGGAGGGGACACATTCCTTTTACCCATGAACTAGGCAGTTACTTCCCAAATTGTAGCCCCTACTCTGCTGCTGGGTTTCAGCCTGCCTCTCTTTAGATTTCTCTCTTTGGAAGTTTTGTTTGAGATTTCTCTGATGTGAGTTAGACACCAATCCTCCATGTTCCCCCAAGCTCCAGGAGACCTTTGTCATGCTCTTTGAGTTGTCCTGTGGAAGCTTGAGGTGAGGGGCCTCTATACCCCATACTGCCCATGAGAAGTTTAGAGGGTAGAAAGGAGGGCTCAGCACTGTCAGAGGCCACTCAAACTCCACTCCTAGTCCTGGCATCTTACTTTTCGTGCTGTGATGTGGGTAAGAAGTTAAGAATCCCCAAAAACTGCATTTTGGTTGCCTGTTTTTATAAGTCCTATATGATGGTCATGCACCTGTGTTTGGAATATGGTAGCTGTAGTTTTGGGGTTCAGTTGAAACTAAGACAAATAGTTACATTTTAAAATTATGTCTAATTTGGATCTGAACCCCAAGAGATGTGCATCCCCCTATTACTGCCCACATTTTACAGATGAGGAAACTGAGGCACAGAGGGGGTTAATAACATGCCCAAGGTCACTCAGCTTTGAAGGTGTGCATTACTGGGGAGAAGTCTTATCTGGAGAAGCAGATTTGAGAGTTAAGCCTAGATGAGATTATCCAGTTGACTCAGGTTTAAGAGGCAAGTATTGTGGGTTAACTTCCCAGATCCGATCATCAGCCCAGTTTCTCAGGGACCTGGGTGGAGGGAGGGAGGAGGCATTCCCTTCTACCTCTGGCCTGGAATATGGGTCATGGCCCAGCAATCCATGCAGAAAGCTCCAGAGGATGAGCTTGGTAACAGCGCTGCTGGAAGGTCATTCTCTCATCTCCTCCTCCTGAGTGTGTGCCTTGGATGTAAATAATTTACAATAGCAACAATTAGAGAATGCACTTTGTGTGGGATGAACCCGGTTCCCTTAATAACACTGCAGGCTTATATATAGCACAGTTCAGCCAAGGGCCCCACGTGCTCACCACGCCACAGCCAGTGTTGGCGGCTCTGGGTAGACCAGAGCCCTGTGCAGCAATGGGCCTGTGACTCACCGAAGGTCGCAGGAGGTCAAGGGCAGCGCTCAGAATAGAACCAGCCTCTCTTTCACAAGCTCTAAACTCCAGTGGCAGGAAATTCCCTTTGTGAATCTTATGGAAGAACAACAGTTCTGAAATGCATAGCGGTAGATATTCAAGACTGTTGCTAGGGCATGGGGATTGGGAGATGTGGCCCTTGAGCATGGAAATTTATGTTTCCACTGTATTTATTGTTAATTTGTTGATTTTGCAGGCAAGAGGCAAGAGGAGAGTGGCTCAACACAGCGGCTCTAAGGGAGAATAAGTTGGGTTCTACTCTGTTGATAAAAATGTGGAGATGGATGAATGATCTTCTGGAGTAGTGTCATAGAGTATGAGAGTTCATCCTGACCCCCGCTGCCCAATAGAAGTAGAATACCAGCCACATGTGTAATTTTAAAGTTTCTAGCAGCCACCTTAATTTCTTATTTCATCCAGTATTTCCCAGATCATAATATTCCAACATGTAATCAATATAAAACATTAGTAAGCTATTTAAAATTCTATTGGCCAGGCATGGTGACTCACACCTTTAATCCCAGCACTCTGGGAAGCCAAGGTGGGAGGATGGCTTGAGCCTCCCCAAAATAATAAAATTAGTCTCTACAAAAAATAATAAAATTATCCAGGCATGGTGGCATGTGCTTGTAGTCCCAGCTAGTGGGGAGGCTGATGCAGGAGGATCGCTGATGCAGTAAGCTGTATTTGTGCCACGACACTCCAGTCTGGGAAATAGAGTGAGACCCTGTCTCAAAAAACTAAGAAAAGAAAAATAATAATAAATTAAAAATAAATAAATAAATTCCATTATTCTTGCTAAGTCTCTGAAATGCTGGTGCGTATTTTTTATGAATAGCACACCTCTGTTTGGACTAGCCACATTGAAAGCTCTTGATAGACACATGTGGCCAGGGGCTTCCAAATTGGGCAGCACAGTCTCCAGTTCTAAATCTGCTGTTTGCCAGCTTTGTGGTATGAGGCCAGTTACTTCGCCTTTCTGAACCTTAGTTTCCCCTCCTCACCATGTATAAAATGGGGACCATAACCCCTCCCTCTCCTGGTATTTCCACAGGTCACATGTGTAAACAGTAAGTGCAGTTTCTGGCACATAGTAAATGTCCACTTAATGTGTGATTTCTTCCTCAAAATGACTTTCACAGCAACTAAAGTATAAGCTCCCTGTGGGAGATGGAAATGCAACCTGACTTCTGATTATAGCCGAGCATTGAACCCACCCTGTCCCTGTCTCTTTTCCTTTCTTCCGCTGACATTGCTTTTCCCTGAGGCATCTGCACCATTCATCTCTTTACTTTCTTTAGGTCTCTGGAAGCCCCTTTATCAGAGATGCTTTTCCTGAGCACCCTTGCATAGAAAGCAGCACCTCCACTCTCAGCCCTCTGACCTGCTTTGATTTTGTTCAGAGCACTCTGCACTCACCACATGTAGTCAGTGCCCATTTGTTTCCTCCCCTCTCCCCACTAACCAAAAATAAGCTCTTTGAGGGCCCTGGCTGTTCTGTCCACTATTAAATTTCTATCTTCTAGAAGAGTACCTGACACATAATAGTTGTTCAGTATGGTAATGAATGAATAGATAAATTTATTGAACATCCACAGTGCTTTTTGACTTTAGCAGGTAGTACAGAAATGAAATCCACAGTTCATTTGATGAGAGGGAGACAGAGTGAGAGATGGGCGATCAGCTGCCTCAGGGCCCTGGTTCTCCCTGAGCCCTCTGCCACCCGGTGTGCTATCCCCAGCACACACCTCATCCCTCTCCTGCCTTCTCCCACCCACCCAAGGCTTTTGTAGCCTTTCTGTTCTGCTGCAATTTCCTTTTCCCCATCTGTGCTCAATAAAACTGTACATGCTATTTGAAACCCTTCTCAAGTACTACCTCCCTCTTCTACAGGGTTCTTTCAGTGCCTTTGCTGAAAACAGTCTCTCTGGCCTTCATTCCTCCGTGGGACTTCATTTCTTTATTATAGTATTTATGGCAGCATATTTCATATTAGAATTGTTCACACTTGGGTGTGACTCCCCCATTATATTTTGAATCTCTGGAGAGCAGGATCTAATTTCAGCTGGAATGAGATGGGGCTGGGGAATGCTGGAAATTGTACAGACTGTGTAGTGAGATATTCACAGGTTAGAATCCCAAGTCTGACACTTGGGAATTGTGAGCTTGAGAAGTTATTCAATGTCTCCAAGTCCTAAGGTGCTCATTTGTTAAACTGGATAACTGTACCCATTTTGTGGAATACATCTTTATTAATAACTGATCTGGACTGTATGCTTTGGCAACTACCAAGAAAACAAACCATTTTAAAGCCAGCATATAGTAGATGCTCAATAAATACCAACAATGTGACTCTCATATTTTCTCGAGTCTCCAGCACAGTTGGTGCTAATATGGTCTTATTTGCATAATGGGAGTCACTCTCTGCCATCATAACATATATGGGTAACATATGTACTCGTCCTTGTTCCAGCCCAACAAAATATCCATTTCCATTAATAAAGTCAAGGACTCTATAGAAACTTTCATTTTCATTTCTGGTGCTCTGCGGATTACTGTGATGTTCTGAATCAACAGAGATATATTCTGACTTCTTCCATGAAACATTCATCTCTACTTGAGGAAGTGTAGATTATGTATTACAGGCCCTAAGAACAAAGCAGGTTGAAACATAGCCATACATGCCAAGTGCCCGGCCAAGACAACGTGGCAGAATGAGAAGAACTCTTAACCGAGAGCTAGAAGATAGGAGTCTAGCCCAATTTGCCACTCAGGTTATGATCTGTAAAAAGGAGTTGGATTAGAGCAGGGTTTCTCAACATTTGCATCATTGACATGTGGGGTACCACATTCTTTGTTGTGGGGGCTGTCTTGTGCAGTGTAAGATGTTTAGCAGCATCCCTGGCCTCCACCCATAAGATGCCAGCAACATCCCCTCAGTTGTGAGGATCAAAGATGTTCCCTGAGGAGCAAAAGATCCACACTTGGGAAGTACTGATTTAAATCTTTCAAATTTCAGCTAATTCTGGGACTATAGGCTGAGGTCTCACTCTCCTACACACACACACACACACACACACACACACACATTTCTCTTCCATGTATGACCTTGTTCCACTTTTGAGAGCTGCAATGTTCTGAGCCTTGTTTCTTTGCAAACAGTCTAACAGCTAAGTATTCTCTCACAGGCTCCCACCCTGCACCAGTTTACAATAGAAGCCATGTAGAAGGGCTGTGTGGGTGACACACTGTGACTTCAGTGTGTTGTATCACTACCAGGATCTCCCAACAATCGCCTTCATCCTCTGCTTGCCACTTGGGGGCTCTGGCAGACAGTTTGGCAGCTGTAGTTGTTACTGTTCTGCACTCAACATGTACGGCTTTGCTTTAGGCTCTGAACAAGACCTCAGGCCACAGCTTTTGCCAGCTCAGTCCTCTGCTCATGTACTTTTCTCCTTTGCCCCTGACAACTGAGACTTGCAGTGACAAGCAGATTTTTGTAGCGACTCATGATAAAACAGTGCAATGGGCAACAGAGAGAAATAACCAATTGGACAAGAAATCACATCTCTCTTTTAAATTTTTTGTCTCTTTCTTAGCTTTACTTTGTCTTTCATATTTAGCTGGAAAAGCAGACAAATGAGGTGTCACATTTAATCATGTATATAGATGTTTACAGTTGACAAATTGTTTGTGTCCTTACCACGTTTTCACATGGAAGACATAAAAATCTGAGGTCTAGAGAGGAGACATGACTGTCCAGAGTCATGCAGCTGAGCGAGAGTAGCCACAGTTTTCTAAAGATTGTTTCCAGTTAAAGGCTTACAGCCCAATGAACAAGACAGACATAGAAACAAATACAGGCATATCTCAGCGATATTGTAGGTTGGGTTGCAGACAACCACAATAAAGCAAATATTGCAATAAATGGAATCACCCCAATTTTTTGGCCTCCCACCACATATTAAACTTATGTGTACAGTATCCTGTAGCCTATTAAGTGTAGGATAGCAGTGTGTCTCAGAAAACAATGTGTATGCCTTTATTAAAAACACTTTATTACTAAAAAAAAGGCTAATGATCATCTGAAGTTTCAGTGAGTTAAAATATTTTTGCTGGTGGAAGGTCTTGGCCTCAATGTTGTTGGCTTCTGACTGATCAGGGTGGTCAGGTTGCTGAAGGCTGGGTGGCAGTGGCAATTTCTTAAGACAACAATGAGGTTTGCCACATCAATTGACTCTTTCTTTCATGAAATAATTTTGTAGAATGTGATGCCATTTGATAGTATTTTACATAAGGTAGAACTGCTTTCACAACCAGAGTCAGTACTCTCAAATCCTGCCACTGTTTTATCAACTAAGTTTATGTAATATTCTAAATCCTTTGTTGTTATTTCAACAGTGTTCATAGCATCTTCATCAAGAGTAGACTCCATCTTGAGAAACTGCTTTCTTTGCTGATCCATAAGGAGCCACTCGTCATCCGTTCAAGTTTTATCATGAAATTGCAGCAATTCAGTCATATCCTCAGGCTCTACTTCTAATTCTAGTTCTCTTGCTATTTCTGTCACATCTACAGTGATTTACTCCACTGAAGTCTTGAACCCCTCATGATCATTCATGAGGTTTGAAATCAACTTCTTCCAAACTCCTGTTACTGTTGATATTTTGGCTTCTTCCCATGAATCACAAATGTTCTTAATGGCATCTAGAATGGTGACTCCTTTCCAGAAGTTTTCCAATGTACAATGCCCAGATCCATCAGAGGAATCCCTCTTTATGGCAGCTATAGCAGTATAAAATGTATTTCTTTTTTTTCTTTTTTTGAGACGGAGTGTCACTCTGTCGCCAGGCTGGAGTGCAGTGGCGTGATCTTGGTTCACTGCAACCTTGCCTCCCAGGTTCAAGCAATTCTCCTGGCTCAGCCTCCCAAGTAGCTGGGACTACAGGTGCGCACCACCATGCCCAGCTAATTTTTGTATTTTTAGTAGAGACGGGGTTTCACCATATTGGCCAGGATAGTCTCGATCTCTTGACCTCATGAAGTGTATTTCTCAGTAAGACTTGAAAGTCAAAATCATGCCTTACTCTATGGGCTGCAGAATGGATGTTGTTTCAGCAGGCATGAAAACACCATTAATCTCCTTGTATATCTCTATCAGAGCCCTTATGTGACTAGATGCATTGTCAATGAGCAATAATATTGAAAGGAATCTTTTTTTCTGCACAGTAGTTCTGGATAATGGCCTTAAAATATTCAGTAAACTATGTCGTAAACAAGTGTGCTGTCATCCAGGCTTTAGACCACAAGCAGAGTAGATTTAGCATACTTTTAAGGGCCCTAGGGTTTTTGGAATGGTAGGTGAGCATTTGGCATCAACTTAAAGTCACCTGCTGCATTAGCCCCTAATGAGAGACAGTCTGTCCTTTGAAGCTTTGAAGTCAGGCACTGACTTCTCTCTAGCTATGAAAATCATCGACATCTTCCGATATAAAGCTATTTTGTATACATTGAAAATAGGTTGTTGGCCGGGCGCGGTGGCTCACGCCTATAATCCCAGCACTTTGGGAGGCTGAGGCAGGCAGATCACTTGAGGTCAGGAGTTCAAGACCAGCCTGGCCAACATGGCGAAACCCTGTTTCTACTAAATATACAAAAAATGAGATGGGCATGGTGGCGTGCACCTGTAATCTCAGCTACTGGGGAAGCTGAGGCATAAGAATTGCTTGAACCCGGGAGGTGGAGGTTGCAGTGAGTCAAGATTGCACCACTGCACTCCAGCCTAGGCGACAGAGCAAGACCCTGTCTCCAAAACAATAAAGAAAATAGGTTGTTTAGGGTAGCCATCTTCATCAATAATTGAAGCTAGATCTTCTGGATAACTTGCTGCACCTTCTCCATCAGCATTAGCTTCTTCACCTTGTACTTTCATGTTATAGAGATGGCTTCTTTCTTTAAACCTCAGGAAGCAACCTCTGCTGTCTTCAGACTTTTCTTCTGCAGCATTTTCACATCCCTCATCCTTCATGGAATTGAAGAGAGTTAGAACCTTACTCTGGATTAGGCTTTGGCTTAAGGGAATATTGTGGCTGTTTTGACCTGCTACCCAGACCACTAAAACTCTCTTCATTCAACACCAGGCTGTTTTGCTTTCTTATCATTCATGTGTTCACTGGAACAGCACATTTTCCTTTGCATTCACAATGTGGCTAAGTGGTGCAAGAGCCCTAGCTTCCAGCCTATCTTGCCTTTTGCCATGCCTTCTAGCTTTCGATTTAAAGTGAGAGACGTAGGACTCTTCCTTTCACTGAAACGATTAGAGGTCATTGTAGGTTTACTAATTGGCCTAATTTCGGTATTATTGTTTCTTGGGGAGTAGGGAGGCCTGAGGAAAGGGAGAGAAAGGGAATAGCTAGTCAGTGGAGCAGTCAGAACACACACGTTTATCGATAAAGTTTGCCGTCTATTTATATGGGTTCAGTTCATGGTGCCCCCAAATAATTACTATAATAACATCAAAGTTTGCTGACCACAGACCACCATAACAGATACAGACCACCATAACAGATACAATAATAATACAAAAGTGTGAAATATTTTGATAATTATCAAAATGTGACACCAAGACACGAAGTGAGCACACATTGTTGGAAAATTGGTGCTAACAGACTGGCTAGGCTGAGGGCTGCCACAAGCCTTCAATTTGTAAAAACTTTAATATTTGCAAATTTCAATAAAGTGAAGTACAATAAAATGAAGTATGCCTGTAAGCATGATACAAGGTGATAAGGGCTAAAATGCAGTTACAGAAAATGAGCAACTATAGTTCAGAGGAGTAAACAAATAACACTTTTTTAAATGAATAAAAAAAGAAAATGACCTCTGAGGACCTGACCTCAGCTGGCTATTGAGGGATTTAAACAGGGTTTGGCCAGGCAGTGGGGATCAGGTGAACAAAAACACTGTCTCATAGGGAATAAGTTGACATCAGTATCGACATTCATCATCATTATCCTCATCATCATACATGCCATTTATTGAGCACTTACTGTATGCCAGGCACAAGAGGGAGCAATTATGTCATTTAATTGTCACCTTGGTTCTGAGTGTAGGTGCTATTATTAACCACATTTTGCAGATGAGGAAACTGAAGGTCAGAAAACTTAAATACATGACCTGAAATATTACTGTTTCTAACAGGTGCAAACTGGATTTAAAGCTGCCTTTCAATATGGAGTAAGAGAGGCTCTGTTAGAATAAGTAGGATGGGGTCACATACAGTTAAGCGAGTAAGTAGACTGACAAGGAGGGCGGATCACGAGGTCAGGAGTTTGAGACCAGCCTGGCCAACACAGTGAAATCCAATATCTATGAAAAATACAAAGATCAGCTGGGTGTGGTGGCACGTGACTGTAGTCCCAGCTACTTGAGGGGCTGAGGCAGAAGAATCGCTTGAACTCTGGAGGCAGAGGTTGCAGTGAGCTGAGATTGTGCCATTGCCCTCCAGCCCGGGTGACAGAGTGAGACTTCGTCTCAAACAAAACAAAACTAAACAAAAAGTTTAAATTGTGTTTACAAAATTGGCCTGGCCTTGTGATTTCTGGTCTATCCTCTCCACAAGGAACCTCTCTACCAAAGCTACCCCTTAGTCTTAAGCATTTCACCCTCGCAGCACCACTGTGCCATAATACCTCCTAATAAAAGAAGCATGTGAGACCCCCTGACAAAATGACCACCTTCAGTTTTCCTTTTGAACCCTGGGCAACCTTTGAGGCTGAGTCACCAAATGACAAATTCTCTGGCCATGTTTCTTTGGGTTTGGGAGACATTCCATTGAATGTTGCAGAAGTGAACTGTAAGCAAGCTCCATGAACTCTTCATCTCTAAAGTATTCAACCTAGATAGTCATGATAATAATCCATCACAA
Source organism: Symphalangus syndactylus (assembly GCF_028878055.3). Taxonomy (NCBI): domain Eukaryota; kingdom Metazoa; phylum Chordata; class Mammalia; order Primates; family Hylobatidae; genus Symphalangus; species Symphalangus syndactylus. Next base: position 25,655,062 of record NC_072425.2, read on the forward strand.
GACTTTGTGCATTCATCTGCTCATGCAAAAGCAAAATGTGTGCTCAGTGGATACATGCCTGCTGAGAGAAGGAAAAGGAACTCTTGTTTACTGATACCTCTTTATGAGAGGCAGATTGTTAGTGAAGACAGTAGATGGTACAGTCACTTGAATTATGACTCCATGTCTCTTACTGGGTGTTTGAGACTCTGTTTCTGCATTGATTTATTTTATTCATTTTTTTCAACACATCTTCCTTGAGCATCTACGATGTGCCAAGTGCCAGGATACATGCTCGTAAGCTCACCCTCAGCTTTACTTACAAGAAAACTGCATCCATAATAGACCAAACAGTTTGTACATGTTCAGACAATATGTGAACAGCCAAATGGGAACCTGGGCCTAGATTTCCATAGATTCTATGTTTTTAACCAGAACTGTGCTGGGTTTTATAAACTTTAAAGCACTCTAGTGATATAAGGTATTATTATGAAGATGTGTTAATCACATTTTTTCTTTTCCTGTGTCTTTCTCTTTCTTTTACTCCTCTCCCCCTTTCCTCTCTCTCTTTTGGTTTCTCTTTTTTTCTCTGTTTTTTATTATTTCTTCTATAGGACTCCACAGAATGGAGCAAGAATGAGAGGAAAAAGGCCGGCAGAAAAGCATGAACTGGAGGTTTGTTGAGCTCCTCTACTTCCTGTTTATATGGGGCCGTATCTCAGTGCAGCCCTCCCACCAGGAACCAGCTGGGACAGACCAACATGTCTCCAAGGAATTTGATTGGCTCATTTCAGACAGGGGGCCTTTCCACCACTCCAGGAGCTACCTATCCTTTGTGGAAAGACACCGTCAAGGATTTACAACCAGATATAAAATATACAGGTAAGACCTGGGCTAAATAGCCCTTGCCTTACATTCATATTGTGCTTTGTGGAGTCAGGCGTTGATTGGTGCAAACCTTGCTGTGTGCAGAAGTATCTGGGTCAAGGGTCTGTGCTCCTTCCACAAGCTGTTTTTGATTAAAATTTTTTTTCTTTGCACAAGAGACTAACTATGACAAGGAGAGGATCAAATAATTAATATTTATTGAGTACTTATTTGTATGCTGGGCAGGGCGCTTAATACTTATTATACATTATCTCATTTAAACATTCTAATAACCATCAGATATAGGTTTTGATTGTTTTTCCCAGTTTACAAATTAGGTCATCAAGCCTCAGCTTGGTTGAGTTACTTGACTAATGTCATACAGTTAGAAGTGGTTGGACTGGGATTCAGAATCTGGTTTATCTGCATCCATATCATAATTTTAGTCAGCCACATCAAGTATAAGTAACGTTGTTTTGAAAATGCTGCTGATGTACCCAATATCCTACCCAAATACATTCAAACATTTGGAAAAAAAGGAAACCTTTTCTTAAGCAGGTCTGTACTGGTTCTTGGACCACTGACATTGTACTCATCCAAAAAAAGACTTAGCCCAAATTCTTTCCTCTTTGAAACTATCCTAAAGTTTTCACATTCCTTCCTTTGATAAATCCACAGCTCTCTACACTAACACCTCTTTAATTTAAAATCATTTGGAATTAGAGTGCATTCTTGTATATTTTTGTCACCTAACTGGAAACTCTTTGAGGGAATGACTTATAAAGAATTCATTTCTAGATCCCCAGAGTGATTTTTGCTCTGCCTTCTTATCATAAACACACAGTGAATGTTGTAGACTTAAATGAATAAGAGAATGCAAAAAACTCTCTCAGGTGTAGTTAGGTGTGGTCTCAGGAGGATAACTAGTTATAATATCACATGGTGGTGGCTATAATGCAGTTTTATAAAGGGAACTCTGGTCCATGTTAGAAATCCATATGTGTTGGTTATTGCTGTTGAAATAAGAGGTACCCTGAATGGAACCACAGATTCAGAATATTCAACAGTAGCATCCTTTTAGTGAGCACTTATCATATGCCATGAAGGGAGGATATTCAATCCTCATAACCTCCTCTATGAGATGGGCAGTGTCTTTTACAGATGGGAAAATCAGGACTTTGGAGGTTGAGTGTGTTGCTGTAAGTCATCCATCCAGTAAGGAGTGGAGCTAGGGTCTACACACTGATTTACCTGAACCCAGTGCTTTCCTTCCAACCATTCTGTTGGATGCCTCCCCTGGTATAGCTTCCAAATGTGGAGTGTTGCAACTCTAAGAAACTTTTTCCAAACATTTTTCTTTACAATCATTTGTAAATATCTGGGGGGTTGTTTTAGACATGTTGAGAAGTTAAAGTTTGCTAATGAGGATGGGGGATTAAGACCTCTAGATACTGATTTCAGTTCTTCATGCACTGGTCTTGTGACATTAGGTAAGCTCCTTCATCTTTTGCATTCTACTGTCCTATTTTATCAAATGATAGGGCTGAGGTAGATCAGCAGTTTTCGACCTATGTTATTCAAAAACCTGAGGATTGATTAAAGTAGCCATAGAAACCATTGTGGGGAGTGTAGCAAAGAGGTGACCAGGCCGGATTCTGAGCCCTACACCTCCCTTATACTAGAGAAGGTTTGTATCTGCTTTTGTGTTAAGATTTCATGTATGATTTACTTTGGATTCTACTCCTAAAACAAAGTTTGCAATCATCCAATAAGTGGATTTCTAAGATTCTGTCTAGCTCCAAAATTACATTTAAGATTTAACCAAAGTCAAATGGTTAATTAAATGACGGAGTTCAACCCAGAAGTCAGGCCCCTGGTCATCTAGTTATTCCTTCCTTCTCTTATTTAATCCTCAAATAATTATTAAGCACCAGCTACAGACTCAACACTAATTTTAGGGCAGATGATACAATGAAGAGTAAAATAAATATAGTAGTTGCTGTCATAGGAGAGACTGACAGTAATTAAACACATGCACATTTCTATGTATAATAAGTGCCATAAAGAAAAATGTGCAGAATGTGTATAACTGGGAAATCATAAATACCACAAACATTGATTTGGCACCAACAATGTACAAGGATTAGGCGGAACTCTTGTCATAATGTGCATGTGAACCCATATGCAAATATGCACCCAGAGACATGTGCTCATCCAGATGCTGATCAGAACAACAGCCAACTAGGACATGCTCACTGGGGCAATTGTGAATTGATACTTTTTCCTTCCTGTATGCCACTTTGTTGAAACACTGACGTTTCAACAAAGCATGTCCATAGGCAATTTCCGTTGTGCCTGTCTTCCTGTATGCTAGCATGGACACAGCACATTACAAACTTGACATTTTCATCATCAAAAAAGAAAGGCCTGACTATCATAGTGCTACATGTTTTGATGCTAGAGAGCCAGCTTTACTGATCTGCCCAGACCTCAAGCTTCCACCAGTACCCTCCTCCCCAGAATCCTGGCTGGAACCCAGGGTGATTGGGAAGTTTCAGAAAGAAACTGAGAAGCAGCTTTCTCTCCTTGTTTAACTAGGTTAAGGCCATCTTCTTTCTCCTGCATTTGTACACAGAGGCTGGCTTCTGCTCATAGAGTCCTGGTCAAGTCACTGCTAGTGACAACAATGAGAACCTTTTTAATTAAAACCCAGCAGAAGCCTCTTCTCATGTTGCTTTATAAGCCAAGCACCAGTGTGTGCATATGCAGTCTTTTGAGTGCATGACGTAAATGCTCTGTCACTCACAAGCTTGAGTTGTCACCTGAATGCTTGGGGGAGTTTTCTGCTCTTGAATCTGCCAGGGTGCAGTGGGAGCACTTTTGACCTCAGAGTCAGGGAACTCAGGTGCTGACCCAGCTCTCCTATCTGCTGATTGTGTGATTTTGGTCAACTAACGGAACTTCTTTGAACCTTTGGTTCTTCATCTGTAAAATAGGAGTGCTAGCTGAAGTCATCTCCAAGGTCCTTCTTATCTCTGAAATTCCATGATTCTGTGAAATAGTGTCATTTGAAAACACAGCATGTGGTAGTGGAAAGAATTTTGGGTCTGGAGTCTAGAGATTTAGGTTTTGTTCATCCTGGAGCCTCTTTCCAGCTTTCTCATCCTGGGCAAATGCATGTATGCAGCATTCACTCACTCATACATTTATTGTTTTAGAATTTAACACCAATCGTTATCCATAAATTGTACTACTGTTTGCTAATATAGAGATGACCAAAAAAACCCAACAGATTACACACATATATCCTCCTATCCCCACATAACCACCACCCCCTCCTCCACCCAGCTCAGAATTAGGAGTGAAGGACAGAGGGCGTAAAAAGTGAATAATCAAACAATGATCTTTCCATAGATAGTAAATGACCGCTCAGATATTCAATTTCCCCCTCTGTAGAAAGGGATAATGATGTCTGCCCTACCTACTAGGTCAGTGAGATACAGTTTGTGTGAGAGTGCCTTGTAAAATGTAAGTTATCTCATGCTTGAATTTTTTTCATTAGAGTTCTAAATCATCATTCTAACAAAGTAACTTATTTTCACTTTCTGTTAAGACTATACATATATTAGTCATTAACTCCTCATAGCCACACTCTGAAGGGAAATACTATTATTGTCCCATGTCATAAATGAGAAAGGCACTAAGAGCCCATTGTTCACATTACACAACTGGGAAGTGGCACAGCTGGGATTCAAAAGCTGGTCTGTGGGACTTCCGAACGTGGGCCCTTAACTCTATGCTGTCACAACTCTCCCTGGTTCTTAGTTACCTGATTTATTACCAAATGCTAACAGGCTTCCTTTGACCATGGGCAAGTTTCAACCACTCTGAGACTCAGTTTTCTCATCTGTGAAACTGAGATGATATTAAATGCCTTATGCAATTGGGGTGAGCAATAACTTAGATTTCAAATATATAGAGCTTAGAATTTTCTAGGAGCTTCACAAAGGCATATCAGAATGGTGGTTCCCTCTTCCACTTCAGATGTTGGTTGTTTACTAGGAATTATTTTTTTATTCTCATGGTAATTTCAAAGTCAGTTAGTCCATAGATTTTTCCTGTGTTTCCAATACCTTTTTGTGTTTTATTTTCTGTTTTTTTTTTTTTTTTTTTTTTTCCTAACTGTGAGATCATCAGTAGGTGCTGTAAATTTAGCAATTATTTCAAAGATGGTTTTAATAGAATAATTATGGTACTCTTTGGATCTGAAGAGTCAGGGCAAAGGGGAGATTCTGGTAATGGTGGTCACTACGTCACAAGAGGTGGTTCCATATTGAGTGGTTTTCCCTGCTGGTTGCAGAACAAGTGGTTTGTGGCTTACGTTGCATCTCCCTTTGAGCTCTAAATATATACCTGAAAGTTGAGTGTAAATCAAATTTTGGTAAGCCAAGTCTAATTGCCTGGCTGTATTGCATATTTATTTCAGAGTTGTGTAGATCTCAGCCCTCCTCTGTTGTCCTGATAATTTCTTTATGTGTTTCACAAAAATAATAGGTTTTGTGGTAAAGCCACTTGGCTAAATGGGTGGTGCTGGGGATGGATGAATGGTTCTGCTAAGATAAATGAGATGTGGTCTTTATACAGCAGTCATTCAAGAGTATAGATTTGTCATCTAGATATGCCAGATATTGTACATGGGGAGTTTATCTTGTGATGAACAGGATTCCTGCCCTCAAGGAGCTTACAGACAAGAAGTTTAGAGAGAAGCCCACCCTTGTCCCACTCCAAGGGCTTGTGTTTGAACTTGAAAGAAGCCTTCACCTTTTGATTCCAGGTATAATCTTGACGTCATGCAGTACAGGAACTAGATTTCTATTAGTATGGCATAAATTAGTCGAAATCAGCATTTCTTAATGTATGTTACAGAGAACTCTAGTTCAATGTAATATTAAAAGATGTTTTCTGGAAAAAAAGAACACCCATTTATTTTTCCATGATGACGCTCATAGTCAAAGAAGCAATAATCATCACAACAGTGATAAGTTAATTGCTAATATTGAAATCTTAAGTGATTAGCATTGCACTTTATCTGGTGTAGAAATTATTCCAACTGTGCAGTAGGTATTGCTATTATCTCTCCATTTGCACAGCTTGTACTTGTACCTGGTAAAAGAGTTAATTTGTGATACAGTAGGACCTGTCATAGGCAAGTGTGATTCTAGAGGCTGCATCCTTGACTTTGCCCATCTGCCTCCCAAATGATATAGACCTGCATATGGAAAACCCAAAGTTACACAGGACTCCTTACCACAGACTTTTATTAATATTAGACTATGTAACAGTATTTGGCTATAACTTTTTAACCATACAACCTCTTTTTCTCAGAGGAATTGAAATTCTGGTGAGCAGGCTCAGGGAATTGTGGGCTCTGCTTAAATTTGACAGCTTGGGTATTGCTTCTTTGGATTCCAGCCTACGTCAGAGCACACTAAAAGGGATACTTCTTCGTTTTGAGTAACTGGTTAACTGGTTGAGGAAGCCAATCTTCTTGTTAAGCTTTTGCTTCGAGTTCTTGGTCTAAATCTACCTCCTGGTTTATAATGGAAAAAAGTTAGCAGTTTCAGTTTTCTCATCACAAACCTTTTGTTCTTCTTTCCCCTTTTCATTTCAAATTCCCAAGTTTGGCATTCCCCTTGTGGTATAGATATACAAACTCAATATAGGGCAGAACCACAGTTTAGTTCGGTACAATTTTGATCCAATATGCAAATAAGTGGCTGGATATTAGAATTACCTGCAAAGTTAAAAATATCAATGCTTGGATCTTTCTCTAGGTATTTAGATTTAACTGGTCTAGGAGAGACAGGAGCTAAAAAAAATTATTGTCAGTCAGCCATAATTTTGCTTCCTGTGGGGACACTTAGCAATTGTATTTGGGGAGATTCTTGGTGTCCAACTGGTTGTGGTGTTTGTTGGGGGTGCTTCTGGAATCTAGTGGGTAGATGCTAAATACCTTACAATGCACAGGATAGCCTTCTCCAGCAAACAATTATCCAACATACTTTCAGTTGTGTAGAGGTTGAGAAATCCTGCTCTAGTATTTCTGGGGAAGAAGGAAAAAAAGAGTGGTGGGAAGAATATTTGAATAAATGGTCTTAGATTTTGGTCTTCATGAGTTTGAATTGGAATGGCTTAAATATAGGTACCACTGTAATGACTGGATTCCTAGAGTGTATGTCCATAGGATAAAATGGGGAAAGAATCATCCATGTTTTTAGACATGGCCACAGACCAGGATGGCAGTTCAATGCTTGAAGAGAGGTGGATCCATTTTTGCTTTCTCCTGCATAGAGGGAGTGGTTAAGGCAAACTAGTTCTCCAGTCAAAAAAAAAAATTCTTCCTTCTTCTGGGAATTCTAGTGCCTTTTGGCTCTGACTACAGTATTCCTTAGGAAGTAAGATATTCAGCCTCCACTGTTAGGTCCAGATATACATGGATTGTGTCATTAAAAACCGGCTTAGACCAAGTGTGTTAAAAGACAGTTTTTCTTCCCTTCAGAACATTCCTTGTTGACTCAAAAGATGAGAATGGGATGATGGCCCATATTCATGTTTGTCGATTTCAGCCATTTAAAGGCTGACAGCATTGGTGAGAGGCATGAACCTGTACCTCCCCTTACCCCCAGCCCACATACATCCCTCGCTTAATCCACATTTTTTATGAAGGTCTCCCTGAATAGATAGAAGTGGAGAAGGATATCCAGCAAACATTTTTCTGGGCCATCTGGCGCCAATTCAAAGATAATCTTTAGTGTTGATTATTTAAAATTGATCTTCCAATTCTAAAAATGATAGCTTTATTGCTACCAAATTGGTACGTTTACAGTATTTTACCTCTTTGCTCCCCTGCCATTACTGAACTGACTTCTGTGAGTTACAAACCGTAGTTAGCTACAGTTTCTACAGAGCAATTGTCCAGCTTTTGTCACGAGCAGTGTCTGAAAATGGACCTACTTGCCCACCCACTCTTACGGACAGACTGATACAGAGTCTTTAAACTGATCTAAAGATAGCGATTGTTATGATTCAGTAGATTAGGAGGAGAAATGGAGAAAAGCCCTTAGGGCTTCAAATACTGTGCTCCAAATCTTGGCCAAGGAAGAAAGGGAGACTGGATCTGTGATCTGGGGCACCTGCAGCTTACTCACTCATTTGAAAAAATGTTTACTGATCTCTAAACTCCTAGTAGTCAGGCCCTGCACTGTTTCCTGGGGATAGAGGGAAGAAATCATTGATCCCTTCCCTCAAGGAATTCATGGTCTCTTTGGGGGAGACTGACTGAAAGGCAAATAACCACAGTGCCATGTGCCTTGAGAGATGCCACTGAAGCTCTGTGGGTGTAGGGAATGGGAACTTACATTGCATTGAGGTGGCAAAGTTGGGGAAGGAGAGGAGGAAGAGGCATGTTTGGAAAGGCATGCTGGAGGAAGAGGTATTGAACACAGGCTTCAAGGAGGATTAGGATTCGTGAGAATGCAGTGAGGAGAGAAGCACCTTAGCAAGTGGAATAGCAGCTGCAAAGTCAGAAGACAGGAGAAAGCCTGGAACTATACGTCTTCGTGTGTTTTGGGTGTGTTTTGAGTAGTACTGATAGTAGGGCATAAGGTTGAAGAGCAGCTTCAAGCCAACAACACAAGATATTTGAGATAGCACATGGATTTCAACCAATCTTTAAAGTCTAGTGAATTGGCAGAATATTACTAGATAGCCATTTAGAACAGTGTTTTTTCTTTGTTATTGTTTTTGTACATTTTTGACCCGAATACATGTGAACAAATACATTTTAGTTTGATACTCACTCAATAAACCTAGCCGGAAATATAGATAAAAATATATGATTGAAATAAAAATCCATGAAAAAAAACTTATCCTTACTACATGTGATGCTTCTTAAATATCAAGATATCTTCTGTTCTGTTCCATTCAAATATAATGTGTTCCTTTACGATTCGTTTATTTTTTAAAATACTGATGCACTAACGTGGTCGTGTTTTGGCTCAGAGGAAAATTGTACCATGTGTGATTAGCAGAGTTTGCAATGGGTTTGTGTTAAGCAGGTTAGAACCTGTGCCTTGCCTGATGGGGGCAAAAAGAAAACAATGAAGGCTTTGAAACATGAAGCTGACATGCACAGATATACAGTTAGAATTGCTCGGGTAGCAGCCTGAGGAGTGGGAGAAAGGGATAAAGAGAGATGGGTTAGAAAACTGTGGCAGTAATTTAAGGGAGAGAAAGGGAGTGCTGGAACTAAGGCAAAGGCAATGAAGAAGGGTTTCATTAACCCTCAAATACCAATCAGTGCCACCAACAGCTGCTGTGGACCTACTGGTCAGGCAGCCTTTGCCTGTGCAGCATCCAGGCTTACCGACTCCAGTTCCATTCTCAGCACCCTGTGGCAGGATGCATTCTTTTATGCAGAGTTCTACAGCTGCTGGATACCTTTGTATGTCTAATAAAAGGAACCAGAATGCTCAGGCTTCTGCCTCTGGGCAATTTCTTTATCTCTCAAGGCCTTCCTCCTGGGCACAAGCATTACTGGGTCTCATTAGCTATGGATTCCCAGACTGGCTTGGAGGAAGGCTTTGCATTCCACTCTTTATCTATACCTGACTCTTCCCCACTCACCTTGATGGAAACTTCCAGCCTCAAGTTAAGTGTCTAAGCTTATGTGAACCATACAATGGTAGCTATAGCTTAACAAGTCTTTAGACTCAGGTAGACCTTAATTTGAATCCTGGTTCTGCCACTTCCTACCCGTGAAATCTTAGGCACATTACTTAAACCATGTGAGCCTCAATTTCTCCATCTGCAAAATAAGGATAAATTCCAAGATTACTTTGAAGATTTAACAAGAGAATATAAGATAGCCTTTAGCAGCCGGGCGCAGTGGCTCATATCTGTAATCCCAGCACTTTGGGAGGCCAAGGTGGGCAGATCACTTGAGGTCAGGAGTTTGAGACCAGACTGGCCAACATGGTGAAACTTCATCTCTACTAAAATTACAAAAATTAGGTGGGCACGGTAGTGGGCGCCTATAATCCCAGCTACTTGGGAGGCTGAGACAGGAGAATCCCTTGAACCCAAGAGGCAGAGTTTGCAGTGAGCTGAGATCATGCCACTGCACTCCAGCCTGGGTGATAGAGTGAGACTCTCTCAAAAATTAAAAAAAAAAAAAAAAAAAAGAGATAGTCTTTAGCATAGAGCAAATGTTCGAGGACTAGTAGCTAAAACAAATACCTGAAGTATCCATCCCTGCAAATCCAGCAACAGGGACTCTGAGATGTCTTACTGGAACTTCCAACAACTGCAGTGGGGATGATTGGTTGGTGTGCTTTGTAGCGTAGGTACCCTATGAAGGTAGCATTTGCTCCGTTGTTATACGAGGAAGACACTTTTTAGGAGGAAGCTAAAGAAACAGCACCAGAGACAGAAAGATTTTTGATGCCCTGAGGAACACGTGCCACCATACTGGCAAGGTATCTTTAAGCTATCAGCATACATTGATTCATGTACACAGTGCACGTCCCATGATTCGCGAGAGTCTAATTTATTAATCAGCCCAGGTGATGGGAACAGTCTGTGACATCTCATCTTCTAGTTCCTACTGCACCGTGCTTGCCAGGTTGTCTTTGATGTGTAATGCTCAGGGGACATTTGTCCCTCAGGGATTGCTTCTCACCCAAGCCCATCCATGGCAATCAGCAGCATTTCAAGGCAGGCTGTGTGTGTGTGTGTGTGTGTGTGTGTGTGTGTGTGGTGGGGGTGGGGGTGTAGGTAACTTTGCTTTTCCTCAAATTGCAGGTTTATTGTTCAGAGAAAGTCAGCAAGGTACAGCCTCCATTGCTGAACACTTGTGACAGTCTCTCTGCGACTCTAGCATGACACCCAGCTCACCTAGTTCTACATCACATTCATGGGGGAGTGTGGTTTGTATGAGAAAGAAAGAGGTAAATACAAATGATATGAAAGAAATAAGTCTCCCTGCTGGTAAACAGTTTGAGATAAAACTGCTCACCTGTGCATTAATTCAACAAATATTTATTGAGTCCCTACTAATGTGTATGCACTATGTTAGCCTCTGATGACACCAAGGGATTATTCATCTCTGCCTTTCAGGAGCACTTGTAGGGTAGTGGGGGAGAGATATACTAAAAGCAGCCAAATTGACACCTAGTATGAGGAGTGTTGAAAAAAAAGTATAAAATGGAGTAATAGTGCAAAGAAAGGGCATTGAGCTGGTCTTGCAAGATTAAGGAAATATTCCAAGAAAATATTTTAAGTAGGTTTGTGTGTGTTTTGAAGTAGGGTTTAGAGGAGGGCATACTTGTTCTTGAGCTTGCAAGTAATTCACCATAAGTAATGGACAGAGAAGATGTTAGCATGCACGCCAGAAAATTCAATGGAGAGGTCAGGACATGAAGCTCTGTACATGTTATATAAAAGACTTCAGACTTTATTCTAAGGTGATGGATCCTACACTTTCTCATTTCAAGGTGTTCTTAAGGTTTCAGTGATTTTTCTTTATGATTCCCATAGGCTCCCCCAAAAATACTAATAACACTATTGAATAAGTAGTTAGATCCAAACAATTTAATAATGAAGTATTTCTGTTGTGACAAATTTAGTGGCTATTTGAAAAAAATAGTACATGAAAATCTAAACAAAAGGCAATATTTTCATTTTATTCTTAAATAATCACATTTACGACTTCTCTAACTTTACAATTAGATAAAATCATCCTCATTTTCTCTTCCTCATTAATTTTTTGCAGTACTTTGAAATTGCACCAACTGCCAGAAACCCAGCTTCACAAAGATATACTAACATTGAAAGGAATGTATTGTGTTCTAACATTGAAACTGTGAATGACCTCGAGTTAGAAGTTCTTGTGATGCCCAGTAAATGTCAAGTATCCTTCATTTCCCTTGAACACTTAAAATATCCTGCTGTGCTCCAGTGAGTTTGCTGTGGCAGTCCATGGTTTCTCAGCCTACAATTTGTGAACTACATCCTAATGACAATAGGGAGTTCTAGGAGTTTTGCCCAGAGGTAGAGCATGATCAGGTTGTCATCTTAGAAAGATCACTTCTGTTATAATTGAAAGAATAGATTAATGGGGGAAAGATGGGAGAGGGTGCAAAGTATGTCATCCAGGTGAGAGAGGAAACTGTCTTGGAATAAAGTAGCATCAGTTGATATTTGAGATACATATTTATTTGTTATAATTTTGAAATAATTATGGACTCCCAAGAAGTTGCTACGATGGTACAGAAAGGTCTTATGTACCCTTTACCTAGTTCTCGTCAATGGTTACATCTTATGTGACTGTAGTACAATATCAAAACCAAGAGACTGACATGGGTATAATGTGTGTATATAGTTCTATGCCATTTTACCATATGTGTGGATTCATGTAACCACCACTGTGGTCAAGAGACAGAACAGCTCCCTCACCGCAAAGATGTTTCTTGTGCTAGCCCTTTACAGTCAAACCTCTCTCTCATCCTCTACCATCCATAATCCCTAACCCTTGACAACCACTAATTTTTTTGTTCTTCATCTCTGTGATTTTATTCTTTCAAAATATTATGTAAATGGTCATAACCTGAGATACTTTAAGGAAAGACAGAAGACTCAGTATTTGGTGAGTGTTTGAATATGAAAGTTGACAGGGAAGAAATAGTCAAGAAGCAAGGAGACTGGCAAAACCATACCTTAAGTAATAAATCCACTGGGTCTAGGTTAAGTAAGGGAAAGAGAAGGGGAACATTTTTAACTTGGTCAGCTGGGTGGGTGATGGTGCTTTTCATTAATATGGGGAGCCCTGGAAGACAAGGAGACTTTTTGAGGTTATCCATGTTTGAAGATGATAAGCCAGCTTTGAAAATGTTGAATTTAAACTACCTGGAACATTCAAATAGAGACTTAGTAGACGGTTGTATAAATGGTTCTGACCCTTAAAAGAGAGAGCTGGGATAAAAGGTTACAGTATTTGAAGTTTCCAGGTTACCAATGATAACACTTGGAGCTATGCTCACTCACAAAGGAAACTGTTTAGTAGGTGCCGAGTAAAGCATTGAGAAATTGAGGAATGGCTTGTGGTACGGGGGGAAATCAGGGATGGCTGGTACCATGGAAGCAAAAATAAATGAATCTTTTAAGAAGGAAGGTGTTGGTAATCAATAGCTGTAGTTTCTGATATAGCACATAAGGCAAGAACTGAAAATAGTCTTTTATAAAGTCTTGACCTTGGCAAGAGCTGTTTAAGCAAAGGGTTAGGGATATAAGCCAGAGTGTAGTGAGTTGAGAAGTGAGAAAAAGGGAGTAGAGATTTTATTATTTTTTCTTTTTTAAAAAAGAAGCATGGCTATGAAAAGAAGCTGAGATGTGAAATGAAGTTTTATTTATGTTCATTGGCTTTAAGAGGGAGGGGACTATTAAGAGAGGGAAGAGATTGACACTGTGGCACACAGTGGGGTTATTATTTTTTATTTTTTAATTTTTTGTTCTTAATTCTTGTGTGTACATAGTAGTGTATATACTTATGGGTTACGTGAGATATTTTGATACAGGCATGCAATACATAGTAATCACATCAGGGTAAATGGGGTATCCATCACCTCCAGCATTTATCCTTTGTGTTTCAGAGAGTTTAGTTATGCTATTTTTGTTATTTTTACATGTACAATTAAGTTATTTTTGACTATAGTCACCTTGTGTTAGCAAATACTAAGTCTTTTTAAAATTTTTTCTATTTTTTGTACCCATTAGCCATCTGAACGGGGTTATTTTTGATGAAGCAATTCCTGAAGTAGCAGGAAGGGAAAGAGTAAGAGCACAGGTAGGGGTAAAAGGAGAGATACCTTTTGTTGAAATAGGAGGAAGAAGGGAAGGAGAGGTGTGGGTGCAGATAAATCTATTGATTTCACTTGTGAAGATTTGAAGGCGTCTGTTCTCTTTGTGAAGTGGGGTGTGAAACCAATCACTGAGGAAGAGGGTACTGTGGAGCGTCAAAAGTTTTTATAGTGTTTGGGGAAACTTGGAAATCTAAAGAAGAATATGATTAAGGAAATATAGAAGGATCATTAAGAAACAGCGCTTGGATAAGGTTGGTGATCACCGATTTATAATGGCTGTAATGCAGTTGGGATATCTGCATTTCCACATTCATGGAAATATTTTTCACAATAGCCAAGATATGGAGTCAACTTGAGTCCATCAGTGGACACATGGATAAAGAAAATGTGGTATACATACATGATGGAATACTACTCAGTCTTCAAAAAGAAGGAAATCTTGTCATTTGCAACAACATGGATGAACCTGGAGGACGTTATGTTAAGTGAAATAAGCTAGGCACTGAAAGACATATAACCACATGTACTCACTTTTTTTTTTTTTTTTTTTTTTTTTTTTTTAGTGACGGAGTTTCGCTCTTGTTGCCCAGGCTGGAGTGCAATGGCGCAATTTCGCCTCACTGCAACCTCCCAGGTTCAAGTGATTCTCCTGCGTCAGCCTCCCTAGTAGCTGGGATTACAGGCGTGTGCCACCACACCAGGCTAATTTTGTATTTTTAGTAGAGACGGGGTTTCTCCATGTTGGTCAGGCTGGTCTTGAACTCCCGACCTCAGGTGATCTGCCCGCCTCCGCCTCCCAAAGTGCTGGGATTACAGGCATGAGCCACCGCGCCTGGCCCACATGTACTCACTTATATGTGGAATCTTTCATGCACGTCCATGTGAAGAGACCACCAAACAGGCTTTCTGTGAGCAACGTGGCTGTTTATTTCACCTGGGTGCAGGCGGGCTGAGTCTGAAATGAGAGTCAGCAAAGGGTGGTGGATTATCATTAGTTCTTACAGGTTTTGGGATAGGCGGTGAAGTTAAGAGCAATATTTTGGGGGCAGGGGGTGGATCTGGCAAAGTACATTCTCAAGGGTAGGGAGAATTACAAAGAACCTTCTTAAGAGTGGGGGAGATTACAGAGTACATTGATCAGTTAGGGTGAGGCAGAAACAAATCACAATTGTGGAATGTCATCAGTTAAGGCTATTTTTACTTCTTTTGTGGATCTTCAGTTACTTCAGGCCATCTGGATGTCTATGTGCAAGTCACAGGGGATGCGATGGCTTGGCTTGGGCTCAGAGGCCTGACATTCCTGCCTTCTTATATTAATAAGAAAAATAAAACAAAATAGTGTTGATGTGTTGGGGCAGCAAAAATTTTTTGGGGGGTGGTATGGAGAGAGAGAATGGGTGATGTTTCTCAGGGCTGCTTCAAGCGGGATTAGGGGCAGCGTGGGAACCTACAGTGGGAGAGATTAAGCTGAAGGAAGATTTTGTGGTAAGGGGTGATATTGTGGGGTTGTTAGAAGAAACATTTGTCATGTAGAATTATTGGTGATGGCCTGGATACAGTTTTGTATGAATTGAAAAACTAAATGGAATAAGAGAAGGAGAAAAACAGGTATAAAAGGTCTAAGAATTGGGAGGACCTAGGACATCTGATTAGAGAGTGCCTAAGGAGACTCAGCATAGTCCTGCCAGCAAAGATTATTTATTTACTTCAAGAGTTAAGAGTGGCAGTTTGGGGATAGCACCAGGAGATATCAGCTGTGATGACTTGGAGAAACAGTGTAAACCGGCATTGTAAACAAGAGCAGGGCATGTATGAGTAGTTGAGAATGGAGAATAGGAGTATGACTAGACAGAAAATAGTAGGGATGACAAGTTTTTTTGGGGCACAGTCTAAGTTGGTCCGGTGTCTGGAATGAGACTGGGGCCTAATAAAAAGGAGCTCAAATGGGCTGTACCTTGTAGCATTCCGAGGAGAGGCCTGAATTCTGAGAAGGGAAAGTGGTAAAAGTATTATCCAGTCCTTTTTAAGTTGGTGGCTGAGCTTGGTGAGGTGTGTTTTTAAAAGACCTTTAGTCCGTTCTACTTTTCTTGAAGACAGAGGACCGAAAGGGATATAAAGGTTTCGCTCAATACTAGGAGCCTGAAAAACTGCTTGGCTGATTTGACTAATAAAGACTGGTCTGTTATCAGACTGTATAGAGGTGGGAAGGATAAACTGAGGAATTATGTCTGACAGAAGGGAAGAAATGACTGCCGTGGCCTTCTCAGACCCTGCAGGAAAGGCCTCTACTTATCTAGTCAAAGTGTCTACTTAGACTAAGAGGTATTTTAGTTATCTGACTCGGGGCATGTTGAGTAAAGCTAATTTGCCAGTCCTGGGTGGGGGCAAATCTTCAAGCTTGATGTGTAGGGAAGGGAGGGGGGCCTGAATAATTCCTGAGGAGTAGTAGAATAGCAGATGGAACACTGAGAAGTGATCTCCTTGAGGATAGATTTCCATGATGGAAAGGAAATGAAAGGTTCTAAGAGACAGGCTAGTGGCTTATACTATAGCATAGCCTGCCTTTGCTGGTGTGTGGCGATTAGGCCTGGTGGAACTGCCATCAATAGACCAAGTGTGATCGGGGTGAGAAACAGGGAAGAAGGAAATGTGGGGAAATGGGGTGAACATCAGGTGGATCAGAGAGATACAGTCATGGGGGTCAGGTGTGGTATCAGGAATAATGTGGGAGGCCAGATTGAGGTCTGGGCCAGGAACAATGGTAATTGTGGGACTTAACAAAGAGTGAGTACAGCTGAAGGAGCCGGAGAGCAGGAAGTATATGCGTCAGGTATGAGGAAGGAAATAGATTTTGGAAGTTATGAGAAATGTAGAGAGTGAGATGAGCATAGTTTGCGATTTTTAGGGCCTCTTAAAGTATTAAAGCAGCGGCATCCGCTGCACGCAGACATGAGGGCTAGGCTAAAACAGTAAGGTCAAGTTGTTTGGACAGAAAGGCTACAGGGTGTGGTCCTGGCTCTTGTGTAAGAATTCTGACTGCACTAACCGTGCCTAGGAAGGAAAGGAGTTGTTGTTTTGTAAGGGATTGAGGTTTGGGAGATTAATCAGACACGATCAGCAGGGATAGCACGTGTGTTTTTATGAGAATTATGCCAAGATAGGTAACAGATGAGGATGAAATTTGGGCTTGACTGAAGTAATGGGGGCTGTCTGTGAAGGCTTGTGGCAGTACAGCCCAGGTAATTTGCTGAGCCTAATGGGTGTCAGGGTCAGTCTAAGTGAAAGCAAAGAGAAGCTGGGACGAGGGGTGCAGGGGAATAGTGAAAAAAGCATCTTTAAGATCAGGCACGGAATAGTGAGTTGTGGAGGAAGGTATTGAGGACAAAAGAGTATATGGGTTGGGCACCACAGGATGGATAGGCAAAACAATTTGGTTGATAAGGCGCAGATCCTGAACTAATCTGTAAGACTTGTCCGGTTTTTGTACAGGTAAAATGGGGGAATTGTAAGGAGAGTTTATATGTTTTAGAAGCCCATGCTATAGCAGGCGAGTGATAACAGGCTTTAATCCTTTTAAAGCATGCTATGGGATGGGATATTGGTGTTGAGCGGGGTAAAGGTGATTAGGTTTTAATGGGATGGTAATGGGCATGTGATCAGTTGCCAGGGAAGGAGTAGAGATGTCCCATACTTGTGGGTTAAGGTGGGGGGATATGAGAGGAAGACGCGAAGGAGGCTTTGGGTTGGGGAGAAGGGCAGCAGTGAGATGTGGCTGCAGTCCAGGAATAGTCAGGGAAGCAGATAATTTAGTTAAAGTGTCTCGGCCTAATAAGGGAACTGGGCAGGTGGGGATAACTAAAAAGGAGTGCTTAAAAGTGTATTGTCTAAGTTGGCACCAGAGTTGGGGAGTTTTAAGAGGTTTAGAAGCCTGGCTGTCAATACCCACAGCAGTTATGGAGGCAAGGGAAACAGGCCCTTGAAAAGAAGGTAATGTGGAGTGGGTAGCCTCCATATTGATTAAGAAGGGGACGGGCTTACCTTCCACTGTGAGAGTTACCCGAAGCTCGGCATCCATGATGGTTTAAGGGGCTTCCGAGGCGATCGGGCAGTGTCAGTCTTCAGCTGCTAAGCCAAGAAGATCTGGGAAGGAGTCAGTCAGAGAGCCTTGGGCCAGAGTTCCAGGGGCTCTGGGAGTGGCTGCCAGGTGAGTTGAACAGTCCGATTTTCAGTGGGGTCCCACACAGATGGGACACAGCTTAGGAGGAATCCCGGGCTGTGGGCATTCCTTGTCCCAGTGGCCAGATTTCCGGCACCTGTAGCAAGCTCCTGGGGGGGGAGGTTCTGGAGGAATGCCTGGCTGCTTCTATTCAGGTGTTTGGAAGTTCTTGTGTGCTGGAGATGTGGCTGGGGTTTGTCTCACAGTGGAGGCAGGAATTGCAACTTTTTTCTATTATTGTACACCTTGAAGGTGAGGTTAATTAAGTCCTGTTGTGGGGTTTGAGGGCCAGATTCTAATTTTTGGAGTTTTAATGTTGGGAGCAGATTGGGTAATAAAATATATATTGAGAATAAGACGGCCTTTTGACCTTTTAGGGTCTAGGGCTGTAAAGTGTCTCAGGGTTGCTGCCAAACGAGCCATGAACTGGGCTGGATTTTCATATTTGATGAAAAAGAGCCTAAACGCTATCTGATTTGGGATAAAGAAAAAGGAGCATTAACCTTGACTATGCCTTTAGCTCCAGCCACCTTTTTAAGAATAAATTGCTGGGCAGGTGGGGGAGGGCTAGTCACAGAATGAAACTGTAAGCTGGACCGGGTGTGAGGAGGGGAGATGATAAAAGGATTATAGGGTGGAGGAGCAGAGGCTGAGGAAGAATTGAGACCTAGCTCGGCCTGGTGAGGAGGGGAGAGGTCAGATGGGTCTGTAGAAAAGGAAGATTAGAAAGACTCAGCGACGCTTGGGGTTGGGACTGAGGGGACAGGTGGGAGGGAAAGAAGGAATATTTGGGATGAGTTGCACTGGGCACAGAGACCAGGAAGGGACTGATGTGTAAAAGAATGCCTGGATGTCAGGCACCTCAGACCATTTGCCCATTTTAGGACAAGGATTATTTAGATCTTGTAGGATGGAAAAATTGAAAGTGCCATTTTCCAGCTATTTGGAACTACTGTAGAGTTTGTATTGGGGTCAAGTGGCATTGCAGAAGAAAATAAGATGCTTAGGTTTTAGGTCAGGTGAGAGTTGAAGAGGTTTTAAGTTCTTAAGAACACAGGCTAAGGGAGAAGAAGGAGGAATGGAAGGTGGAAGCTTGCCCATAGTGAAGGAGCCAAGCCCAGAGAAAAGAGTAGAGACACGGAGAAGGGGTGGGGGGTTCTTGTCCTCCAGAAAAGCAGAAAAGGGGTTAGGGCATGGAAATAAGGGATTGGGGCACAGAGATAAGAGGTCGGGGTGGGGAAATAAGGGATTGGGGCACAGAGATAAGAGGTTGGGGTGCGGAAATAAGGGATTAGGGGTTCTTGCCCCCTAGAAAAGCAGGACTTGCCGCTAAGGGTGAAGGAGAAGGGGTTGAGGGGTACTTGCCCCTCCCCCAGAAAAGCAGAGAAGGGGTAGAGACATGGAGAGAAGGGGTTGGGGTACTTGCCCCTCCCCCAGAAAAGCAGGACTTGCTGCTAAGGGTGAAGGACCAAGGCAGGCGTCCCTGCATGGTCTGACACCTCTGAAACGTGGGTGAATAATCAGAGAGGCGTCCCTGCAGTGATTAAACACCAAGGGAAGGCTGCCTTCCCAGTCCATGACCAGCGCCAGAGTTTTGGGTCCACAGATAAAATGTGTCTCCTTTGTCACTACCAGAAAAGGAAAGGAATTAAAATTAAGAGAAGGGAGAGATTGAAGTGTGGCGCCAAGATTGAAAGGAGAAAGAGGTTGAGGGATAGTGAGGGAGGTTGGAGAAGAGAGTAAAAAGAGGCTGCTTACCCGATTTGAAATTGGTGAGATGTTTCTTGGGCTGGTCAGTCTGAGGACCTGAGGTTGTAGGTGGATCTTTGTCATGGAGCAAAGAGCAGGAGGACAGGGGATTGATCTCCCAAGGGAGGTCCCCCGATCCGAGTCACGGCACCAAATTTCATGCACGTCTATGTGAAGAGACCACCAAACAGGCTTTCTGTGAGCAACATGGCTGTTTATTTCACCTGGGTGCAGGTGGGCTGAGTCTGAAATGAGAGTCAGCAAAGGGTGGTGGATTATCATTTGCTCTTACAGGTTTTGGGATAGGCGGTGAAGTTAAGAGCAGTATTTTGGGGGCAGGGGTTGGATCTGGCAAAGTACATTCTCAAGGGTAGGGAGTATTACAAAGAACCTTCTTAAGAGTGGGGGAGATTACAGAGTATATTGATCAGTTAGGATGGGGCAGAAACAAATCAGAATTGTGGAATGTCATCAGTTAAGGCTATTTTTACTTCTTTTGTGGATCTTCAGTTACTTCAGGCCATCTGGATGTCTACGTGCAAGTCACAGGGGATGCGATGGCTTGGCTTGGGCTCAGAGGCCTGACAGAATCTAAATAAGTCAAATTTATAGAAGCAAAGAGTAGAATGGTGGTTACCAGGATCTAGGGTTGAGGAGTGGGGGAATTGGAAAGATGTTTTCAAAGGATACAAAATTTCAATTAGATAGGAGGAACAAATTTAAGATCTATTGTTCAACATGGTGACTATACTTAAAAACTGTAATTAATAATAATAATAATGGATTGTATACTTGAAAATGTGATAGTAGATTTTAAGCATTCTTACCACCAAAAATAAGTATGTGAGGTAATGCATATATTAATTAATTTGATTGAGCCATTCCTCAATGTATACATACATCAAAACATCAGATTATATACCAAAAATATATGCAATTTTTACTTCTCAGTTAAAATAAATAAAAAAAAGTATTGGCTCAAAGTAAATCATAGGTGGATCACTGGATCTAAGTTGGATACAAAAGAAAGCAGGTAATAGTACGTAAGGGAAAGGAGAGGGTTGTGGGCTTAGAGGTCTTGAAAAGGTGAAAAAGCTTGTGTTGTGATAGATTAGTTAGAGACTGGAATGTTTTAATACAATATGTCAAAGTTAGAAGGGTGTTGGGAGATGGCAAGTTCTGGAGTAATCATGGCAGGAAGCCGGGGCCTGGAAGAGGATGGGGTGAAGGTCATTGAGATGGAATAGGTCAAGGGGCTGAGAGGCTGTGGGTATCTGATGCTAGGTACATGGAATACAGATAGGACTTGGAGTTAAGGCCCAGTCTGAGTCATGTGCTGACATGTTCAAATAACTTGAGAGAATACTCTGAAAGTTGGTTATTGAACACAAGGAAGAAGGGGAGGGGTGGGGGAAATCTCAATCTGTAAAAGAATTTAAGCATTCAAGTTTTGTTTCATTCTATGTTAGATCTTTGAGTAGTGATCTGAGCCTTAAATTCCTTCTCCTTAAAGAGGAATTTATCTTTACCTGCCCCCCAGCCCCCAACAGAGCTGTAGAATGTAATACTCAACAGAGGAACTGAAAGTAAATGTGCTTGGTAAACCATGCACTGTCATGTAAATATGGGCCCTATTGTTCCTATTTACAGGCATCAGGGATGGACTTTGGATTCCTTTCACTGTTCTGATGGAAGATAGTGCTTTGGTACCTAATAATTGCATTCAAATGGCCTGATTTCAGATTATCAGTTTAGGATAACAAAATGAGCAGCAGTTGTAATATTGGAGACGGACTGTTAGATGTCCTGTCTTTTAGATGTCCAGAATAAATGTGCGAGAATAGTTGACCCAGACAAATTGACCGATGAAAGGATAACTTGTGCTTCAATATAATGAGTTCAATATTCTTTTGATTTACGAAAAGGCACTGGGGCACCCAGGCCTGGATGCTTGTCTGCAAAAGATAAATGGAGATTGCATTGCAGTTCTTGCAGACAGAACAAAGTTCTTTCTCTGTTTCATCTCAACCTGCATTTATTATTATTATTATTATTATTAATTATTAGAAAGGCAAAGGAAAAGAATACTAAAGACCAGGGGTTTCAGGAGGCAGAAGTGTCTTACCATATAATTAGCCCGCCCCTGATGCTGCCAGTTGAACCTAAATGAGCAGGATAATGAGAGAAAGTCCAAAATAGAATCCTGTTAGGTTCATTTCAGAACCAAGAAGGAAGTTGCAAAATAAAACAAAAAGAATGGAACGAATAAATTTGTCTGATATGATACAGAATATGGTATTATTAGCTAAAGCTTATATAGCTCTATTAAGTCATTTATGCTTGAGTGCAACCCTTGTGACAGCTATAGCCTTTAACCCATTTTACAGATGAGGAAATTGAGGCTCAGAAAAGTGATATGGCCAGGGTCACAGAGCTGGGAAGTCACATGACTCTGATTTGAACCCAGGCAATCTGGTTCCACAGTCTGTGCTTGTTACCACAGGCTATACAGGGCGCTGAGAAGGTGAAGGGAGAGCAGCCTTGGGAACCAAGGAGCCCGTGTCCTCCTCTGTCCTCCACACTGTATCATCCACCTTGTGACCTGAGCATATTATAACCCTGAGCCTCAATTCCCTCTATAATATTCATGTTTTGGACAGAATAATTGCTAAAATACTATCCATTTCTTAAGTTTTATTGAAGTATAATTGATGAATAGGAATTGTATACACTTAAGGTATGCAACTAGATGTTTTGACATATGTATACACTGTGAAATTACCCCCACAATCAAGCTAATTAAGGTATCCATCACCCACACAGTAACTATTTTCTGTCTCTTTTTTCGTGATGAGAACACTTAAGATTATTCTCTTAGCAAATTTCAAGAATACAATATAGCATTTTTAACTATAGTCACTATGCTGTATATTAGCTCTCCAGAACTTACTTATTTGGCATAACAGAAACTTTGTACCCTTTGACCAAACTCTCCCCATTTCTCCCTTCCCCGTATTTCTGGCAACCATCATTCTACTCTCTGCTTCTGTAAGTTTGATCCTTTTAGATTCCACATGCAAGTGAGATCATGCAGTATTTGTCTTTCTGTGCCTGGCATATTTCATTTAGCATAATGTCCTCCAGGCCCACACATGTTACAAATGGCAGGATTTCTTTCTTTTTAAAGGCTGAATAATATTTCACTTTGTATGTGGCTGAGTGTGTGTGTCCATTCATCTGTTGATGGACATTTATGTGGATTCCATATTTTGGTTATTGTGAAAAACTCTGCAATGGACATGAGAATGCAGATAGCTCTTCAACATACTAATCTCATTTCCTTTGGATAAATACCTGTAAGTGGGATTGCTGGATCATACATTAGTTCTAGTTGTAATTTTTTGAAGAACCTCTATACTGCTTTCCAAAATGGCTGTATAAATTTACATTCCCATCTACAGTGTACAAAGGTTCCCTTTTCTCCATGTTCTTGCTAACACTTGTTATTTTTCATAATTTTATGATACCTATTCTAACAGGTGCAAGGTAATAGCTCATTGTGGTTTTGATTTACATTTTCCTGATGATTAGTGATATTGAGTATGTTTTTGTGTACTTGTTGGCCATTTGTATGTCTTCTTGAGAAAAATGCCTATTCAGGTCCTTAGCCCATTTTTACATCAAGTTATTTCTTTCTTTTGCTGTTCACTTATTTGAATGCTTTATATATTTTGAAAATTAACCACTCATTAGATATATGGTTTGCAGATATTTTCTCCCATTCCATAGGTTGCTTTTTCTCTCTGTTGATTATTTCTTTTGATATACAGATACTGTTTAGTTAGATGGAATCCCACTTGTCTATTTTTGCTTTGGTTTCCTGTGCTTTTAGGGTCATATCCAAAGGAATCATTGCCCAGACCAATGTTAAGAAGGTTTATCCCTGTTTTCTTCTAGTGTTTTTATGGTTCCTGGTTTTACCTTTAAGTTCTTAATTCATTTTGAGTTGATTATTGTATATGGTGTGAGATAAAGGTACAATTTCGTCCTTTTGCATGTGGGTGTCTTGTTTTTCTAACAACATTTATTGAAGAGAGAATCTTTTCCTCATTGTGTGTGGTTGGAACCCTTGTTGAAGATCAATTGACAATACATGCCTAGGTTTATTTCTGGTCTCTCTATTCTGTTCAATTTTGTCTATATGTTCATTTTTATGCCAGTACCATACTGTTTTGAATACTGTAGCTTTGTAATGCAGTGACACACTGCATGATGATGTTTCAGTCAACAACACACTGTGTATATGACAGTGGTCCTATATGATTATAATACCATATTTTTACTGTGCCTTTTCTATGTTTAGATATATTTGATACATGAATATTTACCATTGTATTACAATTGCTTACAGTAGTCAGTAAAGTAACATCTTGTACAGATTTGTAGCCTAAGAGCAATAGGCTATGCTATAGAGCCTAGGTGTATAGTAGGATATATCATCTAGGTTGGTGCAAGTATACTCTGTGATGTTTGCACAATGACAAAATCATCTACTGATGTATTTCTCAGAATGTATTTTTGTCCACTTTCAGAGTCTGAGGTGGATGGATTGCTTGAGACCAGCAGTTTGAGACCAGCCTAGGCAACATAAATGAAACCCCGTCTCTACCAAAAGTGCAAAAATTAGCCAGTCTCATAACCGAGTCTCAAAAAATAAATAATTTAAAAAAATTAAAAATAATATAAAGGAATGCATTCCTATCATTAAGTGATACATGCCAGTATATTTTAAAATCAAGAAGTGGGATGCATTCATCTTTGTTCCTGTACAAGATTTCTTTGGCTATTTGGGGTCTTTTGTAGTTCCACACATATTTTCAGTTTTTTTTCTATTTCTATAAAGAATACAAAATTTTGATAGCGATTGCATTGGATATGTAGATCAGTTGGGTATTATGGACATCTTAACATTATTAATCCAATTCATGAACATGTGCTACCTTTCCATTTATGTGTGTCTTTTCTTTTCTTTTTTTTTTTTTTTAACGTAGTCTTGCTCTGTTGCTCAGGTTAGAGTGCAGTGGTGTGATCTCGGCTTACTGCAACCTCCACCTCCTGGGTTCAAGCGATTCTCCTACCTCAGACTCCTAAGTAGCTGAGATTACAGACACATCTGGCTAATTTTTGTATTTTTAGTAGAGATGGGGTTTCACTATGTTGGCCAGGCTAGTCTCAAACTCCTGACCCCAAGTGATCTGCCCATCTCGGCCTTCCAAAGTGCTGGGATTACAGGTGTAAGCCACCGCACCCAGCCTTTCTGTGTCTTTTTAAATTTCCTTCATCAACGTGTTTTGTTGTTGTTGTTGTTTTTGAAACGAAGTTTCATCTCTGTTGCCAAGGCTGGAGTGCAGTGGTATGATCTCGGCTCACTGCAACTCCCACCTCCCAGCTTCAAGCGATTTTCCTGCCTCAGCCTCCTAGGTAGCTGGGATTACAGGCATACGCCACCACGCCCAGCTAATTTTTGTATTTTTAGTAGAGACAGGGTTTCAGTATGTTGGCCAGGCTGGTCTCAAACCCCTGACCTCAGATGATTTGTCCACCTTGGCCTCCCAAAGTGCTGGGATTACAGGTGTGAGCCACTGCGCCCAGCCTCATCAATGTTTTATAATTTTCAGAATGTATGTCTTTTACTTCTTAACTTTATCCCTAAGTGTTTTATACTTTTTCTTACTGTTGTAAATGGGGTTGTTTTTATAATTTTTAAGATATTTCATTGTTAGCATTATTTTTGGATAGTTCACAAATTTCTGTATGTTTATTTTGTATCTTCAACTTCATTAAATTTATTTATAAGTTGTACCATTTTTGTTGTTACTGAGTCTTTAGGATTTTCTATATGTATCCTCATGTCATCTGCAAACAGAGATAATTTTACTTCTTTTTTATTTGAATTACTTTTATTACTTTTATTTATTTAATTTTTCTTGTCTAAGTACTCAGCTAAGACTTCCAATACTATGCTGAATAGAAGTGGTGAGTGGGCATCCTAGCCTTATACTGAATCTTAGAGGAAAAACTTTTAGTTTCCATGTACAATACTCCACAGCTCTTATTTTTCCATCTTCTTCATTTTCTTTTTTTTTCTTTTCTCTTCTCACTCTTCTACCTCCTATTCAAATATACTATCTATATGCAATGCCTTAAAATTCACAAAACAATGTCTCATATGAGGTAGTAATAATATCTTATTTTACAGATGACGTAGCAAAGGCTGTGAGTGAATAAATTATTTGTCCAGTGTGATATACCTGGTAAGTGATGAAGCACTGGCATCTATCTAAGTCTTCTGATGTGACTTTCATTACTCATTTTAACTTTCTACAACTACCTTTTCTGGTTCTCAGTTTAGGTGCATTGCGCAACACTTTTCAAAGGAGAATGGAGAAGAGTCTTGCTAATATGCAAATATATCTCACCTTATTCATGCATAAGGATAATCCTTATCCATACATAAAGATTTTAGAGGTGACATTTACAAGAAGAAAGAATGAGGAATATTTAGCTTGCAGAAAAAAAAAAAAGGAAAAAGAAACCTAGATTTTTCCATTTACTAATTCTTGGAGCAGAACATAATCTTAATACATATATTTTAGCACCTTTTCCCCCTGAGAATTCTTATAACATGTCATATTCTTGGGAAGAATTTATTTTCTCAATTTACTAGTCATTTATACCACACAATGTGGGCTTTCATAAGAAGCCATATCGCCTTTTAGGAAACTTCAGTCCAGAATGTACATTCCACCGAGGCATGGATTTTTGTTCATTTTGATCACTGTTGTGTACTCAGACAGAAAAAGTGCCTGATATATAGTAGCCATTCAACAGGTCTTTGTGGAATCTATGACTAAATCAATAAATACACACTGTAATCTTCTCAGGGAAAACTCTTGCTAGTAACCTTGGTTCTAAACTCCCATTCCTGTGGTTCTTGACCTCATCTAAACATCTGATCTTTCATTTAGTCACCACTGTAAAATACAAACATACAAGCAGCAACAATAACAGCAACAAAAAACCCTCATCATTGAGCTTACATCTTGCAGACCTTTGAGAGTAAGATTTTCGCCCATCGCCTCTGGTATCAGTTCATATGATAAGTACTGTTTGTCTGAGACTTCACTTATTGTATGAGAGACACCAATTCACATACTTTTCATACTAGAAATTGGACTTTCATAGAGTCTGCATTGGCAGAGCCTATGAAAGGCTGAACCTAATTAAGCGGTAGATGAAGGACACTATCTTAGTCCCTATTTATTTTCATTCATTCATTTACATATTCCTTTATTATATAGATATTCAACCTGTATTTTGTACCAACCACTCTACTACTTAATATAAATATGAATAGTAACAAAATGTCCTAGCTGAAGGTGCTAATTGTATGGTGTTAACGACAGACAAGTGAACGGCAATAAGGTAATGCTCTAAAGCTATCATAAAAGTACATATAGCTTATGTCATTATTTCTGTTTTGTGTCTATCCTACGTCCATTATATTTTTCTACTCCGTTTAAGCAGTCAACTTGAGCAGAGGTTAGTATGAGAACACTGGGTAGAAAAACAT
This sequence comes from Symphalangus syndactylus, assembly GCF_028878055.3. Lineage (NCBI taxonomy): Eukaryota > Metazoa > Chordata > Mammalia > Primates > Hylobatidae > Symphalangus > Symphalangus syndactylus. The sequence goes on from NC_072425.2 coordinate 25,682,423, forward strand.
GGAATGGATCTTATGACACCTCAGCTCTAGTTCTAGCTTTATATCTAATTTGTTAAGTGGACTTGGTCAAGTCCAGTGACCTTTGTGGGCCTTTGCTTTCCCATCTCTAAAAATAGATCTTAGGGCTGAATATTTTCTGAGCTTCTTTCCAGCTCTTGCGTGCTATGGTTCTGTGAATTCTTTGCCTTCTCAAAGATTTCAGAAAATTAACTCTCATTGAGTGTCATTTTCTGACTCTAGGAATAAAGTATTTTTTTCTAAGATTGTTGTCTTAAAATTAGGAGACTGATGTTGTATTATTAAAAACAACCAACTCACCATGCTTCAGGGTAGAGATTCTTTTGTCTGTTGCTAATGGAGGATGTTAGAGAGAAGGTCATGGCTGTACCTATTATGCTGTTCTATTTCAGCCTACTCTATAATTCTCTGCTTTTTTTGAATCCTATTCTTTTGCTGAGTACCACCCACCTACTTCTGGGAGACGAGGCTGTGTGAAAGACATCCTCAGACGTCTCATCTGCTTCCTCATCCATTTGCAAATGGATGCTGGATTTTCAGCAGTAACTTGGGAGCTTATTTCTCAAAGGGAACTAGAAAAAGTAGCCACTGACACTGGACCAGTATCTATTATGTACAGGAAGCTTGTAAACATATGTACAGAACCTGTACTGGGAAACAGAAAGTTTCTAATGAGCTGGCTCCAGAGAGAAAATTGGTGGTGGTTACTGGAAGACAGCCTTCAAAGTAAGAAAAGGTATTTAATAGTCAGATTTCACAGAAGACAGAGAAAACACCTGAATAGAACTGAGTGGGCAGTCACTGCCCTGTCACCAAAGGGATTCTAATTAGTATGGTCTGACCCAAGAAAGAATGTAAGCACAAGTGTGAAATTGGCTTCAGTGACCTTGTCAGATACCCTTCACAACGTAAAGTTAGTTTTCTGGGTAGCCAAATATAGTTGCACAGTTTGTCTACTGCACAAGGGAACCTTGATGGAGAAGAACAATGGAGGCTGTATCCTGGCATGGGGATGCATAATTATACCTGAAAGGAGCACTGTTTCTGAAATTTGTCTGCCTAGAGGGAGCAACTTTTTCTAATTTTTTTTTTTTTTTTTTTGAGATGGAGTTCACTCTTGTCGCCCTGACTGGAGTGCAGTGGCGCGACCTCGGCTCACTGCAACCTCTGCCTCCCAGGTTCAAGCGCTTCTCCTGCCTCAGCCTCCTGAGTAGCTGGGATTACAGGTGCCTGCCACCATTCCCAGCTAATTTTTGTATTTTTGGTAGAGACGGAGTTTCACCATGTTGGCCAGGATGGTCTCAAACTCCTGACCTCAGGTGATCTGCCCGCCTCGGCCTCCCAAAGTGCTGGGATTACAGGCATGAGCCACTGCACCGGGTGCTTTTTCTAATTTTTATATGGCTTCTGTTCTATGAATGGAAGCCCTATAGTCTGATTAATAATGCAGGGTATACTGTGACTGTTTCTAGATGTTTTATTGAAGTCTTCCATATGGGATTCTCTTCCAGATATCAATCAAATGCTGCTGCCCTGCCCTCCGTTTTCCCTGGGTAATCACACTTGCTCCCTCCTCTTCCATTATCACCTACATTCCAACAACTCCCAAATATCCATATTCAGTTTTCATCTCTCCTTCAAACTCCAGAATTTTTGCACCTAACTGCCAAATGCATATCCATTAGACTTTTTAATGAAAGCTCAGAATCCTCATTCTCCTTCACTACCAGTTTGTTTCTCTTTCTGAGTTCTCTGTCCCCAGTAATGGCACAATCATTGGTCAGCGGGCTAAACCAGAAGATTAGCCACTACACTATTCTTCATGATTTTTCTTGTTCACTCAAGAATAATAATAATAATTTTATAGTAACCAGTAATACTTATTGAATGTTTACCATGTTTCAGACTCCATGTCTGTCTGTTCCTGACCCCTGTTCTCCACTGTTCTGAGCCTGTGAAAGGTTGCATAATTCACCACTGTTTATTGCCTTAGGGTTGGGGAGCACCTTTAGGTCAGGAAGCCGTAGACATGAAATTCTTAACCTTTTTCAGTTGCAGTTTTTCAAGAATAAACTCTCCTATGGCTTCTATCTGCTTTAGGTTCTTTCTATAGTCTTTAAATTATTGTTGTTGTTCTTTTAAATGTATTCAGTATTTATAATTACTTACCATGGAAAGTTTTGCTTGAGCATTTCATCCTGCAGACTTGGCCAGTTCCTGATTTAATTATTGAAGGATCACTGCAGGTGAATCAGCCAGTAGTGGGAGCAAGAGTGTAAGCTTGGACCAATCAGTAAGTTTTCAGAATGGCCCAGTCAAGAGATAATAATGCCTTGGACTAGGGGCTGTCATGGATCTTCTGAGAAATTATCATGTTCAAGAGGTTTAAGATGATAGGATTGTATCAATCCATGTGATCAGTTCAGAATCAAAACACCATAGCCTTCTGACTTAGGTCAATGAGTTATTAACCAATGCATGGGTTCTTCTAGATTTCTTAGTTGAGGAGAACTTAGAGTGAGTAACTGGTGGGACAGGCAGCATGCTTAAAATGCTATCTGTGGTAGCTGGGGTTCTGTGTGAGGTTATATCCTTTGGGATATTTCTCAGATCAATAGAAGAATCTTAGACATGTGTTTTCTCACTTTCTGCATATCAAATGAGTCATCAACCCTATTGCTTCTAATTTACCTTTCCTACCTTCTTTTCATATTCTACCTCTAACTCATGCCATCAGCTTCTTTCAGTCCCATAATTGCAATAGTTTCCTAATCAGGCCTCCTCCTTTCACAGAACAGCCAGAGTTAACTGATCTCCTAAAATAAAAATGAGACCATGCTTTGCCTCTTCTCCATCGTCTTCATTGGTAGACAGTACCGATTCTTCATCGTCTTACAGGTAGAGAATACCAATCCTCTAGCTTAGTATTCCAGTCGTTTTCTGACTATTGCATTTCTTTATGTTGGCAAGGCCACACCCAATTACTTCTTAATTCCAGAATTTCATTCACATTGCCCTGCCTCTGTGATTTTTCTCATTCTGTTCTTTTGCTTTAGAATGCTCTTTCTCCTTGATCTCCGTGCTCTGCCTTTTAAAACGATATTCTCAGACTTCAAGAATTGGCTTAAATGGGCCGGGCGTGGTGGCTCATGCCTGTAACCCTAGCACTTTGGGAGGCCGAGGTGGGTGGATCACTTGAGGTCAGGAGTTCGAGATCAGCCTGACCAACGTGGTGAAACCCCATCTCTACTAAATACAAAAAATTAGCCCGGTGTGATGGCACATGCCTGTAATCCCAGCTACTTGGGAGGCTGAGGCAGGAGAATAACTTGAACCCAGGAGGCAGAGGTTACAGTGAGCCAAGATTGTGCCATTCATTGCACTCCAGCCTGGGCAACAAGAGTGAAACTCCATCTAAAAAAAAAAAAAACAAAACAAAAAACAAAAAAGAAAAAACACCTCTCGTTTGGTGCATTCACCTATTTTCATTTAATTCAGATATTTTTATTGAGCACCTACTATGTGCCATTCACTCTGCTATATCCTAAGGCTATGAGGTTGAGTAAGAAGCATTTTCCCACCTCTTGCTAAAAATACCACCCCTAAATCGTGTGGCCCTTTTTTAAGATGTAGCAAAGCCCATTGCTTCCAGCTTTTGTTTTAAACATAGTAGACACTCAGTGGTTGTTTATTAATTTATTGACTGATGAAAGACCTCATTTTGCTTTCTGTATTGTATTTTTGCTACTCTTTCCCACTCTTTCTCATTACCACAAGGAGTCTGTTGGCTACTGAGGTCAAGGCCCACGTCTAGTCATTCATTGTCTCCCCAGATCACCTAGCATTGTATTTTGCATACATTACATCATAAACCTATGTTTAGGATATGGCTAAAAAAAATTTTAAAAAGAAAAAATAAGTACCGAGTTGTGACTATTGCCATTTACATATTTAGCTTTCAAGAGTCACATACTAACAACATCATTCACAGTGAATTATTTACAGAAAGCTACTGTGAGGTTGAAGTTATATGTCCTCCTTAAATGAATCTCTTCAGGTGAAGGGAGAAAAAAGAAGGACAATGGAAAGGAATCCTTTTGCATGCAAATAAACCAGACATTTAACAGCCTCCCAACCCATCTGTTCCCATCCTATAATATAGTATCTAAACCTTCCTCCAAAGGCATGTTTTTGCTTGACCCACAAAAAGTTTTTAAAAGTAACTGTGGGTCTCTGACTTGTGTTTTTTTGTTTGTTTGTTTGTTTTTTTAACTTTTAAGTTCAGTGGTACATGTGCAGGTTTGTTTTATAGATAAACGTGTTACATGGGGGTTTTGTTGTATAGATTATTTCATTATCCAGGTATTAAGCCTAGTACCCGTTAGACATTTTTCCTGATCCTCTACCTCCTCCCACCCAGGTCTTTAATTTTTCAGAAAAGGATATTTCAAGAAAAAAATCCAGGTATCTGAGGTTTTTTAATTGAAAAAATCATGTCTGATAAACCTTTGCCATCATTTGTGCAGATCAACAATGGGCTGGATCTGTGTCAGGGCTGCTACCTTCAGATGTGAATGCCATCAGGCTTGACCACTCAAATGGCGTTGTAGCTACATTTGCACTTGACTGTTACTTCCATGAACCTAAAAGCCTTCAAAATCTTTATTCTGTACGTCCTTTATATTGTCTTATTTCTGTGTTTGTTTCCTTGTTCATCGGGGAACAAGTCCAGTGTAGTAGGCTCTGTATTCTGACATATCTCACCAATTGAGTTATCATAAGTATTCTAGTGTAGGCATGTGATTATACTGTTGCTACTGATGAGGTGTTTGTGGTTCAGAGAAGTTAATAAACTTGTCCCAGATAACACAGGCAATATGAGAAGAGCTGGGATTCAAACTTAAAACTGTCTACTCCCAGGAGAGTATGTGAAATAAAAGTTAAAAATGTGAACCATCTCGGAGCAGAGATAATGAGGAAATTTCATCTTGCAATGATATATGTAAGAAGTTATTCAAGAACTGTTCCTTGGAACCAGGTCTCTCTTATTGATAAGAAAGGAGGGCTTAAAGCCCCATGTGATTTATTTAAAATAAAAGTGCTGCATATCCTGTAAACTAAGTGTTTGGGATAATCCAAGATGGGATACCCTTAGAGAAGAGGTAAATCAGATGAGATCTCTAAGGTCTGTTTTTTTTTTTTTTTTCTTTCCTCTTATCTCAAATTTCTCTCTACCTTTGATTCCTCAAGGTGAAATTAACTAGACTGTTTGGTGATTTGGAAAATACAAATGCAGCCAACCACATGTTGTGCAATTCAAGTGTTCCAAGAATCTTTAGGTCTGGAAAAACATTTAAAGTCTATCTAGCAGTTGCTTATCATTTTTTATTGAATAACTGAAGTCAGAGTGGATCAGCAACTTGACCAAAATCATGGATGAATTAATGACAGGCACAAGGGTAGAACACTCAGTCTGGTGAGTTCCCCCTGTCCTCTTGTGCATGGCCTTGTATAGCAGGCATGACTGTCACTGAACTTTCAAAATACCAAGTGGCATTCTTTTGACATTTAAAATTAGAGACTTATATTGTCAATTATCTTGTCTACACAGCTACATCAAAATTTCATATATGAAAACCCCGAATCTTTTTTCTACATTTTTGCAGTGCACAGTAGACACATGTTAAAAATGATGATGGCGATGGCCGGGGGCGGTGGCTCATGCCTGTAATCCCATCACTTTGGGAGGCCGAGGTGGGCGGATCACAAGGTCAGGAGATCGAGACCATCCTGGCTAACATGGTGAAACCCCGTCTCTACTAAAAATACAAAAAAAAATCAGCTTGGTGTGGTGGCAGGCACCTGTAGTCCCAGCTACTCGGGAGGCTGAGGCAGGAGAATGGCGTGAACCCAGGAGGCGGAGGTTGCAGTGAGCCGAGATTGCGCCACTGCACTCCAGCCCTGGCGACAGAGTGAGACTCTGTCTCAAAAAAAAAAAAAAAAAAAAAAAAACAGATGAAAGATGATGGTGATAACATTCTTGATGCCCTCAGCTATGCACAGCATATATTGTTCACGGTGGAAAAAGTTGCTGGTAATATTCATGCTGGCAATGACAAAGATTGGTGGAGACAATTTTCATGGTGATAATAATAATAATAATATCTCCAGCTGGTATCAATGCTGATGTTCGTATTAATGATGATAAAGTTGATGGCAATGATGATTTTGAAGATGCTGATAATTGGGGGAGAATGATGAGTATGAATTGATTTCCAAGTTGCACAGCTGTTTGCCCAGGGATGTTTGTGATTTTGTTTGAGCCTCTTTAGTTTTCTTTCCTGGTATAAGTTGGATCTCAGTTTCCTAAGAAAAGAATGAGTTAGTAAGATATGACAACTGAATATCAGGGAAAGAACCCCGCTGGAGTCACTGGTAACCTTGTGTTTCTTCTTGAATGATACCAGATACACACCACTACCAAGGCACCAGAAATCCTCTGGGGATTCAAGAAAACCTAAGGGATAGTTAGGTGAGGAGGGGAAAAAAGAAAATGGGTAAATAGAAAGAATGAGGAGGTACAAAGTATCTTGGAGCCAAAAGGGCTGAACTTGAAGTTCCCTCTATGCTAGTAATCCCTAAGTACAAGACTTTGACAATTAGGTAAATAATTAGATTAAGGGTTATGATGATGGGCTCTGGAGTCAGAAATGCTTAAACTGAAACCACACCTCTAACTCTTCTTAGCTATGTGGACCTTGAGTAAGTTCAGTTAACTGCTCTCAGCTTCAGTGCGTGCTCGTCTATAAAATGGGAACACCTGTATGTAATTGTTTTGATGGTAAGCGTTAAATGGATATAAATGCTTGAATCAAATTACTCAGTGCTGACACATGTATGTGATTCCCTCATTTTCCTGATTCCCCTCTGCCATCCCTTTTGAACGTGCAGATCCATTCTGCACCAGCCCTCGGAGACCACGATGGTCTTTCTCACTGGCTTGTTCCATGTCCTGATTTCAGTGATTCTCTACAACCTGTTTTTTTTTTTTTTTTTTTTTTTTGATGCCTGCAAGAACTTGATTAGTATGCGAAGGAGTGGCCAGTCCACTCCACACTGCAGCAGGAGCACAGAGCTGAGCAGAAGGCCTTGGGAACCGTGCGATGCATTTCTCAGTGGCAGGCAAAATGAACCCGGGACAAGCTAAGCTTTGCTTCTTTCAAAAACTCCGTCATAAATTAACGTAAAGATGCTCTTTTTCCTCACCAGCCAGAGGACAGGCGTGTTTCAGTAGGCAATTAATCTTGGCTGATCTATATTAAATATTTATCTGCTGAAATGAGCCCAGTGTTGTAGTGGTATTTTTCATTATAGGACTTTATCATTTCCAAAGAGATTTCCATGAGCCGGCTCCCTTGTATATATTAAACCCAAATTTCCTGTGAAATGACACATCTTTCTTGGCAGCGACCTTTCCTCTCTGTAACAAGCTACTGATATGTTGGAATTTACATGGCGATAAACACATTTATTGAGAAAGAGGGAGTGGAGCAATCTTTTATTTGCTTCCCTAATAAAAACCCTGGGGACAGGCTTGAAAAAATGGAACTTTGTCCCCATTTTCAGCAGCACAGGGTGAGGGGACAAGTGGTTGAGATCTGCTCTTGGAAAAGCCCTAAGAAAAGGGAGGGAGAGTTGCTTTGATAAGAGTCATTATAATTCCTTGTATTTGAATTGAGGCTTTTACAGCCATTTCCATTATCTCATTTGAGCCTTACAACCACCCCCCCCGACAAAAGTGAGACTATATCCATTTTTAAAATGAGGCTCCTAAAGCTTCAACATCTTTGCCAAACACAGAGCTAGGGCACAGCTGGTATTGGAACTCAGAGGATGGCTGAGTTAGGTCCTCTTGCCTGTACCACATTGCCTCCCACAGGGGGAAGAGAAAACTGCAGCTTCATCGGATTCTGGCTCTGCGTGTGAAATTGGATATTCAAGTCTCTGGATAGTATGGAATTTGTAAAATCTGAGCATCAACCTTGGTCTAAGCCATGCTCCTAGAAAGCATGGGCTTTCCCAGAGAAAACTAAAGTCAAAAGAAAGCAATGCAGAAAGGAGCAAAAAGGGAAACCCAGATGGAAGGCGAGTGGAGAAAAAGAAGAGAACTGGTGGCAGGCCCCTTCAAAGTTAATGTTTATTTGAATCAGCTGAGGATCTCATTAAAACTATAGATTTGGATTCATTCGGTCTCAGGTGGGACCTGAGAAATTCTGCAATTCCCCAGAGGATTCTGAAACGCACCAGATGCTGCTGCTGGTGGTCCAAGGGCTGCAATTTAAACAGCAAGGTGATATGAAACCACCCTAAGGAGAAAAAGGAGGAATGATAGCGTCAGGTGACAGTATGGTACTTGTGTTAAAAGATCTGAGAGGAGGCCAGGTGTGGTGGCTCCCGCCTGTAATCCCAACACTTTAGGAGGCCGAGGTGGGTGGATCGCCTGAGGTCAAGAGTTCGAGATCAGCCTGGCCAACATGGTGAAACCCCATCTCCACTAAAAATACAAAAATTAGCCAGGTGTGGTGGCCCACGCCTGTAATCCCAGCTACTTAGGAGGCTGAGGCAAGAGAATCAATTGCCTGAACCCGGGAGGCGGAGGTTGCCGTGAGCTGAGATCGTGCCATTGCACTCCAGCCTAGGCAACAGAGCGAGACTCTGTCAAAAAGATCTGAGAGTAGGAACGGTTGTTTAATGTTGTTTAATTTCACCCTCCCCCACCCACCACTTTAAAAAATTCCTTAGGGCAAAATTGTGTGCTTGAAAGTGGCAAGTATTTTAATGATCTTTTGGGTCAGCGATTCTCAAACTTTAACCTGCATCATAATCATCTAGAGGGCTCGCTAAAGCAGATCGTGGGGCTCCACCTACGGTTTCTGAGTCACTGGGTCTGTCTGGGGAAGGGCTGGAGATTTTGCATTTCTAACAAGCTCCTAGGTGATGTGAGGCAGCTGAGGCTGCAATTCCAGGGACGATGAGGACCACTGCTTGTTTCCACCCCTTCATTCTAAAGAAACACCCGAGGAGGCCCAGAAAGAACAAATGATCGCATTTACAACCACAGAGCCGGTGAGAATGCAGATTCAGGCTCCAAGCTCTGTGAACTGCTAGTCTGGTCCTCTTTCTACCTCTCTGTAACTCTGTATCCTTGGTCAAGTCCTGTCATCAATTTCTGCTTTGAAAAGGTTTAAAAGGAATCTAAGAAGTGGTGGTCAGTAAGGGCGATAACTTTGGCAGCTGTGATTAATATAACATTGAAGCGAGAAAGACCCTACCTTCCTCCCAGGGGCATAGAGCTTTTGTGTTTGCGGTACACAGGGAAAAGCGCAACCGTGACAGGTAACCTATCACCGCTCTCTCTCCACTGTGACCAGCTATTACTCTCCCCTTGGTTTCACTCAACATGAAAAACATTATTTCTGGGCAAAATTAAATTTGGGTTTTTTGAAAATAAAAGAACAACATTCTTGTTCCCCAGTCCCCTTCCAGAATCCCTTTCTCTTTCTTTCAAAGGAATGCTCCTGGCATTCCTGCATATTGAATTTTTTAAGGGCTCTTCTGTAACAATAACAGTGGAGATGGGCTTATTTTTCATTGCTACTCTTTTTTAATTTGTTTCCTTTTATCACCCATTTTTGCTTTTCCTCCTTATTACTCTTTTACATTCTTCCCCTGCTCCCTCTATCCTTCTTCTCATTCAGTTCTCCTTTCATCACTGGATGTCAGAGCCAAAAGAGACCTTTAATGATCAGACGCCAACTTCCTTGTTTTCCAGATGGGAATCCAAGGTCCAGAAAGCCTTACCCCTTTTGCTGGATCTTACGGAAGGGATTCCGTGCTACTCATTTGCAGGGCCACAGCTACAACCCAAGTATCCCAGCTCTTTCCTCCTGTAGATTTCATCTACTTTCTGTCTAAGCACCATTCTCAAGTTCAGCACTCTCCCCAACACTGACATCTCATCTACACATAGTAATTCACAGGGAAGGGATGGAGGTGGGTGAGACAAGAATCACTTAGGTAGGGTGAAGGGCCTTGTCAAAACTATTCAAACCCTCAGAGGGTGAGGAGCAATCAACACTTTCAGACTTTGTTGATGGAAACATAAGTTTGTATTTTTGAAAACTCAAGATGCCTATGAGCTATGACTCCATAATTCCACTTTAGGAATCATTTCCAAGAAATACTCACAATGTGTGCAGAGGTACACTTAACAATATTTACTGCAACACCATTTGTAACTAGCCAAGAGGAACAAAACATGAAAACAACCTGAATACCTATCAATAAGGGATTGCTCAAAGAAATTATGGTGCATTCTTGTAATACCGCAAAGCCACTAAAAAGAATGAAAACAATCTATGTGTACTGATCTGGAAAAAAACCATGATATATTGTTGAAATGAAAAATAAAGCAAGTTGCATACACATACACACACATCATGACCTTATTTTTGCTTAAAAATGTTTATAATTCTATATGCATAAATGCTAGATTTATATAAGCATAAGTAAATGCTTATTAATAAATATAAGCATAAGTATAAGCAGAATAATGAATAATTTTGAATATTTTTCCAAAGAGAACATACCCTTCATATTCCCTGACAATGCTGACTTGTTCTCACTCGCCCATAGAGAATCCCATACTACCCTGTGATACCTCTCTTTCTCCGTTCCCTGCTCCTCCCTCCTCCCTCCTCCCTCCTCCCTGCTCCCTGCTTTACTTTTACTCTCTCTGTCTCTCCCACCCTCCCTCCCTTCTTTCTCATACACACTGCCTAAGTGATTTTTGAATGCTTACATCAATGCTAAAAGACCCACAGAGAAGAGAACTGGTTTCCTGGTAGTTCTTCCGCAAAAGCAGGCTGATCGATTGCAGATTGCAACCAGGTCCAACTTTCTGTCCCAAATGACAAATGAAGAGCTCTTAAAAACAGAATAAAATATCCCATATTCAGAAAAGTATCTCTGCCAGGCCAGGCATGAAAGGCAGTGAGCAATGAGAACTGTGTGTAATTCCTGACCCATCCATAGCCTGTCACATTTCTACACTCTCAGAACCAGTGTCAGTAGGGTTTGCTGGACTCCCTGGCTTTGCCCTCCAGGTTCCTCCACCATCTAGCCTAAAGCCCTGATTAACTCCAGCATCTGCCTTTCCTGTACCTCTGGGTGGTGCAGAGAATTTTTCCATTTCCTGGGCACATTGGGCACAATCAAACCTCTGTGGCTTTACCCACATTTCCTCCATCTGTCAAAATCCTAAGCAGTCTTCAAGGCATGTTTGAATGATTCCTGCTCTCAGAAGTCTTCTTTCATACACCCCTGCTCTTTCAGAATTAAATAAATCTCACTTGCTGTATTACTAGAGCAATTATTTAATGTTGCTTTGTACTGAACTGACTTGGGGCCAGTTCTTCACACTAGATTGTTATTGAAGACAGGGAACATGTCTTTTCCTTTGTATACCAAGTGTCTCATACGCAGCGATGTTCAACAAACAAAATAAAGGATGAATGAGGCGGGGACATGATTAGGTGACAAACTGAGTGGTGAGATTCCTGGTTCAGTTAGACCTACTAAGTAATTATTGTTGCATCTCAATTGGGTTTGATTCAACAGCATTTAAAAATACTAGATATTTTGGCTGGGTGCAGTAGCTCACACCTGTAATCCCAGCACTTTGGGAGGCCGAGGCTGGCGGATCACGAGGTCAGGAGATCGAGACCATCCTGGCTAACACAGTGAAACCCCATCTCTATTAAAAATACAAAAAAAAAAAAAACTAGCTGGGTGTGGTGGCAGGTGCCTGTAGTCCCAGCTACTTGGGAGGCTGAGGCAGGAGAATGGTATGAACCTAAGAGACGGAGCTTGCAGTGAGCCGAGATCGCGCCACTGCACTCCAGCCTGGGCGACAGAGCGAGACTCCATCTTAAAAAAAAAAAAAAAAAAAAAAAAACAACAAAAAAAAAACTAGTTATTTCACCCATGTTCTCACTGTCTAAAACTAACTGCATCTTTTCTTTATATGTTGTTGTACATCCATATATCTAACATGAATTTCCTGTATTTCTTGTGAAAGCTAATTTTGTAAACATGTATCTGTGTCGCAGAGAGTTTCTCCCAAGATCATCTACTATTTTCTTTATGCTGGACATTTTATTTTATTGCCATTTTTTTCCAAATTATAACAAAAGATGTTATGATCCTTTTGTGCATATAGCATTTTTCTTCTTTTGAGGTATTTCCTTAGGATAGATTCCCAGGAGAAGGTTATTAGGTCAAAGCATATGATCATTCTTATAGGCCTCATTAATTTTGACCCCAGTAATTCAGAAAGTACACTGATTTGGGCAGGTAGTGAGCTTTCTTTTGCTCTCTCTTTGAAAGGAATATTGTTAAATAATAAGTGGGCATGAACGCAATTTCCAGCATTCCTTTGACAATATTTCATGCAAACATTTTAAGCATGTTTTGTAGGCATATTTTTCTTGCATACAGAATTGACATGCTAATTATGATTTATTTTCATCAGTTCGTTAGTGCAGGCCTTCAGTGATCAACACTTGTTCAGCTAATTTCCACCTTTTTCTACACAATTAATGTGAATGAGGCTTTGGCTACCTCTGAAGGGTTTTCCACGGGTTTCATTTGAGACATGTGTTTGAAGCACCTATTATTTGCTGGGTATTATTTTAAGTGCTGAGGATACAGAGGTAAATAAGATTCAACCCTTTCTCTCAAGGAGCTCAGCTCTCTTAAGGGAGACTGGGCTGTGAACACATGCATCAGGGAGATGGTGGATGAATGGACAGGATGATCTGGAGGCACCTCACAGGGGAACTCTGCATGGCAGGTGCCCTGGCAAAATTCCCGTGTTTAATAACATAGCTGAGTTGAGTTCTAAAGGAGTGGAAGTTTACCAAACTAAGAGTTTAGATAGGGACACAGTTTTCAGTTAATACATCCATTAGGTGATACTTGTTTTCAAATATTAAATTACTCATCCTTTTAATTTATTCAGACTGAACTTTCCCCAGATAGCCTGAGTTCATGTTATTTTATTTCTCTTTTGTGCACAGAGCATTGGGAAGTACCTGAGCAGATCAGAGTTCTCAACTTGGCTCTGTACTTGTTTTACTCTGAGCCCTGGTAAATCAATGTATATCTCATCTCTGTACCTCAGTTTTCTTACCAATAAAATGGAAGCAAAGTACTATATCTGCTTTCTTTTTTGGGATATTTTGGATGCAAAAATCAATTCACAGAAAAATGCTTTAAGTTGTTTTTTGTTTGTTCTGTTGTTGTTGTTGTTTTTGAGATGGAGTCTCGCTCTATTACCATGTTGGAGTGCAGTGGCGCAATCTCGGCTCACTGCAACTTCTGCCTCCCGGATTCAAGCGACTCTCCTGCCTTAGCCTCCTGAGTAGCTGGGACTACAGGCACGCACCACCACACCCAGCTAATTTTTGTATTTTTAGTAGAGATGGGGTTTCACCATGTTGGCCAGAATGGTCTCGATCTCTTGACCTCATGATCCAGCCGCCTTGGCCTCTGAAAGTGCTGGGATTACAGGCGTGAGCCACCGCACCCAGCCGCTTTAAGTTGTTTTAAAAAAAGATGCAAGGTAAATGAATTTGTCTTATTTACTCACTTCTTACAGGGCATCCCTTAGTTCCTAAGTCCCCTTTATCCATCTCTTTGTTTGAATCCCCCTATTGGAGCAGAGTCACAAATAGCATCTATGGAACATGAAAATGGTTCTCTAATAAGCTCTATGTGAGGCCGGAAAACAGTGCCAAGTAAAATCAGCCAACAATCAGTCAGCAAGGCAGCCCTGCCTCTGACTGTGTAGGGAATGGCTGGTTCACTGCTCAGAAAGATTAAGGCTCCAAATGCAGCCAGTACCCTCAGGGCAGTAGGGCTGTGGGAGAGAGGCAGGGAGGCAAAGAGGGGATCCATGGGAGAGCTGGAGCAGGGGCTCCAGGAAGTCAGAGGTTCTGAAAGGGACCTGAGAGATCATCCAGTGCAAATATTGAGTTGTAAACACAGAAGAGTCCCAGAGAAGGGGAAAAACAAGAAACAAGATTTGTCTACCTCATCCAAGTGCTGGAAAGAAAAACAGTAGGGAAAAGACATAGAGTAGAGCCTGATTCAGTATAGATAAGGAATAACTACATAATATTCGATATATGGAGTAATCCATATAAAGAATATTATTCAGTATAGATAAAGAAAAATTCCAATGCTGTAGAGAGTTGCCAGCTACTGGAAGGTTTTCTAAGCAGAGGTAAGGGGGTAACCTCTTTTTCAATATGTCAAACAAGGGGTTTGAGGAATCAGAAAAGAGTGGAAGATAGGATGGACTTCCCAATATTCCTCAATTCCTTCTTCATAGATGCCATACTTACTGCCTGGAGAGATTACTAGATATATTTACATCTCAAGGAGTCCCTTCTTTTTCTAAAATGTTATGACATATTTTGTGCTAGTTCAAGAAATTAGGCACTAACTCTGATGACCAGGCACCTTTTCCCTCAGCATTCACCTGTATTCATCTGCACTACTTAATCGGGGCCTTATAAAGGGCTTTGGCATTTATTTCTAGTTCTGACGTAGTAGGCTTCTCTCTTGTAATCAGTAATGTGCTGGTATATGCTTAGCAACTGTTTCCAATATTTAATAATCATTAATGATGTTCACCCTCCCTCCCCCAAATAAAGCTCTGATAGTTAGTGTTTGCCAATTTCCATGGTGTAAACATCCTCACCAACTTGATGTTCCTAAATGTGGAATTAGGAAGCGAGGAATACATTCAACTTCTATGAGCCCCTAAAAGCTGACTTTGACCAACCAATGCATGGAGTTGTGTTCTCTGCTTCCTTCATGGAGATTTCAAAGCTAATGCATTGGACAAAAGAGGGAAGGAGAAGTGGATAAAAGGATGTGGGCAGAAGGGAAAAATAAAGACAGAAAACTTCAAATACCCTTCAACAGGTGAATAGGTAAAACAACTGTGATGCATCTACACATAGACTACTATAAAATGAATGAACTACTGATAAATTCAACAGCTTGAGCGAATCTCAAAGGCATTATGGTAGGTGAAAGAAGCCAGACTCAAAAGGCTACAAACGCTATGATTTCATTTATATGACTTTCTGAACAAGGCAAAACTATAAGAATGGAGAGCAAAATAGTGGTTTCCAAGGCTGAGGAGGAGGGTTTGATTACAAAAGTAGATTTGGGGATGATGGAGCTGTTCTTTACTCTGATGGTTGTTAATAACACTATGCATTTGTCAAAACTCATGGAACTGTACACTAAAAATTTAAATCAGTTTTATTGTGTGTGAATAATAATAACAATACTAGAAGTAAAGGGGAGTAGAAAGGGAAGATAAAGGAAATTAAGACAAAGAATTTAAATCTGCTTTGGAAGGAAATCATGCAGTATCTACATCATTTAAAATGGATGAATCGTTTGACCCAGCTATGCTGTCTCTCAGTATCTACCCTGGAGAAAACATGCACCAGTATAGTGGGAAGCATGGATGAAGGTACTCATTGCCAGATGATTTGTAAAATAAGAGTGAAAATATTAGAAGCAGGTTGCGTATCCACCGATGGGCTAATGCATAAGTAAGTTGTGGTTTATTGATAGTATAGAATCTTCTGCAGTAATTACAAATAATAAAAAAACTAATTGTATTGATGTTAAAGTTTCTATAAGGAGATTTTGTTAAAAGATACAAAATGATTCATAGAGTAGCATTTCACGTATATATTAAACATACCCACAAAAATAGTTTATATTTTCTAAGAGTACATTTATGCACATATACATGTGAAAAGAAAAATTAGGAAGGTGTTCTCATGATAATGGCAATTACCTATGATTTAAACTTAAAATAACCAAGGGACCGTATTCGCGTATTGCTTCGATAGTTAAACATAAATTAACTGTCGTTAGGAAATATGATATACACTTAAGGGCTTTGTTTTGGATGTATTAAATACTTAAGAAGGTATCCAATTCAGATGACTGTTATAGATATTTCAGGAAAATGAGTCCTCAAGTAAAGATGTTTTGTCTGGCTGCCATGAGGGACAAAAGCATGAAAGAGAGGGAAGAGGGAAGAGAATGAAGAAGAAAAGATAACAGATAAGGAAATGAAGGAGACAAGGAAAAAAGGGAACATGAAAAGAACAGAGAAACTGGAGGAGTGAGGAAAGGATGGGAGAGGAGAGGAACAAAGGGCAGAAGTGAGTGGGTGATCAGATGGGGAGGACAGAGGGAGGATTTCGCTCTTTACTGCTATTTGGGGGTTCTCTTTAAGGAATCCAGGGTTACCTGACACCCTTTCCCAGTTAATAGGCTTGATTTTGATATGCCTGTATCATATACCGTATGAGCCATTAGTAGAGCATGCTTTGTGAAGAGAATAGCTACCAGAGACACACAGCTCATGCTTTGGGATTAATGATCCAGCAGAAACTAGTGAAAACAGCACTATAGGTATTATTGGAGATGTTCTCCTTTTGAGGTTGTAGGAGAGCTTATAGTATGGATGGACTTGGTCCCAAGCATCCAATATGTTGCACTGGAGTTACCTGACAGTGTGTCCATCTCAGGATTAATCTTGGAGAGTCCATCATATTAAGACTGTACACGAAACCTCCCCAGCTGTCTTCTTAGAACCTTGAAATCACTGAAGGTAATCAGTTGGGACTATATATTACCTATATAGTCCTATTGGGCTCAGCACACATTTTATGAGCATCAACTGTGTGCTGGTCACTGTGATGGACAGTGTCAAAGGGACAGAGATAAACAGAATAAGGTTATACCCTTAAAGGTGCAAGTTCATAGTCTTGTGGGAGTTGGGAATATATGTGTACAAGGTAGGGCAAAATAGCAAAGACTTCAGAGATGATTTGATGTTAACAAACTACAGTGTTTCCTGGTTGATTACAAGAATTCCTATTCATTTGAAGATGGGCTTTTATAAGCCCATATATTAAAACAAAAATAGATACATTTTCTCTTTTAGATATGCATTATGAACTCCAGCCATTGGGAATCAAGTAACTCAATGGTTCAGGTACCCAAAGTCTAGAGTCAGACAGAATTGGGTTCAAATCCAAGCTCTGGTTTTACTTATGATTGACCTGTGGCAAACCACATTCCTATCTAAGCCTCAGTTTCTTAATTTATAAATGGAGATGTGATTTAGTCTACAGGGTTATTATAAGCATTAAATAATGTTAACATTATACATTAAATAATGTACACACTACATATATAGTATATATATATTGGGTATATCTATTGTATATATCATATATGTGTATATACACATATATCTCTAACTATAACTTAATTAGAAGATCCTCCAAGCCAAGTGCTGCATTTACTCTCTGTGACTTGAAGCCATCCCTTGATGCTTTAGGGTTCTGATAATGTCACTAACTTCTCTGTGCTTCAGTTTTCTAATTTTAGAATGGGTATGAGAGTGATTCTGTGCATATTTTCTTATTTGGTCTCTGGGGCTGACCTGTGAAGTAGACAGAGCTGTTAGAATCATTTCCATTCTACAAATAAGGACACTGGTGCACAGCAAGTTAGCGAGACTTTCCCAGGGTTGCCCAGCAGAAGAATGTGTGTTCCTCCAGCTCTTCTAATGGTCTCTTCCAAATCAGGGCCAGCTGGGGCTTAGTCCAGTGAAATGAATTCAGATTCATTGGCAGAAGCATACAGGCTTTCAAAGGTTCTCTGTAATCTCACCCAAATCCATTTGTTAGTCACCCTAGAGGAATCATTTAACTCTGTTCACTCTTCATTTTGTTTTTTCTACTACAGTTTGCTTCTCCCTCATAGGTCCTCACACCCCAGGGTCCTGTTTTCCAGGGCTGGATCACTTAAGGCCAGCAAAGGGATGCTGGGTTCCCCTTCTCCTCTCCTTTCATGTGATGAACTCTATATTTCTCTGAGCTAGGAAACAACTGCCATTTAGAGAGCATAGCCAGTGGGTGGGAGGAGACGAGGACAACAAAGGTTTCCTTGGCTGGGCAACCTGGAGAATGACTCAGGATAAACAAAATAGGATTGACTCAGTGAAGTAAGGCTGCCAATTGCATTCACTCTCCACATTTAGCTTCCTAACCTGCTACAATCTGTATCTTTGTCTAGGCATCCAGAATAATCTCATTTGAGTTTGCATTTTTATAATCAGCTTCAACTTATGCCAGGTTCTGAAAATACAGAGGTAGAGGTGACCTGTCCTTGAGAAGCTCAACATCTAGTAGGAAAATCAGCCAAGGATAAACAGAATGAAGTAGTTGTAAAGAGATTTGATCTAGCTGGGTGAACGTGGACAAGGAACATAACCTCTCTGAACCTGATACTTTTGCATCTTGGCTTTACTAATACCTATCCCAACCCTTGTGGTTGGAATGGTTGAGTGAGATAATAATTAAAACCCGCGGCTCTGAGTAGGTACTCAACAATTGGTATCTACTAATGAGTACTAATGAGATCATCATGAAGGAATGATTCAGGCTAAAGAGGCAGTGTGAATACTGGAAATCTGGAAGGCTTCCTGGAGGGAAGAAGCATTGTGCTGGGCTTTGCAGTTTGAATTAGACTAAGTGAGCTGATCCTTGCATGCTTTCTTCATCTCTCCCTACCCCCACTCCATGTAGTTTTGAGCCAGCCTCCCTGCCTTGCTCACGTTGCTCCCACCCAAATCATTTTTTTCAACCCTTTTTCTTTACTGACTCAAATCCTCATAACCCCTAAAACCCAGCCGAGATTCTGCCCATCTGGGTGCCTCTGGCCTCATTTTGGATTCAGACTGAGAATCACCCAGGGTTCACAGTCACTTGGCTCTCCAATTCTTCCAAAAATTATAGTATGTACCGTAAAGGACCTCAGGGATATTATTCAAACTTTTGATTGTACAGATGGAGAATCCAAGGCCCAGGGAGGTGAAACAGCTTGCCCAAATTTAAAAAACACTTTGGTGACAGAGCCAGGAATAGATCCTGGTTTCATTCTGTTTCCTGCTTTTTTGAGTTTTGTCTCCTGATGCGGATACTACATTTCTAGAATTCAGTGCTATTGGTTTCTTATTCCTGTGCAGTGGATTATGACAGCACCCAGAACTGTGTGCAGGAAACATCAGGGCCCCGAAGCCCTGGCTCCTGGCCTGATTTCAGCACTTGTTGTTGGAGGGGACTAGGAATGGGGCTTTTGGCTCTGCAGGAATTCTATGTGTACTTTCTCCTAGGCCCACATTCTCTGGTCTAAGAACTACCTCTAAGGACAAGGACCTACACAAGACTTAGCTCAAATTACTTTCAATCAATATAGGACACAAATTCAGGCTACCCTGAGTTATCAAATGGATAACAGAGAGAGCTAGTACAGGAAAAACTTCCATGGAAAAGTGTCAGTCTCTGCGATGTGGCTGCTGGGGCCAGTTTGGCCAGCAGGGAAGCGAGTCTTTTCATGGTTGCTGCTGCAGCAGGAAATGGTGTGGAAATAAAATGCCTGGAAGCAGCAAGCTCAACACACACAGAGTCCACGTTCCCCTTCTCCTGACCTCACTGTCCAGGCTGTACTTAGGTAGCTGGCTTTTCTTCTCTTTGGAGCTAGCTTGTTAGGACTTTCAATTGGTGCCCCTGAGGCATTCTTCCCAGCATTCTAGGGGATAGCAGTTTTGTTGTCTGCTCTTATGAATTCAGCTTTGGTCTCTCTTACTTTCATTTCAATATGGATGTGCAGGTCACCTACCTCAACTAGATATTTTGAAGTTCATCATCTTTAAAAAATAATTTCCTGCCGGGCGCAGTGGCTCACGCCTGTAATCCCAGCACTTTGGGAGGCCGAGGCAGGTGGATCATCTGAGGTGAGGAGTTTGAGACCAGCCTGGCCAAAATGGTGAAACCCTGTCTCTACTAAAAATACAAAAATTAGCCGGTCGTGGTGGCGTGCACCTGCTACTACATCCTAGCTTCTCAGGAGGCTGAGGCACAAGAATTGCTTGAACCCGAGAGGCGGAGGTTGCAGTGAGCCAAGATCGTGCCACTGCACTCCAGCCTGAGTGACAGGCTGTTTTTTTTTTTGTCTCAAAAAAGTAAATAAATAAATAATTTTTCCCACTTTTTTTTGTGAAAAGCATTTCAAAATAGTTTCAAAAAATTTTTAAAAGGGGAAACAAGATTATGCCTGTAATCCTACCACTTTGGGAGGCTGGGGCAGGAAGATTGCTTGAGGCTAGGTGGGACCAGCCTGAGCAACATGGCAAGACCCCTGTCTCTATGTATTAAAAAGAAAAAAAAAATGGTAGTTTCAGTATGCTCTCAAATTCTCTCCAGAAATAAATTTGCACGTGTTTGTGTGTTTAAAAAAAAAAATGAAAAAAGACAAAGAAGTGGCGAATCAACAGTTATGTACTGTTTACCTAGATTTGCCAATCACGAATGTTTTGCCACATCTACTTTCTCCCTCTTTCTCTCTTTTTTCCTAGCTCTCCTTAATTTTTCTCTCTCTTTTGTCCAAAAAGAATGAAAAATATGTTGTAGACATCATGTCACTTCCCCTGTAATATTTTGGCATGTTTCTTCTAAGAATGAGGACATGTATAAACAATAAATAAATGAATTTATTATATAAATAATACATTCTCCTATAAATAATAAATACATTTCACAATAAATACATAATCAGGCCATTAAAATCTCTAAGAAAATTAATCAATGATAGTTGCATAATATAATCTAATACCCAGTAGCCTCAATATTCTCTAAAATTCTTTCATCATTGTTTTTCCTTTCCAGGGTCAAATCAAAGGACACATATTGATTTTTTTTTTTTTTTTTTTTGGTCCTTCTGGTCTCTTCTGCCCAGCGTCCCTCTTTCCATCATTCTCTCTCACTATTTACACTCATCGTTTTCCCCTGTACTCATCTTGATGGTTTCTGAATTGTTCTTATACCTCATGTTTCTGTTCACCTATGAGCTATTCCCTTTGCCTAAAATACTTCCTTTTCTTCTATGCTCCTGGCTTAACCATTTCATCAGTTATCAGCTCAAATCTTACTTCTTCCAGGAAGCTTTTAGTGAAACACCTAGATTAGGTCAGATGCTACAACTATGTACTCCCATTTCCCTCTTTATTTTGCAACCAAAAACCTTATCATATTGTAATACAATTTATTTCTTATAATTATTTATTTCTTATACTTACTCTATTTTCCTGCTAGACTGTAAATACTCTGAGGCAGAAACTGTGCCCATTTTCCCCCATCCATTTCAACACCAGTCTCTAGTTCAGATTCTGGTGAATAGTAGGCATATCATATTCATTGGATGAATAAATCTTTTTGGAAAGTGAATGGGAATGTCAATAATATTTCTTCTTTACATTTTTCTCCCCAAATCTAGATTTGTAAACTCAACTGCACACTGGACATGTTCGCTTGGATGTCTTACTTCTCAAGTATATTGTGTATAAACCTGTAATTCTGACTACCCCTTTCATTGTCAGCTAAATCTGTCTTATCTGCTGCCCTCCCTATCTCAGCTAATGGAAGATTCATATTTCCAGTTGCTCAAGTCAAAACCTTTTACTCTTCCTTGATTCCCCATGTTTTCTCACACTTCATGTCTAATCCATTAGGAAAGCCTAATTTTACTCCCTTGAAAATACAAACCCAGAATCTGGCCACCTCTTCTCTCCTCTCTTGCTACTCCCCTAATTCAAGCTACTGTCCTTAATCTCCTTGATTACCAGAATAGCCTCCTGTATAATCTTACTGCTTTTAAGTGTGCCTGTCCACATTCTACTCTCAACATGGGGTGATCTTTGTAAACATAAGTCAGATTGTCTGACTCATTTAACTAAATGCCCTGCAAATGGCTTCCATTTATTTCATAGCAAAACCCGACATCCTTACAGTAGTGAGTGAGGTCCAGCATGGTCAGTCCCTTGTTTTCTCCCTGACATTACCCCCTATTACTCCTTGCCCCTCCCTCACCACTCTCTAGTTATCAGGTCTCCTGATGTCTCCTCTGCTTGGAAAGCTCTTTCACCAAGTGTCAACTTAGCTCACTCCCCTACCTCCTCCAAGTGTTTACTCAAATGTCACCTTCTCCATGAGACCAACCCTGACTATCCCACTTAACATTGCATCCCCTTCTGCCAGTACTTCCAATCTCCCCTTCTCTGTTCCACCTTTTCTTTTTTCCATAATACATAACACTTTCTAATTTACTTGTTTAAAATATTTATTGTTTATCTCTTTCTGCTAGAAAAGAAGTCTCATAAAGAAGGACCTGTGATTTTTTTTATTAATGTATCTCAAGTGTTTGGAATAGTGTCTAGTTCTTAATAAATATTTGCTAAAGAATGTTTGCCTGAATGAATGAATGAATGAATGAAATATTGAATGAATGAATGAATCATGTGAAAGCAAGTTCAAAATTTATATAAACCTCCTGGCTCCTCTGCTTTTTGGCTCAGTGACCTTGTTCAAGTCATGTCACCTGTGGAGCTTCAGTTTCTACATTTTAAAAACAGATAAATAAAAATCTCTACCACATAAGGCAGCCTTGAGGATTAAACTAAGGTATTTGACATGTGCTTTGTAAACTAGAAGGCACTGAATAAATGTTAGTTTTAAACAGGGGTGGGGGTAGAAAGACCAAAAAGGAAAGAAACCGTGGAGTAAGAGTGACCAGCAGGGGATCATATGGGCAAACTCTCACAATCCCAATGCAAGCACTGGAGGGGATAAGACCTAGTAAAAATGAAGTGGAAGAAATTCAGGCTAAAAACGCTTCATGTCCCTGAGGAAGGGGAGGGTGAATCATTCCACGAGCATTTACAAGGAATCTAGAAATTGCAAGTTCCTGCACTCAACGGGAGTTGAACTGGTATTGATAATTTCACAGTGTTTGAAAAGGACAAAGCCCATGTGTAAAAATAATAGTAATTTAGGGTCACGAGAAGTTCAGAAGTCTGCTTTGGGAGTGCCAAGGAGACAGGGATAATGATTATAAGGTAGTACTCACCATTTATGAGCACCTCTATGTGGCCAGCACTTTACACATTATCTCTAACAGGAAGCCTGTGGAGGAAGGATCTTTAGAGCCCTCACTGTGCAGGAAACAAACTCAGAGAATTTATGTGACCACTGCAAAGTCACACAGCTGTAAGAAGCATATTTAGGACTTGAACCTTATTCTGACTTGATTTGCAGGTGTATCCTTTTTCAACTACATTTTAGTGCCTTTCATGTTTTGTGTTGAGTTGGAAGTCTTAGGGAAGTTTCCACACAAGAAGTATTTTGGTCTTGTTGGATGGGAGTTGGACAGGTGATTTCTTTTTTTATGTGTTCAACAAATATTTATTGAGCACCTACTAAGTGCTGGACACAGTTAATAGGTTTTTGTGATGAGCCGTGCAATAAATAAGACAATGTACTTGTCCTACTGGAGTTTGTATTGTAGGGAATAAAGGGCTGAGGCCTGGAGAATAGGTGGAGAAAAGAAATAAGGTTTAAACAAATGAATGAGATAAATCTAGGCAGTGACACAATTGCCACAGATAAATAAAAATCAGGTAATAGGAAGATGTCTAGTTTAGCTTTGGTGGCCAAAGACTGCTTCTCTAAGCTGGTTGCCTTGAGCTTTCATGGTGCCAGGCAGCATGGTAGAGATCTTAGCGCTGTGTGTTCCCTGCAAGCTACCAAGGTATGAGAGTCAACCCATCCCTGCCTCTTTGAGGGCTGAAAAACACCACTTTGGGTAGAGATCAATTAATGGAGGATGGTAGAGGGTGAAGTTGGAGAAATAAACAGAGGCCAGTCCATATCAGCTATGGTAGACAGTTTTGATTTTATACTAAAACACTTTTATCTATCTATCTATCTATCTATCTATCTATCTATTTATTTTTGAGACAGAGTCTCACTCTGTCACCCAGGCTGGAGTGCAGTGGTGTGATCTTGGCTCACTGCAACCACCACCTTCCGGGTACAAGCGATTCTCTGGCCTCAGCCTCCTGAGTAGCTGAGATTACAGGCATGTGCCATCACGCCCAGCTAATTTTTGTATTTTTAGTAGAGACGGGGTTTCGCCATGTTGGCCAGGCTGGTCTCAAACTCCTGACCCCGGGTGATCTGCCTGCCTCGACCTCCCGAAGTGCTGGGATTACAGGTATGAGCCACTGCACCTGACCTAACTGAAACACTTTCTTTACTCAACTTCTCTCTCATTCATCTTTGTCCACTAGGATAGCCTTCTCAGTGTCATTGCTGGATTCTTCTCTTTTCAGTCTCTAGATATTGGTGCACCCACAGCCTCAGTCCTTCGGCCTCTTCTCTATCTATGCCTATGGTTTCATGCTCTCATCTGTTCTCCTGGTGTTATAGAATTTACCCTGACAATTCACATTTATGTTGTCAATCTAGACAAATCCTCTAAACTCCAGACCTATATCCCTGACTATTTAATAGCTTTATTTATTTATTTTTATTTATTTATTTTTTTGAGATGGAGTTTCACTCTTGTTGCCCAGAGTAGAGTGCAATGGTGTGGTCTTGGCTCACTGCAACTTCCGCCTCCTGGGTTCAAGCGATTCTCCTGCCTCAGCCTTTCAAGTAGCTGGGATTACAGGCACCCACCACCACGCCTGGCTAATTTTTGTATTTTTAGTAGAGATGGGGTTTCGCCATGTTGACCAGGCTGTTCTTGAACTCCTGACCTCAGGTGATCCGCCCACCTCGGGCTCCCAGAGTTCTGGGATTTCAGGTGTGAGCTACCGCGCCTGGCCTTTAATAGCCTTCTTAAATGTATCACGTCAACGTCTGGATTCTTGGTTGCTTCTTCAAATGTGTGGCTCTACCAGTGTTTCCATTTTCACTGAATGGCATCACTGTTGATCCAGATATTTGAACCCCAAGCAAGTAAGTATCCATGATTCTTCTTTTTCTTTCATATTCCACATCGGCAAATCCTATAAACTCTCCTTAGAAACATTATATTTTATGCCATAAATATGTACAATTATTATGTGTCAATTAAAATCAAAAGAAAAGAAAATGCATTCCTGGTGTATCTACTTACTGCCCTCATCCAGGCCACTCCCTGCTTTTATCTGGATCACTGCAGTGACCGCCTAGTGGCATCCCCGCTTCTGATTTTGTCCTCCCCTGCCTTCAGGTCTTCTCTACACAGTAGCCGGAGTGATCTTTCTGAAACCCAGCTCAGATTCTGGCACATTATAAAAACCTCTATAGTGGCTTTTCATCTCACTTAATACAAAATCTAAAGTCCTCCTATTCAGCCTTAAAAAAGAAAGAAATTCTTTAATTTGCAGCAACATGGATGGAACCGGAGAACATTATGCTAAGTGAAATAAGCACAGGCGCAGAAAGACAAATATTGCATATTTCACTTACACGTGGAAGCTAGAACAATTGAATTCATAGAAGCAGAGAGTAGAATGGTGGTTACCAGAGACTGAGGGTGGGAGAAATGAGGTGATGGTCAAAGGATGCAAAGCTTCAGTTACATCTGAGACTTAAATTTTGAGATCTGTTTCACATAATTAATGATTATGTGTTTCACATAATTAATGATTGAGTACTGTACATTTTAATACTGTTAAAGGAATAAATTAAAAATGTTCTTATCACAAAATAATGTTAAATATTCGAGGTTTTGGGTATATTCATTAGCTTGATTTGAGCATTCCACATTGTATTAAATAATCGTAACGTCACTTTCTGTCCTACAATTTGTACCCTATAATTTGTCAATATAAAATGATAACAATAAAGTCTTCATCGTGGCCTACCAGGACCTCCTTCGTGTGGCCTCTGCTCCCTCTCTCTACCTCTCCAAATTGGCCTTCTTATCATTTTTCAAACATTCTACATTCACTCACAGCATGGGACATTTTACAGTTGCTCCTCCCTTTGCCTGGAACAGATTGCTGCCTCTAAGTCTCCCTCTGGTTGTATTTATCCTCCTTGAGGAACATGGGACCTCCCTTCCTTGTCACTGTCTGTCCCCTGAACTTGCTCTATTTTTTCCTTGAGACTTACCATGTCTGGCATTTCATTGTATCTGCATTGGCATGTTTATTATCTGGTTCTCCCACTAGAAGGTAAATTCAAAAAGAACAACAATTTGCCTGTCCTAGTCACTGTCTTATCACTTGGCATTTAGAAGAGTACCATAAACACTGGTTGAAAAGAAGGGAACAACAGACACTGGGACCTACTTGAAGGAGGAGGGAGGGAGGGAGGAGGTTGAGGATTGAAAAACTACCTATGGGGTACTATGCTTATTACCTGGGTGGCAAAATAATCTGTACACCAAACCCTCGTGACACACAATTTGCCTATATGAACAAACCTGCACATGGACACTTGAGCCTAAAATAAAAGTTAAAAAAAAAAAGGTACTGATTGAAAGAATGAATAGGAAGTCATGGGGTCAACTGAGTTTGAGAGAGACATGGTTATTCTTTCTTCGATGATTTGAGGACTGATTTTTGTTTGTTTGTTTGTTTTTGGTAATTGAGACAGAGTCTTGCTCTGTCACCCAAGCTGGAGTGCAATGGCGTGATCTCCGCTCACTGCAACCTCTGCCTCCTGGGTTCAAGTGATTCTCCCACCTTAGCCTCCTGAGTAACTAGGATTACAGGCACCCGACACCACACCCAGCTATTTTTTTTTTTTTTTTTTTTTGTATTTTTAGTAGAGACGGGGTTTTGCCATGTTGACCAGGCTGGTCTCGAACTTCTGACCTCAAGTGATCTCCTAGCTTTGGCCTCCCAAAGTGCTGGGATTACAGGTATGAGCCACCATGCCTGGCCTTGAGGACTGATTATATGCAAACCCTGAGCTAGGTGTTAAGAATATCCCAAACAAGCTACAACTTTTCCATTCTCATGCAGGACACATCCTGTAGCAGTGACAAAGAGAAGTAAGCAGGCAATTTTAGTTCAGGGTGATACCTACTTTGAGGAAGTGCAAGGTGATATTGGTGAGTAAGATGAACCTGAGAGAGTAGGGAATGAGTTTTTCCAGTACAGAAAACTGCATGTGGGTAAGATAACTTGGAAGTTAGAGTGTGTTTGTACATTTGGATGGAGCATAACAACAAAAGTAAAACAGGAGACAGCACAGATAGTGTCCTATTCAGTGTTTAGATATCAGGGCTGGCTGGGTGCGGTGGCTCACGCCTGTGATCCCAGCACTTTGGGAGGCCCAGGCGGGCGGATTACTAGGTCAGGAATTCAAGACCAGCCTGGCCAAGATGGTGAAATCCCATCTCTACTAAAAATACAAAAAAATTAGCCTGGCATGGTGGTGGGTGCCTGTAATCCCATCTACTCAGGAGGCTGAGGCAGAGAATTGCTTGAACCCTGGAGGTGGAGGTTGCAGTGAGCTGAGGTGGAGCCACTGCACTCCAGCCTGGGTGACAAGCAACACTCCGTCTCAAAACAAAAAAAAACAAAAAAACATCAGGGCTACATTTTTAATAGTGGCTAGTTTCTGAAAGTTCATATAAATGTAAGAAAAAGGTGAATGTGGGTGATGCTAATTGTGAATAGTTTCACAGAGCAATATAAAGTGACTGGGATGAGGACAGGGCAATGAGGAAGGAGCTGGGAATTTGAACATAAGGCATCTTGAATATAAATCGAGAGAGTTTCCTATTTGTCTCATAGACAGTGGGGTTCATTGACTGCTTCCCAAAAAGGTGGAGGAGGTGGCATGAGCCAACTCACACTTTGAGAAGATAACTCTGGCTGTCATATTTAAGAAGAATTGTAAGGTTGTCAAGGTAGAAGCAGAGGGACCAGGTGGGTGGCATTTGTACTTCTGTGTGTCTTGGCAAAGAACCTTGTTTTGTTTAATCCCATTAAGACTTCTTTCCTGCAGATCTCTGGCCTTACCCGACATGCTACTGCTTGGAAAGGGGAAAAAATGAACGCACTAAGGTGTTAAGGATTAATTCCAAAATTCCTCACTTCTGAGGATTTAATTGCCACCTCTACCTACGCATGAAACAGGGTGAAGTAATAAATAGAAACAGGAAGTCACTGAAGACTTAGGCAATTTGGAAACAGAGTCCTAAGGTAACTTGCCAGATTCCAGGGGCTCTGTATTGGCAGTGAAACAATCTGATTGTGGGAAGTGCCTAAGAACATGAGTTTCTTAGTGCTGGAAAGGAGAGAAGATCCATTCATAAGCCCATTTGTATTGCCTTCATTTATTTAAGAATTGTTGACCGGGCGCTGTGGCTCACGCCTGTAATCTCAGCACTTTGGGAGGCTGAGGCGGGTGGATCACAAGGTCAGGAGATCGAGACCATCCTGGCTAACACCGTGAAACCCCATCTCTACTAAAAATACAAAAAATGCCAGACGTGGTAGTGGGCACCTGTAGTCCCAGCTACTCGGGAGGCTGAGGCAGGAGAATGGCGTGAACCTAGGAGGCGGAGCTTGCAGTGAGCAGAGATCACGCCACTGCACTCCAGCCTGGGTGACAAAGTGAGACTCCATCTCAAAAAAAAAAAAAAAAAAAAAAGAATTGTTTACTGGGTATTTTATAAGTTCCAGGCAATGTACTTAGAGATGAGAAAAATAGATACAGTCCCTGTCCAACAGAGATAACTGTCTAGTGGAGAGTGAGGACAATAAAATCATTGCCAGCTGGTCTGGGGGAGCCTGAGGCTGAGCTAGTTGGGAGAGTCAACTAAAGTGCCCTGTGGAAGTGACCTCCAAGCCCAGGCCCAGCACTTTGAGAAGTTGTTTATCAGGGGAGAATGGAGGAGAAGATTGTCCAAAGCAGAGGAGACCTCAGAGGCACTTCAGTCCTGAAGTTCTTAGTGTCACTCTGTAGAAGAGTCGCTTGGGAGCTTGTTAAAAAGGCAGGCAAAGACTCTGGCCTGCTAAGTTTTGACTAAGCTCTCGTTTCTGTGTTTTAACATGGATTCTCACCAAATTCTGATGCGGGTGGCTGACCTCACGTCAAAATAACACAGATGGTGTCTGTGTCTGATAGTTCTCAAACTGTGTCCCTGGCCTGAAGGGCAGGATGGTGAGGGGAGAGGCAGGGGTCTGCGTTCATCGCTATCCCCTGAGAAGTTCTACTTATTATGTAGTTTACTTATTTTGCAAAATATTTATTGGAATGTTATTATTTGTACTTCCTCCGGCAAAATGTACATTCTTTGTCTGTAGTGTTTACTCCTGTGGTCCTAGCACCTAACATAGAGATAAGATCTTACCCCCAAAATTATTTGAAAGGATATATTAATAAATCAAATGTTTCAAGTCTAAGTAAAAGCATGAAGGCCACTAATCCACTCCAACTGTTCATTTTACAGATGAGTAAATTGAAACAAAGAGGAATCATTATTTGTCTAAGGTTGTCCAGGTTATTATGTTAGAGTAGAGGGCTCACTTATATGCCTGTGCCCACAGTCCGGTGTTGGTTCCTCCAAGTCCAATTTCAGCCTTTTTTTTTGAGTCGGAATCTCACTCTGTCGCCCAGGCTGGAGTGCAGGCATGATCTCGGCTCACTGCAACCTCTGCCTCCTGGGTTCAAGCAATTCTCCTGCCTCAGCCTCCTGAGTAGCTGGGATTACAGGCATCTACCACCACACCCGGCAATTTATTTTTATTTTATTTTTATTTTTAGTAGAGACAGGGCTTCACCATATTGACCAGGCTGGTCTTGAACCCCTGACCTCATGATCCACCCACCTCGACCTCCCAAAGTGCTGGGATTACAGGTGTAAGCCACCGCGCCTGGCCTCAGCTTTTAAGGAGGACAAAATATTGGCAGAATCTTGCTTAAAATACAGGAAGTAAGTAAGAAATATGATGCAGTTTAAGAAGAACTTATATAAATTCATAGACTTGGGTCTCATAATGGGCAATTAGCTTGCTAGAGAGATTTTTGGGTTGAAAGCAATCCTAAACCATATGTGGCATGCACATAGTGTCATAGAGATAGTTAAACCCGGAATCTTTGAGCTTAAGTTGCTTCATCTGTAAAATGAAAATAACCACAACCAGCTCCCGGGGTGCTTGTGTTATGAGTATTCATGCAAAGTGCCTGGCCCATATATAGGTGACCAACATATATTTATGCTTAAGCATATGGACCTGGAAAATCAAACATGTCCAACATTGGAAAAGAGATATTATTTATCTCCAAGTCTACTAGGGGTTTAGGCAGTAAATACATGCAGGAGGGAGGGAGAGAGAGAGAGAGAGAGAGGAAGAGAAGAAGGAGGAGGGAAAGAGAGGAAAAGAGAATAGAGGAGAAAGAAAGAAGAAAGAATAAACGAAGGAAGAAAGGAAAGGGAGGGAGGAAGGAAGGAAGGAAAGAAGGAAGAGAGAGAAAGAAAGAAAAGGAAGTAGAAAAGAGTATTATTCTTCCTTCTGGAAAAGACCATGTGAGCTTGCAGAAATACCATGTTGGTTGTTGGCAGTGGCCTTTTGTAGGATATTGCCATCAAATACCTTATGCTCAAGAGGAATGGTAGTCATGTGTGGAGACAGGAAAAAAGAGGAACTGAGGACAATTTGATGGAGAGAAACCATTTTTATGTGCTTTAGTAGAAAGAACAGAATTAAAATTCAGACTTTGGGAGTAGCTCTGGGATAAAACAGGAAACTGGCATTTCTCAGTGTGTTTTGGAGTACTGTCCAATGAACTGAGAGCTGGAAAAACCTAAATAGGCAATCCCTACCATAACTTACCAATCATCTTGGTGCCTATGTGAGACTGACACGTGTCTATGGCCACAGCGATGACTAATTTTTGACTGAAAGATGTCCAGTTCACCTGGGTATCCAGAAGACAGTTCCTAATGTTCCATAAACATTTTTACTTTTCTGAAACTCATAGCATTTCCTAGTAAGTACGGACAACAATAACACTTTCCAACCGCCTGTTGGATTCTGAATCCCTCCTATAAGCATCTCTGTCAATCAGTTATGCAAACTCTGCTTCAGTATCTTCAAAAACAGGGACCCCTCTACTTCCCAGAGCAGCTTGTTCTATTCTGATCAGTTCTGACAGTCAGCAAGGACTTGCTTTATTGAGTGTAATTTTGAGAGTATTGAGAATATTTTAAATTAAATTATTATTTAATAATTGCTGTCAATTATTCCCAGTCATTCCAGTTTTAACCCTCAGAGCCATGTTTTCATGACATTTACAACTCATCAGATCCTACCAACTAGGAAAATTGATGATGCTTTCCTTCTTATGATGCTTTGGTAATCAAATCAAATATCTCTAAGAATACTTTAGACGACCCCCGTCCCATCATTTTTCTATTATCATTGAGTATACTAAATCAATTACCTTGTTTAATCGTCAAATTATAAATGCCACTTAAAACGTTTATTTTCTTAACTCAGATGTGACCTGGGCAGTTTTTATCAGTTTCTTCCAGTGTATATATTTAAATAATGAGTGTGTTATTCAGGTTTAAAAGTTCTCCAAGAAGGCTATGTGGGTAAAAATCCCTGTTTTCTAATTTGCTTCAGCCCAGTAGTTTTCAAACATTTTGGGAGCAAGAGAATACTTTTGTCAAAACAAAACAAACAAATCACTGATCTGTCTATCTCTGTCAGTGGTAGTACAATATACCAATCTTTGATCATCCTTGATTATTTCCTTAAAATATATTATTTGATGTCCGGGTCAATGAGATAAAACAGGATTAGCAAACTGTCTATAAAGGGTGAGGCAGTAAATATTTTAGACTTTGTGGGCCTTCTGGTCTCTGTTGCAGCTACTCAACTCTGCCACTGTAGTGCAAGAGCACCCACAGAATATACAGCACATAAGTAGAGAAGTGTGATAGTTTTCCAATAAAAACTTATTTGCGAAACGGACAGTGGGACACATTTGGTCTTGGGCCCATAGTTTGGTGCCTTGTGAGTTAATCTTTAAAGATGTTAGTGCATTGTGGTTAAGTAAAGTATGGTTTTAGATCCCTGGTTCTTGATATAGAGCCAGATATTCAGTGAATATAACTGACTGAATTAATAGAAGAAAAAGATATTTCTTAACTAGTTTTGAACAGGGACAGGGAATATTTCTTTATAGGAAAATGACGAAGGGTCTAGCTGAGAATGTGGATTTGGGGGAGGCTCTGAGATGGCAGCATGCTCACTAATCCTAAAATATCTTAACAAGAAAGAAATTGACAATTAAATGCAGTATTACTTGCCGGGAAAAAAGTTGTTCATTTTTCTTCTTAAACAAAGCACTGTGGCAGAGGGAATTAAGCAGAGACCTGGTGTGCGAGACCTGGATTTTAAAACCAGCTCTTATACTGACAGCTGTGCATCTTTGAGAGAATTATCTCCTCTTTCAGAGTCCCTGTGTTTCCATCTAAAATTTAAGGCAGTGACAAAGACACTCTTTGTGGTCCCTTGGAGCTTTCAAATTTTGTGATCTGAAAGGAAAAAATTCATATAATTGCAATGTTTAATAGGATTTATGATAATTGGAAAATAATTGCCATTCCAAACTTTTATTAATCTATATTTAGTTATGAGTCACACTTTCACAATAGATGCTTTGGAAATAAGCAAAGAGACAAATTGAGTCAACAGAATTTTAAATATTTTATTTATATGCAGTTTGTGTAATCCCTGGAGCCCGTAGGCATATTAAGATCATTTAAAATATCCATTAAAAGTTATGTGTTATACAACAAACTCTCCTTTTAGAACGCCTTGCCACAGGATACGTAGCTAACATTTATTGAGTAGCTACTACTGCCAGATTAATTGCATTCATTATGTTTAATCCTTCCAGCAATGCTGCAAGGTAAATACTAATATTCCTATTGCACTGATAAAGAAGCTCAGAGATGCTGAGGGATTTGCAAATGTTCACTCGGCTAATGAGTGGCTTTATTGTAGGATTCAGAGCCAGACCAGGCCGACCGTAAAGTCTGTGCTCATCCCACGGTACCAGAATGTCTTTGCGAACACGGTACCAGAATGTCTTTGCGAAAGGACCTGTTTTGCATCCTCTTTCCAGGTGCTCAATGGAATGAGCATTTGCTTTCCTTGATGTCCTCTATTTTGTTTTTCAGTAGAGCATTGCAGGGACTCCTGGCAGGGTGGGTTGCCAGAGTCAATGACTTCCCCCATTCACATGGGGGACACCAGAATGGGCAGATGAGTAGAGAATAGGAAGAAACAAGGAAGATCCCAGACTGAGAATCACAGAACCTGAATTTCTGTCCCAGCTCTGGTGCAGATTTTCCAAGTGGCCTTCACTGCTCTGGGCCTCGGTTTCCTCCACTTGTGATGGGGATGATCATACTCCCCAGCTTCCAGGTTGTTGGGAGAATAATGTGCAGGCTGACAGAGATTTGTAAAGGACCAAGTGCATGACAGACCCCACAAAGTCAAGAAAATGGATCAGAGTAGAGAACACGGAATCTAAGATGAGGAACTGATTTCCTAGTCCCTCTTGCCACCAATGGTGCTGTGGCCTTAGCAAGTCCCTTTCTGTCTGTGGGCCTCAGTTTTCTCATCTGCGAAATGACAGTGATGGCCGTGAGTGCCTAAAGGCCCTCTATCCTGATATTTTGGATTCTGTATGGCAAGGCAGTGAGCAGTTCCAGTGCATGGAGTATATCTCAGGAAACACTGGGCCCTTTGGGGTAAAATAAAACTAGTGCATTCTAAGCTTCCTTTCCCACAATTAACTCTCATAGCCACCATTGTGGCCCCCTGCCCTCGATAACGGTGCTTCAGGAAGAATCCCACTTGCTTTTCTGGAAATGGCCCATTTATATAAAAGTTGGGCCATTCCAAGTGTGCTTGTTGTGTTTCTATTTTTCCCTCTCAAGTTTATGTGCCATGAGAAACACATAGTCCCCTTCCAGTGTGCTCCCCTTAGATTATTTACCCCCATTGCTCTGAATTCAGCCCTGTAAGAGCCTTCAGAACTGCTATGAGGCTGGCATAAGAGTAAAACTATCATTACTTAAATGAACACCTTTGGAAAATAGACCTCTGTACACATTATAAGCAAGGAGTACTTTATTCTCTAAAGTTAAGTTGATATCTTTACTTGTAATTAAAATAATACTATTCATAATTACATTTTCAGAGATAGTTCTTTTTTTCTTCTTCTTTTTTTCTGCTTTTCCTCACTTCACCCCTCTGGGGCCAAAATGCTCTGAGAGATCCGCCTGGATGCGGCTGTTTCTCGGCTGCCTTGCCAGTTGTGTTATGGGACACGAAGGCAGGCAGGGGATTTGGAGCTGACACCCTCTCGTTAAGATGCATCATTTCTGCTTCACATATGCCCTTGGGTTCACCTTTCTCTGAGCTGGCTGAGGATCGTATGGGGAGCGAGTGGGAACAGCAGGCAAGAGAAATGCCTTCTTTCCTCTTTCAGCTCAATGATTTCATCTCACTCTTCTCCTCTGTGATTCCCCTTGTTCACCTCTGGGGATAATTTGCTGCTAACAATAACAGAAGCTGTCCCAGAGTTCTCCTCTATCACCCCGATACTCAGAAGCTTCTCTTTATCCATTTCCAAATGATTAGTTAATGCGACCAATGGGATAAGCCACTCAGGAATAAACAAATGCAAACATCCCATCACTGTAATCAATCATGCTTTCAACAAACATTTATTTGGGATTCAATGTCATTGCAGTATTCCAAAATATATTCTTGGATTAAGCCAGACCACCAGAAAGCTATATATTTAGACTGTAATATGTTTGCCCCTCTTGGAATTGCTTTATTGTTGCTTGCTGTATGAATAGTGTATGAATAGTGCTTCATTATATGCATTAGGCTACCTTAAGCCCATCAAACTCACAGGAATATTGTTCAGAACATCTCCCACCAGCGTCAACTCTATTGATCTCTTCATGAGAAACCATGGGAAATGTTTGTGTCTTATTGTAGCATTGAGGGAATCTGTTTCTCAAATAACTTCGAACAACTACTCTGCTGTCTTTCTGACTGTATGGCTTTTGGCTATAATTCCCCTTTTTCCTTCAGCTGCAAGGAAGCTCAGAGACACTTGCAGTTCACTTGAATCAAGTGTTCAGGACTTTATAGAATTAACTGTACAAACTTCATTTTCTATTTTAACCCAAACTTCGTTTTCTATTCTCCCTTTTATTTTTCCTATTTTATGTATATTTTAAAGCCTGTAAGATGTGTGTGTTTTTGAAAGTAACCTCCAACTACATCTGAGATCAGATTCATGTAAGTGAACAAGTCATAAAACACGTATGAGAAGAGTAAAAGAACCCTCCACTTCTTCAGAGGTCATTAGGAGCTCGATTATTTAAAAACAATGGAGGAAACACATTTATCCAGTGCTCCCTATAGACCTGAGACTGCTGGAGGCATTCCCCTTACAACTCTAAGGTGCAGAAATTGTCACTCCACCACCCCATTTTACAGATGAGGAAACTAAAATAGAACCTTTTAAGCAATAGAAACATCATAAGTGTGTCCTATACAAATAATTGTAAAAAAAAAAAATGCTAATGCCAACAGCAGCTAACAATTGTTCATACCCTGTTGCACTGTATAAAGAAGTTGTCTATTATTTCATCTAACTCTCCCAGCACAATTTGAGGAGGTGCATGCTTTTTGTCCTCATCACGTATACGAAAAAATAGACTTGGAAGGAGTTTATAAACTATTGCTTCATTTCTTCAATTCAGCCTTGCTACTTTCAGTTTACTTCACAAGAATCAGATCCCACCTTTCCCTAGTGGTAATTTTAAAAGAGCATAATTGTGTCCTTTCCCTTCTCACTCCACCATCTATCCACTATCACCCAACTTTCTAACGTAGCTGCTCATGTAATCATAACAACAATGATGATATTGATAATAAATTTAATATTGTATTGATGTTTTCATGGTTTAATATAATCCTAAGCCTATCCTTGTAAGGTAGCTACCATTTACATTTTACAAAGTATAAACCAATAGGTGGTAGAATCATAACTCACAGTTTTACCCTAGAGCCCAGGTTGGAGGATACAGGGTTAAAGATGATCCAATTCAATCCGTTTCTTTCACAGGTAGAGACACGGATGTCCAGGAATGAATACACCGTCCCAAGAGTGCAGAGCCAGTTCTCCTTCCTGTGTCTTTTTTTTTGTTTTTTTTTTTTTTTTTTTTTTTTGAGCTGGAGTCTCGCTCTGTTGCCCAGGTTGGAATGCAGTGGCTCGATCCCGGCTCACTGCAGCCTCCGCCTCCCAGGTTCAAGAGATTCTCCTGCCTCAGTCTCCTGAGTAGCTGGGACTACAGGCACATGCTGCCACACCTGGCTAGTTTTTTGTATGTATAGTAGAGATGGGGTTTCACTGTGTTTCCCAGGCTAGTCTTGAACTCCTGAGCTCAGGCGATCTGCCTGCCTTGACCTCCCAAAGTGCTGGGATTACAAGCGTGAGCCACTGCACCTGGCTTCTCTTTTCTGTGTCGTAATCACGTCTCCTTCTTCTGTGCACTGTGTCATTGAGTGTACATACGTGTATTTTTTTTGCATGTATATAGGAAAGTAGAGGACTAATAAAGAGGATGAAGGAGGATTCCTATACAGGCAATGCTTTGCTCTAAAAAGAAAGATTTGGACTTATGATTTTCTCTCCAGCCTCATCTTAAATCCAGCACCCCTGGCTGCAGTCTTCATCCATCCCCAGGCCCTGTCATCATCTGCCCTCCCACCTCTGGCTCCCCCAGTGGGATGGCCCTTGCTGAAGACACCCCATGACTTCCATCCAGGATCTTATTTTAATCTCAGTCTAATTGGTTTGCCCACCCTGCTGGGATGCTTAATTGGGCATAAGCATATTCCACAGATCCTATGCCATTGTGAGTTCTGCCTTCTCCTCCAAGGGGAATTTGCTTGTTCTGTGCACTCAGAAGGAAAGATATATTTTATGTTGTGCTCAATTCCCTGAGAACTGACATGAAATTGTTCCTGGGCCAGCAGGGCAGTTAGACAACATGGCAAGCAAGGCTTGCTTTCTTTTATGTATTTTCTTTTACTTTTTTTTTTTTAAGGTGACGTGTTGCAATGGAAAGGGTATTGCACTTGAAGTCATGAGCCTTGGGCTCTGATTTAATCCTTCCTGATCATTTGCTGTGTGATCTTGAGCAAATAACTTAATCTTTTTGACATTCAATTTTCCCATCAGTGGATGGTATTAGTTGGATTTGATTACTTCTAGGAATGGAGTAATAGTGAAGCTTTTAGGACGTATTTCCCATGGGCCAAATATATCTGGGCACTTGCTTTTGTAAATAAAGTTTTATTGAAGCACATCCACACTCAGTTGTATTGTCTATGACTGTTTCCCTGTACAAGGACACAGTTGAGTGGTTGCAACAGGCACCTGTGGCTGAAAAATCTAAAATATTTACTACCTGGACCTTTATAGAAAATGTTTGCCTACCCTTCCTTTATAATGTAAATCAGATTAGGTAGACTCAAAACCTTCTTTTGACTTTTCATGTTACTTAGAATTTTTTAAAAAGTTTTACTAAGGCTGACAAAGCCTTTTGAGGTCTGTGTTCCTCCACTTCATCTTTTGATATTATTTTTCTTCCCATATCACCCCTCTACTCATTTAGGCTGCCCTTTGATGTTCCCCAAATGTGTCAAACACATTTCCACCCCAGGACCTTTGCATTTGCTGTTATTTTTTTTCCTGGAACATTGTTTCACCAGGTGGCCCTGCGGTCCCTCCCTCATTTCCTTCAGGTGTCTCCTCAAGTGTCATGAAATCACGAAGGCCTTTTCTGATGACCTGTATGAAATGACAGCCTCACCCCCTTCTGGACATCCCAGCCTCCTCCCCGTGATTTATTTGTCTTTATAACACTTATCTCCCCTGACACATTACATATTTGTTTCTTTGTTATCTGTCCACTGTCACCAGCATGTATGCCCCTTGAGAGCAAGACTTTCATTAATTTTGTTTACTGTGGTATCTTTAGAGCTGGAAAAATAGTAGGTCCTCAAATTTCAAATACGTAATCAACGTTTTTGTCTCTAATGTTGTTTAAATCTAGCTCTGAATAGATCTGGGTGCTATTGAGCCCTTTTACTTAAGTGTATTTTGGTAAAGAGTGTAAAAATCACAGAATCCTGTGATTATTACAGTCTTTGCTCCAACATCCCTGTAACGGTTGCAAAGCCACATAAACCTATCTTCAAAATGCTTTTAGCCTGGATTGTTGACCAGTGAGAACAGAGTTTATAGACTGAAATCTACTATCATAGTTTGACACATAGTCATTCATCCTGTGGTCCTTGACAACCTCTCTGCCTTTAGCTCTTATCATTCATATGTTATAGGTTCACACAGACGCACACATCCCTTTCTTTCTAACTGTCCTATCCCCTCTCTTTCACCTCCATTTTTGCACATGGAGCTCATTGTTCTTTTTGTTCTTTACCATTTTTAAGTGTTCAATTCCATGGTAATAAATGCATTTACATTGTTTTGTTTTTCCCTTCGTTCCTCCCCAGCTATCCTTCCCAGCCTCTGGTAACCATCATTTCACTCTCTATCTTCATGAGGTCCATTTTTCATCTCCCACAGATGAGTGGGATGTGTGATATTTGTCTTTCTGTGCTTGGACTATTTCACTTAACATAATGGCCTCCAATTCCTTCCATGCTGCTGCAAATGACAGGATTTCATTCCCTTTTATGGCTGAATAATATTCCATTGAGTATGTATACCACATTTTCTTTATCCATTCATCCATTGATTGGCACTTAGTTTGATTCCACATTTTGCGTATTGTAAATAGTGCTGTGATAAGACATGGGCCTATCTCTTTAATATGTATTTCCATTCTTTTGGGTATATGTCTAGTAGTGGAATTGCTGAATCATATGGTAGTCCTATTTTTAGTTTTTTGAGGAACCTCCATATTGTACATTATAGTTTAATACCTTCCCTAAACAACCATTTGTCCTCCTTCCCCCAGTGGACCAATTCCTTGGGATAAAAAACTCTGTCTGTGGTGCCGAGCAGGTAGTTAGTGCTTTAGGGTAACATCCCCAGTTACTGAGCTCTCTCCAAGTACCTGACTCTGTGCTCAGCAGGTCGCATACATTTCCTCACTTAGGCCGTACATCCACCCTGTGAGGGATAAACTGGGTACCTGGTGTAGGCATCTTTCTGAGTTGCTTTTCAAGGAAGCAACACAGATGGCAGGCCCTGGTCTATTGCTGGTGAACATCAAAGACTGTGATGGCTGTTTCAAATAAAGGAATTGAGTCATGCCTTGTAATTTGGTGGTGGGAGTGGCACCATTCTTCTGTATTGGTACTGGTTCTGCTATGCTTTTATATTCTACCTCTCAATATTTACATTAAAAGAGTGATTTAAGAGTCAAGATGCCAGTTTTCTATACTCAGTTCTACCACTCATTAGCTACCTGACCTTTAACAGTTACTTAACCTCTCTGTGTGAAATAAATATTGATTTTAAGGAATACAGGTGTGTTCATACGAAAAAAGCAACCCAAGACAGTAAGTTATGAATAAAAGTGATACACACACACACACACACGTATAACTATATATATTTTTCTATATACTGATATATGAGTATGTTTATATGCATATATATATATATATAACCTCATAATTATATGTATATATAATTTTATAAGTTTCCTGGATTAGCTGATAAGGAAATACTCTTTTCCCCATAGATATTTGGCATTTCTCATTGCCGTGTATTGATCAATTGCCGGTTAGCAAATTACCTCACAAGTCAGTGACTTAAAACAATATTATCTCACAGTTTCTGTGAGTCAGGAATCTGGACGCCCTGTCTCTGGGTTTGTTACCAGGCTTCAGTCATCTCAAGGCTAGCTTGGGAAGGGTCTGTTTCCTAGCTTAAGCCCATGGTTACTGCGAGGATTCAGTTCCTTGCAAGGTCTCATTTCCTCGGAAGCTGTTGGCCGAAGGATTCCCTCGGCTCCTTGCCATGTGGATGTCTCCATAGATATTAATGTAAATATTGAGAGGTAGAATATAAAGCATGGCAGTGAGTGAGAGGGAGGGAGGAAGAAAAGACGGACACAGAGACGGAGACAGCAGGAGAGCCAGTGCAAGAAACAGAGAGGGAACAGAGAGCCAGTGCGTGAGGCAGAAAAAGAGACAGAGAAAGACATAGAGGGACTTAGAGAACCAGAGACACACAGAGAGAACACACACAAAATAGACATTGAAGAATTTGGTAACTGAAACATGAAAGTGACACTCCATCACTTTCATATTCTATTAATTAGAAACAAGTCCCTGGGCCCGAGGTCATTAGGACTCAAGCCACAAGCTGCCTGCCACACCTGTAACGTTTGTCTCAGCTGGCTGACAAGGTCTTTCCCCCATCCCCACATCCTGTCAACTACTTGTTCCATCTTGTTGCTTCCCACACCCTCTTTTTCACGCTCCCCCTATTTTATTCTGTCCTTCTCATAACATTTTCTGTATCCCTGCTCACCGTTCCTGACTTTTCCTTCCCATGATTAGTTTTTTTTGTTGTTTTTGTGTTTATTTGTTTCTCTTTTACTTTTAGAGACAAGGTCTCATTATGTTGTCCAGGCCAGTTTTGAACTCCTGAGTTCAAGTGATCCTCCTGCCTTGGCCACCTGAGTGGCTGGAGCTACAGGTGTGCACCACCATTCTGGCTGTTTTTGTTTTTAACCACACTTCATTGATCTAAATTCCGTGCAAACTTAAAAACTATAGTTCAAACATGACCTCCTCTCTGAAGATTTCCCTAGAGGCCTGAAAAGTTCAGGTTTCTCCTCCTGTGTCCTGTAGTCCTTGATTTATAATAAACTGAAAAGTCTTCCAGACTGTGAGCTTCTTAAGGACAGGGACTGTGACATGTGTATTCCCCTTCCGTGGACATCATATGTTGCCCTTAGTAGGTGTCTTGAAGGGTTCACTGAGTGTGGTTGATTGACTTAAGTACCTGCAACAACATGCAAGGTACTCAGTGGACTTCAAATTTGAACTATGTCTTGAATTATGGACAGAGATTTCTTACTCAGACACAGACCATGATCTCTGAATCTTGGGAACATATTCTAATGTGAAAGCTTTTTTCAGACCCAGTTTTCTGTGAATCAGGGGTCAGACACCACCGGTAAATTACCAGGGCACTTTCCGGCCAGATACTCCCACTGTTCTGCTTCTTCTTTGCCCTGTGTCCCTTTCCTCATTCGTCTCTCCCATCCAGTGGCAGGAGAGAGAGACCTTTTCATTAAACTCTGGCTCCCATCATTTATCTCAGCTGACCTTACAGCCCTCTTGTCTAGTCTGTTTTCCTCAAGGGACCGAGAGCATGTAACTCAGGCAGGTCGGAGAGCTGGTCATTCTGGGGGAGCTGCATCTTTGGTGGGAACTGTGATTGTTACTGAGCAAAAGCAACCTTCACTCAGTCCCTCTAAGTTTTCACTTGTACTCGGTTTGTATGCTCCAAGTTGGCTGTATGTGAACTTTTAATGATTTACATGTACATGTCTGGGAACTTGTGAGAAAATAAAGTTATAAAACAATATTTCACATTAAATTAGCACCTTGTGGTTTCCAAAGGTATTTTGCATTCTGTGTTTTGTGTAATTCCTGCCTCAGCAGTAGCAAATAGATAACATTAATTGAATTTTATAGATGAAGAAATGTAGGTCTAGAGAGGGGACAAGATCACAACACATAATTTGCAAGAGGCAGAGCAAGACTTGGACTTCCAAATTTGTTGTTGTTTGGTCTTGAGATCCTCTGTTATTAGTGAAAGCAAACATGGAAATTCTCCCACATGGTCTTTGGAACATAGCTTAATTGCTTTAAAATACTAGGTGCTCAATGAATACATGTTAACATTTTGGATTAAAGTGAGCTCTGGGCTCAATATTTGATTTCTGGATTATCCTAGAACAGGCCTCAGGTTGCTTTGTGCCTTAGGTCCTGTCTACTGTTATATATCCTCCTTCTCACCCTTCCTTCCTTCCTTCCTTCCTTCCTTCCTTCCTTCCTTCCTTCCTTCCTTCTTCCCTCCCTCCCTCCCTCTCTCTCTCCTTCCTTCCTCCCCTCCCTCCCTTTCTCTCTCCCTCTCTCCCTTCCTTCTTTCCTTCCCTCCCTTCCTCCCTTCCATCCTTTCCTCCTTCCTTTCTTCCTTCCTTCCTTCGTTCCTTCCCTCCCTCCATCCCTCCCTTCCTTCCTCCCTTCCTCCCTTCCTTCCTTCCTTCCTTCCTTCCTTCCTTCCTTCCTTCTTTCCATTTGTTTATTTCTCTGTCTGGCATTATCATGAATCCTGCCATGTAACAGGCACTGAGCTACATACAGGGGTGCGTTAGGGAGTGCCTAAGAAGATTCTATTCTTGTGGTGTCATTTATAGTCCAGCAAGAGAGATGGACAGACAACTAGAAGATGATGGAGGACTCTGTCCTGTGATAGGTATCAGAAATGGATAATAATCCCCTGGCATAGGGCTAGTGTGATCATTATATAAGAGCTTAGACATGATATTCTTGGGGACTATAAAATACCATGAAAATTTTCATCAGTACATTATCATCATCCATTTTATCATCAGATTATTCTTTTTATTACTCTTTCTTTTTCCTCAATCCCTCTACCCATCCCCTAATAAAAGTAACTCCTGATATTTTTCTCCCTGGTGCTCTGTAAACAACTTGAGGACAAGGATGTTGTCTATCTAGTTCAATATTCCTGTGACGAGAATGGTACTCAATAAATATTTGTTGGTTGAAGATGATTGGAAGCTCCAGATCAAAGCATCACTTGACACATATTAAAATTGTAGGGCACTTTCCCACTTAAGGAGAGATGCCTGGATGGATGGTTGGGTGGACTTTGGCTCGAGGGCAGTGGTGGTAAGTTGAGGAGTGTTGCTCATTTCTCCTGCCCAGGGAGTTTGCCCGTTGGAAGGTGAGGAACACAGCCATCGAGAGGAGAGATCTGGTCCGCCATCCAGTGCCCCTCATGCCGGAGTTTCAAAGGAGCATCCGCCTGCTTGGCAGGAGACCCACCACTCAGCAGTTCATCGATACCATCATCAAAAAGTACGGCACCCACCTGCTCATCTCAGCCACATTGGGAGGTAGGTCAGCAGCCACTGGGCCAGAGCCTTCTCATGACTTTGGGTTTGGGATGGAAGGGAGAGTGGGATATCTTAACGGCAAAGCCTTCTTAGCTTCTCTGCCATTCTACATCACACAAAAGCATTTATAGCCAGGTAAGCCAAATTGTCTTGGCTATTGTGATCATATCTGAGGAGATGATTCAGTTCTATGGGATAGTCTAATTTGAGAGTTTACTAAATTTTCTGAAAATATGGCTTAACCTTGGAATTGGCTCCATTTGTTAGAAATGCCCAATCTGATCATTTTCTCAGTTCCTTTGGTCTAATCTGGGAAAATAATTAAATTTCAGATATTGTTTAGGGAATATGCTTTGTTTAGTTAAGTCTACTTTAGAGACTGATAAATCGAGGTTATCATTTTACAAACAGGCTATCATTTGTAACTCCTGTGGGCTTAGAATAGGTTAATGGGAAAGCAGATTAATTGTTCCACCCTGCTCAGCCTTACACATCCCTCCCCATCAGGGCCAGTAAGTTTTTGAGTGAGCAAGGGTAAGAGGGCTGGATAAAGGAGAGGAAATAAATGCAAAGACAATGAATGGAAAATATTACAGACTAGTGCCTTTAGATGCTTGTGGATCTTGCCTGAATGCATCATTTAATATTATGAGCAATCCCTTAGTCACCAGTTTTGCCACAGTGACTGGATCCACTGAACTTTGAGGAAGCCCCCTTAGTGATAGAGCACTGTGCCACATACTCACAAAGTCGCCGGCTGCATTTAGGTATGGCCCATGCCCACTAGGAGAGATTGGCATGTTGATACAGGCAGGGTGGACTGAGGTATAATTATAACAGGGGATCTTCTCCTTCAGAGACATGTTGAGCACTACCAACTGGAGTGGTCAGTACAGACTTCCTGGAGGAAGTGACAGTTTTGTTCGCCAGGAGCTGGTTAAGTAAAGGGAGGTGGCAGAGCTTTCTAGGCTCAGCATACAATGTCGGAAGACCCGATTCATAATGTGGGGAATGTGGTGGAGAGATTGGTTAGGCAAATTTATTCATTCCTACAATAATATTATTCACTGCTTAACAGTTATTTGCCAAATAGCAGACATTGTACATTGTCTTTAGCCCTCAAAACTGCACATGATGTCATATTACCTGCATTTTATAAATAAGAAAGCTGAGACCCAGAAGAAGTACAGCTAGTAAGTGATAAAGCTAAGTTTTTAACTGAGTGTTTTCCATGCACAAAGCCTGCATTCTGTTTTTGATCCAATGTCAGTCATCTCTCTTTTTTTTTTTTTGAGACAGAGTCTCGCTCTGTCACCCAGGCTGGAGTGCAGTGGCACGATCTCGGCTCACTGCAAGCTCCGCCTCCTGGGTTCACGCCATTCTCCTGCCTCAGC
This sequence comes from Symphalangus syndactylus, assembly GCF_028878055.3. NCBI lineage: Eukaryota > Metazoa > Chordata > Mammalia > Primates > Hylobatidae > Symphalangus > Symphalangus syndactylus. Next base: position 25,727,104 of record NC_072425.2, read on the forward strand.
CTGTCGAGCAGCTGGGACTACAGGTGCCCACCACCATGCCCGGCTAATTTTTTGTATTTTTTTTTTTAGTAGAGACGGGGTTTCACCGTGTTAGCCAGGATGGTCTCAATCTCCCGACCTCGTGATCTGCCCTTCTCGGCCTCCCAGAGTGCTGGGATTACAGGCGTGCGCCACCGCGCCCAGCTGTCAGTCATCTCTTTAACCAACTCACTTCCCCACCAACCCAATACCCTCTCCACCAACCAACCAACCAGCATGTGTTAGTTGTCTGTTGCCAGTTAGATACTAAGTTAAGTAGGACTTTGAATATTAAATCATTAGTGTAAATTCTATTCTGTTGTAAAGTGAAAATGAATTCATTTCTACATTAAGGGTAGCATTAACCTAAGCTCTTTTCTTTGGACATCCCCTCCTCCATTTCACTTGGGGGAAAAAAAGGCATTGAGACCAATTCAATTCTTCCATTAAAAGCTGTGCTCTTGTCTGAGTTCCTGGAAACCCCAAGTAACCAAGACCTTTCTTCCTCAATGAAATATATTTTTAATTTCTCTAAGGCAAGGTGGTGAATTATTCACAGAGCCTTGTTCCTCTCCTATTTTTACAACACAACATTTTAAAATATGCAAAGCTTTGGATTGAGATCTGGTGTTGGACAGCAGGCCTTAAATGTTCCCTCAGCCCTCAGTGTGGAGGAGTAGAGAGAGGGAAGGCAAAGAGATTTACTGTTGATTGAACAATATGTGCCATAAATGATGCAAAGCTCTTCTTACATCATCACTTCATTCATTCACTTATGGAAAGTATGTTTTTTAAGAGCCTCCTCCGCAGTATGAGAGAAGGGAGGTGGGAAGTTGTAGGGAATGAAAGAGCAGGCTCTGGAGTTTGATCACCCGGCTTCTAGTCCTGCCTCCGGCTGTTCACCAGCTTAGTGTCACTGTATTAGTCAGGGTTCTCTAGAGCGACAGAACTAATAGAGTAGATGTATATATAAAGGGGATTTTATTCAGGAATATTGACTCACACGATCACAAGGTCCCATAATAGGTCATCCGCAAGCTGAGGAGCAAGGAAGCAAGTCCGAGTCCCAAAGCTGAAGAACTTGGAGTCCGATGTTCAAGGAGAGGAAACATCCAGCAGGGGAAAAAGATGTAGCCTGAGAGGCTAAGCCAGTCTAGTCTTTTCACATTCTGCCTGCTTTCGTTCTAGCCATGGTGGCAGCTTATTAGATTGTACCCACACAGATTATGGGTGGGTCTGCCTTTCCCAGTCCACTGACTCAAATGTTAATCTCCTTTGGCAACACCCTCACAGACACACCCAGGAACAATACTTTGCATCCTTCAATCCAATGAAGTTGACACTCAGTATTAACCTTCACAGTCACCTTGGCAAGTAACTCAATCCTCTAAGCCTCAGTTTTCCTTTTTTGTAAATAGTTACAATAATAGTCCTTCATGCATATTGCAAAAATTAAATAAAATCATCTATTGAAAGTGCTTAGCACACTGTCTGACACTTAACAAATTGTTGCTATGTTACTATTCTTGTTCTTACTATTACTGTTATTACTTAATGGGGCTAAGAAACTTGGGAATCCAGATTAAGACCCAATTCTTCTACTCCCTAGATGAGTGGGAGACACTGAGAAATTCACCTTTCTGTCTAAATATAAATTTCTTTATCTATAAAAAAGGACGTGCAAAGAATTTTATTCACTATAATTTTTTTCTAAGACCACTGTGTTCACTGAGAAAAAATGCTTTGATAAACTCTTTGACATGTCAGGTAAGTTCACAAGGGGATAATCAAATACTAAAAGATGCTTCTTAACCTGTCACCTATGAGACAAATAAATGTGTTTGTTTCGCTCTTTAGGAAGAGGAAAGAGGAAGGGAAGGCTATGGGAATGGAGAAGCAGAGGTGATGGGAGGGCCAACAAATAAGAGATTTCCATGGGATCTCCAGATTTTTGGTGAAATTTATTAAACTAATAAAATACATCATGTGAATACTCTTATGAAGGGGGGTGAAGGGAAAAACACACAAGAAGACAGGCGTAGAAATTTTCCTTAGTCCCCCTGATGACCATATCTTGGGGCTGAAGGAACCACCTTGGAGACTGGGTGCCTGTGTGACATGTGTGATGAAGCTTGGATGTATGACTATACGTGCGTGGAAGTACATCTGTGTAAACAGATGTGCACAAATGCCTACCTGTATAGACAGATGTTCACAAAGCCTATTCCTGCTTAGATATGAGTTAATTTATACATGAGCATGTATTCATGCACGTTGCACACATGTGTACACATCACTCACATATATATGGTTGCAGCATGTATGTGTGTGTGTGTGTGTGTGTGTATGTGAGCTTGCACGTGCATATGAGCGTGTGTATTGCATGGATGTCTTTTTATACATGAGGGCTCATCTTTTTTGTTTATTTGTATATTCATTATTTCCCTCCCTGCATTTTGGGAGAGGTCCCCTTGACTAAGAGGAAGGCTGAGAATAAAATCCCGGGGGCTCAGAAGGAAAGGGAGAGTTATGTCCCAGAGGGCTAAAGTCCAGACACCTCATCTCCTATCTAGGAGCAAAATCTCCTATTGACTCAAAAAGTAATAGGATCAGCTTTCACTCTTCCTCATTCCCTTTGAGAGTCCCCTTTTCTTCACCTCTGAAACAAGGTGCTGCAGAGTGAGGTGAAGTCTCCTGGAGAACAGAAAGACTCAGAAAAGGCCTATGTGGGGTGAAGAGGCAATTTGCAGGAATGCCCAAGGGGGAAAGCGATTCTAAACAGAACATTCTCTTAATAAACAAGAAATTAAGCCTTAATAATGCAGCAAGAAGCCCATTAACCCCTCTTGATCTAAAGGTTTGCTTCTGCCAGTTCTCAGTCCAGAGGGAACTGGGCTTGTTTCACCTTCTCCTTCACAGGTCCCTAAGAGAGCCTGAGCTGACACGTGGAACATTTATTTCCTCTGCCTCATGGCTCAAACTCTTAGCATATTCACTTGTTTAACTTTTGCCTTTCCACTCAGCTGTCTGTTCATCTATACACCCATCCACTCATCTATCTATCTATCTACTTATCCATCAACTGATAACTGAACATCTGTTCTTCATCAGACCCTAGGATAAGCATTGGAACATTAGAAAGATGAATTGGATGGAGTCCTTGTTCCCCTGCCCCACTTCCCATGGCCCCTGGAACTCAAAGTCTAATTGGATATAGCATCAGTTTTAAGCCAAATCTATTCAGGTTGCTGTGGGGCCAAAGGATAGACAATCATGTATTACTACGTAACAGTAAAGCTTCTGAGGAAACTGCAAACGCAAGTGCTTTACAATGAACTGAACTCAAGCCTTGGCCTGTAAAACCTGAGAGTTATTAATCTAGTTCAGGTAAGGAGTGAAGGACTAAGGGAAGGCATCCCAGAAGTGATGTCTTCGGTGATACCTGAAGGATGACTATAAGTTAGCCAGAAGAAAAACAGAAAAATAGAAGTCCTAACAATGACAGAAAATGGGGCACATTTGTACAGGGTAGAGCAAACACAGAGAGCAGCAAAAGTTATAGCTGGAGTGCCCAGATCATCCTGGCCTTGTGGTCCACATCATCTACAGGATGCAGGTGCCCACCCTTTCTCTGGTCTGTGTTGCATTCTGTGCACTCCCCTACCTTAGCTATTCACCTGGTATATTGAAATGATCTCCTATGACTCTGTATCCCTAGACCAGCACTAGCCAATGGATATAAGATGTCACCCCAAATGTGAATCACATCTGCTCCTTTTAAATTTTCTTGCAGCTACACTGAAAAAGACAAAAAGGAGAAATCAATTGAGAAAAAAAGGACAAAGCAATTGAACAAACATTTTTACACTGTTGGTGGGAATGCAAATTAGTTCAACCATTGTAGAAGAGAGTGTGGTGATTCCTCAAAGATCTAGAACCAGAAATACCATTTGTCCCAGCAATCCCATTACTGAGTATGTATCAAAAGGAATATAAATCATTCCGTTACAAAGATACATGCACACATATGTTCATTACAGGACTATTCACAATAGCAAAGACATAGAATCAACTCAAATGCCCATCAATGATAGACTGGAGAAAGAAAATGTGGTACCTATACACCATGGAATACTATGCAGCCCAAAAAAAGAATGAGATCATATCCTTTGCAGGGACATGTATGGAGCTGGAAGCCATTATCCTCAGCAAACTAAGGCAGGAACAGAGAATCAAACACCACATGTTCTCACTTAAAGCTGAATGATGAGAACACATGGACACAGGGAGGGCAACAACACACACTGGGTCCTGTCAGAGGGGTAGGGTGGGGGAGCATTAGAAAAAACAGCTAATGCATGCTGGGTTTAATACTTAGGTGATGGGCTTATAGGTGCAGCAAACCACCACGGCATACATTTGTTTACCTATGTAACAAAACTGCACATCCTGCACATGTACCCCAGAACTTAAAAAAAAAAGTTTGCACCAGTTTGTGATAATGTAGCTTCAGGTTTTCAACTGTTTACCAAATAAAGCATCTTAGAATGAAAAAAAGAAAGAAAAAAGAAACATGCCCTTGTTCACAAAGTTGATAGAGAGTAGAGGCAGCTCCCTGGACCTTCCTTTCTGGAGTTCTGGAGAAACAGTTCTTTATCCAAATTAAAAGTCATAGTTTAGCAGTGTTACTGATCTATGTGTGCGTGTCTAAGAAAAACTTCACAGAAGAAAATGTATAAATTTTTATATTTGCATCTACATTTATTTAAACATGTCTATCATTCATCCATTTGCTTCCATCCAAATATCTATCTTTCTAGCTATCCGCCCTTCATTTGTCTATTAAGAAAAGATCGGGGGAGGGGAAAGAGAAAAAGGAAAGGAGAAAGAAATGAAGGAAGGGGAGATGGGAGAGTAGAGGAAAAGGAGGAACTGTATGATAATGAGGAGACAAAGGAGGAGGAGAAAAGAATGAGAAGAGAATGTCTATGCCACATTTGCCATTGTATAGAAGAGACTGAACTTTCTTGGAAGAGGGGAAGAGGGTTTTGTTACAAGATGATGCTGGTGAGAAGCATGAAGTCAATTATTAGGGGCTGGACTTTGTTGTTGGGGGTTTTTAAATGATCCTTGTCCTAATGAAGCCTGGTGTTTACAGCCACCTCTAGACAGTTTATTTTCATTGTGCCTTTGATTTTTAGAGGCAGAAGGAAACGTGGACCACATTGGTTGGAGATTTAAGGCTGCTTTCAGCATCCAGGTCCCATACCTGTCCTCCCACACGAAAGCTCGACAAACTTTCTTACCTACTTTTCTTTCCCATCCAGGGGAGGAGGCTTTGACCATGTATATGGACAAAAGTCGCCTTGACAGGAAGTCAGGGAATGCCACTCAAAGTGTTGAAGCTCTGCACCAGCTCGCATCATCCTACTTTGTTGACCGTGATGGCACCATGAGGAGGCTTCATGAGATCCAGATATCAACTGGAGCAATCAAGGTACAGCTCTGGGGTGTACCTTGGTTCCACTTTGGGTGACAGGTTCTCAATACAACAGCACTGCAATACAGGCATTCTGAGAGTGGATGGACGGATGTAATTTCTGGGTTCATAACCATGTAGCCCGTGACACCCTCTGCCAGCTGCTTTGACTGATATTGTCACATACCCTGTAATTAATATCAGTGTGCACTGTCATTCCAGTGGCCATATGTACTGATTTGCTAGAGTATCCTGGCTATAGTTATGGCATAATTATCAACAGTTCTCTCATTCAGTCTTCTGTATGGAGATTATCAAATCCCCTTTCTAGAGGAGAAACAGAGACGATGAAGAGGTAAATGATTTTCCTGAGGTCTCAGAGATAGCAATGATTAGATTACTGATGCCTAGCTCAGCAATATTTTAAACATCTATGTTTTTTATTCTTTCCTCCCCACTCACCATTTTACAGATGGGAAAACTGAGGCTAAAGGTTTAAAGCCTTTTTCTGAGGGTTACACAGTTAGAGAATAACTTAACAGGGACTAGAACTCTGCTCTCAAGACCAGCAGTCAGCAAAAGTTTTCTGTACAAGACCAAACAATAATTATTTTAGGCACGGTGGGCGGTATGGCCTGTGTTGCTATTACTCAACTCTGCTGTTGTAGCATAAAAGCAGCCATAGATGATATAAAAACAAATGGGCATGGCTATGTTCCAATATGACTCTATTTACCAAAACAGGAACTTTGGGGTTTGCTGATCTATGCTCGTCTACACCATCGCTGTCCAGTAGTACCTTCTAAGACGGTGGAAAGGCCCTGTATCTGTGCTAGCCGAGATAGTAGCCACTAGTCACCTGGGGTTATTGAACACCTAAAATATGGCTACCAAGGAGCTCATTGTTTAAGTTTATTCCATTTTAGCTAATTAAAAATTAAATGGTCACATTGAGAAAAGCAGCCCTGGACTTTCAATTCAGTGCCTGAGAGCACAGGAACTTTAACAAGATTCCATTTTAAACACAACAAATTCAGACAGCCTCTATAAAGAGAATGTGGGAGGACATCCTCGACATAAAATGTTTGCTCTTCTGAGGGTTTCAGTACAGATGTTTCCATCTCAAATGTTCTTTAACCAGATTATGCCTGCATTTTACATCTCAGTCTTTACTCTAATTTCTTCTAAAGAAAATGCAGACCTAGCCTTTTATTAAGACTTTCCAGATATCTGTAGGGAAAAAGGGTGAGGATAAGGCCAAGGGGGTCTTACCCTGCCAAGGCTGGCAGATGAGTCAGAAATTGACTAAGGAGAGAGAAAAGTGTGGGAGGGAGAGAGTTACTGAGGAGGGAGGTAGTAAGGAGAGAAATAAATCAGACCGACAAACAAAGGGCCGGTTTATCCGAAAAGAATCACCTATATTTGGGGGATTATGTTGTTAGGGAACTCGGTGCAGAGAGATGGATCTTTATGAAGCCATTGGAGTCAGAGTGCCGCAGAGACCTGGTTTTCATTATCACCAAATGTTTCTCTCCCCGCTGGATGGGATGTGGAATTGAGATATTGAAGCTCTGTCAGAAGATAATCCCCTTTTGTGTATCCTAGAAGTGCAGTCTGCCTCTGTAGGAGGAATTTCTCAGAGAAATTGCACAGAGGCCACTCAAGAAACCATTTCTTATGGTAGGCACTGTCTTCTGCCCTTAATTTGGCCCTTGGATTTTTCATGCCATTTCTTGCCACTACCTCAAGACCAAGCTGTCTCAAACTTGTCTCACTATTGGGTCTGTTTTTGTTGTTGTTGTTGTTGTTGTCTTTTTGAGATGGAGACTCGCTCTGTCACCCAGGCTGGAGTGCAATGGCGCAATCTCGGCTCACTGCGACCTCCAGCTCCCGGTTTCAAGTGATTCTCCTGCCTCAGCCTCCCAAGTAGCTGGGACTACAGGTGCGTGCCACCACGCCCAGCTAATTTTTGTATTTTTAGTAGAGATGGGGTTTCACCATGTTGGCCAGGATGGTCTCGATCTCTTGACCTTGTGATCTGCCCATCTCAGCCTCCCAAAGTGCTGGGATTACCGTCGTGAGCCACCGCAGCTGGCCTGGGTCTGTTTAAGACCAGCCACTAACCCGGGTGGAGAAATTTTGCCCATTCACCGTTCTCCCCAGCATAGGTAACTTTAGGAAAATAAATTGGTAAGTTTAACTCTCTCTCAATAATAAATATGTTATTATTTTGTATATAAAAATAAATTATGTGTAAAACAAAACAAAAAATACAAAACCTAATTATTCCCCATTTACTAAATATGACTGCACCCTAAGTGCTAAACACTTCAAAAATATAATCTCTTGACCCTATTTTGGTGACTGATAGCATTACTAACATTTTATAGATGGGGAAGTTGAGGCTTAGAATGAGAAAGTTACTGATCCAAGGTTTCACAGCTGGAAAAGGGCAGAGAAGGTGTGTGTGGCTGCCTCCCAAGTCATTGTTCCCTACAATGGATGCTGTGTTTCTATAGCTGAATGCGAACTTCAAAACAACCCTAAATAAGGGAAGCAAAGGCTAAATAAATGAAGAGGCTTCTTTTCATACTAAGCCATTCTTATTTCAAGGTTATCTTTTTGAATAGCTGTTCCTCTCTTAACCCACTACCTCAAGTCTTTCTAAGACAATGTTTTGGAAATGCGCATCCACAGGATTGGGTCATTTTCTCCTGTGGCAGCACAATGCTTCTTGCTAAAACTTCTTTAGGAAAATGGGCATCGTTTTCTTGTTCTTGCCTAATAATGGTGTATATGTACTCATTATAACTTATAGAGCCATTTTGTAATAAGGTACCCGTTATGGAACACATGCCATGTGCCAGGCGTTTAGACCCATCGTACCTGGTCTCACAACCTCTCTGGAAGAGATTTACTAGCTTTGGTTTGCAGATGCTTAGACAAGTCAATTGGCTTCCCTAGGTCCCAGGGTAAATACATGGCCTAGGCAGGATTTAACACTATTTTTTCTGATTCCAAAGCCAATGCTTTTGAAATATAGTGCGTCAACTTATAAGTTCATGTCTACTTGCAGCCACTGTGTGAAGTGAGAACCAGTGGTAGAAACAGGCATGCACTCTGTGTGCTTGACCACCCTGCTAACCTGTCTACTCAGTGACAGCTGTGCTTGGTCCCAGACACAAGCACGGAGCTCAGAAAGTGACCATTGACACAAACCAGGAGGCCTTTTCTGCTGGCTTTGCTCTGCTGGGGCATGACTTTTTGGGGTACGTCCTAGACAAAGACTGCTGTCTCACACCTATCTTATTTGATATCTACTGCAGGTCACAGAGACACGCACTGGGCCTCTGGGCTGTAACAGCTATGACAATCTGGACTCTGTGAGTTCCGTCCTTCTGCAAAGCACGGAGAGCAAACTGCACCTTCAAGGTAGGAAGCCAGTGGAAAAAGTGGGGTCAGTTGGGGGAAACATCATGGATGTGATATGTGGGAGAGGGGATCAGGAGGGATGGAGTGAAGGGAGAATAAAGAAGAGGAAGCATAGAAAATCTAATGAAAACTGCAAATATGGAAATTAGACAGTTATGATACCATGTATACATATATATTTAGAATTTTAACATAGGCAGGACATTAAATTCATGATTATTAATTAGTTTTCAGATAGTAAGGGAATGTGAGCTTTAATTAATTTGTATTTATAAATATCTATATTTCTTTGGTGTCTGTATATGTCAAGTTTATGTTTGGGGCTCCATATACATTATTTTAAAGAAAATATATCCTTTAAAATAGTAATTTCATCCTTATTAATTCACATCATAAAAAGGAGAGGAGATTGCAGGGAAAAGTTGGACAAGGCTTTAAGTACACATAGCACTGTTTTTAAAAAGCATAATGTATTATATCAAAAAAGTGAGGACTTTAATTTTTCACGAGAAGACTAAGTGAATATATTGCATTAATACAACATAATATTAAACTGGTACTGATGTTTATAAAGAATTTCCAATAATATGTAAAAATAATTTGATATAATGTTGATAAATAAAAGATTTCTGATGGAATGGATGGCACGATCTTAATAATTTAAAGAGATAAATAAAAATAGGCCAGGTGCAGTGGCTCACGCCTGTAATCCCAGCACTTTGGGAGGCCAAGGTGGGTGGATCACGAGGTCAGGAGTTTAAGACCAGCCTGGCCAATATGGTGAAACCCAGTCTCTACTAAAAATACCAAAATTAGCTGGGCGCGGTGGTGTGCGCCTATAGTCCCAGCTATTCGGGAGGATGAGGCAGGAGAATCGTTTGAACCCAGGAGGCGGAAATTGCAGTGAACCGAGAATCACGCCACTACACTCCAGCGTAGGTGACAGAGCAAGACTCTGCCTCAATAATAATAATAATAATAATAATGGCCGGGTGCGGCGGCTCACGCCTGTAATCCCAGCACTTTGGGAGGCCGAGGCAGGCAGATCACAAGGTCAGGAGATTGAGACCATCCTGGCTAACACGGTGAAATCCCGTCTCTACTAAAAATACAAAAGATTAGCCGAGCGTGGTGGCGGGCGCCTGTAGTCCCAGCTACTTGGGAGGCTGAGGCAGGAGAATGGCGTGAACCCGAGAGGTGGAGCTTGCAGTGAGCTAAGATCACGCACCACTGCACTCCAGCCTGGGCAACAGAGCAAGACTCTGCCTCAAAATAATAATAATAATAATAATAATAATAATAATAATAATAATGTGGCAAGGAAATATGCCCAGGGATTAGAAGAGCTTACCTCTGGATCTCTACGTTACTGATGATGTATTTTAGGCATCTATTTTCTTTTCTAACTTCGCTACAATGATCATGTATTAACTTTAGAGTCAGAAAAAAAATGACATGCTTTAACTTTGAGCAGACTAAAAATGTGACCTTCTAGAAAGGTATATGATAAAGGTGATACTGAATGTCAGTGGGAGAAAGTTGGGTTGAGATTGGCAGGTAAAGCTAAGAAGAGACTAATGTGACTTTTATTTTCTGGTTCCTTTTGGCAACTCTTTGATTCATGCTCCTGTTACAGAAGGTGGTTGGAAAACATCTTCTGTTTTCTAACATGCATGGAGGGCTTGGTAGTGTTACCTGAGGGCAGTGAATGAAAATCCCTCGGGGAAATTCAGGCCAAGAAAGTGGTTTACTATTAAATAACAAAACACAACACACTAGAAACTTAAATACATGGAGCGTAACCCTACCCTCTTTAGCAGAAAAAAGAGTAGCCAGAAAAGAGTAGCAGAAAAAAGAGTAGACAGAAAAAAGAGTCGACAGAAAGATTTACTAATGCCTGTAAAGAAAGTAGATAAGAAAGACAGATCTTCCTTGTGTGTGCCAGGGTTTTCAATGTGTTAGTTCATGTGATACCTGTAGAGACTGTGTGAAGTGCGAGCCAGGATTTGAATCCAGGCAGTGAAGCTCCAGTCTGTGTTTGATCACCCTGCTGTGCATACTGAGGGTGGAAAGATTGTGAGTTATAATTGGAACAAAAACAGAAGGAATTAATGACATATTCCTATCAAGGAAATTACTGAGATCTTAGGGACATTTAGAGGTTGATTTACCTGAAGCCAATGAAGCTTAAGGTTCAAGGATTCTGCACCTTCCGAGTGCCCACCTTTTCTCATTCTGAATACACACTTGGTTTCCTGTCTAATTTTGAATTTATTTTTTAAATAAAACAGCTATTGTATAAGACTTACATTCTCCAAAATCTAGATCTGCCATGATAACATTATTAGAAGGATGCTATGAATGGAAAGGGTGGTGGCAGGCCTACTGTCCTACCCTAGATGGGTTAGAGTACAACTGGAGGATTGGATCCATGTTTGAGCATCCCACTTCAGGAGGGATGTTGAGAAACTGCCGCTTTTCTTGAGAAAGTGTTTTACTATGATAAATAGTAAAAGAAGGTTAAATTGAAGCAAAAATGACTTGCTGCAGATATCTAAAAGGCAGACTTGCAGAAGAAATAATCAATCCCATGAATATTAATAAAATGGACCAATCCCAATCTAGTAGGAAGGGGGAAGTTACAAGGATCCCAGCTTTTAACTCAATGTAAAATGGATCTGTCTAGTACACATTTATGACCAAACCTGGAATGATCTGCTGAAGGATGCAGTGACTCCCTGTTATCAGAGAATTATAAGTAGATTATATTTGGTACAAATGTTATAGAGATTATTTAAGCATCAGTTAAGTTGGGTGATGGAAGCAGGTGGTTTTAAGTTCTTCTCAACACTGATTCTAGGATTTTTATGAAAATGATGAATTATAAAACCTTTATTGAGACTAACTGCATGCCAAAGCCAATACTAGACCCTGGGCATATAATCGTAAATCAGTTCAAGTCAACAAATGTATTTTTTAAAGAACTCATGTTGGTAATGAGATAGACAAAAAAAATAAAGTCGTGAACATTGTTTCTGCCCCAAGGAAATATACATTCTATTAGAGAAGATGAGCTTCAAACAAACAAGAGTAGGTGTAATAAATTTTAATGGAGAAAAAGTATAAGGTTTATATGGCACGAGATAGCATGGGGACTTAATGTACCAGGGAGTCAGGAAAGTTTTCTGTCAAAAAGATATATAGGATAAGACCTGAAGGATGAATACGAGGACACAGGCATGGATAGAGAGGCAGACAGGATCTTTATGCAAGGGTATTCAAAGAAATAAGAAACTCGTGTGAGATTAAAGCACAGACATCAATGGTGAGAAAGACAAGATAATCTTTCAAATCCTAGAAGGCTTCTGCAGCACATTAATGAGTTGAAAGTTAATTTGAGAGCAATGGATACCATGGAATGGTTTTTTTAAAAGAAGTAGCATGAAGAGATAGATATTTTAGAAGATCATTCTGACTCTTGTGTGGGCAGTTAATTAGAGGGGGTGGATGAGAGTTCGGTGACAGTTAGGGGGCTACTACAGAACTCAAGAGGAAATGCCATGGATTTAGACCATGGGGGTACCAGTTGAGATGGAAGGAAATGGAGCAATCCCAGAGTTACTTAGGAGGCATTATGATGAGGATTTAGTGAAAAGACCATAAAGAATTTAGACAATTGGGTGAATGGCTTGTGGGGATGAGATAGAAAGGATAGATGGGCAAGTGTCTATGATTCAAGGTAATAATATAACCTAATAGTCATAATAAAATAAGACATGGCATTATGGGGATTCAGAAAAGGGAGTGATTCATTCTGTCTGTTCAGGTAGAGGAGTCATAGGAAAAAATAATATCTGAGGAAGTATCATATTCTCCTAGTGGAAGGCAAAACAAAAGTGCTTCTAAAATATAAGACAGATTATCTCATGATTTTTGAGTGAGCTCATATTTATTCAGTAGGATGCAAAAAAAAAAAAAAACACGAAGTATAAGGAAAAAAAGGCTGATAAATTGGATACATTAAAATTACAATTTATGTTCATCCAAATACTATTAATATCAGAATACAAGCCATAGAGTGGAAGAAAATATTTGTAATACATGTGCCTGACAAAGAACACTTATAGAATACAGAATATACATATTTTTAAAGCTTCTGAAGTCAAAAAGAAAAAGGGAAATAGTCTTGTAAGAAAAGAAAATGAATGAAAGACATGAAGAAGCACTTCACAAACAAGAGTGTCAAAATTCTAGATAAACACTTAGGTGCTCAACTCTCCTAGTCAGGAAAAAAGTGTAAATTAAAATCACAATTTAATATCATAACACAGCAATGAGCATGACTGAAATCAGAAAGACTGACGATATCAAGGAGGGACAATGTGAAGCAATGGGAACTTAGTCACATTGCTTATAGGAACACAAATTGGTACAAACACTTCGGAAAATTCTTGGCAGTATCTATAAAAGACTGCACGTGTCCTTAGCCTATGACCTATCAATTCCGACTCCTATGAAAACATGCTCACCAGAAGACATAAATGTTCACAGCAGCTCTATTTCAAATAACTCCAACTGGAAACAACCCAAATGTCCATCAACAAGAAAATTGATAAATAAATTGTCATACATTCATACAATGAGCTTACCATACAGAAATAAGAAAGAATAAACCACTGTTTCATACAACAGTATGGAAGAATCTTACGAACACAGCATTGAGTGAAACAAGTTAGATGTAAATGAGTACAGGCTGTGGGATTCTTTTCCTAGATGGGTGAAAAAAAAGTAAAAACAAATATACGGTTTTAGGAGTCCAGATAGTGTTAACCTTTAGGGAGAGGAATGGGGTAGTGGCTGAAGGGGTGAGAGACATTTCTGGGGATATTGGTGATGTTCTGTTTTTTTAATCCGTTTGGTAATACATGGATGTGTTTGCTTTGTGAAAATTCAAAAAGCTGCACATGCTTTATTTGTACGTATGCATTTCTGTGTATATAATACGTATCTATTTAGGTTTTATTTAGTAACATGTCCCATGTTGACATCCTCTGCAAAGAGAGAACATGAATAAAGCAGAGAGGCATGGGAAAGTGGGAGGTGGTTCAGCCCAGCTGGAGGACAGGCTGCATGAACTGAGGTTAGAGGAGCCAGGAATGACAATAGATATAATTTTTTTCAATGCTTCCTCATATGCCAGAGATTGTGCTAATTTATTTTTATTAGATTTATTTTTGCTTATTTATGTATATTTTTATTTTAACTTGTTTTTATTTTATAATTGTATTTATTTTTAATCCTCAACATGATTCCCATGAAGAATGCATAAATAACATTCCCATTTTTGCAGGTGAAGAAACCAGGGCCTAGAGAGGTTATTTAATAAGTGGCTGAGCTGGAGTTTTAACTCAGCCTAACTTCAAGCTTCTTCAAATGTGTTTCCTCTGTATTTCTCTATTCCTCTTCTCATCCCTTTGAATGAGGCTGGGAGGGCAGATTCTGCAGAAGGCTACTTTGGTGGATTGAGAACAATATCAGTGGCTCTAAGGGATCTAATGACTTTCACCTTGTGATGTTTCATGAAATGTTTATTAAAACAAGGCAAAGGTAAAGCAAAATAGAAAAAAGAAAGAACAGGATTGGAGGAGATTAGAAGTGAGAAAAAAAGCATCATGAGAATGATCAGAGGCTATTAGTAGTCATAGCAGTAACAGCTCAAATAGTGGTAATAACACTAATGGCATAAAGATAACTTCTTATTTTCATACTTCTCTTTCCAAGAAGCCCATTGAATGTTTTACCAACATTGTCATGTAATTTAATCTAGTATCCACATGGCGAAGTATACAGGGAGCAAAGCTGTGCCTCAGTAGCTCACTGATGTGGAAAGGGATGCAGAGAGAATATTTTGCTGAAATCTGTGGATGATAGAGAAATTTATTCTTTCATACATTTACTCATTTATTTATTTAGCAATATTTATGGAGCACCAACTGTATGGTCAGGTATGTTTTTAAAGCCAGATTCACAGCAGTGAATAAGACAAATGAGTCATTTTTGAGCTTATAATTGATGTGTGGGTATGGCAAAAGCAGACAATAAACAAATAAAAAACTTCTTTATAATCAGAGAAATAATGAAGGAGCAGGTCATGTAGAAACTTGTAGACCATGGCAAAAACTTTAGATCAGATTTTACTCTGGATGCAATGAGAAACAATTGAAAATTTAGGCAGAGAAGTAACTTGGCTTGACTTACATTTTAAATAGATAACTATGGCTATTGAGTAAGAAAGGCTGTAGAGGGCAAGAACAGTTATACGGTATCAGTTATTAGGAGGCGGTCATGTTTATCCAGGTGAGAGAACATAGTGGCTTAGATCATGATAGTTACAATGAAGGTGGTGAGAGGTGACTGAATTTATGGATGAATTTTTAAGATTGTCCTGATATGATTTGGTAATGAACTCAAAAGTATTTGTGAAAGAGAGAAGTCAAGGATGACTACAAAGTTTTGCCTGAGCAACTGCGATGGTAGAATTGTCACATTGCTGTGATGAGATTGGTAAGGACTAGTTTTGATGGGACATGTGAAATTGGGTTCAAACCTAGTTGAGTTGGAACCTAAGTTTGACAATTCTATTCGAAATCCAAATGTAGATGTTGAGTGGAAGACATTTGAAAGGTAAGAGGAGAAAACTGAAAATACAAATTAGGATATAAATATTATTTAATGATCTGAGATTGAACAAGATTACTTTGGGAGAGAGTGTAGATAGAGAAAAAAATTCAGTTATTGAGTCATGGAGAAATTAATGTTAAAAGGTTGCGATGATAGAATGATAATGAGGAACAAGACAAGGAAGCTGGAGAGTGGCAAGAAAAGTAGGAAGAGAGACGAGAGTATAGAATCTTGGATGTTATATAAAGAATATTTTTCAAAACAGAGATAGCAGTAACTGTGTCAAATACTGTTGATAGTATAATTAAAGTGAGGACTGAGAGCTGACTATGATATTTAGCAACACATGGGTCACTGATGACAAAGGATGTTTTCAATGGAATTCTGGGGGTGAAATTCTGGAGCAAATTCAAGTGAAATTCCAGAGAAAACTCTACAGAGTAGTATTACAGTAAATGGCACAATAGCTTAAGGTGATCAGGAGTAAAGTGGTATTTTTCCTTTCTTTTTAACATGGAAGCAACAAAACGTTTTTCCAGTGTTGAGACTTATTCTGTAGAGAGGGAAAAATTGATACTGCAAGCAAGGGAGGAATGGTTTTACAATCAAAGTGGAGCAGGCAAGAGTAAATAGGGTCTTGTGCATAACTGGAATTATTTGCCTTAGATAGGAGCACATATTCTTGGCAGAGAGGGAAAGGAGAACCTGAGATCAGAGGCTAGTACAATTTGTAGATGTGGTAATAGGGGCATTGTCTTGATCTTTATTTCTTGGTTACCTATCATGGATTTTAAATTGTATGATTTTCAGATTTTAATACCTCTGAAATTAGAATGCTTTTTATTATTGATGATGTGTCTTAGTTTAATTTGGCAGGGTATTATTTTCTTAGTATACATAAAACAGTGGTGTGTTTTACAGTAAATATCATCTTAGATTTGTAGATTCAATGTCATAAGGTATTTCCCCTGAAAAATTGAGTGAGGTTGTTAGCTTATTCCCAATTTCCAAAAGGTAAAGATGAATGCAAGGAGGATAGAGATCATTAGGAGATGGGAGGCTAGGCCAGAACAGGGAGATGGCGTCAGAGACCACTAACTTGAGGTATCGTCTACCCTCTGCCTGAACCTCCAACAGGGCCACCTGAGACTTGTGTTTTGAGAGCCTTCTCCAAAGCTTCACATTCAAATGGTCTACCTGGTTTCTTGGTCTTAAATCATTTATCTTCCTTCTCTTCATCATCCTCTTTTTTCCTTCTTCTTCCCATCTTCTTTGACCTTTTCTTTTTCTGTCTCTGCTTGAAACCTCAGCTCCTTCTAGACTAGAAGATTCCCTATCGCTCATGCACCCAGACTCTCCTTATGCCTACAACGACATCCTCACTCTCTTTTATTGAATGTGGCCCATCTCTCAATGCCAAGTACAAATGTCCCCTCATCAGAATCATTCCTTCTCCACCCTCCGCCTTGGTTCAGTTCCTCATCTCATCATTTCTCCCTTCCCCAGAACAGTACAATGAGGGTCAAAGCAGCCTTCTTATTCAGATCTCACTCCTGCTGATCCGTTGCCTCACAGCAGCCAGCGTGATCTTCTTAAAGCCAAATCAGATTCTCGCTTCCCTCCTCACAGCCCTTCACAGCCCCCGTGAAAGTTTTGGTATACAGTTTAGATTTCTTAACTTAACACCAGGCTGTTCAAATGCAAGCCTTGCCAATCTTCTTGGCTTTGCCTTATGCTATCACCCAACATATACCATATCCATGCTCAGGCCCACGCCATTTCTTACATTTCACTACAGGCATCTTTTGAAAACTATTATTTTTATTTTTTTATTGCCCTGCACTTTTACACAGCCTTTCTCCAATTCCTGAACTTTTCATCTCTCTCAGGTAAGCTTCTCTAAACTCCCCTCCCCAGGTCATTAGATGGTCTGCACAACTTCTTCTCTAGGAGTTGCCACACTATAGTATCATCATCCTTTTATTAATCTGACTCTCCAGTTGTCTTAGATTCTTGTTTGATAAGAACCATCTCTCTCTCTGGCACAATACATAGAGACTGATATATAGACACTGCTCAAAAGATATTTGCTGTACGACTGTATGAATGAATACATGAATGAATCACTCAGCCCATAGTGAACTCTGTTTTCTTCTTTGAACCCTTACAGTTCTTCTCCCACATGATACTGGATTCAGTTCAACCTAATGACCATTTCCTGAGGGCCTACTCTATGCCATTCTCTGTGCTGCATTGCACGCACAGCATTCTTCAAAAGGGCATATGCTTTTGCTATTGCTTTGGATGTTACATCTTCCAGGAAGGGTCATACCATTGAATTCTCCAAATGCCACCTCTTCTGAGAAGCCTCCTGGCTTCTTTTGCTTCTCTGACCTTCTACATTATGACCATTGTCCCTCTCTTTCTTATATAAGGAGATACAATGTAGAATAGTGGTTTCAAGAAAAGGCCCTGGAGTCAAACGGACCTTAGTTCCAGTACTAGTTCTACCATTTGCTGGCTGAGAGGTTTCAGATAAGTTACTGCAGCCTCTGAGCCTCTATTACTAACTTACTTCCTATGGTTGTTGTATTATGCATGTAAGAATATACATTATGTCTGGCTTAGATTAGGCATTAAAAAAAGTTAGGTATTATTTTTACCACCTCTATCAATGTGTTACTTGCAAAATATTTGCTTTATTTATATTTGCATCCTCCATGGCATATGTGCTTGGCCAATATCAAGTGCTCATTAAATATATGCTGAATGAATAAATGCAGTGTTCCTTACATAGTCAGGAACTCAGCAAATCCTTCCACAAAAACCACAGCAAGTATTTATGGTGTGCCAAATATTAAGAACAACCACTGTGTTAGTCACAGTGGAGGATCACAGTCTAGGGGATTAAACCAAATACATATACGTAAAAAGCGTACTTGGCAACTTTAATCTCAGTTTGATCAGTTTATTTATGAATCAATCAAGTAATTAATATTTTTCTCAATGGATCTTTATTCAGTATACATCAATTCACCCCTTCGTATTAATCTTCCCAAGTCATAGCCTATTAGGACTGACGCTTGCCTGAAATCACTCCATGGTTTCCCCACATTCATGGGGTCCCAAATTCCCTTTCTAGCTTCAGTTCTAAAGCCCATTGGAACAATGGAGGTGGGACTCTCCTATAAGAGGCAATGATAATAACCAACATGTGCAATCAGGCAGATTATCTTTCCTCCAACTCATCCTCTTCTTTCCCCTTTGTCTTTGCTCAGCCGTATCCTCTACCAGAGATACCTTGCATTCTCATCTCAACTCACTGGCATTCTACTTAGTCTTCAGGAACCATTTAAAATGGTATCTTGCATGCACACATGCACATACACAGGACTGGATAAAAATTTCCCTCCTCTCACGCCATTATAACTCTTTGATTACCCCTCATTTACAGTATGATTTTTCTTTTTTTACTCACCTTGCAACATATTCATTTATGTTTAGGATTTTATCTTCTCTATTAGATTAGAGTATAGGCCTCTTTAAAGGCAAGGATTTTTCCTTGCCAATTTTACATTTCATAATATTTAATGTAGTGCCATGGGCATAGGAATTATATATTTTATATATATATGTGTCTGTGTGTGTGTGTATACATGTATATACATGTATTTGCTGAATTGAGTTTTTGAATATAATTGGTGCTGGAGTGACAGTGGAAGATAATGAGTTAAGGAAGATTAGGAGGAAGGGGAAAGGAAAGAAAGGAAGAGAAAGAAGTGTGGAAAGAGAGAAAGGGGAGGGGAAGTGAAGAAGGGGGTAGAGGGAGAGGACAGGGCAGAGCAAGAGGAGCAGTCTGATGAAGAGTAGTGTCGATAATCCCATTTCTCAGTAGCTAGATGTCACAGATGGAGCAAAGATGAGTATTTTCAAAATCATCTTGCAACAAGTAGTAGAAAAAGAAAGTGTAGGAGAAATGTTTAAAAATAACATTTTTTTGAGATGCTATCCTTCTTAGACATTGAGCTTATAACCATTAGCCCATTTATCCATCCCACCAACTAAGAGTTAGGGATCATGCTCCCCACTATACAGATGAAGAAATTGAGGCTCAAAGAGGATGAAAAGACAGAGAGTGAATAGGTCTCCTTTTTCTAAAGCCCCCTCCTCTCCCACACGACCATCACTTTATATGGACTTGGAGCTTCAGGGTGATACACTAAGTGATTGTTGCCAGTACCTGGTCTCAGCAGCAGCTTTGGGGTGAATCATCTTTGTTAGGACTTAGTCTAGAGTCACAAGCAATGGCTCATGCCTACAGCCTCTCTTGTCCAGTTAGCAGGGACCTGGAGGCACTAATGGGAATTTATGTTTCTGGCTTCCTGTGGCTCTGCCAATGAGGCCCTTTCAATGAAAGAGCAGTGCCTTTAGTGTCTTCATGAAAAATGAGATTACTTATTTCCACCCAGCTAGCTGCATCCAACTGTTGCTTTTACTTTATGAACATAGGAGCACCTTGTTCTATGCTCGCCAGAGGAGAAGGATTCTTCTCAAGAAGAAAGGGATTGAAGATACCAATCAAAGACTCAATCAGAAACCGAATAGAATGAGGAGGATGGGCAGAGAAGATTTAATCAGAAATCAAATAGAATGAGGAGGATGGGCAGAGAAGATTTGCTAGGGATGAAGAACTTTGGCTGGTTAATTAGGCCTCTGAGCTTACTTAGGTCTTAATCTGTAAAATGGGAATAAGAACACATGTATCTCAGAGCTATTGTTCCTCATTTATTTGGAAAACATATAGAAAGCACCTGATCTAAAAACCAAGAGGGTTCATAAAATAAGAATAGTAATAATCAAGGCTATTATTTGTGAATAATTATCATGTGCCAGGTATAGAGCTCACTTCTTTGTATCAATATTTTATGTAAACCTCAACACAGTCCCATTTTTCAGATTTGAAAATTGAAGCTCATAAAAGTTAAGTAACTACCTTTTAGAGCAGGAATTTGAACCCAGATCCACTCAGTGCTGGTATTCTTAAACTCTACATCATTTTGCTTCCCAACCTGGGGCATATATATAATAGTCATGGTTTTTACTAGATCAAGAATTTATATAGCCCTTTCCATGTGCCAGCACCATAACCTTTCTAGGTTCTGCTATTTACTTTAGACAGTCTGTGATTTTCCTAAAGTTACTTGCCAACTTGTGTAGGTGTGACCGATTTCCATAATTATTCTCATATTCTGAAATGGATCTATAACCGGAAAAGACAAAAAAACCCTAGAATAGATGATACTAGGCTTTGCAGCAATCCAGGAGTATATGACTATAAAAAGAGCTGCTTCTGACCTACAGAAACCTGGAATCTGGAGGGAACTTAAAGACTCAGACTTGGGCAGGAAGGAGTAAAGAATTCTAAGCAAGCACAAACTGATGGGGTATAAACTGATGCTGAGAGAAGGAGTATCAGGGAGTTACTTCTTGGTATGTAGCCATGTGGGGCTACATCTTTCAAATAAACTTGTGGCCAAGTATGCAGCATGGAAATCATGAGAGATAAATGGTCGATGTGGCAATTTGATCTATTTAACAACCATGTCCCATTAGATTCCGTGTCGATCTCATTGATCGTGCAGAAATGAGGTATCAGGATGGCCAAAACCTAAATAAGTTACCCATGATAATTAGTTTATTGATTCCATGGAGATATGGTGCCTGTTTATTTTTTAAGATGATTGGGCCAATTCTTATCTTCTTCCTAACAACTTACCTTAGAATTAAGCTCTCCTTTTGCACTGTCAACAAAGTGTTTTTAATGTGCCTCTATTATATTCCAGATACATTCTGTCTTGTCTTATGTGTACAATTGTACACATCTGCCACTAAATTGTAACTGAGATTGCTGAGAGGAGAAACCATATGCTTTTTCATTTGTTCATTATTTGCTTCTCTTTCTCATAGTGTTTAGCTTATATTAGGTGCTCAATAAATGTTTACTGGTTTAAAGTTATTTGAACTATCGAATCGATTTGTTTTGAATCTTATGTGTTTATTGTTGCAAAATATACACAACATAAAATTTAACACTTTAATCATTTTAAAGTGTTAAGTTTTAATCATTTTAAAGTGTTAAATTTAGCGACGGTACATTCACAATGTTGTGCAAATATCCTTACTATTTCTACAACTTTACACAACCCCCGAAACAAATTCTATATCCCCTAAGTAGTTATTCTCTATTTCCCCTTCCCTTCAGCCCCTGATAACTACTAATCTGCTTTCTTCCTCTATAGATTTGCCTATTCTGGGTGCAGTCTGCCCTCTATACCCTCGAGTTCCATATCTGTGGGTTCTGGATCTGTGGCTTCAACCAACCAGATAGAGAATATTTAAAAATTAATAATAATAATACAAAAATAAAAAGTACAAAAAGTCAGTACAGTGTAACAACAGTTGCATAGCATTTACATTGTATTAAATGTCATAAGTAATCTGGGGATTATTTAAAGTATAAAAAAGGATATGTGGAGGATATATGCAAATACTATGCTATTTTATATAAGGGACTTGAGCATTCATGGATTTTGGTATCAGAGGGTGGTGGGAGGGTGGGATTCTAGGACCAATCCCCGGCAGATTCCAAGGGATAACTGTATTTCAAATCAATGGAATCAGACAATATGTGGTATTTTGTGTCTGGCTTCCTCCATTTTACATTTTCAAGGTTCATCTATGTTGTAGCATGTATCAGTACTTCATTCCGTTTTATGGCAGAATTAATACTTCATTGTATACATATACTACATTTTAGTTTTTCATTTATTGGTCAATGGACATTTAGGTTGTTTCCACCTTTGACTACTATGAATAGTGCTGCTGTGAACATTGATTTACAAGTTTTCATTTGAATGCTTGTCTACAGTTCTTTTGAATATATACTTAAGAGTAAAATTGCTGAATCATAAGGTAATTAAATTAAAAAAAGATTTGGTGTAAAAATAAGTGTATTTTGTGGCAGATTTCATTATTACATTATTGTTCATTTCCTCTAAGAGGATTATGTGCATACAGTGCATTTCCGTATGACTGGCAGCACTGCACTGTGGGAGGCTCTGTGACTTTCCATTTTAGTGACATTGGCTTTGTCCATGTGATTTGCTTTGGACAATGGAAAGTGAGAGACATGGTACATGACACATTTGCGCAAGACACTTTAGGAGACATTGTCTGGCATGGCTTTTGCTCTTTTCCCTTTATCATGAGAATGGCATATTCCTGAAAAAAGGCTGCACTTTTAGCCTACATCTGAAATGAAGAAGACATCTGGAGCAGAGCCAAAGCACAGCTGACACAAAATATGAGCAACAAATCAACCTTTGCGGTTATAAGCCACTGAGATTTTGAGGTTATTTGTTACCACACAGTAATTTAGCAAAAGCACCCTAATATTAAAACACTGGATTAAATAACATAAACCACATTTATTTACTGCAGGACTTCTCAGTGCCTTGACTGTGCTAATATGTATTATGAGTCTAAAGAGATGAATTAAGTACAGAGTTTTCTGACTGTATTTGGGTTTGGGCATATTTGCAGATTTGTGATTCTGTGGCATACAACTTGGCAAATGCTGGACCATATATACTATTCAGGTTCAATCCTGTACAAAATGACTTCCCCAAACTCCTCTACTCTTACAAAAGTTAGAGAGGTCTTCTTTTTTGTTCCTATGCAAATTCGTGCATATATATATATATATATATATAATTGTCATTTTACATTTATAAGTCTTTCTCTAGTGCCCAACTAGAGCCCCATGAGGCCATAAACCATGTCATATTCACTTTTTGTATCTCTAGCATCCAGTATAGAACTGGCTCAATAAAGTGCTAAATGAAAGGACTTTCTTAAGAGATGTTCAATTGAGTGCTTTTATTTTTGCGTACCTACTATGATCTAGCACTGGGCTTGTTACCTTGGAAAGAATGCAAAAAAAAGAGATAAAGTTATTATCCTCAAGAATCATAATCTATAGCAGTGGATCCATAACAAATTATGTGCTGAAGTTAGTGGCCAAGTCTTTTAGCACCATTGTTCTCTTAAGAATATTTTTGTGTCTATGTACTTTTTTACTCATATCTTTCTGAGCACTTGTCTGTAACTACTGAGATGAAATTTAAAAAGCCTCGGGTCTCAAGCTGTAATATTGTGAAAGAAGATACAGGTTTTGCTAATGAGGGATGGCTGTAGAGATGGGGCATGCTAAACATAGAAGACAGAACCACAGTCCTCTCTGAAACACATTCTGTCTAAATTTGCCTTCATTCAAACATGTACTTTGGGTACTCAATAGTGTGCTAGATGACAGGGAAATGGTAGATGAATGAGCTGTGTTTGGCATTCAAGAAGCTTATAGAGTAGGAGAGACATGAACATGAGCACGCATATGATACTGTAAGTGTCCCATTGGGATTTGAAATATGTGCAAGGTGCTTTTGGTTGCCAGCAGAGAGACTACCTGAGACCACATAAGACTCCTGGAGAAAGCAATAGAAAACAGGACAAGGTCAGAAAATCATGTCACTTAAACAATTACCCTGTACTAAGAGCTCCACATGTGCTATTTATGTGATTTTATTTTCAGGTTCATTGATATATAATTTACATACAGCCAAATATACCCTTTTGAGGTGGACTCTTCTATGAATTTGACAAGCATATTCAGTTATGTAACTCCCACCACAATCAAGATATAAAATAGCTCATTTAATTTTTACACTAGCTTTATGAAAGAAGCTTTGATAAGAAAACTGGGGATCAGAGAAGTTAAGCCTCTTAGCTTCTTCAAGGTCAAACAGTTAGTGAGAGCTGAAGGCAAAATGTGAACAGGAGAAAACTTGGCATGCTTGGAGAACAGAGATAATGGTATGGCAGGATATAACAAGAAAAAGAAGGGAGATGGGTAAGAGAATAATTTGAAGATATCAGCTGATCCAGGGATCAGGTAGCACAGACTCTTACAGGTACCAAATTTGGTTTGTATCATGATTTCTGTGAAGAAGCTTATATTGAAATTGAACCAACCTCTTCTTAAAGCTTCAAGAACATGTTCATGTTGAAATTTTATGAAATTGAAAAAAAAAAGTATGCTGGCCTCCTTATCCTTGGTGATTTCATAAATTAAACTATATTATCTTTTTTTGAAGTTAAAATTCTCATTTAGAAGTCCCGCTGGCCCAACCCCTCTAATCAGTATAAATCCTTTCTATTTTTATTTATTTATTTGTTGTCTTATCTCCCTCGCTACAAGGTAGGTTCCATGACAGCAAGGATTGTGTCCTTGCCTTTCCTAGTTCCTTGCCTTTTCTAGTTCCTTGTCTTTTCCCTAGAACCTAGAACAGTGTCTGCACATGATAGATGCCTTATTGATCTTTGCTTGACAAATGAATAAACAACAGCACAGAGCAGAATCATCGAAAAGTCAGGTTGGAAAAAATCTTGATGGTCATCTAGTAGAAGAGTTGGCAAACCTTTTCTGGTAGCAACCAGATAATTAATATTTTAGGCTTTGTGGGCCCCATGTTCTCTGTAGCAACTACTCAACTCTTTTATCTGCATGGCTGTGTTCCAGTAAAATTTGTTTGTAAAAATAGACTGCCGGTCAATTTGGCTATAGTTTGTCAACTCCTGTATCTGTTAGTATAAGCTAGGTTATGTGGTGCTAGTAAACAATTCCTGAATCTCAGTGATTTGCCAAAGTGAATGCTTATTTCTTCCTTATGCTACATGGTGGTCACAGTTCTACTGTGATTCTACTCCTCCAATGGCCCCTATCTGGAACATTGTTGGACTCGTAAAAAGAGAGATTGATGAGCTCATATGCTGTTTTCTATAGCTTTGTTTGGAAAAGACACACATCCCTCACACCCATATTTCATTGGCCAAAACATGTCATGTGAACTTGTTTAAGTTTGGAGAATGGGGATGTGTGGTTATCTCTAAGAGGGGACATTATAAGAAGGAGCACTGAATGTGGGTCAATGATAACCCACCCTACCACCTGCCATCTGAATATTTGATGGAACCAAGATTTGT
Organism: Symphalangus syndactylus; assembly: GCF_028878055.3. Classification (NCBI taxonomy): domain Eukaryota; kingdom Metazoa; phylum Chordata; class Mammalia; order Primates; family Hylobatidae; genus Symphalangus; species Symphalangus syndactylus. The sequence continues at coordinate 25,752,815 of NC_072425.2, forward strand.
TTGCGTCATGTCACCTTTCAAACCCTGCTTCCACACTTCCAGTGTTGGGGAGTCCTCTGCTACCAAAGCAACCTGCTTCATCCTTTGAAACATCTGATTGCTGAAAAGGTGATTTTATTGTGCTGAATTCCATATACCTGTGTCTTTCACCTAAGGATTCCAAATCTTCTTAAGATCCTGCAGAGCAGATGATTTTATTTACAAACACAAAAGATTACTCTAACCAGGAGGGGGCATTTCCTGATTCTTATATCAAGGAAGTAGGAACCCACTTACCAACCCCCAGGTAGCTGCCTTTCTTCATTTTCCAGAGTGTAAATGACCCATCACGGAGACAGGGCTGAACTTCTGAATGAGCTCATAGCCTTTTCGCCCTTTCTGCACAGTTTCACCCGGTGAATTATTGTCTTATTTTCATTCCACTCCAATGAGCTGTCAGCGATGGATACTGTAATTCACAGCAATAGAAACACAAACAGATGGGTAATTGACCTGCATGCCTTCATTACACTGGAGTTCAGCATGGCTGTTGGAGCCATAAAGTCCTTTATCTGCCAGTCTGAAATCCCTGGGCTTTTACAAGGAAGGGGATCAGGCTGACTTTTTGCAAAAGGTACAGTCCTTGTTGTTGTTCTCCTCACCTTGTGCATTTCAGAAATGGACAGAATTTGACAAGCAGAACTTAGTGGTACAAGACAACAGCTGGGGCTCCTATAAAGCTCAGAGATATCTACAGGGGGCACATTCTGATACAAGAACAGGATAGAAAAAATATTTATATTCAACTAAAATAGAACCTGTGTTTTTTCCTTCTTCCCTTAGCACTATAAGAAATCGTGTATTTAATATCTAATGAAATAGGTCAGAAAAGAGCAAATCCATCAAAAATACCACTGTATTAGGTAATTAGGATATAGAATAAAATAAAATAAAGCTTACCAAAAACAACCTATGATAATGCATGGTCTTTGCCTTGAATAAGAAAGGCTTAGATTGACCCAAATTATGCCCTCTGCTATGGCATACTGAGTTCACTTTCTTTATCTATTCAGACCATGCTCATGTTTCAAGATTCAACCCACATCCCACAGCCATTACAAAGTCTTCCATATTCATTTTTTCCAGGCCTATTTTCTTTCTTCTTCATAATAGATCACTGACTTATTCAATATTTGAAATACATTCATAAAAACCTACTATGTGCCAGACACAATACTACTTTTAATGTTTTAATCATCAATCAAGGACTTTCTTTCCTGTTCTTGAATTTTTTTTTGCTTTAGTTTTCAATATCTGAGTAACCTCTCTCTTTCTTTAGGAGGTAAGAAGCATGCATTAAACCTCTTCTTTATTTCCTCCAACAATTCCTAATGTACTACCTGTTAAAAGGAGAAAGAGGCTGAGTTCCTGTCAGCAAAAGAGCAGAATCAAAGTCAGCGATGAAGTCTGGGCTATAATCTTCAGGTCTTAGGTTCACCTTCAGCTTCTGTTGATTGGATCTTCTTTTCCAGATATCTTTTCCAGATATTCTTCTTTCCCCAGCCTCACAGACCATGGTCAGTTGATCCAAGTGCCTGCTAGCAATATCATCAATGTGGTTGAAGGTCTCCAGAGATCCAACCTGAGGGTCCCCTAAAGTTCTTCTGTTACTTGAGTACTCCCAGTGGTTGAAACTCAACAACACAGTGAGCCCCATTTTTTTCCTGAGTCTCAGAATCCCTTCTTGTAATGGATAAAGATCTTTCTTGTACTATAAGAAATGCTATTTCCTCTAAGGAACTCACAGATTTCTGCTGTGTGTCACCCTTCCCTTCAGAATTTTGATGTCTCGTGTGCAAGAACTCTTTCTCTTCTTTTCTAGGGAACTTGTAAGCAAACAAACAAAAGAAGACAAACCTTAGTCAGAAAGAAATGTGAGGGCCAAGTTGATTCTCAGCTGGAAGGAGTTCTATGCCCATGGCCTTTTCCATGCTCTTCCCGCTGCCTAGACTACTCTTTCTGTGCATCCCCCATCCCCTAGTGCCCACGTATCCATTAGGTCTCAGCTTAAATGCTTGCTACCCCCTAGGAGAGTGGAGAGTGCTTTTAACACCCCTAATCCATTCCATGCTGAGCTCGTTGTTCTTTCCCTATGTTGCCTGAAAAACTTGTACTTCTCATAGAATACTGGTTTTATTGCATCCAAGCAGCTAGTTTACATCTCTCTCTCTCTCTCTGTCTGTCTCTCTTTCTCTCTCATTCTCTCAAACTAAACAGTAAGACCTACAACAAGAGGGAGTTGTCTGCCTCATCCACCCTAGTATCCACAGCACAGCTGCCTGGCACATAGTAGGGCTTCAGGAATGTGTGTGAAAGAAAGGAAGCAGAAAGATGGGAAGAAAGGAAGGAAAGAAAATTGGGAAGAAGGAAGGAGGGAAGAAAACGAGGAAAGAAGGAAGGAAGGAAAATTCATAGAATTTTCATAGAAGAAAAACGATGGAGTGATTAAAAAAGACGAGTAATAATTATTTTAATGCTGATATGAGAAAATGCATTCTTGGCATGTTTCATACTGGCTCAAATGGTGCTATTCAAGGAGGATTTTTCAAGATGGGTTCAAGTTTGGTCCAGGTAATGAATGTGATCTGATATCTGGTTAAATGGGGGGCAACCTAACATTTGTTGAACACGTAATTATGACAGTGTCTTGGTCTGCTCAGGCTGCTGTAACAAAATTTCACAGACTGGGTGGCTTACACAAAAGGAAATTATTTGTCACAGGTCTGGATGCTGGGAAGTCTAAGATCAAGTACCAGCAGATATGGTATCTGGTGAGGGAGGGACTGCTTCCTGGCTTGTAGACAGCTACAAGCTGTCTCTTCTCCCATCTCTTCCTCTTCTTATAAGGGCACTTAGTCCCATCACAAGGGCACCACCCACATGACCTCATCTAAACCTAATGACTTTCCTAAGTTTCCGGCTCCTTATACCATGGCATTGCAAGTGAGGGTTTCGGCATATGAATGTGTGTATGCGGGGGATGGGGAGTACAAACATTCAGTCCATGGCAGCCGAGTTGTGGCTTAAGTTTATGCCTTTTCTCTGTTCGTTAGTATACAAGGAGATTGGGGTTTCAACCTCATAGGCAAAAAAAAAAAAATCCCTGAGTTTCAGGGGGTATAAAACTTTTCTAGAGGTCACACTGTGCTGGAGCTACCACAGGGGTTGTAAGCCAGGTCACCCTTGAGTGTGTCAGAACTCAAGTTGAATTCCTAGATTGGAGTCTTGGTTCTGTTACCTTAGTTGTGAGACTTTGGCCAGGTCACCTGATTTTTTTTTTTTTATTTTTTTTTATTTTATTTTTTATTATACTTTAGGGTTTTAGGGTACATGTGCACAATGTGCAGGTTTGTTACATATGTATCCATGTGCCATGTTGATTTCCTGCACCCATTAACTCGTCATTTAGCATTAGGTGTATCTCCTAATGCTGTCCCTCCCCCCTCCCCCCACCCCACAACAGTCCCCAGAGCGTGATGTTCCCCTTCCTGTGTCCATGAGTTCTCACTGTTCAATTCCCACCTATGAGTGAGAACATGCGGAGTCACCTGATTTTTAAATTCTAACACCCCAGAAGCCTTGTGAGGCACCTTTCTTCTCATCTTGGAGAAGGAAGCGTTTAAAGTTCAAAGTTCCTTTGATTGGCAGGGCGCAGTGGCTCATGCCTGTAATCCCAGCACTTTGGGAGGCCGAGGCAAGTGGATCATGAGGTCAAGAGTTCAAAACCATCCTGACGAACATGTTGAAACCCTACTCGGGAGGCTGAGGCAGGAGAATTGCTTGAACCCGGGAGGCGGAGGTTGCAGTGACCCGAGATTGTGCTAATGCACTCCAGCCTGGTGACAGTAAAACTTGGTCTCAAAAAAAAAAAAAAAAAAATTATTTGATCAACAAATGAGTGCCTGAAGCCTACACTGGGCTTGACCTTAGTTTATACTCTGGGGGCCCTTAGAGGGCAGACGGGTCCCTTCTTCCTTACAGCCTACTCTCTAATGGGGATGATAGAAAAAATATTAAAAATAAAACAAATTCAAAAGATAATTTCAGCCAGGAATTAATCCTATGAAAAAAATTGAAGATGCCATTTAACCTGGGTCTGGGAGGGTCTAGATTGCAGGACAAGGGATCAAGCAGAAATCTGAGGGGAGAATATTCGTTGCACAGGGAAACGCAAGTGCAAAGATTATGGGAGGAACAATATTGATGTGTGTATTGCAGGTACTGAAAAAAAGGCAGGGTTTTTATGATGTATTCTGAGTACAGAAGAGAATATTAGGAGATAAGAGGAAGGAGGGAGGCAAGGAAATGGAGATAACCCATCACATGACACAGAGAAAGAGAAATAATATCTCAGCACACAAAGACTGTATACAAACTACAAAACATATTGTGAGATGCACCTGTCAAAGGTGAATTGAAAGGAAAAAGAATGAGGCACAAATCAGGAAAAGAAAAGGAAGACATCTTGGGTGTTCCCACATATACATTGCCCACACGCTCTGCAGAACAGTGAAACATTCCATTTTAAATTATAACAAGATTTTTTTTAATATATAAAAAGATTGGGAGAAAAATATTCCATATGTTCAGAGTGGGTGAGTTGATGTTCAAATAAAACTCTCAACTATTGCCTGCCTGGGTTTTCTAAGGCAAAATTTGTATGCTTGGCAATAACAGTAGCCCTTTTCTCTCTCATTTTCTCAGTTTTCTTTTCTCTCTCTCTCTCTCTGTGTGTGTGTGTGTGTGTGTGTGTGTCTGTGTGTTGTGTCTTTGGGAACTGTGGGGACAGAATATTTCACCCCAGCCGGCAGCTGTATATCTTTCAAACAGTGGTTTCACAAGCCAAGTCCCCCTCCAAATTATTTATGGTTCCCATTGAAGCAGGCAGGATTCAGGCGCCCAAGTAGGAGGTCAGCACTGGGCCTCTTTGTTGGACACAGGCCATCAGGAGACGACTCTGGCTGTGACTGCCATGTGAACCTCTGCTGCCGTAGAAATGGTTATGTAACTTTAAACAGTAATGACATTTTGCAGAAAAGTGCTTTTTAATTGCTATGTCTTCATTATTCTCTTTCGAAATTGCCCAGGAGATTCTGCCTCCAAGACAGCTCGGCATGTTCTGAGTTTCCATTTTTAAAGAGCAGCCAGTTTTGTATTTTAGCTGCTCCCAGAAAACCCCCAACCCCAAACTTCATCTGTTTTCAGTTGCATTAAATGGGGTAGGTAATACTGCCTTTTGTATCCTTGCCAAATGGAAAAATGATTTGACGCAATTTTCTATAAATGCTCTCCCCAAATTCCTTTTGGGCTGGGACCAAGAATAGAATATTTTATCCCCTACAGAAGGGAGAAGGAAAATGATGAGCAAGCTAGAAAAATAGAACTGAGAATATAGTCTGTAGAGTTCCTTTAAGCAACAGAAACTTAACCCCGATCCATACACCCAGTTGCCTATGGGGGATTGGGATCAGCTAAAAATAAATTTGGCTCTAGAAGAGAAAATGGTGATATAGATAAAATGACTAAAAGAATTGTAGACTCAGAAAGAATTGCACACTCTGAAAGAATTGTAGACTCAGTTCAGAAGGGGCTTTATTCTTGATTTGTTTTACCTCACGTTTTGGTATGTGTGTTATGCCCTTGTATAGTAGCCCTCCCAAACAGTCACTCAAACCCATATGGACTCATTGCTCATCAATGTGGAGCTCACTCAGTCTCACAGTTCAACTGTATAGCTTAATCTGCTAGAATCCCTTCCGTGCATGTTGACATATACACCTTTCTCAACAGCCCTGTCACCAATGCTGGTTCAACAGGCACAGAATTCTAAACCCTCCTGCTTATCAAAGCTCTGCAAATAGGTGAAGACTGCGTTTTGATTATACACCCACACCTGTTTTTCTTTCATTAATCCTGAAGGTTCTGTTAAACCTTTAACCACTTTAATCAGAGGAGTGGCATCATCATCAATATCGTCATCGTCATCACATCAAAAATAAGAATAGACAACATTTATTGTTTGCTTGCTATGTGCCAGGAGCTTTTCCAGATAATTTGCAGGCATTCTTTCATGTAGTCCTCTCGATAATCCTTGTACATAGATAGTAAGTAGAACCTAACAGGCAGGCTGAATATTTTGCTTGAGAGATGACTTAGGTAGTAAGAAGAGGAGCCAGTGCAGCCCTGCCCAGGTTTTTGACTACAGCGTGCAGTGCAGCCATGCCCAGGTTTTTGACTACAGCGTGTGGTTTCCTGCCATAAGGCATGCTGGAGGAATCATCTTCTTTCCCACAATGTCTCTCTGAAAATATTCTCCTTTAGCTGCCATGTGAAGACAGGTTGAAAGGATGGGGCTTATTTAAGTATATATAAAACCTGAAGAAAATGGAAAAAAGATAAAAATCTAGAAACAACTGTGAATAGAAAATGGAAGAAATGCTGACCTTGTTCAGCAAATCCCTGATGAGTTGGATTAAGGAGTGTCCCTGAAGCATAAATGAGAAAAACATAATCCAAATAAGAATACAGTTGTCTTTTATGCAGTGAGTAGTAGAACCATTACCTCATATTGGAAGCTAAAACTGTTTGCAGCTCCCAATGAGGTGGAGAGAAGTGTCCTAAGCAAAAGTGCCCTAATGAATTAAGTTAGCCCAGATCTATCCTTCTCTCTGGGCACCATAGACAATAGACCACTCTGCTGACTTTTCATAGGTACCAGAGTAGTGCTGGTGCCCAAATAAATCCTTCTCTATCGTTGGCTCTCTGTATTAAGACTCTGAATATTCAAGTATAAAGAGAAGATCATGAGATGTAATCCAGAGTGCTCATCCTGTAACCATGGGCTGGTCACTTCCTATTGGTAGACCATGGCTTCCTCACTGTTAGAGCAAAGAAGAGAAAATTAATTATCTAGTGATGCTTGTGTCTACTGATGTGTTAGTTTTTATGTTACAGTGGTCCTATTAAATTATATCACTCTAATTATGTTACTCGTACCCTTCACAACTACCAATGTGTACCTATGATCCACAGAATAATGTCCAAATTCCCTAGCATATAATAAAGCCCTTTGCACACTGGCCTCTGTCCCTCTCTACAGCTATTTTCTACAGCATGAGCACCTCCATTCGTCCAAGTTCATTTATTCACTAGGAATTTTCAGACACATGATGCCTTTCCTCTTTTAAGAATGTCCTTCCTGTTCTTCTTCTAACCTAGTGATCTCTTACTTGCTTTTCAACCAGCCCCAATTCTGTCTCCTCTATGAAGGTTTCCCTCCTATCTAAACAATGTTATTTGCAGTCTTCTGCTGTTCAGTTGCCTCATATGGCTCTCTCTGCCATAGGTCTATAAAGCCATGTTATGATGATGTGTGTCCGTGTCTACGCCTGCTAATTATATTGTAAACTCCCCAAGGGCAAGGATTGTGTCTTTTTTTTTTTTTTTTTATCTCTATAGGCCTAGTGCCTAGCTCAGGACTTGTGTTTCATAAATAGGGTTTATAAATACTTAAGGAAAGCAATTTAGGAAATAAAGAATAATAAACAATAATGTTATATTTTCAATAAGAGTTTTCTCCACAAAGGGAAAAGGTATATGCCATATGTGGCTCTAGCCTCAGTCCTACTGTAACAGAATAGAGTATGCCTTTCAGAGATGGCCAAAGTCATGACCTGAGAAGTTTAAGCAAAAGTGATGCAACTGGAAGCCTCACCAATAATACCCTGTCTGGATCTAGGTTGGCCCAGAAATATATTCGTTCCAATACACAGGGAGAAATGTAGCAGCTTCAGATTCCTATGTATCACCTTTGGAAACTGTTAATGAAACACCTTTTTTTAACCTTTCTGTTTTCCCTTCTTGCTATTCTCACACAGGTCTTCAGATAATCTTTCCTCAGTATCTGCAAGAGAAGTTTGTCCAGTCGGCCCTGAGCTATATCATGTGCAATGGGGAGGGGGAGTACCTGTGCCAGAACAGCCAGTGTCGATGCCAATGTGCCGAGGAGTTTCCACAGTGCAACTGCCCCATCACAGACATCCAAATCATGGAGTACACACTGGCCAACATGGCCAAGTCTTGGGCCGAAGCTTATAAGGACCTGGAGAATTCAGGTAGGAAATCTCAGTCAGTGCCACTGCATGAGTGGCCTTCAGCCAAGTCTGAAAGGGAGCTAATCTAACTGGAATTAGGACTGCTGAGAGGGAAAGTTCAGTGACCCTGACCCTTTCACTTTGGAGGGTCCAGATGCAAGTATAATAGCTGTCACAGAGCAGGCACTCAATAAATCTCAACTGAATAAAATTAATGAATAGTATAATCCAGTTTGTGGTCATATGATGTATTGTTTCTGTTGTACCCAGAAGACAGAAAGAATAAATCTGCATAGGAAGCCTCTGGAGAGAGAAGAGTCAGAGGTAGTTGTATTGATTTCTTGGGCTGTGTAGTTCTGTGTGGATATTTGTGTGTGTGTGTATATATGTTTGTGTGCACCCACACACTTCTGTCCATCTCTATAAATAGATAAACATATCTCTATGTGTGTATTTATATGTGCATATACATAGAGATATAGATATCCTAAGAATCTACAGACTATCAAAGCTCAAAGTCACTTTTCTGATAACTTAGTTATTTTCTGCCTTTCATAGTTCAGAAAAATGAGTTTCAGGGGAGGAAAGACAGTCACCCAAGCTCCTAAAGTGGATGAAGTCCGAAGTAGGATCTCTGCCTTCGTGGACATTTGAGTTTGTTGGAAAGCCAGGCATTAATTATGTAACCACACCAATGATTAGAAAATGTCAAGGATACATCTGTAAAGAGGGAGGAGCTGCTGTGAACAAACAATGTAGAGTTGGGGGTCAATGTAGTCAAGGAAGTCTACCTTAAAAAAAGAGCAGAAATGGAAGGATCTGACTATGGTGCAGATATGAGATGGTGATTGCAGGTAGACCAGTGGGAGGCACAAAGGGCCTAGGAGAGAGATGACCATGATGTGGGTTAAGGAGATGGTACAAGTTGTAAAAACAGGAAACGTGCAGATATGCCAAGATATTTAGAAGGAAAAAATGGCAGAGCTTGATGTTAGATTGTCTATAAGACTTGAAGAGAAAAGGGATATTGAGGTGATATTCATAAACCTCATTTAGATAGACATGTTAGACAACTTGATAGATGTTGATATCTTTCATTGAGCTAGAACACCCTGAAAGATTTGGAAAGAAGATTTGGAAAGAAGTGCTCACATGCTCGCTTTTCTATAGGATAGGCTTGAGAATCCTTGAGACTTCCAAGAAGAGATTCCAAGCAGGTGCTTAACCTATAATATGTGCTCAAGTACCTGTTAAATAAATGGACTCATGCATAGAGCGTTACTGTCTTTACAACGACATTATATTTCTGAAATCTTTTATAATAGCCACCTTAAAGGAAGTAGTAACATTTCTGAATCACAGAGAAGGGAACACCTCCTCCATAATCCTCCTTCAAGACCCAGTGTTTTCCCTAGGGTTGAACAGTTAGTAAATGGCAGGATTGGTAATGGAATTCCCGATTCCAAATCTAGTGCTCACAGCAGATATGGTAACTTAATTTTACTTTGTCCCCCAGGCCGGAGGTTCCCTCATCTGATAAATGAGAAGACATATTTGTGTTTTTAATATTTGAATTTATTCAAGTCTTTAGACAAGAAATTATTTGATCAAGCAAAATCTTACCTAGTAGCCACTGTGTACCACAGATAAAAGCAGAGTTCTACGGAATAGCATTTGACAATAACTGGTTTCCGTGAACTCTAAGCCCTAACCCAGCTCTGGGAGCCCAGAATGCATCAGGGATCCTGCTCCTACAGTGCTGTTCAGCTCAAATGGAGCTGTGGGTGCCTTATAACGACACCCATTAGTCCGCTGAAAATCCTGGGAGCCCATAAAAGAGAAAAGTTCATGATGGAAATGTACTGTGATGATTATTTGGCCCCAAACAAAGGAAGCATTTGATAAAATGCTTTTGCAAAAAGATTTCGCTGATTACTACAAAAAACAAAAACGAACAAACAAAAAAAACAGATGGAATTTAGGCTATATGCGCAAGGAGTAAGACTCTTTAGCATACAATCCTTATTCCCAAGGAAAAGAAACCACTTTAAGTGGGTGGGTGAGGAAACGCAGAAAACTGAGATGCTGCTGAATGAGCTGAACAGGCCAAGAAAATGATTTATGTCACACTTTCTCCCAAAAAGGCATACACTCCCTCTAGATTTCCTGTGCTTCTCCATTTGAAATGGTTTTACCCTTTAAGACAAATCCATTCATCCGTATGTGCATCAGAGCCTTGTGCGTATGAGTTTTCCTTTGGTCCATTTTTAGCCCTTAACCTTCGCTACTCAGCCCAGGTGATTTGGAGAGATTAATGACCAGCCCAAAGTAAAAGGCATTGGTTCCTTGATGGCTCCGGAGTGTGGGTGGCCAAATAGGACCTAGTTTCTATACACAAATGGCAGTCTACATCTCCTTGCTGGGGGATTCGTTGTAGTACTTCTACTTTTCTTCAAGAAAGTTGGCCAGGTGCAGTGTCTCATGCCTGTAATCCCAGCACTTTGGGAGGCCAAGAAGGGCGGATCATCTGAGGTCAGGAGTTCGAGACCAGCCTGACCAATATGATGAAACCCTGTCTCTACTAAAAATACAAAATTAGCCGGGTGTGGCGGCACATGCCTGTAATCCCAGCTACTCCGGAGGCTGAGGCAGGAGAATCACTTGAACCCGGGAGGTGGAGGTTGCAGTGAGCTGAGATAGCACCATTGCACTCCAGCCTGGGCAATAAGAGTGGAACTCTGTCTCAAAAAATAAATAAATAAATAAATAAAGTTAATGTATTTAACTCTTAAATTCTATTTTCTTATCAGACCCAAATTTGGGTTCATTGGAAGGCCTGCGTTCCCCTTTGACATCCACAGAGCCCTCTGCAAGACAAGCTTTATGTTTTCCATGGGAGGAGAGTCCAGCTGTCCCAAACAGAACAGAGTCATCAGGGCCCGTCTCCTGCCTTCAGCCAGCTCACTGAGTCAATCAATCAGTGTAGAGTATTGCGTCATCCTGTCAATCGTATGCTACCATCAACCGAGTACTTTCTGTGTCTCAGGAACTAGTTAGGTAGATGCAGTCCTCTGCCACTATGTCACTGTCAGCATTTGGATTAGATACTATTATTCCTGTTAGCAGATGGGGAAACTGAGGCCTTGAGCGAATAAGAGTCCCACAGCTGTTCAGCACTTAAGATGTGACTCCAACTCTTGCCTGTCTATAATGAAGTGCCTGAGGTTTTTCTAGGAGTCAGAGACTTCTATTTTTTTTCACCTTTTATTTACTGTTTTCTCCTAATGTACTGAGCCTCGGGATTGCCCTTTTTATGTGTTGAGAGGAAATATAATATACTAAGTAAGGAACCAGACTCAAGTCTTAATTCTCCTATCTACTGGCCATTTGACCTTGGGCAACTTCTCTGTGCCCTATTTTCTTTAAAATGGGGGCTCTAAAATACCTACCTCATAGGTTTGCTATAAAATATGGTTATATATGTTAGGTGATTAGGACTGTGCCTGGTGCCTGTCAAGAGCTATGTAACCATTTTTAAAAATAAAATGAAAGCATAAATGCATAGTATACCTAAAATGTCCTTGGAGGTTTTATAACATGAAGTGAAAGTGTTAGGCTGAAGATTTATAATATTTATATAAATCCAACCATTGGGCTTTTTTTCCTACAAAATGATCAACCCCTTGATATTTTTAATTTTCCAGGGATGGGGTGATAGGGATTAGAATTACAACAGATTGGATTGTTAGATTGGAAAACAAAAACTCAGGACACAGACCTGGATCTTGTCATTTATCAGCCCCGTTACCTTTAAGAAATCATCTTCCCATTTTGGGCTTCGGTTTTCCTATTCATAGGACAAAAAAGCTGAACTAGATAATTTCTATGGATGTGCCAAGTTGACACTCTGAAACTGAGCATCCCAAACTGAGGCCGAAACTTTTACCCGGGAGGCCCAAGAGTTTGTCACCATCTCTTAAGCTGGAGTTTTTTTGACATGTGAGATGATGCTAGATGGGACACACATACGACTTCAAACAACACTGGATCATTGGGTGGGGAAGTTGATCCATTTCAGTTCTCTGTGGAACCTGCAGATTACATCAAAAAGTTTCAGTTTGGTGCTAGCATGCCTTTAACACCTCTCTAACACTTGCTAATTTCCTGCATTTCAACGTGAGAGCAGGCATGGAGGTTTGATCATGTAGCAGGCAACAGTGTCTGACTAGAATTTATTAACATTATCTTCATCATATTTATTTTTACAGCTACCATCTTCTGAAGGCATGCAATAGTGATTTTCTTTGGAGAATTCAATAAACAAACATTTTGTTTTCTTTTTTTTATTTCTTTTTTATTATTATTATTATTATACTTTAGGTTTTAGGGTACATGTGCACAATGTGCAGGTTTTTTACATATGTACCCATGTGCCATGTTGTTTTGCTGCACCCATTAACTCATCATTTAGCATTAGGTGTATCTCCTAATGTTGTCCCTTCCCCCTCCCCCCACCCCACAACAGTCCCCGCAGTGTGATGTTCCCCTTCCTGTGTCCATGAGTTCTCATTGTTCAGTTCCCACCTATGAGTGAGAACATGCGGTGTTTGGTTTTTTGTCCTTGCGATAGTTTACTGAGAATGATGGTTTCCAGTTTCATCCATGTCCCTATAAAGGACATGAACTCATCATTTTTTATGGCTGCATAGTATTCCATGGTGTATATGTGCCACATTTTCTTAATCCAGTCTATCATTGTTGGACATTTGGGTTGGTTCCAAGTCTTTGCTATTGTGAATAGTGCCGCAACAAACATACGTGTGCCTGTGTCTTTATAGCAGCATGATTTCTAGTCCTTTGGGTATATACCCAGTAATGGGATGGCTGGGTCAAATGGTATTTCTAGCTCTAGATCCCTGAGGAATCGCCACACTGACTTCCACAATGGTTGAACTAGTTTACAGTCCCACCAACAGTGTAAAAGTGTTCCTATTTCTCCACATCCTCTCCAGCACCTGTTGTTTCCTGACTTTTTAATGATCGCCATTCTAACTGGTGTGAGATGGTATCTCATTGTAGTTTTGATTTGCATTTCTCTGATGGCCAGTGATGATGAGCATTTTTTCACGTGTTTTTTGGCTGCATAAATGTCTTCTTTTGAGAAGTATCTGTTCATGTCCTTCGCCCACTTTTTGATGGGGTTGTTTGTTTTTTTCTTGTAAATTTGTTTGAGTTCATTGTAGATTCTGGATATTAGCCCTTTGTCAGATGAGTAGGTTGCAAAAATTTTCTCCCATTTTGTAGGTTGCCTGTTCACTCTGATGGTAGTTTCTTTTGCTGTGCAGAAGCTCTTTAGTTGAATTAGATCCCATTTGTCAATTTTGGCTTTTGTTGCCATTGCTTTTGGTGTTTTAGACAGGAAGCCCTTGCCCATGCCTATGTCCTGAATGGTATTGCCTAGGTTTTCTTCTAGGGTTTTTATGGTTTTAGGTCTAACATGTAAGTCTTTAATCCACCTTGAATTAATTTTTGTATAAGGTGTAAGGAAGGGATCCAGTTTCAGCTTTCTACATATGGCTAGCCAGTTTTCCCAGCACCATTTATTAAATAGGGAATCCTTTCCCCATTGCTTGTTTTTGTCAGGTTTGTCAAAGATCAGATAGTTGTAGATATGCGGCATTATTTCTGAGGGCTCTGTTCTGTTCCATTGATCTATGTCTCTATTGTGGTACCAGTACCATGCTGTTTTGGTTACTGTAGCCTTGTAGTATAGTTTGAAGTCAGGTAGCGTGATGCCTCCAGCTTTGTTCTTTTGGCTTAGGATTGTCTTGGCGATGCGGGCTCTTTTTTGGTTCCATATGAACTTTAAAGTAGTTTTTTCCAATTCTGTGAAGAAAGTCATTGGTAGTTTGATGGGGATGGCATTGAATCTATAAATTACCTTGGGCAGTATGGCCATTTTCACGATATTGATTCTTCCTACCCATGAGCATGGAATGTTCTTCCATTTGTTTGTATCCTCTTTTATTTCATTGAGCATTGGTTTGTAGTTCTCCTTGAAGAGGTCCTTCACATCCCTTGTAAGTTGGATTCCTAGGTATTTTATTCTCTTTGAAGCAATTGTGAATGGGAGTCTTGCTCTGTTGCCCAGGCTGGAGTGCAGTGGTGCAATCTCAGCTCACTGCACCTCTGCCTCCCGGGTTCAAGCGATTCTCCTGCCTCAGCCTCCAGAGTAGCTGGGATTACAGGCACCTGCCACTACGCCCGGTTAATTTTTATATCTTTAGTAGAGATGGTTTCGCCATGTTGGCCAGGCTGGTATAGAACTCCTGGCCTGTTATCCACCCGCCTTGGCCTCCCAAAGTCCTGGGATTACAGGTGTGAGCCACTGCACCCAGCCTTGTTTTCAATTTTTAAGTGAGAAACAATGATTTGATTCAAATAACGTGTTAAGTAAATGTAATAATATACGAATATTACTATAAGGTTGGTATTCCGATGCCAGAAGTTTGGGAAGCCCTGTCTTAAGCCAGAATGCAGTATGCAGATTCCCTTCATAAGAAAGCATAATAGCTTTTGCCCTTTCTAGTAGGGGCAGGACAGACTAATGCAATGTTCTATGGCCCTCAGGAAAAAAAATTATGTTTGCAGGCCTGGTTTATTGGAAAGTGAGACTAAGCATTCAAGGCCACTTTAGATGGGTGTTATCACGCTTAGCCCTTCTCTCTCGGCCTTTTGTCTCTCACTAGATGAGTTTAAATCATTTATGAAGCGCCTCCCCAGCAACCACTTCCTGACCATCGGGAGCATCCATCAGCATTGGGGCAATGACTGGGACCTGCAGAACCGCTACAAGCTCCTGCAGAGTGCCACGGAGGCACAGAGACAAAAGATCCAACGCACTGCCCGCAAGCTTTTCGGCCTCAGTGTACGCTGTCGCCACAATCCCAACCACCAGCTGCCTAGAGAGAGGTAAGTGTTGCCACCACCTCCACCTCTGCAGGCATCTACCTGGCGTTAGCTACATTATCTTGCTGCAGAGTGAAATGCAATGCAGATGGTGCATTTGTGGGGTGGCAAGCAGGACCTCGCATGGTCCAGACCAACAATTCTCTGGATTGCCTCTGGGTCCCCACCTACTGGCTGCACATTGTTTCAGATTCCACATTGTTTCCTGAATGTACCATGAATTTTCAGCCTCTGTGTTCTGTCTGATTCACCTGATTGAGGAGGGGAACACTAGCCCTGATAGTTATGTGGCATTATCCTGGCTGTTTAAAATATATTTCCTATTTAATTTTAAAATTACTGAGCAAAGCCGATTTTAGCATTCCCATCTTAATGGTGAAGAAACTGGATTAACTAATTAATCAGTCGCCACCTTATTTATTTATGAGGTCCTTTGAGTAGAGCCAGGAGTGAGTGACACGAATAACAAAATGTAATACAAAATGTCAGGAGACACTCACTTGTGGGGTCATTGAGTGCAGGGTCCTCACCTGAGAGAGTGTCACCTTCAGTGCCTGGCTACCTTGCTTGCCTCCCCTAGTTCCAGCCCTGTCCTGGATATACTGGGTATTCTAGATGGTGGAGAATACAGAGATGGACAAGACAGGGCCCAGGCCTCCACAGAATTAGGGTTTACTACTCTCTCAGGGGCACACGAGGAAGGAGCCGGGACTTGAATCCAGGTTGTTCGGACTCTATTCTTCCCGGGCATTTCTGATTTGCAGCTGGTAGTCCCTACTGTAGAGGTGCCTCCAGGGTTTCTAAAAGGGCATCACAGGACAGCAAAAGGGCAGGTTGGGGCTTTCTCTCCACCCTGCTTCAGACAGAGCAGCTCTGCTCTTATTTGTTGCATATTTGGGGGTTCTACCTTCAATTTAGTTCTAAGAAAAAAGATCCACTCTTAAAAAGAACAAGTCCATTCACATTCACCTAGCATACTCTGTGTCAGTGATATATTTATATATATGATTGTTACCCTGTTGTACAAATCCAGAAATGGAAGCTGAGAGAGGTCAAGTAATTTCTCCAAAGCTACAGTGTAAATCAGTGGTTCTCACTTGGGGCGGGTGGGGGGGTGATGTTTTCCCCAGGGCACATTTGAAAATATCTCAAGACAATTTTGAGTATGGTAACAAGGGTTAGGGATATTATTGCACAGGCAGTTCTCACAACAAAGAAATATCTGACTTCAAAAGTTACTGGTGCTCAGGCTTAGCAATTCTGATGTAGGAGAGATAAGATGCCAGCTATTTTAGGTTGATGCAAAAGTCATCGTGGTTTTTGCCATTATTTTTTAAGTTTTGCCATTACTTTTAAGTAAGAGCAAAAACCGCGATGACTTTTGAACCAACTTAAATAAATCTATAAATCAAAATCTTATCCTCCTAGCTAGTCTGTTCTGCTGGCACTCAACATTTAACAACAACGGCAGTCTTCTACCACAGTCCATCCACCTAATTACCCCGATGGGGCGCACCCTTTTTTCTCTCATTTTTCTTGCATCAGAGCTAATGCTGCTATTCCCTTCATAAAGTCTTTCCTGATTGTACTAGCCAATACAGAAAGCTTCTTATTCTAGATTCCTACTAATCTGAAATCCTTTCCTTAGCATATTTCTCCCTTTCCCCGCTTATGAAACCTCCCCCTTGTACAGACATTCAAGCTCATCTCTGTTTTCCCTATTGCCTCCAAATTTGAGCCCACTGCTTTGCGTCTAGCTTGTGATCATTATATTATTTTGTGGATCAAATAGAATTTCTTTTGCCAGTTTCTTGTTGCAATGCTGCTGAAGCAGGGACTAGAAAAGGTCACAAACTCACTTTCTTGTCAAGCACAACAGATTCTCAGACTGCTACCACGAGCAAGTCTCTGAAGAAGCTTCCTTTTAGATCCATCGCACATCTGCCATGAGACCCGCATAGAGCACTGTGGAAAATTCAGAAATGCACACAGCGAACAGTGCTGTGGAAGATGCCTTGTAGCGCAGGGGTGGGGAGGGGTTCTTTTGTCAATCAGACCCCAAATGTATTAGTTTATGATGGTTGCCATAACTAAGTACCATGGACTCAGTTGCTTAAACAATAGAAATTTGTTTTCTCATAGTTCTGGAGGCCAGAAGTCCAAGATCAAGGTGTCAGCAGGCTTGCTTTCTTCTGAGGCCCCTTTTTCTGGCTTGTGGATGGTTACTTTTTTCTCCCCGTGTTTCCACGTAGTCTTTCCTCTGTGTGCATCTGTGTCCTAATATCCTCTCTCTCTCTCTTTTTTTTTTTTTTGAGATGGAGTCTCGCTTTGTCACCCAGGCTGGAGTGCAGTATCACGATCTTGGCTCACTGCAACCTCTGCCTCCCAGGTTCAAGTGATTCTCCTGCTCAGCCTTCCCTTGCGAGTAGCTGGGATTACAGGTGTGCACCACCACAACCAGCTAATTTTTGTATTTTTAGTAGAGACGGGGTTTTGCCATATGGGCCAGGCTGGTCTCAAACTCTTGGCCTTAGGTGATCCACCCACCTCAGCCTCCTAAAGTACTAGGATTATAGGTATGAGCCACCATGCCCTGCCCTAATATCCTCTCTTAAGAGGATACCAGTTATATTGGATTAGAGGCGACCTAAATGGCCTCATGTTAACTTAATTACCAGTTTAAAGACCCTGTCTCCAAACACAGTCACAGTTTGAGATCCTGGGGGCTAGGACTTTAACATATAAGTTTGGAGGGGCATGTAATTCAGCCCAGAATATTATAGGAGGTGGCTTTTGATCAGATCTTTAGGTGAAGAAGCTGTGCATCCCAAGGAGCAACAAAGCTCGATGCAAATCTGGTTGAGGAGGGCAACGTTTGACCGTTATGAGAATTCAAACAAATAACCTCTTTCAGTTATGGTGATTGTCATCTCAGAAAATGGAGAGTAAGATTCAAAGGTCCCAAAGACATTGGGCAGGCATATTTATTAAAGGCGAGTGAAATCTCCAGAGCACCAAGCATCATCAGATATGCTAGTTCAAGGGAAGACTCGAGGGGATTTTAGAAGGAGAGTAGCTGGATAGACATTACAAGGGAAGAAGGAGGGACAAAGCTGGGTAATAGGAGTAACACTGCGAAAAGTCAAGGAGTCTGGATTTGTCCTACCATTAGTAAGCTGTGTGTCCTTGGGCAAGTCACTTCACCATGCTCAGTGCAGGTGTCTGCATCTCTGAATAAGTCTCTGCTCTCCTTTTGCAAGTCGTCAGGTGTAGATAGCTAAAAGTGCTCTACCATCACTGGGACCTTCAAAGAAAGAGCTCACAGTGTTGCCATCTCTCCTCCTAAGGAGGAGAAAACCTGCCCTAATCATAATATTCTTCTCACCTGGAGAGGATGTCTGGCGTTCCACCATTAGCAGGTCACTCGATTATATTAATTTGAGGAGTTTTGAATGCTAGGTACTGAGAGGAGCACACAGACACTAGGCTCTGTGGCTAATTCCTCTGAAGCCTTCCCTGGAGAGATGAACTTCCTTGGCCGGTCTGTGGTCTGCTTCCTGACATCTGAATCTGAGGCTTTAATGAGCATTTCTCACACCGCAGGGCACCTCTCTGGCATGGAGCAGTGTCAGACAGAGGTGCTAACACTGGGAACCTTGGGCCACCTCTAGCTGCACAAGCAGGTATTTGCAAATGAACTGATTGCATGGTTTCAATGTGTCTGCTTGCTGAAGTCTGTGGAAGATGAGTGTGCTGAGCAGGTGCCATTACTGCAGCAGGTGCCACAGAGATGTTTACTTGTCTCACAAACAGGTGGCATTGTTAAGGTAAGATGGGAGAGGGAAAGAGGGAGCAAGCACAGGGCCTTAGCCACACATGGACTGGTCCAA
Source organism: Symphalangus syndactylus (assembly GCF_028878055.3). Taxonomy (NCBI): domain Eukaryota; kingdom Metazoa; phylum Chordata; class Mammalia; order Primates; family Hylobatidae; genus Symphalangus; species Symphalangus syndactylus. The sequence continues at coordinate 25,771,806 of NC_072425.2, forward strand.
ATCCTGGCTCCATCACTTACCAGACACAGAGCTTTATGTAAGGCCTGCACCTCATTTGTGAAAGGGGATAATAACACTTGCCTTCAGGTTAAGTATGATGATTAAGATTTTAAAATTTAAGTAGCCTTGGTAAAGTGCCTGGATCAGTTAAAAGGAAGGGAGGAAGGGAGAGAGTAAGAGACAGAAGGGAAGGAGCTGTCACTTAGTATATGTATTCTAAAGGTCAGGCACTGTTCTTTAGCATCTTATATGAGATTAACTAATTTCCTCCTCACTACAGTCTCATGAAGCAATACTGTTACCATTCCTATTTTACAGATAAAGGAACTGAGGCACAGAAAGGTTAATAATGTACACAAAGTCAATAAATGTTAATTTATTGTTACTTCAAAGAAATGTTAAGATTTAGATTTAGTGAGAGGTCAATTATAGCTAATTAAAACTTGGCTTCAATGCTTGCTAGAAACTCAATATTGGCTGGAAGGCAAAAGGAGTATTTTGGCTCTCTATTGGTGTCAAACAATTCACCCCAAAATTTAGTGGCTCAAAACAACACTATGTTATTTTCTATTAGGAATCTGTATGTTGACTTGGTACAGCTGAGGATCTCTCTAGTTGGCTGGGGCTCTCGTCATCTGGGGGCTTGACTGAGCTGCATCTCCACAATGACACACTCTCAGAGCCAGTTGATGCTGGCTGTCAGCTGGGGGCTCAGCTGGAGCTGTTGCTGGAGTGCCCACACAGGACCTCTCCACGGGGACTGGACTTCTTGCAGCGTGGCAGCTGGCTCAGAGAGGGAGTGTTCTGAGACCAAAAGAAAGCTGTAAGACTTTTTCACAGCTTCGCCTTGGAAGTCGGAGAACATTATTTCTACCACATTCTGTTGGCCAAAATCCTAACCTAGCTTCAAGGGTGTGAGTATTGGGAGGTGCAGTTCATTATGAGGCGGGGGACATATATTTTGGAGATGAGGTACAATAGCAATTGAGTAGAATTGGAGCTAGATGTGACTATCAGATATAGGGAACATAAGATTAATAATAACAACAATAATGAAGCAATAGCAGTTACTTACTGAGCAGCTAGAATAACAAGCAATAGAGTTGTCTGTGTGTAAAGATTCTGGAGTTAGACTGCCTTGGTTCAAATTCCAACTTTGTCACCCGGTTTGGGTGTCACATTGTAAGTCTGGAGGAAGTTACTGAAACCTTTGAGCCTCAATTTTCTTATCTGTAAAATGGAGCTAATAATAGTGCCTACATTATAAGGTTGTTTTCAGGATTAAATGCTTTAACCTACATAAATTTCTTAGGATGGTGAGTAGCACATGGCTAGCACTCAACACATGTTAGGTATTGTTCTTATTTTTTTCCCCCAAGCACTGATAGTTGGCCTATAAATTTCTTAGCACTCAGTAATTTGTTACCCAATGAAATTGAGCATTGGTGACATGTATTTTTTATCTAATACTCATGCCATCTCTGTGAAATAGATGCTCTTGGATCATTTATGGGTTAGGGAACTGATAAGGCAGATGTGATTGATTTATCCAAGGTCACTTGGGAAGGAAAGGAGCAGATTAGATTTATTTTGCTGACTTTACTGTTGGACTTTACTGATGGTCAAGATCCCTGTGCAGAGCAGCAAGAACCCATGTTGTCTAAGCAGTGTGCAGTGGCTGATAGGTGACTGCGTTGGGTTTGGGACGCCCTGGTTTAGTGTGTGGTAAAGCCAAAGGCAGGGTTTGCTCATCAAGGTTGAGGGTAGTAGACAACATTGAAATATATATACTCTAGTGTGCCGAGATGCAGGAAATGGCCCTGAACATGGAGCCCTGAATTAACTCTCAAGCCCAGGCAGAAACCCAGAAAGACATATTCCCTGTAGGTAACCAGAAGAGGCCTGGTTCAGTGCAGTCCAACTCAGCATACATTTCCTGAAAGCTTACTATGTGCCAGGCTTTGGAAGCATGAACATAAGTAAGATTCATTCCATTCCAAGGCCCAGCGCTTGTTGAGAGGACAGCAACGAGATAATTCCGGACCACACCTGTTGATGGGGACCAGCAACGGGTCGACCAGATATTTATTGGGTAATCATTATATATTAGGTAATGTTTGAGGATCTGAGGATACTGTGATGGATTTCTGTTAGCCCGCAGGAGAGCTGGCCCTAGTGTCAGGCCGCAGCTGGTCATATCAAGAGAAGGCAGGGACCCACAGTAAGATTCCTGTGGCTTGTCTTGCCACCAGGAGATCCTTACACTGTGCAGTTAAAAAGGGAAAGATGGACTTTAAGTTTGGTCTCAGCTATTACCGTACACTGAGACTTTTTAAGCCTTGGCTTTATCACTTATAAAATGGGTATAATAATTTCTGATTGCCTATCTCAGAGGGTCACTATGGGGCTCACCAGGGGTAGTGTATAAATTTGTGAACTCTGAATGCTGTAGAAAGGGGGTTATGCAATTGGGATGAACTTGAATCCAAACACATCAGGATGAGGATGGGAATGGGAATGGGCTGAGTTCAGGTTCATGGCAACATTTAATAGTTAACACTTCTAAAGCATTTACCATGCACCAGCCACTGTCTTAGGGCTTTCATCTTATTTAATCACTGTAACAACCCTATGAAGTAGCACTAATTTATCCCACTTTATGAACAGAGAAATTAAGGCATAGAGATGTTAAATTACTTGCTGATGATTAAATAGCAGGTAGAAGACAGGCTTCAAGCCCACCAGAATCCCTTCTTGTTACTCCTCTGCTCTTCTACCAATCCCGAGACAAGATGATCCAAGGTGTTTAAATGACCTGCCAAGACTAAAAACTGCATTGCATAGTGGTGGAAATTGCCTGTCATGGCAAAAGGGAGATGAAGGAAGGAAGGAAGGGAGGGATGCAGGAGAGAAAAAGAAGAAAAAAAAGAAGAGACAGGGAAATAAGGTAGAAAGGAAGGGAGGGAGGAAGAAAAGCACAAAGTCATCTTGGGCAATGCTGAATTTAGCTGGTTCCTGTGCAATTACATGAATGTTTGCTAACCACCTTATCTTCCAATCTCGTGTCAGCCACTGGAAGGCATTTAAAGATACAAACAACTGTGCCTTGGTCCTCCAACCATCATTATCTAGCCTCTGGGTGTGATGAAAAGACATTGTTTAGTGAAGCCAGAGACCTGAGTTCAAGTCCTATTCTGCCCTGTGTGGGCTGGACTAAACCTATAACTCATACTCTGGAGAGCACTGGGTACAGAAATCGTGCCTTGCAGAGGTGGGGTGCAGGTTGAGTAGTGAAAAAATTGTACCTCACCTTAAACTAGAGCAGCTCTTTAGTGGTTTTCTTTGTGGAAATTCTGAGTTAAAATTCATTCGAGAACATAAAGTGATTTTTCTTTCTTTCTTTTTTACTAAAACAAAAACAACAAGTCTCAATTATCTCTGAGGTCCTTCTCAACTCTAAGAGACATAACGTTTACAGAGAATGAGAGTAATAGTTCAATTCAAGAATATTGGTAGAAGGTCAGTAATTGAGTCTTTGAGCAGCATTGCTTTCAGATGATGCTAATTAGTCAATTTTAATGAGTAGCCTATAGTTCAAACTAAAATCTTCTTTTGCCTGAAATTACAATGGCCTTTTAACTAAGTCTCCCAGAATCTACTCTAGTCACTTTCCAATCTATGTTCCATGGCAATCAGAATTCAAATTCAATCTTGTCACATCCCTGTTTAAAACTTTTTGGTTACTACTTGCTGCTTTTAGGAGAAAGAACAAAATCCTGAGGTGGCTGACAGATCTGCCATGATCTGGTTCCCACCTACCCCTTCTTGGCTCTGTCAGTGAAAGGACAGTTCTGCTAATTTTCTCTGAGTTAACTAAATGCCTAATTCCACCCCCTCCCTGTAGCCCTTCATTTCAAAGGATTCACATGGGCTGCTCTTTCTGCTTGAATGTGCTTCCTTCTTTTTCGTTTGTTCTTCGCTGTGGTAGCTTCCACCTGCCCTTCAGATCTCAGTCTCAAAGATTCCTTCCCCATTGAAAAGTTGTTTCAGGACTTATTTTCTATGCTTCCTTATCATTCTAATTTTCTAATTGAACCCAAGTTCCAGTTTACCATCCAGTTTACCAGTATATCTTTTTTCTTTTTTTTTTTTTTGTTTTGAGGCAGAGTCTTGCCCTGTCACCCAGGCCGAAGTGCAGTGGTATGATCATAGCTCACTGTAGTCTCAAACTCCTGGGCTTAAGTGATCCTTCAGCCTCAGCCTCCCAAGAATCTGGAACTACAGGTGTGCACCACCATACCTGGCTAGCTTATCTAATTTTTTTGTATAGCCAGAGCCTCGGTATGTTGCCCATGTTGGTCTCAAACTTCTGGACTCAAGTGATAGTCCCTCCTTGGCCTCTCAAAGTGCTAGGACTACAGAACTGAGCCACTGCACCTAACTACCATTTTCCGTTTTTAAATCTATTTATTAATGCCTATCTCTCCCATGAGACTATCAGCACACTCATACATCTTTTTCTATATTCTTCATAACTTTGTTCTTGTAACTTCCTACCACATGACCTGTCACACAGTAGCCATTCAAAAAACTTGTTCAATGAATGGACACATAGATTATTTGCTTCTCCGAATATGCCACAAAGGCATGTTGACATAATCTTCTGCAAATTGAGTTCCATGTTCGTATATAAAGTGTATGTATTTTCTGCATATGTTGAATATATTTAGATTATCTTCCTCATTCACAAATGAAGAAACTAAGATCAAAGGGAGGTAAGCGACTTTTCCAGGGTCACTCAGGGAATTTGTGAACAGATCGTAACCAAAATTCAGGCCAGTAAACTGACAGTCCAGACAGTTTGGTAAAATCGAAACTGCAAATGGCGATTGTCTTCAACTGATCTGAATCCAGATCCTAAAGTTATTTCTTGTTAAGTCTATTACTTTGGGCAATGTTCCCTACTGAAGAAAAAAAAAAAAAGAAGAAGAACAAGAAAAACAGATACTATTCAATTCAATGAAATGAGATAAAATTCCTAACATCAAGTCGGCGTTTAAGGTCAGTGTGATTTGTTATGTCTTACTTGTATCTGGCTATCACCTGGGTTTCTTTAAAGATTAGAGTATTCTGAGGCAAATAAGATCCATGGAAGCTTAACTTGAGGGCAGACAGTAGAATTATTAGCATTTTCTGATGATGCTTGGTCTTTGATTTCTTTTTACTTCTCAAATTCACTTGGCCTTGACCCAGCAGTCCGAGCCTTAGCCAAGCACAATGTAATTATCCATTGTTGAGATGAAAATGTCTTGGGGGCATCAACTTCAGGCTCAGATGCTGGGGCCGTAGCTTCTGAACTCATGTCAGCTTTTAACGTATTTCCTTCTCCATACAGTGTTTAATTGATGTCTATAGAAAGACTCTGGCTACCAAGATAATCGTTATCTCTATTCTGATGAACCTCAATATTCATACTGATTTTGATTCTTCTCTGTGAACCCTGTACTTATTTGTCTCTGGATTTCATCTCCATAGATTCCTGCAGTGGGGCAGAGGGATATGGCTTCTTATATTTTATTGAACTCAAGTCAGTTTCAGTTTATTAGACTGACAGTCCCGGCTCTGACATTTATTAGATGTGTGACCTCCAAAAGTCTCCAAACTTACCTGATCCCTCTGTTTCTTCATCTGTATGGTTAGGATAATAAGAATAGCTACACCACCGAGTTGATGTCCTAGTCAATTCATATGATATATGTGAAAATTCTTCACAACTTGTAAAGAAATATACAGACAGAATGTTAATATATTCAAGGCTGGGCACGGTGGCTCATGCCTGTAATCCCAGCACTTTGGGAGGCCGAGGTTAGCAGATCACTTGAGGCCAGGAGTTCAAGACCAGCCTAGCCAACATGGAGAAACCCCATCTCTACTAAAAAATACAAAAATCAGCCTGGCGTGGTGATGCACACCTGTAATCCCAGCTACTTGGGAGGCTGAGGCACAAGAATCACTTGAGCCTGGGAGGCGGAGATTGCAGTGAGCCAAGATCATGCTACTGCACTCAAGCCTGGGCAATAGAGCAAGACTCTGTCTCAAAAAAAAAAATTAATATTTTCAAGAGCACAGCAGCAGTAGACCCTAGATATTTGATGACATAAATAATTGATGACAACACTTTCTATTTCCAAGAAGCGGATGTTTCTGTTGCGTAAAATAAAGCACGAGCCTAACAAACAAAATGTAATCATATGATAAAGAAACAAAAGAACTTAAGAACCTTAGGACTTCAGACTCTCTAGTCTGACAGACCAAAGTGTGTGACTATCATTTACTATTGATAGTACTTGGCATAGTATTAAGGCATTCAAGCTTCAATTTTCTACATAGCATGATGGAGAGAAAAATAGTAGCCAGCCTTGGAAAGCCAATAATAGAACACAGATGCCAGGGTTAACACATAGCAAAATGGCAAAGCATGGGGCTATTTGTTGGACGAAATTGGAACCAATAGTTTGTTGGCTAATTGAAAACGTGAAGTTAAACTAGGAAATCCTAAAATGTATACATGCTATACATATATGAACCATTTTATTTTAACTTAAAAACATATAAATGCACATTTCTTGGCCAGCCTCTTGAAGTAAAGCCAAAATCTTTTTTGAGGGTAGTGGTATATTCTATTTAACATTCTACTGGTGTTCCTGCATAAACCATACCATAATTGCGTAACATTTCAAACCTCGGTTTATTCAAAGTGGAGCAACAGCTTAGACTCTTAAAAAACAATTTAAATGTTTGCAGATTTTTTGTTACTTCCCCTTTATTTAAATCGATAGTCATTTTTGTCAATAACTCATCTTTATAGAATTTTCCCACTGAATTCAAATTAGTTTCCACAGAAAAAAGCAATTCAGATTTCATTGATTTTAGTTTTAATTTCGTTATTTTATAGCTTTTTAGCTATAAGATATAATAATAGCAAATACAATGGGCATAAACAGGTTTGGGAATAAACGAAACTGACTTTCAGCTTGTGTGCTTGTTACTTGGTGGAAGTAGAAACATGTGGACGTGTAACCCACCAGCCAGGAGTGTTCAGTGCGCCATCAGCTTCACACACCACATTTATCTGATGGGAGGAAGAGCCATTTTCCCAAAGTTACTTCATGGAGGTCAATTATGAGAACTTGTGCCACTTGACAGAGAAGCTGTGATTCCTAGTAACTTGCCATGCTTAGTGGAACAACTTGCTTAAGGTCACCTATTATAGTAAGAAAAAAAATGATGATAATAATTCCTGACATACATTGACCATTATGTACCAGACAGAGCTGTCGATGCTTTACATATATTAATGTATGTAATCCTTACGATAACCTATCAAAAGGTTCTACTATGCTTCCCATGTTATAGACAGAGAGTTTGAGTAGCAAAGGGAAATGCTGCAAGAGAAGAAGAGAATGAGAGAAATGCATTCCTGCTGGGGAGACTGAAAAAAATACTTTCCTCTGTCTGGATTACTTTATTCATCCTTTAATTTTCAGATTCATCCCTGACTTCTTAGGAATATTTGGTCTGACTCAGTGGACCAAGTTGCACCATCCTATTAAATGCCTTTACTGCATCTTCCGTTTCATTTTTTTCTAGCACTTGGCATATTTGCAATGCTGCGTTTAAACCCAGACTTCCCGTACTTGACCACAAATTCGGTGAAGGCAGATAACTTGTTTTCCTTGCTAACCAATGTTTCCTCAGTGACGGGTAAAGTGCCTGGAATATCACGACATAGCCTTTGCTGCAGTGAAGTGAGGGGACATTTCACATGGGAGCTGAGGGATGATTATGCTTTGTACTTGCAGTGAAAACAATGATTTTCCATTCAAGAAAGCAATACGTACCTATGAAGAATAGAGTGTGGGATTAATTTTATCCAGGAATGTCAAATCAGAAATCAGAAACAGGATATAAGTCAGGATTAAATACCTGGGCTTTGGAACCAGAGGACTGAGGTTAAATATTGGCAAGCAATGTGCTGAGTTGTCCTCTGGCCCTGAGTGTCCTCATCTGTAAAATAAGGATAATATCTCCTCCACAGGGTTATTGAGAGGATCACCCAAGATACATATTCACTATTCCTAGCATGTAGTAAGTGGTCAATGAATATTAGCACTTAGTGCAATTGTCCTTATTGTTATTGAATAAGGTTAGACCTTTATGTTGGGAAATTATGGAGGGATTGAATACCTAGTGGTGGAGTTTGCATCTTATCGTTAAGGTGACATGAAACCAGCGGGAAAAATAATAGAAGGGATGCTGTGGTTTAGTAAATGTTCTCTGATAGCTATTAGAAAGATGAATTGGAGAATCGTTGGGATGTCTCTTTTGGGTGTAAGAGGATTCAGTATTTCTTCTCTGTGCTGATATGATCTGTGGATTAAAGCACTGCTTCCCAAACTGGGATTGGCATCACAGTCACCTGGAGTACTTCCTGAACATAGATTCCTGGGCCTTGTGTCCAGGGTTTTTGATTCAGTAGAACTGAGGTGGGTCCTAAGTCCTGGGTGATACTGATGCCACTGGTCTAAGCGCCATACCAGACTTGGATTAAGTCTCTCTTCACTGCCTTAAATATGGTCACACCTCTCTTTCTATGCACTTGGTAGAAACTAAGCAAAAATGAGTTCCCATAAGTGAATCCTATAGGACTTTGAAAAGGAGGAAAATAAGGAAGTGGTATCTGTGTTTGAATAAGTTTAGAAAATGTTGAATTACAAAAAAATGCTAAATAAAGAAGAGGTCAGGTTTTCATGTTTCAAGTTTATTTGGCCATATAATCTTTCTTTTTGAAGTTTTTCGAGAGATTGGGCTCCTCAAAACACAGCTTTGGAAAAAAAAGTAGTTTACACCAGATTAAGAAGCTATGACCCAGATTATTTGGTGTGATACCGCAGGTTGTTATATTCCCTTCTTGTCAGTAGAGATCATCATCTTTCAGTAAGTCTTCTTTGAGTTGAGTTTCTAACACCTTCTGCTGAAGCAGATGCTAATGGCTTTGTCTCCCTGCAGGTACCACCCCTCCTGAGAGGTGGCATGACTGCTAACCAGCAGCTGCAGAAGTAACAGCAGGAAGGTGCTCCATTTCTGGTATAATTAGGGAATAAATTTACCCCATGTGGCTTAGGGACATTCCTAACCTTAAAAAGTAAACTATTACCAAGACAAATACCTTATGTACAGATTACTTTAAAGTTTGCAAAGGGCTTTCACACTGATGATGTTATGTGATCGGAATAACCAGTGGATGAGGTAGAGTGAGGATCAGTCGGTCTCCCCGTTTACAGAGGAGAAAACGAAGACTCACAGAAATGAATGACTTGCCCAAGATTATAAAGTAATACTTATTATCCTGTTGCCATCCTACATAGGCATAGGCCTTTTTTCTTGTCAAATAATATTTACATTAATATTTATACTGAATCTTCATTTATTCATTCATTCATTTATTCATTCAACAAATATTTAGTGAATACTCACTAAGTGCCAGGCAGGATACAAGTGGTAGGGAGGTGAGCAAGACAACGAGTGCTCCTGTTCACAGAGAGCTCAAGATCTAGAAGATAGACTACCTAGAAGATACAACTGGCCCAGAATTGGTTTTGCATCCATTTTTACTTTAGAAACCTGAGGCTCAGGAAGGCTAAATGACCTAATATTATGAAATCATAAAATTTTGTACCTGAAAGAAACTTAAAAGATTGTCCAATCTATTCTTATTTTCTTAAGGAGTAAAATGAAACAGAGTGTTTTGTCCAGAATAACGATGTTAATTTTTATGATGTAGCAAATTACCATAACTTAAGAGACTTCACATAGATTTATTATGTTATAGTTTCCAAGGGTCAGGAGTTTAGGTATGGTATAGCTGGGTCTGTGGGCGGCAAGCCACCCAGGCGCTGAGGCAAGAGACCGAGGACATGAGCTGTTCCAGTATAATAAAATATAAAACAAGAATAGTCATACCAGATATAGATCTTAGATATGATTATATATGAATATCAATAATTATTAGTTGGTAGCAATTACTCTTTATTCCAATATTATAATAACCCTCGCTCTATAATCATAACCCAGGAAAAACCAGGCCATACAGAGATAGGAGCTGAGGGGACATAGTGAGGTGTGACCAGAAGACAAGAGTGCGAGCCTTCTGTTATGCCGAGACAGGGCCACCAGAGGGCTCCTTGGTCTAGCGGTGACGCCAGCGTCTGGGAAACGCCCGTTGCCAGGCGGACTGTGGTCTAGTGGTAGCAAAAAGTGTCAAGGAACAACACTCGCTACTTAGCACACCGGGAAAGGGAGTCTCCTTTTCCCCGGGGGAGTTTAGAGAAGACTCTGCTCTTCCACTTGTTGTGGAGGGCCTGACATCAGTCAGGCTTGCCTGCAGTTATCCGGAGGCCTAACCGTCTCCCTGTGATGCTGTGCTTCAGTGGTCACACTCCTAGTCTGCCTTCATGTTCCATCCTGTACACCTGGCTGTGCCTTCCAGATAGCAGTAGTAAATTAGTGAAAGTACTAAAAGTCTCTGATATGCAGAAATAATGGTGTAAGCTGTCTTTCTCTCTGTCTCCTCTCCCTCTCTGCCTCAGCTGCCGGGCAGGGAAGGGCCCCCTGTCCAGTGGACACATGACCCACGTGACCTTACCTATCATTGGAGATGGCTCACACTCCTTATCCTGCTCCTTTGTCTTGTATCCAATAAATATCATCAGTGCAGTCTGGCATTTGGGACCACTATCGGTCTCTGCGCATTGGTGGTAGTGGTCCCCCGAGCCCAGCTGTCTTTTCTTTTATCTCTTTGTCTTGTGTCTTTATTTCTACAGTCTCTTGTCACCGCACATGGGGAGAAACTCACCGACCCTGTGGGGCTGGACCCTACGTGGGTCTTCACTTTATGCTTCACAGGCTGAAATCAAGGTATTGGACAGACCAGGCTCTTACCAGTGGGGTTTGGGGAAGAATCCAAGTCCAAGCTCCTTCAAGGTGTTGGCAGAATTCAGTTCCTTGTGGTTGTAGGACTGAGGTTACTGTTTCCTTGCTGTTTGTTGCTAGGGATTCTATGTGAATGGCTAGGGGCCCTTCTCCAGGCCTTGCACAAGGTCCTCTTCATCTTCAAAAGAATAAAGATGCATGGAGTCCTCACACTTCAGACTTCTCCAAGTTCTGCCAAAGCGAGAGAAAACTCTCTGCTTCTAAAGGGACACCTCTGATTGGATTAGGTCCACTAAGATAATCTTCCTCTGTAGGTCAACTGTGTTATGTAAAAGAACACAGTCACCAGAGTGCTATCTCATCACCATTACAGGTCCTGGGAATTAGAGCCTGGAACCCTGGGGAGGAAGAAGGCATTTTTAGAATGCTCCCTAGCACAGTAGCATAGTTCGGGAATAATAGAACGAAAAGGAGATAACCTGAGTTCTCTTTGGAGCTCATAACATATAGTGTTCTGAATATATATTGCTGTATAACAAATTGACCCAAATTTAGGGTTCTTAAAATACCAATTATTATATTATGTTCCTGATCTGTGGATCAGTAATTCATGCTGGAAGTTGCTGGGCAATTATGTTCTATGTGGAGTTGAGTTGATTGCAATCACTCATTGGTATTTAGCTGGGAGTGAAGCTGGCCTAGAAGTCCCCAGAAGGCTTCCCTCACATGTCTAAAGCAGAGATGGCCAGAAGGCTGGCCTCAGCTGGGCAGTTCTTCCTTTCCAAGGTCTCTCCGTGTAGTCCTACAGCAGACTGGCCGGATTGCTTAGAATGGATCTCAGAGGTACAAAAGGGAGTTTTCCAAGAGGTAGGAGGTGAAAGCTGCCAGTCTCTTCAGGCCCACACCTATAAACTATGTGAATGACTTCTGGCTTATTACATTGGTCAAAGCCATGGTAGGATCTTCCCAGATTCAAGGGGAGAGTACATAGACCTGTTGTCTTTAGGGGAGCAATAGCAAAGGATTTGTGGCCACCTGATACAGAGAGTGGGTTTTTCATCTGTTCATTTTTCCAGTGTAAAACATTAATTTTTTTTGCAAGCACTTTATTTTTTGAAAACAAATTTTATTGTGTGTATTTGAGGTTTATAACATGCTGTTATGAGATACGTATGGACAGCAAAATGGTTACTATAGTGAAGCAGATTAACATAGCTATCATCTCACCTAGTTACTTTTCTGTTACAAGAGCAGCTAAAATCTACCTATTTAACAACAATCCCCAATGCCGTATTAATTCTGTAAATGTGTTCATCCTACTTATTTGCTATTTTGTATCCTTTGACCTACATTTCTCCATTTCCTCTCCCCCTACAAGCACAGCAACCACTATTTCCATTATCTATTTCTCTATCTCTGTGTATTTGAGCTCTTTTTTTCTTTTCCTTCTGCATTTAAGTGAAATCATGCAATATTTGTATTTCCATGTCTGGATTATTTCACTTAGAATAATGTTTTGTAGATCTATCTATGTTGTAACAAACAGTAGGATATCATTCTTTTGAAGCTGAATAATATTATATTGTATATATATAGTCATCCTTCCATATCTGTGGGTTCCACATCCATGAATTCAACCAACTATCGATGAAAAAAATTTAATAACAATGCAATAATAAAAATAATACAAATTTTAAAAATATAGCATTATAACCATGTCATAGTATTTACGTAGCATTAGGTAATACAGGTACTCTATAAATGTTTTAAAGTATACAGGAAGACATAGGTAGGTTATGTATGTAGGTTATGCAAATACTATGTCATAAAAGAGACTTGAACATCATCAGATTTTGGTATTTTTGGGGGGTTGAGGAGCCAGTTCCCAGTAGATACTGAGAAACAACTGCATACCACATTTTCTTTATACATATATTTGTTGATAGGTATTTAGATTCTTCCCTTATCTTGGCTATTGTGAATAATATTGCAGTTAATATGGGAGTGCAGATATCTTTATCTGTGCTCATTTCATCTCCTTTGGGAATATACCTAGAAGAGGGATTTCTGTGTTGTATGGTAGTTCTATTTTTACTTTCTTTAGGAACCTCTATATTATTTTCCATAATGGCTGTACCAATCTACATTCCCACCAACAGTATACAAAGGTTTCCTTTTCTTCGCACCCTCACCAACATTTGCTATCTCTTGTCTTTTTTATAATAGCCATCCTTATGGGAGCAAGGCAATATCGTATAGTGGTTTTAATTTGCACTTCTCTGATGATTAGTGCTGTTGAGTACCTTTTCATATTCCTGTTAGCCATTTTTATGTCTTCTTTGGAGAAATGTCTGTTCAGGTCCTTTGTTCACTTTTTAAATTGGGTTCTTTGTTTTTCTGCTATTGAGTTGTAAGAGTTCTTTATAAATTTTGATTATTAATCTCTTATCAAGTATGTGGTTTGCAAATACTTTTTCTCAGTCTGTAGGTTGCCTTTTCAGTTTGTTAAATATTTCCTTTGCTGTGAAGAAGCTTTTTAGTTTACTGTAGACTTATTTATATTTGTTTTTGTAGCCTGAGCTTTTGGTGTGATATCAAAAAATTCATTGCTAAGGCCAATGTTGAGGAGCTTTCTACTTATGTTCTCTTCTAGGAGTTTTGTGGGTTTCAGGTCTTCCAATGAGGCCTTTTATCCATTTTGAATTGATTTTTGTGTATGGTGTTAAGATAAGCATTCAATTTCATTATTCTGCATGTGGAAATCTAGTTTTCCCAGCCCTGTTTATTGAAGAGATTATCCTTTTCCCATTGTATCCTCTTAGTGCCCTTGTTGAAAATTAGTTCACCATTTATGATTGAATTTATTCCTGGGCTCTCTCTTCTGTTCCATTGGTCTATGTTTCTGTTTTTTATGCCAGGTCTATATTGTTTTGATTACTATAATTTTGTAGTATAATTTTAAATCAGGAGCATGATGCTTCCTACTTTATTATTCTTTCTCAGTATTACTTTGGCTATGTAGGTTTTGGTTTTTTTTGGGATTGCTTTTTCTATTTCTGTGAAGATTGACATCGACATTTTTATAGGGATTATGTTAAATCATTATATTGCTTTGAATAGTGTGAATATGTTGATAATATTAATTTTCCCCATCCATGAACACAGAATATCTTTTCATTTATTTGTGTCTTCTTTAATTTCTTTAATGTTTTATAGTTTTCAGTGTACAAATCTTTAACTTCCTTGGTCAATTTATTCCTAAGTATTTTTTTTTGTAAATGAGATTCTTTTTAAAATTTCTTTTTCAACTAAGTTATTTGTGTGTAGAAGTGCTACTCATTTTTGTATCTTGATTTTGTATAATTCAACTTCACTTAATTCATTTATTAGTTCTAATAGTTTTTTTGTGGGGGGATCTTTGGGGTTTTCTGCATATAGAATTATGACACTTGCAAATAGAGTTTATTCCACTTCTTCCTTTCTGATTTGGATGCTTTTTCATTTCTTTTTCTTGTCTAGTTGCTCTTGCTAGTACTTCCAGTACTGTATTGAATAGAAGTGTTAAGAGTGGACATTCTTGCCTTGAATTGAATGTTAGTGGAAAAGCTTTCAGTTGTTTCCTGTTGATTATGATGTTAGCCCTTTATTATATTGACAAACTTTTATTCTATAGCTAAATTTATGAGTTTTAACAAGAAAAAAAGTGTAACTTTGTCAAATACTTTTTTCTGCATCGAGGTGATCTTATGATTTTAATCTTATTCTGTTAATGTGATATATGACACTTATTGATTTGTATATATTAAACCAATCTTGCATTCCTGGGATAAATTCCACTTGTTTTAGATGCGTCGTTAAATTCAGCTTGCTAATATTCTATTGAGGATTTTTGCATCAATGTTCATTAAAGACATTGGCCTGTAGTTTTCTTTTTTTGCAGTATTTTTGTCTGGCTTAGGTATCAAGGTGATGCTACCTCATAACATGTGTTTGGAAGTATTCCCTCTAGCTCTGTTTTGTGGAAGAGTTTAAGAAGTATTGGTAACAATTATTTTTTGAATATTTGGTAGAATTGAGCCATGAAGCCACCTGGTCATGGGCTTTTCCTTGGTGGAAGGTTTTTAAATACTACTTCACTTCAATCTCTTTATTAATGGTCTGTTCAGGTTTTCTTTTTCTTCCTGATTCAAACTTCATAGGTTGCATTTTCCAGGAATTTATCCATTTCCTCCAGGTTATCCAATTTGTTGGCGTATAATTGTTCATAATAGTCCCTTATGGTCCTTTTTGTTTCTGAGACATCTGTTGTAGTGTCTCCACTTTCATTTCTGATTTTATTTATTTGAGTTTCCTTTTTTTCTTTTTTTTTTTTTTTTCTTTTTTTTGTCTAGCTAAGGGTTCGTTGATTTTGCTTAGGTTTTCAATGAACCAACTCTTGGGTTTATTGATTTTTTTCCATGACTTTTGTGTTCTCTCTTTATTTCTGTTCTGATCGTCATTATTTCCTTCCTTCTGCTAAATTACAGTTCAGTTTCCTCTTCTTTTACTAACTCTTTAATTTATTTGGGATCTTTCTTCTTGTTTATTATTTATTGCTGTAAACTTCCCTCTGATAACTTCTTTTGATGCATCCTATAGGTTTTCATATATCATGTTTCTACTGTTATTTGTCTCAAGATATCTTTCAGTTTCCCTTTTGATTTCTTCTTTGACCCACTGGTTGTTAAGGAGCATGTTCTTTATTTCCACATACTTGTGGATATTTCAAGATTTCTCTTGTTACTGATTTCTAGTTTCATACCATTGTGGTTGGAAATAATACTAGATATAATTGTAATATTATTGAATTTACTAAAACTTGTTTTGAGGCCTAACATATGATCTATCCTGGAGAATGCACCATGTGCTCTAGAAATGAATGTATAGTCTGCTGATGTTGAATGAAATGTTTTATATATGTCTGTTAGGTCCATTTGGTCTAAAGTGCAGTTCATGTTCAGTATATTTTGGTTATTTTTCTGTCTGCTTGATCTATTCATTGTTGAAAGCAGGGTATTAAAGTCCTCTACTGTTACTGTATAGATATTTATTTATTCCTTCAGGTTCATTAATATTTACTTTATATATTTAAGTGCTCCAATGTTGGGTGCATATATATATTTATATTTGCTATGTCCTCTTGATGAACTGATGCTTTTATTGTTATACAATGACTATCTTTTTCTCTTGAAATAATTTTTGACTTGAAGTCTATTTTATCTAATGTAAGCATAGCAACCCCTATTCTTTTTTGACTACTATTTGCAAGAAATGTCTTCTTACATCCCTTCACTTTCAGCTGCGTGTCCTTTAAGCTACAATGGGTCTTTTATAGGTAGCCTATAGTTGAATCTTTCCTTTTGTCAATCTACTCAGCCACTCTATGTCTTTTGATTGGATATTTACAGTCAATGTCATTATTGATAGGGAAGAATTTACTCCTGATATTCGGTAATTGTTTCCTAGTGGTTTAATAGATCCTTTTTTTCCTTTCTTCCTTGTTTACCTTTGTGGTTTGGTGATTTTCTGTAGTGCTAATCTTTGATTTCTTTCTCTTTCTCATTTGTGTATCTCTCTAGTATTATTTTCTTTGCAGTTACTGTGAGGCTGACATAAAATATTTTATAGTTATAATAGACTACTTTAAGCTGATAACTTAAATTTGGTTGCGTGTACCTTTTACCTTTACCCTCCCCCCAACTATTTATATTTTTGTTGCCACAATTTATATGTTTTATACTGTGCATATCTTAAGAACTTACTGTGGCTACAGTCACTTTTTTGGTCATTTTAACTTTTAACTTTCATACTAGAGATTTGATAGATTTATATATCACTATTATAGTCATGGGATAGTCTGATTTTAATTATGAATTTACCTCTACCAGTGAGTTTTATGCTTTCATATATTTTCTTGGTAGTAATTATCATCCTTTTACTTTTAGTTAAAGTACTCCCCATTTTTTTTAAAGATGGGGATCTTACTCTGTTGCCCTGGCTGAAGTGCAGTGGCATGATCATAGCTCACTGTAGCCTCAAACTGCTGGGTTCAAGTGATCCTCCCACCTCAGCCTCCCAAGTAGGTAGGATGACAGGCACATACCACCATGCTTGGCTAATTGTATTTTTTTATGATTATTTTTAAAACTTTTGTAGAGATGGGGTCTCACTATGTTGGCCAGGCTGCTCTTAAACTCTTGGTCTCAGGTGATCCTCCCCTCTCAGCCTCCACAGTCTTTGAGATGACAGATGTGAGCCACCATGCCTGGCTCTAAACATTTTTTTCTAAGGCTGATCTAGTGGTGATGAATTTTCTCAGCTTTTCTTTGTCTGGGAAATACTTTATTTCCTCTTCATTTCTGTGCTAGGTGTAATATTCTTGATTGAAAGTTTTTTTTATTTTTTCCTTCAGCACTTTAACTATATCATCCTATCATTTCCTGGCCTTTTAAAATCATTTCTATGATGTCTTTGATATTTTGATTATAATGTGCCTTGTGGAGGACTTCTTTGGGTTCGACCTGTTTGGGAACCTATGAGCTTCGTGAATCTGGATGTTCATGTCTCTTCCAAGACTTGGGAAATGTTTAACAAATATATCGTTAAATAAGCTTTGTATGCCTTTCTTCATCTATTATTCCTCTTATACTCATCATGTAAGTACTTGTTTGCTTACTGGTGTCCCATAATCCCATATACTTTATTCACTCTTTTTAATTTATTCAATTTTTAAATTGTCCCTTTACTGGGCTATTTTAAAAGACTTCTCTTCAAGTCCAGACTTTCTTTCTTTTACTTGATGTAGCCAGCTATTGAAGCTCTTAATTGTGTTTTTTAATTCATTCATTGAATTATTCAGCTTTAAGATTTCTCTTTGGTTCTTTTTAATGATATCTTTTTGTTGAATCTCTCCCAGATCATGACATTTTATTAGTTTTATTGAATTATCTGTCGATATTCCCTTGTATCTCAATGAGTTTTGTTTTTAAAGATCATTGTCTTGAATTCCTTTTTAGGCAATTCACAATTTCCATTTTGGAGGATTTGTTATTGGATAATTATTTTGTTCTTTTGGTAGTGTCATGTTTCCTTGTTTTTTCATGTTCTTTGTGTCCTCATGTTTATATCTGTGCATTTAGTGGACAACCACCAATTATAATTTTATAGAGTAGCTCTCATAGAAAAAGATATTCCCTTGCAGGTGTGTCCTATGCTGTCAGTTGGGTAAGGTGCTTAATTCTGGTTCTGGGTGGGTGCACTGGTGTAGCCATCATGCAACTTCTTCAGTTGTAATCAATGTCAGAAATGTCTGTGGGTACCTTAATAGCCTAGTCTACAAGACTTTGTGGCAGTGGTGGTGGCAAGGTAGATTGTTAAGGTTATCAGCAACAAGGGCTTCAGGGATCCCGTTGTTCTCATTTTTCCCACAGTATGAAGACTTAGCTGAATTGAATTCCTTTTGGAGTTGGGTATAATATAGATAACAGGCAGCCATAGTGGCACTGCTTTCCAGGACACAGCTGCTTAGAGTGGCAATGGAACTGGGGTCCTATGATCAGTGTCTTGTTGAATACTGTGGCCCATGTGACATGGGTGCAGGTTTACTTTCTCAGCTCTCCCACCAAGCAGAGGATTGCGATTCCAAGGCACTTAAGTAGCTCAGGCCCAGATGGCAGGGATGTAACCGTGACTCTGATCCTGGATGTCAGGACACTGCACTGGTATGGCTCCAGGAAGGAAGGGGTGTTTCAGCGGCTCAGGTTCTGGGGAGCAGGATGCAATTGCAGTTTGGGTTGGAGAGCCAGCAGGGCACAAAGACAACTTGGGCATCAGGAGAGAGGGTACTGCTTAGTGGTGACTCTGGACCCTGGAATGGTGGGACATAGCAGCTACCCAAATCCTCTGAGGCGCTGTAGAAGCAAGAACCAGGAATGGCAGGGCGTGGCTATGGCTTGGGCTCTAGGGTTCAAATAGCAGTGCAATATTGGCTTTACTACGCATTGGAGGTAGGGCCTCAGTCGTGCACACTTCAGAGGGCTGGTCCAGATCCAGGGAAGTGGGGCACTGTAGCATTTTGACATAGTGGACAAGGTGATACAGATCAGCCGAGGCTGTGCTTCCCTGGGGGTCAGGTGCTGTGTGGACTCAAGCACCAGGGTTGTGGCTGCTCCCTGGGCCAAAGCTCCCATTACCTGAGACTAGTTGGTTCAGGTGCTAAGTGTGCAAGGCTGCTCTGCCAGCTGGGCATGGCTTTTCTGCTGGGCTGGAGCACCTGGTCTCCAAGGGATAGAACACCACGAGGGCTTAGGCATGGGGTCATGGCTGCTTCCATGTGTCAAAGCTTCAGTTTCCTGGAGCCAAGATACAGGTTACTTCAGGCATCCAGAAAGTGAGGCTTCTCTCCTGACTTGGATGTGGCTTATCTCCTGGGCCAGAGTACCTGGTCGTGGAGGGGCAGGGTGCCAAATTGCAGCTGTTCCCTGGCCAAAGCTTTATTTCCCTGGGGCTGGGGCAACAGGCTGGTTTAGGCGCTGAGGGGACACAGCTGCCTTACCTTCCCAGACATAGCTTCTCCGCTGGGACAGACTGCCTGCTCCACTGAGCCTAGGCTGTAACCTTGACATCTGAGCCCATGCAGTGCCCTGGGCTTGGGTGCCAGGAGCAGGGCGCAGCACCAAATGAAATGGGGGAGATGGAGTGCCTCCCAGGCAGCTTGTTCCCCATGGGTAAGGAACTGCAGCAGCTTGGCTGGGGAATGGAGCACTACTGTGTATGATCATAGTGCAATGATGTCAGTGCCTCAGGGATGGAGAAGTGCAGTGGCTACTGGCCACTAGAGAAAAACACACGCTAGCAGGGCTTTGCTTTCAAAATGTCACAGTGCAGTAGCAGGTTGAATAAAAGGGTTGGGGATGGGATACAACGTGGGCTTCTTTTCTGGATTAGTACAGCTGTGCAAACTCCAGGCACTTCCCTAAACTGGGCTCAGGGCCCATGAAGACTTTTCCCTGCAGGGAGAGGGCTCACCTGGTTCTGAGCTAATCCTGACTGGGGAGAGGAGGTAGCAGAGACAAGATGTTTTGTTTCCTTCTCTATAGAGTCGTCCTGCTTTTCTGTGCCTCGCAGGGTTTTCACCACCCCCTTACTGTACTTCAGTGCTCTCCGTAGGCCACTTTGGTCAAAATTTAGTTGTTTGTTCATTGTTTGTTTTGGTCCTTTTTTGTGTTGGGCAATGAGTGTTAGCCACCTCTAGTCAGTCATCTTGCTGACCACAAGCCTGTGATACATTTTAGTACAAAGGGAATGCACTCTTCAGAGATGTTATGAGGAAATATTTTGTAATGCAAGATTGTCTTTTAAAATCTAGTCAATCAAGATTGTTGTTTAGTGGATTTATCTTAAGGTTTCAGCCCCTGTCTAGGTGCATATTTTGTTGTTGTGTGTTGTCATTGTTCTTGTTAATGTTTTTTTCGTCTTCTTGAAAGCTGGTTTAAGTGGGGGCGAATGTACCATAAAATACTATTATTCTATTATTTGGAGAGGGGTATAGATAGTGTGGGTACCGAATGAGGGAAGGGAGGGATGCTACCAGTTGGTGGGTATTCCGGTTATGATAGAATCCCCAATGTGCATTCTAGGACTGGGGAACTACCACCGGAAGTATCCACTGGACTCACTGTGAGATGGACCTGAGCTAAAACTCCATTCATCATCTGACTTCCATAAACTCTTACTCTGATTGGTAGATCACAGTGATATTTTGCATCTCCTGGAATTAATGTCAGTTTAGAGCCAGTGTGCAAAAGTCTTTGGAAAGCATTATTATTTCCTTTTCTCACTCAGTGCACAGTCACCCAGGTAAGATGTTATAGGCCTCTTTGGAGAAGGCTAGGTGGAAGAAGATTAACAGTATAAATTTTGGGAAGTGTGCAGGCTTCTTCCTCAAGGGGAAGCCCTGGTTCTGGGCTTCCAGGTACTACTTATGTGACCGCAAGCAGATTACTTAATGTCCCTGGACTCTGTTTCTCATCTGTCACAGGGACCAGGCCTTGCCTAAGTGTTATTTAGCTTTAAGGTTCTGGAATTGTCACTATAAACTCATAGGCAGCTCCCCCCAGGAGAAGTTGCTACTTTGATAGTCCCTGACTACTGATTTTTGTGTGCATGCATAAGTGGAGTGGGGAGCAGGGGGTACAATTTGAGCAACCAAGACTTATTCTGAGTGTGTATTAAATTGTCTATAAATAAGAGGCACAAGCCCACATGTGAAGTCAGGCTAGCTCAGGGCATCTGGCTGTCAATCACAAGTGCTTACAAGTGTCCTTCTAACTATGTGGCAATGAAGCTTTTAGCTAGAACATCTTTGGAACTTTTTTTCTATTTATGGGCAGAAAAAAAGATAGTGAGGTCCAAAATGGTGGCAACTGAGGGTGTACAATCTAGGTGAGGGGCAGGGAGATGCGTGGCAGTGGCTGAGCTTCACTGCGAGTGCTGTCCTGGGTTTATTTAAGTCAACACTAGTAGGAATCTCTCCATTTTCACCCATGCTTGTCATTCTGCATTTGTAGCAAGTAGGGCAATTGACTCACTTGGCTGACGCAAGGCAAGAAAATAAGCATCTCCAGTTCCTTTCTGTTGTTTTTGGTTTTTTCTTCTTTCCCCTCCCCACCCATGCTGTGGCTCGGAAGTAGCTTCCTGTCTGGAATAGAATATGTAAGCTCAGGGGATTTAGTCAAAAATAGACATGTCTTATAATTTCTATGGACAGCTCTTTTTACTCCTCTGTCAGAGCCATCACCCAATTCTCCTGCCTACCTCCACCCTCCACGTCCTGCCAACAAACTCAAGCATGGGTGAATTTTAGTCCCAGTGATGTGACAAGTCACTAGTGACCATCAGGAAGTTACTTCTCTTCTCTGAGCCTCAGTTTTTTCATATCATTAAAATGAAATTGTAATGATATGAATGAAATGATGCTCTCTCAACCCAGCCTGGGACACAGATAAATTGTGAGGATCAAAATTAGAGAACAAACAGAAGAGCTTTAGAAAGTTTGAAAGTGATATGAAAATGTCATGTTTTGCTGCCTTATTAATATCATTCTGATTATTTTAAAGGACAATCTTTTTGGTAAATATTTTACTAATGTATTACATACATACAGAAAGTGGAAACAACATAAATGTACAGTAAGATGAACCTTTACAAAGTGAATTCACAGGTATGACCAGCACCAGATCAAAAACTAAGGCATTCTCTGCACTGTACAGCCCCCTGTGTCTTCTTCTAAGCCTTATCAACCTTCTCCCCAAGGGAATTATTTTTTCCACTGCTTCATCCAGTGTAGGTCAGTTTTGCTTTATATATGAAATGAACTCTTTGTGTCTGGTTTCTTTCACCTTTTCATCTTTCTAAATGGAGATATTCCTCCATTTTGTTTTGTGTAGTTGTGGCTCATTCATTCTCAAAAATATTTTATTGTGTATATAGAATTCTCTTCTACTGCTGATGATCATTTGACTAGTTTGGCATTATTCCAAATAGTACTGCAATCTTATACATGTCTTTATGTATGCCTTTTGGTTGGGTACATATTAGGCATGGAATTGCTGGGAGGTACTGTATTCCTATGTTCAACTTATTGGATATTTTAATACATGCTAACAGTTTTCTGAATTTGTTGATGCAAGTTTTGTTCCTAGCAGTAGCCTAGGGGAGTTTCAATTGTTCCACAACCTTGATGACTTAGCACTTACCTTGTTTTTAATTTTGTATTCTAATTTTATTTTGCTATCCTGCTGAGTAATATATCATTGCTAGTTTAATTTGCATTTTTCTGGTAGTGAATGAAGTGGAGATTCATTGCATATTGACCTTTTGAATATTCTTTTTGATGAAGTGCCTGTCCATATCATTTGCCTATTTTCCCTTTTGGTTATCTGAATTTTGCTCACTGATTTGTAGTTGTTTACGTATTATCTTAGTCTGTTCAGGCTGCTATAATGAAATAACAAAGACCGGGGAGCATATAAGTAGCATGAATTTATTTTTCACAGCTCTGAAGGTTGGGAAGTCCGAGATCAAGGTACTTGTAGATTTGGTGTCTGGTAAGGGCTTTTGGGTACACCTTCTACCTGTGTCTTCACATGTTGGAAGAGACAAGGAGTCTCTCTTGTGTCTCATTTATGAGAACACTAATTCCACTCATGACAGCTCCACTTTCATGACCTAGTTAGCTCCCAAAGGCACCACCTTCTAATATCCTTACCTTGGAAATTGAAATTTCAAAGCTCCCAAAGGCACTACCTTCTAATATCCTTACCTTGGAAATTGAAATTTCAACATACAAATTTGGGGGAGGGGGGTATACAAGCTTTCAGACCTTAGCATGTCTTATACATACAATCTCTTGTTAGCTAGAGGTATTGCAAATATATTCTGTCAGTCATTGAAAGTTGTCTTTTCATTCTATGGTATCTTTTGATGAATCTGTTTTAATTTTTATATAGTCCTATTAATCAATTATCTTCTTTTATGGTGAGCACTTTTAAGAAATCTTTGCTTACTGTCATAAAGATGCTCCCCTATATTTTCTCCTAAAAGTTGTTTTGTTGATGTTATTGTTTTACTTTCTTCATTTAGATCTGCAAGCCATCTGTTTTGATTTAGGAGTACAGAGGAAGTTAAGTGTCAAGATTTATTTTGTTTAATATGGATATTCAACTGATCCAGCAGCATTTGTTGAATTCTTTCCCACTCTGAGTTTTTAAATCTATAATTACTGATTTCAAAGGGATCATTTACTATGTGAGCTCAAGAGAAACATAGTTTGTTTGCATGAGAGACAGTGTGTACCTACTATATGTTAGAAACTTAATGCACATCATCTTATCTGAGCCTCAGAACAACCTTGCAAGGATTGTATTATTATTCCATTCTGTAGTTCAGAAAACTGAAGCTTAGAAAGGACAAGCAATTAACTCAAGGTTAAATAATGAGTAGCAGAGCTATGACTCAATATTCCTTTTTTTTCTTTTTGGATTCCAAAGCTCATGTTAACTCTTTCTTCTTCAAGTATCTTGGTGACAGCATTCATTAGAACTATGGAGACTGAATAACCAATGAGTTGAAGATATTAGGCTATAATCAACTGGGCTGTTTTAGTAATCAAGAGGAATAATTTTACTGAAGGCATTTATAAAGCATAGTTATTCCTTGCCCTCAGTAACAATCATGGTTAGTAATGGTCAGTCATTACTTCTTTTCACTGGAAGTCTCTCTAGAGCTTTGCATATTCCATTCCTAGCTCTTAAGACAAAGTGAAAAGTAGATGTTACCTTCCCCATTTGACAGATAAGAATACTGAAGGTCAAAGAGGTCAGGTGACTTATTTAAGGTCAAATAGCAAGGCCAAATATCCAAGGTCAAACAGGGGTAGAGCAGGGCCCAGCACTTATTTAACTTGCTCTCTCACCTGTGATCACTGCTTCTCACTGCCAAGATCATAGATCTAGATGACCATTATTGTACTTCAGGGTTAAGGCCCACTAGACCCTGGGTAGCCCCCTCTTATTTCATAGCTTTTTGGTTAGAGTTTGTTATTATACAGTCTAACTACTGCCCAAGAAGAATAAACCACTCTTGTAAACCTCCACCAGGGAGTGTCCTGCTGTTTTCAGCCTTTCTGTCACCTTTGAGAGGCTCCGGGTGCCTTCCTTCACTTGTCTTCAGCACATTCATGCCCCAAAGCAAAATGCTGAATTTGAATATGCAGCTGATGTTGCCTGTCACCTCCTTCCAGACACAGAACTGTGTAATTGCAAAAATTGTTTCGGCTCCTGACAACCTAATTTTAAAGACCCTATTGGATTTTTTACACTGATGCTCTTCTCCTTCTTCCCTCTTCCTCTGCCCTCTCTAGTAAGACCTATTACCTTCACTCCACAATTGAAAATTAGAAAATAGCTTCAGCATGACAAGGGACCATAACATTTTCTTTTGTTATTTCTTCCTTATTATTATGAGCTACTCAATGAGGCTGTGACACCATGTGAAGAACTGAGAGAAGGAAAAACATGTTATTAAAGCAATGTTAGAAACTTAAAGAGGGTAATGATTAAAAGCTAAATATTTATCTGGGAAAAATAGTGAACAGAGTGAGTCTGATGGCCAGTTATAATTCATACTAGCACATCCATAGCATTTCTGAGGCTCTTTTCACCGGAATCTCAAGCATTCTGACACCACTGACTTGACGTATTCATCTCTTATAAATACCACTTCTTTAACACACACACACACAGACACACACACGCACAGAGAGTCACACACAGCACAACTAAAGAACAGCACATCATCAGAAACCTAAAAAAACAACTGTTTGTCTTCTCAGTTTAGTCTGTTGTCTGTGGAATATACATTTTGTGGAGTCACAGAATTACTCAGGCACCCATTACAATGTCAAAGAAATGCCAAGGAAAAAGCAAAGGGCATAAATAAAAGAATAATGCAGAGCTCCAATTTCTTTTTTTTTCATTTCCTCTGTACTTTTTTAAATACACACTCCTGGTAAGCAAATGGGAGTTATGGATTATAGCTTTCTATTTTAACCTAGATCTGTTTCTCTTCCTCTCTCCTTGGCACTCGATTTGTATGATCTCCCCTAAAATGCCACTGGCCCCACACTGTATTCCCATCTTAGGCAAAACCTCCAATTAAAATCAGCAGGGAGTTTGCTTGAATTAGGAACCCCAGCCTGGGCTCCCCAGCCAGGGGGTTCTGAAAGGGAGATGTGTACCTTTGAAAGCACTGATAGGAAGCCCTGGGTGGCGGAGACTGTCCTCGAAATGATGAGCGACTCCACGCTGTGTCACCAGGAGACCTGTCAGGTTGCCAGAAATTCCTGGCTGAGGCAAAGACAGAGCCTGCAGGGGGGCAGCTGAGGTGTTAACATGGTCCAGAGCCTCTTTCTCCTCCAGTCGGGGGTTTAGAGGGCAGGGAATATAGAGCACGGGCATTGAGGGAGTATTGGGTTTGGACCCAAGAATCCCGAACTTTGCTCTGCTACTCCCATGCTGTGTGACCAAGGTGAGTCGCAGTCTCTCTGTGGCCTTCAATGCCCTCATCTGTGGGATAAAAATCACAAGGGAATCCTATCTCATAGGGTTGATGTGAGGATAAAGTGGTAACTGCCACAATGTAGGAAACACTTAAGAAACACTGATTTTTTTGACCTCAGCAACCAAGTCTCTGTGTTCAGGTCTAAACATGAGAAAGATGAACATTCCCAAGGTTTCTTCTTGAAGTTTCCCTGCTTCTAATGGTCAAAACTGCTTTATTCAGAGCCAGTGTGGGTACCTACCAATCAGGCTCTAGGGTTTTCCAGTTTAGAAATGAAAATGCAACTTCCTTCTTTCTCCTACTTTCTCCTTCCTTCTCTCCTCTCAGCCCCCTATCAGAATGAATTGAAATCCCATCCAACAGAAAGATGCTGATTTGGATGTATTGCATCTCAGCTTTGGCTGCAGATGGAAGATGCTTTGGATCCTTAGGGAGAGAGAAAAGCACTTTAAAACCTGCTCCTCCCTGCCTCACACTGACTGGCTTTCAGTGGGGTTGTGTCAGCCTTTGTGAGACCCTCCCCTCTGGAGCAGCCTATTAAGCTGCTTCTCTGTTGCCAAGGTTGAGGCAGGCTATCACCAACTAGCCTGGGAAACGGTATTTATAGATCACAATCCCTGCTATCCCTGATCCCCAGCATCTCCCTATGCACTTGTCGGGAGCCCCAATTATCTGTGAGTGGAGGAGAGGGACCCTGGCAGGTCCAGAGGAAGCAAGGAATGTGATGATAGGCCCTTCACAGGCTCAAACTTTCAGTATTTTTCCATTATTTCAATTTATTTCTTTTTCTTGTGTCTTGCTTTCTTCTTCTTGCTCACCATATCATTATAATTTTACATTATGATACCTAGAAGAAAGTGCACTGATAACTTGTCTGAGATCACAAAGGTACTCCACATTCAGATACCAAATTTTGTGATTTTAGACAAGTTAGTTATCTCCCTTCTCAAGGACTCATTTTTCTTTGTCTTTAACATGGAGGTGGTTTCAGGTGCTGTTCAGGGAGACAGTATGAAGAGCCTCCAGCACTATGCCTGATATACAGTGAGAACTCAATAGTTGTAAGTCACTGATGCTCTCAGCTGGTTTAGGGCACTGCCTACAATTGAACCTTGTAGAGTTTATGACTATCCATGATAACTACTGAGAGAACTGGCTGGAGATACGGGAGGTATAGGAGATTGATTTGATTGAGGCTTTTTCCTCATTATTGCAATTTGCTTGTATTCAAAAGACACACACACACAAAATGAAATGAGCTTTTTGTGGTTCTAATCTCAAAATGAAATACTGAAAAGCAAAAGAAAGTTTGTTGACCTGGGGGATCAGGACTCACTGGTAACATTGCTTTACCTCTCTGCCCCCACTGTCTCTGCAATTGGCCTCTCTAGAAAAGGAAGAGAATGGACAACTAGCCCACCCTTAAATGGCCCATCCAATAGTTGAATTAGGAACCCCAGCCTGGGCTCTTTCCCAAATCTGTGAGTTAACACAGATGATGCCTTGGCTGCATCTCTTTGTTTCTATCCTACCCACTCTAATTTCATTCCATCTCATCCTCCCTGTCCAGGGTCTCCTCCATAGCTGCTGTCTGCTCATTTGCTCCACATTTCCCCACCATCTCCAACACCAAGTCCTTTCCTCCACTTATCGCCCTTCTCCAGTCTCCACCTTTCCCCTCTGTTTTCTTTCCTCTTTCCCTCAGCCTCGTGCTCCCTGCTCCTCGTGAACACCACCTGCTTTCTAAGTCCTCTTGCTGTATCATTAATGCCTCCTTTGATACAGCCCACAACCTCATGATTATTCTGAGGTCAGGAGATGCAGGTGCCACGCAGCTCGCGAATGTATCTCAGAGGCCCTCTGTCCCCAATTCCTCCTGCCTGACAGGGCTGGAATCCTAATTTGCCACTAGCCCCGTTGCTTATTGCAGCATCACCAGGAACTTTCATCTTTTTATTTCCCTCACCGAGGATTCTGAGAGTTCAGCCACAATGAAGCATTGATTCAAGGAGTGGGGGCTGTGGTCCTTACAAAGGGTCCCAATGATGAGACACGAGAAAGGGGGCGCTCTACGGGATTATAGAATGCCTTGCAGATGGGAACAGAGGAACTCTAAATGGGGTACTGTCCTGTCACTTGGAGAGGGAGTGACAGGGGCAAGTGTGGGCCATGTGAAAGAGGCATTTTGAAATGACGCTCTCGTCAGATGGAACCACGCAATCAGGGCCGTGTGGAGGGCCCCTGCAGCTCACAAAAATATCAGATGACTCATACCCAATATTCAGTCAATGTTCTGGTTTGGGAGGTGGGAGCCACATACCTCATTGTTATTCCAGCTCCGTTTCCTGAAGGCTGGGCCTGCTGCTGTTCTCCAGGCTGTAATAGCATTGGTCTCACGAAGCAGAAACTGGGGAGGCCTGGAGCTGTGTGGGTGGATGGTACGGAAAACGAATACTGCAGTCCTGAGGGGAGGGGGAGAAGTTTGTTTTTCCTTTTTTAAATGAAAACTAACAAGAAAAATATGAATATTCTTTATGCATTCATTCATCAAACACTGATTCACTCAGCAAGCATTTGTAGAGCAAGCCTCTGGGCTAGGTGCTCGGAGAAGGAGGGACCTCTCCTCTCAAGCCTAAGCGCCTGGAGGGGAAACTGACAAAGAAACGAGGGGTTTCAATACAGTGTTTTGGATACTGTCAGGGAGGTTTTATCGCCAGGGCCGGGTGGTTCTGTGGATTTAAAAAGGAGAGGGTTTCAAGGAGCCCACTAATTATTCCGCCATTTTCTCCCAGCCGATAAGCAACTCATTGAAAGCAAAGCATGCTGGGAAGCCATTTCAACAGTATCCATTTTCAAATGGATATAACAAAATGGTTTTCCTCAAACTCCAGAGCGATAGTGAAATCCCTGAGAGTGTCTCAATACCTTCAAAGGAAGAGCTTATTCTCTGGGATAAGAGTACTTTTTATTATTACCTTTTCCATAATTGCTCTGTGCCAGGCTCTTTTAAGCACTTTAAATATATTATCTCACTGAATCCTCTCACCAGCTGCCTAAGATGGGCTTTATTATCCTCATTTTAGATATTGATACTGAGGCTTAAAGAGATGAAGTGACTTGATCCTGGTTATAGAATGCAGCTTTGAACTCAGCTCTGCTTGGGCCAACAACCATACTTTTCAACATTAGGCTCTGCTGCCTAATTAGGCTCTTGGTGTTTGTGGTTTGGGGATTGTGGCTCATCAGTGGAAGTGATAGAATAGACGGATTGTTAACACTTCCTACCACAGAGAGTACAATGCAAATTAGCTTCTGTTTCTAGTTTTATAAAATGAAGATCAGGAACCACTGAGAGCATCATCATCATCATCACCATCACCATCACCATCTCCACAGCACATGACAGCCTTAGGAAAGGTGCTCTTGACTCTCGCTTGACAGACAATGCAAAAAGCCACAGCTGTGAGCCAGGGAACTACTCTCTGATTGTTTGACTCTGAGCATGTCCTTTCACCTCTTAGCTTCCATTGCCATGTCTGTAAAATATTGCTGACAGTCCCTTTGCAGGAATAACAACTGCTAACTTTTATTGAGCCCTTAATAAGTACCAAGTTTGGGGCTAAGCCTTCACATAAAAATTCATATAATCCTGACATAGCTCTGTGTGGTAGGAATGATTAGGAAGGTGAAGAAAACTGCCCAGCATTACCTCAGCTTGCAGGTGGAGGAGCCAGGATTTTCAGCTGTCTCTGACTGACCTCAAGTTCCAAGGTATTTTTAGGGTGTTGCTGTGAGGCTCAAGCGAGAAAATTGGAGTGAAAATACCCTGTGCAGGGTAAAAAGTGCTAGACACACAAGGGTTTATTGGTAGCATGGAAGACAGCCAAAGGGTGACTTGAACAGTAAAAAGGAAAGATGAGAGGCCTCTAAGCTGACTGTCTTGCATATTTGTTCCTACTCTGATGCTGCTTCTTATCTGATGGAATATCTGTCTTCATTAGAATGTTTTGGTGGCTGAAATCAGATTATAGACTTTGGTTATCATTTATAGTGTTGAGGGCCTGTGGGGAGGGGGCCCAGAGGCTGCAATAGAAATGCAACTGAATGGAGAGTTTGGAGCTCTGGAAAAATGCAGGGAAATAACCCCCCCCCCCCTTTATTATGCTTTAAGTTTTGGGATACATGTGCAGAACGTGCAGGTTTGTTACATGTGCTATGGTGGTTTGCTGCACCCATCAGCCCATCATCTACATTAGGTATTTCTCTTAATGCTATCCCTCCCCTAGCCCCCCCAACCCCTGACAAGCCCCAGTGTGTAATGTACCCCTCCCTGTATCCATGTGTTCTCATTGTTCAACTCTACTTATTAGTGAGAACATGCGGTGTTTCATTTTCTGTTCTTTTGTTAGTTTGCTGAGTATGATGGTTTCCAGCTTAATCCATGTCCTTGCAAAGGACATGAACTCATCCTTTTTTATGGATGCATAGTATTCCGTGGTGTATATGTGCCACATTTTCTTTATCCAGTCTATCATTGATGGGCATTTTGGTTGGTTCCAAGTCTTTGCTATTGTGGACAGTGCTGCAATAAACACACGTGTACATGTGTCTTTATAGTAGAATGATTTATAATCCTTTGGGTACATACCCAGTAATGGGATTGCTGGGTCAAATGGTATTTCTGGTTCTAGATCCTTGAGGAATCGCCACACTGTCTTCCACAATGGTTGAACTGACTTATACTCCCACCAACAGTGCAAAAGTGTTCCTGTTTCTCCACACCTTCTCCATCATCTGTTGGGAAATAACCCCTTTCTAACATGTTCTAAAAAACCACCATGAGGATCATGTAAGATCATCAATAGAGAAGCACTACGTGATTTCTAGAGTATGATAAAATATAATTTGTTTTTGTTGAAGTTGTTAGATGTTATACACCTTCATGGGAGGAATCTGTAATGGGGGTTGAAACGTGTGGTTTAAGTAAACAAATAACCGCTAAGGTCTTTTTCATTGCTGATTGTTTGTTTACAATATGTTGTCATCCAGAAGGGGTATTTGAGTCTAGACACTTTCATTTCCTGAATCACACGTCTTTGGGACTAGTGTATAATGGAATCAAAGAGCTGGAAAGACCCCAAGGAACATTTACTCCAACCCCTTCACTTTGCAGATGAGGACATTGAACATTAGGAAGGTAAAGTACGATGTCATGCAGCTGGATTGTGGCATTACGAGGAGCTCCAATGTAGTTCTTATGTTTATATTCGATGACCTTCCTATTGTCACTGCTCCATCCAGTTCTTTCATCCTTTGGGCAGCTCCAGTTTGCATTGTCAGTTGGATAACTGTAACTCACAGACCCACTCATGGTAGTTAACCTTCTCCATTTTTCCTCTATCTATCTCCCAGGACAATTCAGCAGTGGCTTGCAAGGGTCCAGTCGCTCCTCTACTGTAATGAGAATGGGTTTTGGGGAACCTTCCTGGAGAGCCAGCGGAGCTGCGTGTGCCACGGCAGCACCACGCTGTGCCAGCGCCCCATCCCCTGCGTGATAGGTGGGAACAACAGCTGCGCCATGTGCAGCCTGGCCAACATCTCCCTCTGCGGCTCCTGCAACAAAGGCTACAAGCTGTATCGAGGCCGCTGCGAACCACAGAACGTGGACTCGGAGCGGAGCGAGCAGTTCATCAGCTTTGAGACCGACCTGGACTTCCAGGACCTGGAGCTGAAGTACCTGCTGCAGAAGATGGACTCACGCCTCTATGTCCACACCACCTTCATCAGCAACGAGATCCGCCTCGACACCTTCTTTGACCCTCGGTGGCGCAAGCGCATGTCCCTCACTCTCAAGAGCAACAAGAACCGCATGGACTTCATCCACATGGTGATCGGCATGTCCATGCGCATCTGCCAGATGCGCAACAGCAGCCTGGACCCCATGTTCTTTGTCTATGTCAACCCCTTTAGCGGGAGCCATTCGGAGGGCTGGAACATGCCCTTCGGGGAATTTGGCTACCCACGCTGGGAGAAGATCCGTCTCCAAAACAGCCAGTGCTACAACTGGACTCTTTTGCTGGGCAATCAGTGGAAAACATTTTTCGAGACGGTCCACATCTACCTACGTAGTCGGACTCGGCTACCTACCCTACTGCGAAATGAGACAGGCCAGGGCCCCGTGGACCTGTCCGATCCCTCCAAGAGGCAGTTCTACATCAAGATCTCAGACGTGCAGGTGTTCGGGTATAGCCTGAGGTTCAATGCCGACCTCCTGCGCAGCGCGGTGCAGCAGGTCAACCAGTCCTACACACAGGGCGGCCAGTTCTACTCCTCTTCGTCGGTGATGCTCCTCTTGTTGGATATTCGGGACCGAATTAATCGCCTGGCCCCTCCTGTGGCCCCGGGGAAACCCCAGCTGGACTTGTTCTCCTGTATGCTGAAACACCGCCTGAAACTGACCAACAGCGAGATCATCAGGGTGAACCACGCCTTGGACCTGTACAACACGGAGATCCTCAAACAGTCGGACCAGATGACAGCCAAACTCTGCTAACCCGGGACTCCTTGCTATGGACTTTTCCTGTTGTTGTACACACACAACAGAACAAAATGAAGCAAAACAAAACAAAAAACCCACAAAAATTTGTAAAATGTAATTAATATTCAAAGAAAAGGAGGAAAATCTTCATTTGTTGGAAATGAAAAGCAACTGTATAAAAGCGTTGGGCATGTTTGTTATTTCTATACTCACTCTGTCACGAAGAAGGGTCTCAGCCTTTTGTGGAGCATTGAGGGAGTTGCTTCTTAGGCCTCAGGTGCTGTATTGGGGGAGAAGGGAGAAAGCATATGCAATGAATTGTAAAGATCTCTGCTGTGCAGGTGCTAAGATTAAACACTAAAAAGAAAGAGAGATATATGTAATGTACAACTGACACTGCCATTTTTCCTTTTTGGAGGAAATGGACATAGATAAAGAAGATATTTCTTCGGTTAAGATTTATTCCCTCTTTATGCTTAATTCCTTGTGTGTGTGTGTGTGTGTGTTTTCTCTTCTTTTTGACTCTTTCTCACACAAGGATGGGAATACAGTGACAATGCTATCTTACCCATAGGGCATCATCTTTCATTCTGAATACATTAAAACTAATGCAAGCTGGCCAGTAGGTGGGATTAGGAGGGGGTACATTCACATAGTCACAGGACAAAAAGTAATTTTGGATATCAGCTCCTCAAACTCCTTAGTTTGAGAAATAGGCTCAGAGAGGAATGGCATGCCCATGATTACACCCAGAGTTACTGCCCGAATGAGGGCTTGACCCTCACTTTCTGACTCCCTTGGCAATATACCCTCTTCCAAATTACACTGGCTGCTTTTGTATTTTCTCCTTCAACGTAGTTGCCAAGGGATGAAGTTTTTTTTTTTTTTTCAGTCTGAGGTTGTTTATAGAGAGAGTTTGAAGAAATTTTTCCCCACTTGCTTTCTAAAAAAAAAAAAAAAAAAATCTAGGTTTCCCAGAAATTCTTTCTATATTAAAGGTAAAGTTTTAGTTTAAATAAAATCAGTGACCAAAAAACAGGGTAAGTTTTAGTATTGCACTGGTTTGCCAGACAGACTTCCCTAAGAAGTCTAAATATATATATGTGTGTGTGTATATATATATGTGTGTGTGTATATATATGTGTGTGTGTATATATATATATATATATATATATATATATATATATATCTGTCTCCTTTGATAATACACATGCACATCTACCACCTACACCCGTTCCTCTTCCCCACACACAGAAATATAAACACTGCCACTTCCTTGGCATCTGTGAAAGGGAGAGAGGCCTTATGAGGGTTAAATCAGGATGATAGACTAAGAAAGACAGCTTTAACTTGGGGGTTAAATCAGGATGAAAGACTAACAAAGACAGCTCATTTGAAAGCAGTTCTGTAAAGGATTTGGTCAAACATCACTACTTAGTCTCCAGAAACTCTGAGTTCATCTTTTTGCTAAGGTGGTACTTGCAAGAGGTTCTTCCTGAGCATCTGGATCCTCATTTCTGCATTGGCAGAGAAACGCAGAATCACAAAATTTTAAGGTTGGAAGAGAAAATAGAACTACTGTGATCTAAACTTCTTCCAGTGCAAATCTCTTCATCACTGGGAAATCACCACCATTCACTGACCAGATCATACCAGGGACAGGGAGCTAGCTAATTAGCTCTATCTTCCACTTTCTTTGAATTATTAACATTATTTCATGGAAGAAGAGTAATAGCTCCCATTCCAGCTTGTGTTATAAACCAGATCTAATTGCAATATCCTTCCATACTTTCACCAGCTTTGCATACTTTCACCCACTGGCTCCATTTCTGCAATGTGCATTTCCTTCTTATGGTAATGTCCTCCTGGATAAAATACAAGGCACTGTCTCAGAGGTTATTGAAGTCTGTGTTAGCAGGACACAAAGTGAACACCATCCCTAGTGTAGCTTATTTTAAGGTGAAAGAATGGGAGGGTTTCAATGCATAGAGGTAAAGAATTATCTACTTTGTCTAAGTGTGTCTGAGAGGAAGATTCTTTTTTTTAAGAATGGTAAATTCCAACTTTAATATTTCAGTTTTTAGTATGAATTAGCATATGTTCTATACCAACTTTCACAGTGTGGCATGCACTTTACACTGACATAGGTATTTGGACCTCAGATTTTGAGAAGGTTCAGTGCTCATTTAGGTTAAAAATCCTTTATGCCAGAGGTCACATCACAGCTTATCCATCAAGCATGAAATTTGGCAGAAGGCCAGTCAATGACCAAACATTCATTAAACACCTAGCAGGTGAATGGGGCATGTCCGAAATACATAGATTTGAAAGGAAATCATTCATTCTTTTGTGCCAGTCATAAACTAATGAAAAAGACAGACACATAAACCAATTGAAAAAACAATAATAATTATAGTTTACCATGATCAGTGCTTTCATGCACTCAGGCACACAGATAGGAGCCCTGAAGGAGGTATTAACTCTGTTTATGGGGTTGGAAAAGCCTTTACAGAAAGGACTTATTCATTCTAAGTGTAGAAAAATGATCAGGAGTTGGGCAAGTAGAAAACAATAGAGTGACCAAAGGAACAGTGGATGCAAAACAATTATAAGGTATAAATATACGTTGCATATTTAAGGGTCAGTTCCAATAGTGATTTTAAAAGGTGTTATTTGAAATAGTAAACCTACCAAAGAGAGTGAGGATTTTGACTCTATATGAGCAGTAGAAACAATTATCCATAATCTTCATGATTTAAAGAATGAATTTAGGATTAATTGTTCCTCAGTTCCCTCCCTTTCTTTTCTCCTTCATCTATACCTTCCAGGCACTTCCAAAATCTCCTAATGTAATAAGCCCTTGTATTTACACAGCACTTTACAGATTGCTAAGCCATCTTCATATGCAGTGTGCTACTTAATCCTTATCACAATTCAATTAGGACCTTCAATCTGGGTTCTTTTCCAGACTTCACCCACTGCAGGTGTGGGAAAAATTCTTCCCTTCACCTTGAAAATATTAACTCAGTCACTTCATCTTATAGAAAGAATACAGCATTGTCTAATGACTAGAAAGGTCAGGGAAATAGAACAATTTTCAAAGAGAAAGAATTCAGCCATCAAAATATTTATTCAATGGTGAGAAAAAAATAATTTGCTATGAAAGGACAAAAAGTTATGTGGATTTCCAAATGTTTCCTGCTTGGGTCTGGCTGGCCCTTTGAGCTAATAAGGTTCCCCTCTAGCTGGAAGAGAAGCCTGAAGCCTCCAAGTGATATTTTAATTCAATTAGTATCTTACCAATTTGATGCAGCAACGAAGGACCTATGGTGTCTGATTAATATGCTGATGCTAAGACACAAGAGTGAACAGAATGCCCATTTGGATAAGGCCTGGCAGCAAAGCGTGGCATTGCTATGGAAACCACAGAAGGACATTAATTAGCTATCAAATAAAATCATTGGAAAATTCTGGACCCTGGCACATCTGCCCCCTTCAAAGAGAAGGGCAAGAAGAGGTCACAGTAACAGCAAGGCTCCCTTCAGTGATTAAAATCAAAGTTAGATGGAGACTACATGTTGCAAAGTGGAAGAAAGGTGGGGGAGCAAAACAGATGAACACAATAGGAATGAGGCTTCAGGATTATTCAAGTCCAAGAATATAATTTGGAATGTGGAGTATCTTGTTAGATTGTCTGTATTGATAAAATGATCCAAATGACAAATATGTTACCCTATACTCTGTTCTGTAGAAAGAAAATGATAATAATGATATGGATCCATCCACTAGATGGTGAGAAATGTCAGGGGTAGAGACCATAGAGTTCAAGACTGAGGAGTGATTAACCCCTAATATAATAGATGCAGATCCTATAACTTTTAAGTTAATAGAGAAAAACATAATTGAAAAGAAGGCAAAAAAAGACAACAAAAGAATCATTAAAATAGCTGGACACATACAAACATGTACAATAATGAAACTTACTATACTGATAATCATAATAAATATAATTGGATAAAACTGGTCAGTAAAAAACCAGAGACTACAAGTTATAAATTTAAAAGTAGATAAAGGTTGAAAATAAAAGAATTGACAAAAACATATTAAACACATATTGACTATAAGAAAGCTAATGTAGCACTGTTCATGGCAGTCAAGATAGATTTTTAGGAAAACTACTTTATTAGAGTTACAGAGGATTAATTTACCAGGACAAATGGAGAGAAGACTGGACGGGTGGAATTACAGACTTTTAGGGCTAAAGAAGATGTTACAGATCTTTAAAACTTCAACTTCTTGAATTATATAATTATATAATTTATATAAAGAATTTATATAAAGAGAGGATTATACCAAAAGTTTGAACACTGACCGTGAGTTTAGTCCTTTTTTTACTGTCTGTAAGTAAAAGGTTTTCTAGCCTAATCTTCTAGTTAGTGTAAGAATCAAGGATCAACCCCATGATATTTATACTAATGGGTTACCAAACACTCTCTCTCTCTTCATATCTATATGGATATATACACACACATACACACACACACATATATATATGCTGCCAGATCATATATATATATACATATAAAAACATATAATTTCTTGTTACCAAAATTTTATACATAGACATTTTTCCAACTGAGGATCAACTAAATCCTTGGATGTTCATAATAATCTTAGGCTGAGTGGAGGTCGATCTCTTCTTGAGAATTGCATATCAGTGACTCCAGCCTTAGCAACTCTAAAAACCTAAAAGGAGGAGGCTGCCTGAGTAAACTCATCAATATTCCTTCTCTGTCTAAATTGTTGTCAGGACCTGCAGTTACACATATAATGCCATTCCTTACTTTTCAGTATTGGATCTAACTGTCAGCATTTGCAGTCAAGGAACATAGTATATTCTCTCACTACTTTGTCTTGGAACCCTCCTCCCTTCTCAGCAAACTCACAAATTGACATGGATCCAAGGAATGCAATGGGATAGATTTGAACCAATGAGTGGGAAATAACATCACATTTATTAAATAAACTTGTCACCTAGTCAATTTGGGAGAAATTACAAATCTCTTTAATTTTAATTAATTTGAGGAAAGTTACAGATTTCTTTGAGATATCAAAAGCTCTAGGTTCCTTCCCAATAAAAATGTACCTTCACATACACTTTTCAATAATATTTCACAGATCCCTTAACAACTTTTCTTGAACATTCTGGAATGCTACCAGCCTTGGGTGAGTACCTCTGATCTAGTCTAAACCATGAGTTTAGTTCCCTTTTCACTATTTCATGCATAGTTTGAACTAGGATCACTTACCAAGTTAATATAGCTTGCATAGCACCCTCCTGCCCATCAGAGAAGGCAGTCTTTATATAAAGATAAACATCTTGATAGGAATGGTAGTTATGGTCACTTTAACAAAACCCTGATATATATCATAGAAACACATTTATTTAGTAGATATATTATTTGTGAGTATTAACTGAAAGAAAGAGGCTTCTAAACTGGCAAGTAAAGAGTTAGGCTAAAGGATGAAAAGGAACGCCTTGATATATATGGCATCATCAGTAGACAGAATCTAGATCACTGAACCTGGGATAATGGTGGGCATGAGGTTTGAAGGAAACATTGTTAAATCAGTAAAAGAAAAATATCTGCCAAGTAGCTTGGAATAAACAAATAGGTTTCATGAATCACAAGTTGAGTTGCTCTCTGATTGAATATTTGACCTCCACTCCCAACATCCCTCACTTGGTAGGTGTCCCCTGAATCTGTGTTGATACTACTCAAGGGCCAATCTCTCCCTAAGAGTGGACAATGAGCCTTTTCCACATTCAGGCTTCATGGTCTTCATGAAACTTCTAAATGGAGATACTTATCCCAGTCCAGGAAGAAAATGGCCTGGATAAAAATTTTAAACAAAAGCTGCAGAGCTGATGATGGGGAGAAAGAAGGGACACCCACACTGAAAGTCTGAATTTTGTGCTGATGTCACCAGAGATGACCGTGCTTTCCCTGTCTAGTGTTCCCCGCAAGCTTTAACCAGGGAGCAGAGATTGTACTGACTTTGCCACAGGCCTGAATGCGTAAGGAGATTGTAATGCTTTTATAAATTGGGGATGATTATAAACACTGCCAAGGGTTTGTTAATTATATGGTGTTAATGGTGTAACACATAATTATAAATTAATAATAATGTCACCTAACAATTTTGTGAGTGCACAAAAGTATTCTGAGCTTAGAGACTAGACCCAGGTTCTGGGATTTTCCTGAATTTTCAGGCACCTATAAAACCAGAATTAGAACTCAAATTTTCTAATTCCCAGATTAGTGATTTCACCATTACACTCAACCTTATTCCTGACATGAGAAAATAACAGGCAGCATATGGCTGTGGCTAAGAGCACAGATTTCAAGACAGGAAATGGGACATAGAGGTTGGCCATATACCAGCTGTGACTTGACTGAGATATTTAACCTCTCTTGCTTCAAATGTTTCTTCTGTAAAAAGGAGATTCTTAGTAGGTCCTCCCTAAAATGGGTGTTATAAGAATTAAATACTTTTTAAAAACCTAGAACAGTGTCTGGCATGTAAGGAGCCTATCTGTTAAATAAATGGCACAAATAAAAAATATAATTTTGATAGACAAATTAATCTTAATAAACTAAAATCAGTTGAGCTCAATACACTAGGGAGAGCCAAGTACTATAGTAAGAATTTGATGCAAGTTATTTTATGTATT
This sequence comes from Symphalangus syndactylus, assembly GCF_028878055.3. Taxonomy (NCBI): domain Eukaryota; kingdom Metazoa; phylum Chordata; class Mammalia; order Primates; family Hylobatidae; genus Symphalangus; species Symphalangus syndactylus. The sequence continues at coordinate 25,811,231 of NC_072425.2, forward strand.
AGTCTGTTAGGAGTGCTATGACAAAATACTGAGACTGAGTAATTTATAGGCAACAAAAATGTATTTTTCACAGTCCTAGATGCTGGAAAATCTAAGATTAAGGCATCAGCAGATTCAGTGTCTGATAAGGGCCTGTTCCTCAGAGATGGCCTTATTGCTTTGTTCTCCTCACATGGTGGAAGGGGTAAGGGAGCTTGAGCTTCTGTTACAAGGTCACTAACCCAATTAATGCGAATGTAAGGTCATGACTTAATAACTTCCCAAAGGCCCCACCTCTTAAAACTATAATACCCTAAAACTTGGGTATTAAGTTCCAACACATTACTTTTGGAGGAGAATAAGCAACATTCAGATCATAACATCTTATTTAACTTTGTGGCAACCCAGTGAGGTCGGTCTAATTAACACTTCAGTTTACACACAAAGTAACTGAGACTTAGAAAAGTGAAGTAATTTGACTACCGCCATGCAGCCAAGTAATCTGACAGGTGGCCATGATGGAATTATGATTTGTCAGTCTCCATAAACAGGTCTTCTAACTTTGTCACATGCGATTTCCCCAAAAGATACAAATAAATCCTCTAAGAAAGTTATCTGTAAGGATAGCTCAGACTCTAAAGGCACCTGGCACCGCTCCTTCAATACAGAACCGTGAAATCCCTCCATGAGCCAGAGTCAAGTGTATCTGGATAGTGTTAAATGTACTGCCACCCGAAATCATAGAGCTTCTGCCTGTTCTGGAGGGCAGATTTTCCATCTGGAAGAATGTGGTCTGACTCAGAGCACAGATGCATTTCTTACTCCTTCTCAAACACCTCAGGGAAGCCTACTGGCTCCAGGTAGGGCTGCCAGCTCTCTCTGGCAAAGCAGTATTGACTGTGCATCACTCTTGTCTGGGAAGGAGTGGTACTAAGGGAGTGACATGGGCAGACACTGAGCAGTGGCATGGGTATTTTAGATCAGGTAATGAAAACTGTAGTCTGTTCCCCAGCACTAAGGCACATAATGAAGGCCATTGATCTCCAACTCAGCCAGTTCCCATATTTCATCATAGTGGGTAGAGTGGGGAAACAGTCTGGTCCAAGCCCCCTGAAAACCTATCTGAGGTCCTTTCAATGTAGACCAACATAGCTTGAGGGGATTTTTAGAATGAATGAGGAGGAGGAATGACTTCTGTAGAAAGTAAGTGGGGCCCTGTGAAGGCATCATTGTCCTTGTTCAGCATCCTCTGTCATTCTACTTTCTCATATTATTTGTGTCTCTCTGATCCCAAAATTCCAAGAATGTTTATCCTTGACCATAAGAAGTGAGCCAATTTCCTATCTCTTACAGTGACACTGAAATTTTTGACAGGCAGAATTAAGAGTTTATCATAATGAGAAAGTTTAAGCGTTTATGAAAGCATTACTTCTATAAGTGATGTCTCCGGAAAAGGGAACTATAAATGCCATTTTCTGCTCTTCTAGGTTCAGTCAAGTCTTAGGATTCAGCACACATTGATAGAAGAGGAAAAGAAGGCATATAATTTTTACTGAGCCTCTGTGACGTCCCAGGTATTTGAAATGTATCTTATTTAATTATTATAAATCTCTAAGACAGAGTTGTTATTATTTCCATCATACAGGTGAGGAAACCAAGGCACGAGAAAGGGCTGGTAACTTCAGTTTTGCAATTACTGATTTAGCACAAGCATTAAGACATGAGGATGATATGGAGTGGTTAGCAGCAGGGGGCCAAAGGCCTGAAGGGGTTTACTTCTTGGTTCTGGTCTTCACAAACTGTGTGGCCGTGGAAAGTTACTAAATCTCTGTAAACTCAGTCTCTTCATCTGTCATGTAGGTAGAATAACTCCTACTTCATCTTGTTGGCATGAGGACACATCTTTTGCCAGGGTGTCATCGCTTACATGAGTTAGTGCAGTTAAGGCCCTGTCTATAATTTCCTGGCACCTAGTAAGCATTCAGCTGAAGTTAGCTTTCATTATTCCCTTGAGCCAGACATGGCTCAAGACCAAGACTTGGAATCATTGTCTCTTTATGCTCCTTGGCCTTCCCTATTGTGTATGTGTCTCCTCCGAAATCCTCTCCAGCACAGGAACTGAGTGGAAGAGTTAGAGATAAATCTCTGCCTTCCAGAAGTTCACAAGTGACCAATGACAACAAATGTACTTTAAACTCAAAATGGCAGCAGGGTACCATCAGAGGAGACATCATTTTTAAATAATTAAAATGGAATCTAGGCTGGGCGCGGTGGCTCATGCCTGTAATCCTAGCACCTTAGGAGGCCGAGGTGGGTGGATTACCTGAGGCCAACATGGTGAAACCCCGTCTCTACTAAAAATACAAAAATTAGCCGGATGTGGTGGCACACGCCTGTAATCCCAGCTACTCAGAAGGCTGAGGCAGAAGAATTGCTTGAGCCCAGGAGACAGGGGTTGCAGTGAGCTGAGATCATGCCACTGTTCTCTAGGCTGGCCAACAGAGAGAGACTCTGTCTCAAAAAAAAAAAAAAAAAAAAAAAAGGGAATCTGGAAACAAGAGAATGAAAGACTAAATTTGTAAGGGAAGGAGCTCCCAGTGACTGTTCCCAGTGTCCTCTCCCCTGACAAAGCTTCCTATAGCCTCACCCCATTTCAAGGCAATCAGGAATGTTGCTTAGCAACCCCGCCAGGAACAGTGGAGTGAGTTCTGTCCTAGTAGCATTAAGGGTTGCTACTGCAGTCCAGAAAAGGACCAAACTTTCCTTTAAAACCCCTCTTCCAACACAAGGGACACCAGCAAATTGGAGGCCCCTGGGAAGAGAGTCCTCTGAGGGGTAAGGATGAACAGAAGGCAGGTAAAGGGGAAAACAATCCATCTAAATTAGTGGAAAAATAAGGAGAAAAAATATTATTTTTATTTTCTTCAAGCACTGCAAAAACTCGGTGGGTTAAGAGAGATTTGCCGAGCCAAGAACTTGGTGAGTCTGCTTCATTGCATTTTGATGTGGCAATTGAGGCCAGCAGGACATGCCCAGTGTATTAGTCAATTTTCACACTGCTGATAAAGACATACCCAAGACGGGGAAGAAAAAGAAGTTTAATTGGACTTGCAGTTCCACATGGCTGGGAGTCCTCAGAATCATGGGAGGTTAAAGGCACTTCTTACATGGCAGTGGCAAGAGAAAAATGAGGAAGGAGCAAAAGTGGAAACCCCTGATAAACCCATCAGATCTCATGAGACTTATTCACTATCACGAGAATAGCACAGGATAGACAGGCCCCCATGTTTCAGTTACCTCCCCCTGGGTTCCTCCCATACATGTGGGAATTTTGGGAGATACAATTCAAGTTGAGATTTGGGTGGGGACACAGCCAAACCATATCACCCAGTTGCCAGCTCATGTAGGCAATCACTCCCAATAGCTGCAGCCTCTTGGTTACCACCTACAAGTTCAATCTCAAAGTAAGATATGGAGAAAATATTACCCTTAGTCGGTAGAGACTGAAGGTGTTAAAGTTCAACTCTATGTTAATTCATTCAACACATATTTTTTGAGGCTTGCAGTTCAGATAGGCAGTTGAGCATTAGTTTTTAAGTGTGATACATGTTAAGGAGAGGGAAGTTTAAGATGCTATTGGAGTGCATGACATGGACTCTTAACCTAGATTGGACCGGGAGGGGAAGGTTGCAGAAAGCACCTGAGGATCTGATGTTTAATAGGAGTCTTGAATGATAAGTCAAATTGAATGAAGAGAGCAAAGGAAACATTTTTCCATGGGGAGTACACAGTTTAGGCAGTGGTCCAGTTCAGCTGGAAATGAGAGAAGTGGATGAACCGGGGATGGGGATACAGAGTAGTAGTAGCAGAAGATAAGGGTATTAGGCAGTCATATGATGAAGTCTTGCAAGTCATATGAGGATTTTGGACTTTATCCTAAGAGCTACTGGCAGCCATTGCAAAATTTCCAGCATGACGAAATATAATCAAAAGTACCCAGCATCCAGTCAGCCTTTCTGCTATCCCATCCTATTCTATTCTTGTACCACAGTATTTGGATCCCTGCTCCAGTCTCTTGAACTCCTTGATTTCCTTCTTAGTTTCCCTGTCCCTGAAGTAAGGGAACCTTGCTAGTTTTGTTTTGTTTGTTTGGTTTTTTGTTTTGTTTTGTTTTGTTTTTTGCCACATCCCCACTCCTTCTTTGATGTATAGAGTCCTGCTCTTGCACATGAGCTTATAGCATCCATTTACCTGTCATTTCTTCTGTCTTTGCCTGTTACAAGACTATCAGTCATAGGGCTTATCCCTGTCACCCATTTCCATGTACTATTATGACTGTCCCCAATGCTGTTTGATTGGACTACCTCTCCGTTACTCTCTATTATCTTCATCCTCCCTACACCAGGTAACACCCATTGAAGTAGTTATCTTCCCACACACTGTAGCAGCTGTGTGTGAACCAACTACTTGCCCAGGAACTGATCCGTTCCAAAAGACCTGTCTCGTTTTGAGTTCTGTCCAGAACAGTGATGACCCAAAATATTCATCCTAACCATTCATCTTTTTAGAATAGTGGCTAAGCACACTGCTTCTGGAGTCAATTTCCCTTGTGAGTGAATCTTGGCTTGCACTATGACTTAGCTGGGTGAACTTTGGCAAGTTAGTTAATCTCTCTGAGACTAATTTTATTATTCTTACATGAAGATATTGTTGCCCACCTTATGGGGTTGTTGTGAAGATTAAAAGAGATTATGAAGAGAAAATATCTGGAATAGCACCTTGCACTAGAAGGAACAAAATAAATACTGGTTCCTCTTCACCCTTCCTCTGAAAGCACATTATCTGCACAAATTTCTGGTTTTGATCCTTATGATGCCTTTCTAAAATTGGAGAATCAAAGGAGATTCTGCATATAAAGCACAGATACATAGTATAAACAAAATAAATATAGCTAATATTATTCATTATTATTATAAATGAAGCAGCATACCCCAACTGAGAGATTGTCTCTTATTTTCTTGAATATAGGCTCATGATTAATGAACAAGAGGTAACCATCCATCATAATTCCTTTCTGTATATTCACATGTACCATGCACATACTGCAGTATTTGTCTTCTAACTTCTCTTTTGTATCTTTGAGAAGGACTAGCAGCCTCTAAAACCTTCCTCTTAGTTTCAGAGGCTGTCCTGAAACAACAACAACAACAACAACAACACACACACACACACACACACACACAACTTCCTCTGGGAGATTAACAGAATAGCTGAAGTGCAAATCTTCACGGCTGCCATTGTTATCCGAGTTCAGAAAAATGGCATCCCATGCAGCAGTAGATAGTGATAATTACTATTATGGGCTGAATTGTGTACCCCTAAAATTCATGTGTTTTAAGTCTGAACCCTCAGTACTTCTAAATATGACTATATTTGGAGATAGGGCCTTTAAAGAGATGATTACGTTAAAATGAGGCTTTAGGGTGAGTTCTCATTCAATCTGACTAGTGTCCTTATAGAGACAATTTGGACACACAAAGAAACTCCAGGGCTGTGAGTCCACAGAGAAAAGGCTTTGTGAGTACATAGCAAGAAGACAGTCATCAACAAACCAAGGAAAGTGGCCTCAGAAGATTCTGAAACTGCTGACACTTTGATTTTAGAACTGCTGTCCTTCCAAACTTTGAGAAAATACATGTATGTTGTTTAAATAACCCAATGGTATTTTGTTATGGAAGCCCTAGCAGACGAATACAGTAGCCTATTAAAAATTAGGCAATCATTGTAGAGGTAGGTAGAGGCCAGATGGAGAGAGATAAGTGTTTGAATCAAAAGAGAGAATGGTTGTTTGGGCAATCCCGGCTCAGATGTCCTGAGAATGGGTGGATAGAGACCTGTATTTTGCTCTCCTACGGAGAACTGGATCAATGCAACTGCTGCCCTAGGTGCCTTGGAAAATGGATGCCTGGTGTGTGCCCTTGAGGCCAGTACCTAGGTCCTCTTGTGGAGACTGTAAGACCATTAAGAGGACACTACAAGTGGCCTCAGTGTGATTCTCCATGGAAGCAACACCCTCAAAGGATGCCTTCACAACATTTCCAGAGACTGGTTGCAAGGCAGTGATTTGACCACTAACCAGACCTCTGTCTCATTTTCCTGGGGCCATATGTGCAGAATTGATGCAATCTCCAAAAGGAGGTTCCAGGGAACTTCATTAATGAGGGCAATGGTCATCCTGCTAATCAGGTGGGAGGCAATTCAGAACCAGAAATAATATATCTTAAAAAGAAAGACCTGTAACATTTCTAGCATTGCATGTTGTGGAATAAACTAATATCCATCATATATAAATAGAGCAACTAGAAAGTCACATTGTATATTAAGGTAAGAGGAATACTTATTTTGATCTCTGTTGTATTCCTACTGCAAGCACAGTGTCTGGCACCAGGTATGTGCTCAGTAAGCATTTGTTGAATGGAAAAAAAAGAAGCATTCATATGTTATGTCCTTCATTTCAGAGATGCACAGAGGCCCAGGCAGTAAAGAGACCTCACCGAGATCATGCAGTGAATCAACTGCAGAGACAAGGCAAGACTGAAAACATTTGACTCCAATTCCAATGCTCTGCTGAAAGCCCATGTAGATATTTAACATCTTTTCTGCCTGGGCCACAATGTGCAGAATTATATAGTGTGACAAATCCTCTTTTCCTCCGTCCCCGTGCAAAGGGAATTGCCATCTTCTGTGATCATCAAGCTGGCAACATCAATCTGGAAGTTTGTTAATGACACTGACCTAAATCTGTCACGTTGCAAGAAACTCTTCACAGCAGCTGGGATTTGCTGCCATATAACAGCTTTATGGTATGTGGAACTCTCTAATAAGCTGATTAAAAAATAAAATGTTTGAAGCCTTAATATGTACTTTTCAGACATCTGATAAGAAGGAAAGTGAATGGAAACCTCACACTGAGTGTAAAAAAAAGCAGGCATCCTGTTGTATGAGAAGATGCACATCCTTGGGTTGAGGCACATTTCTCACAGTTATCAGAGCAAAGGTCTAGCATGACCATATCCTTGTTTAAACCTTTCTTGGTGGTTTGTCTTATTGACAGTTCAGTACATGTGGAATAAAGTCATAGGTAAGCAGTGGGCCTTCTTAGGATGAATTGACTTCTGACTGTGGCTATGAAACAGGACCATTTTATCACTTATGTGCCTGACACTGAGGTATACATCTATATATCTAATTATCTAAAAGACTCTGAAGGCAAGATACACACGGCCACCCTCATTTTACTGAATAGGGAACCGATTCTCAGCAAGTGTCTTTGGTCTTGAAACTTCGTAGTAGCAGTAGTCACACAAGCTCTGTCTGACACCCACGCTCATATTGTTAAGCCATTCTTTCCTTCTTTCAAATCAAGCAAATTTGAGCACCTACTATGTGCTTGGTACTGCAGTTAAATGGCTTGCTACCTCAAAACAAAGGAAAATGTACTAGAAATCTTCCTCAATTCAGAAAGTTTTTACCATATGTTTGAGTGTACCAAACTTCTAGTTGAAATGCAGACCTCATTATTATCAGCACTTTTCTATTATAGTAGGAAACCTAATCTCATAGATGAGTATTTTATAATTAAACATTGGGCAGAAAATGAAAGTTAATTTAGCAGACCTGGGTTACTTAAACCTTGCACATTCCCAAGCAAGATTTGTCTTCAGGGCTGGTCTTTGGCCAACTCTTAGGAGACGAGTTCTGAACCTTGCTTTATTCTGCTTGACAAGGGTATTTTTGTATGCTTAGGGCCATGGGCCGTGCTGTACCAGTTTGACCAGACAGCTTCTGCTAATAAGTGTTGTTTATAGTGAATCCCTGTTTTTGCTCTGGAGATCTGGAATCAAAATAGTTGAGATCAGTTATACAGATGTTGCATGTCTATGTAACCAGTCCCTGCTAAAAATCCTGGACATCAAGATTCAGGTGAGCTTCCCTATGAGGCAACACTTCACATGTATTATCACACAATGTTGCTGGGAGAATTAAAGTGTCCATGCAACTCCACAAGGACTGGACACCTGGAAGCTTGAATGAGCAGTTTCGCTTGGACTTCACCCCATACAACTTTTCCCTTTGCTGATTTTAGTTTGTGTCTTTTGTTGTAATACCCATTAACAGTTAACATAACAACTTCTGTGAGTTCTTCCAGTAAATCGTCAAGCTTCAGGGTAGTCATGGGCACCCCTATATAACTATCTGCTTCCCCACTCATCATCTTCTTTATTCGTCTTCACACTCCAGAGAGCAACTGAGCTGGCATATCCATTCTGTGAATAAGGACTCCTAGGTTCACTAAGGTAAAGTGCCTTCTTTGATGGTGTTTTAGGGGGTCCAAAGTCACCTGCAGTCTAAACCAGCTGACCTTGAGAATGGTTAAACAGTTGGAGATCTATGTTGTGCCTGTCGCACTGAAAAAGGAGAGGACTGTGGATGTGGCTTAGGTGCACATCATAAAGGGCTCTCTATGACTATACCCCAGAATTACGGGTACACCCACCCAGTCACAAATGGCCCTGGATGACTACAGTCCTCTGTGAGGAATGAGTTTCCCTCCCAAGCTTTTGGCATGTTAGGGAGAAGACTGATGCATGACTTTGCAAGGAGACAGAGCCTAAAAAGTCACTTGATCTCTCAAACACAACTGTCAGAACACTCACTGCATTCTTACGTGAGGAATAAGTGAGGAAGTAGAGAGATGCATGGAACATGCTTCTGATTAATAGGTGCTCTTCTATGCAGACTCAGTGACAGAGAGGAAAGAAAATTGCTTGGATATTTCAGGAAGTCAGCAGTGCTGCCAGAAGTAGAACTCCCAGTGTTCCTGGAGGCCAGGACATGTCCTCCGACAACATTCTACATTGACCTCATGGCAAACACTGTGCTTTTTATTGTTGACTTCCGACTCTGAGGGTCTCCAAGACATAAGATACTGCCAATGTTTAAAATGCAAAAAAGCGGGTGGAGCCAAGATGGCCAAATAGGAAGAGCTCCAGTCTCCAGCTCCCAGCCCGAGCAACACAGAAGACGGGTGATTTCTGCATTTCTGCATGAGGTACCGGTTTCATCTCACTAGGGAGTGCCAAACAGTGGGTGCAGGACAGTCAGTGAAGCACACTGTGCGCGAGCCGAAGCAGGGCGAGGCATTGCCTCACTCGGAGAAGCGCAAGGGGTCAGGGAGTTCCCTTTCCTAGTCAAAGAAAGGGGTAACAGACAGCACCTGGAATATCGGGTCAGTCCCATCCTAATACTGCGCTTTTCCAACGGGCCTGGAAAACGGCACACTAGGAGATTGTGTCCCGCACCTGGCTTGGAGGGTCCTATGCCCACGGAGTCTCGCTGATTGCTAGCACAGCAGTCTGAGATCAAGCTGCAAGGTGGCAGTGAGGCTGGGGGAGGGGCACCCACCATTGCCCAGGCTTGCTTAGGTAAACAAAGCAGCCAGGAAGCTCGATCTGGGTGGAGCCCACCACAGCTCAAGGAGGCCTGCCTGCCTCTGTAGGCTCCACCTCTGGGGTCAGGGCACAGACAAACAAAAAGTCAGCAGGAACCTCCACAGACTTAAATGTCCCTGTCTGACTGACAGCTTTGAAGAGAGTAGTGGTTCTCCCAGCATGCAGCTGGAGATCTGAGAACGGACAGACTGCCTCCTAAAGTGGGTCCCTCACCCCTGAGCAGCCTAACTGGGAGGCACCCCCCCCAGTAGGGACAGACTGACACCTCATTCGGCCGGGTACTCCTCTGAGACAAAACTTCCAGAGGAACTATCAGACAGCTGAATTTGTGGTCTCACGAAAATCCGCTGTTCTGTAGCCACCGCTGCTGACACCCAGCCAAACAGGGTCTGGAGTGGACCTCTAGTAAACTCCAACAGACCTGCAGCTGAGGGTCCTGTCTGGTAGAAGGAAAACTAACAAACAGAAAGGACATCCACACCAAAAACCCATCTGTGCATCACCATCATCAAAGACAAAAAGTAGATAAAACCACAAAGATGGGGAAAAAACAGAGCAGAAAAACTGGAAATTCTAAAAAGCAGAGCACCTCTCCTCTTCCAAAGGAACGCAGTTCCTCACCAGCAACGGAACAAAGCTGGATGGAGGATGACTTTGACGAATTGAGAGAAGAAGGCTTCAGACGATCAAACTACTCTGAGCTACGAGAGGAAATTCAAAACAATAGCAAAGAAGTTAAAAACTTTGAAAAAAAATTAGAAGAATGGATAACTAGAATAACCAATGGAGAGAGGGGCTTAAAGGAGCTGATGGAGCTGAAAGCCAAGTTTCGAGAACTACGTGAAGATTGCAGAAGCCTCAGTAGCAGATGCGATCAACTGGAAGAAAGGGTATCGCTGATGGAAGATGAAATGAATGAAATGAAGAGAGAAGGGAAGTTTAGAGAAAAAAGAATAAAAAGAAATGAACAAAGCCTCCAAGAAATTTGGGACTATGTGAAAAGACCAAACCTACATCTGATTGGTGTACCTGAAAATGATGGGGAGAATGGAACCAAGTTGGAAAACACTCTGCAAGATATTATCCAGGAGAACTTCCCCAATCTAGCAAGGCAGGCCAACATTCAGATTCAGGAAATAGAGAGAATGCCACAAAGATACTCCTCAAGAAGAGCAACTCCAAGACACATAATTGTCAGATTCACCAAAGTTGAAATGAAGGAAAAAATGTTAAGGGCAGCCAGAGAGAAAGGTCAGGTTACCCACAAAGGGAAGCCCATCAGACTAAAAGCTGATCTCTCAGCAGAAACTCTACAAGCCAGAAGAGAGTGGGGGCCAATATTCAACATTCTTAAAGAAAAGAATTTTCAACCCAGAATTTCATATTCAGCCAAACTAAGCTTCATAAGTGAAGGAGAAATAAAATACTTTACAGACAAGCAAATGCTGAGTGATTTTGTCACCACCAGGCCTGCCCTAAAAGAGCTCCTGAAGGAAGCACTAAACATGGAAAGGAACAACCAGTACCAGCCACTGCAAAAACACGCCAAATTGTAAAGACCATCAAGGCTAGGAAGAAACTGCATCAACTAACGAGCAAAATAACCAACTAACATCATAATGACAGAATCAGATTCACACATAACAATATTAACGTTAAATGTAAATGGGCTAAATGCTCCAATTAAAAGACACAGACTGGCAAACTGGATAAGGAGTCAGGACCCATCAGTGTGCTGTATTCAGGAAACCCATCTCACGTGCAGAGACACACACAGACTCAAAATAAAGGGATGGAGAAAGATCTATCAAGCAACTGGAAAACAAAAAAAGGCAGGGGTTGCAATCCTAGTCTCTGATAAAATAGACTTTAAACCAACAAAGATCAAAAGAGACAAAGAAGGCCATTACATAATGGTAAAGGGATCAATTCAACAAGAAGAGCTAACTATCCTAAATATATATGCACCCAACACAGGAGCACCCAGATTCATAAAGCAAGTCCTGAGTGACCTACAAAGGGACTTAAACTCCCACACAATAATAATGGGAGATTTTAACACCCCACTGTCAACATTAGACAGATCAACAAGACAGAAAGTTAACAAGGATATCCAGGAATTGAACTCAGCTCTACATAAAGTGGACCTAATAGACATCTACAGAACTCTCTACCCCAAATCAACAGAATATACATTTTTTTTCAGCACCACATCACACTTATTCCAAAATTGACCACATAGTTGGAAGTAAAGCTCTCCTCAGCAAATGTAAAAGAACAGAAATTATAACAAACTGTCTCTCAGACCACAGTGCAATCAAACTAGAACTCAGGATTAAGAAACTCACTCAAAACCACTCAACTACATGGAAACTGAACAACCTGCTCCTGAATGACTATTGGGTACATAATGAAATGAAGGCAGAAATAAAGATGTTCTTTGAAACCAACGAGAACAAAGACACAACATACCAGAATCTCTGGGACACGTTCAAAGCAGTGTGTAGAGGGAAATTTATAGCACTAAATGCCCACAAGAGGAAGCAGGAAAGATCCAAAATTGACACCCTAACATCACAATTAAAAGAACTAGAAAAGCAAGAACAAACACATTCAAAAGCTAGCAGAAGGCTAGAAATAACTAAAATCAGAGCAGAACTGAAGGAAATAGAGACACAAAAAACCCTTCAAAAAATTAATGAATCCCGGAGCTGGTTTTTTGAAAAGATCAACAAAATTGATAGACCGCTAGCAAGACTAATAAAGAAGAAAAGAGAGAAGAATCAAATAGATGCAATAAAAAATGAAAAAGGGGATATCACCACCAATCCCACAGAAATACAATCTACCATCAGAGAATACTACAAACACCTCTATGCAAATAAACTAGAAAATCTAGAAGAAATGGATAAATTCCTCGACAAATACACCCTCCCAAGACTAAATCAGGAAGAAGCTGAATCTCTGAATAGACCAATAACAGGTTCTGAAATTGTGGCAATAATCAATAGCTTACCAACCAAAAAGAGTCCAGGACCTGATGGATTCACAGCTGAATTCTACCAGAGGTACAAGGAGGAACTGGTACCATTCCTTCTGAAACTATTCCAATCGATAGAAAAAGAGCGAATCCTCCCTAACACATTTTATGAAGCCAGCATCGTCCTGATACCAAAGCCTGGCAGAGACATAACCAAAAAAGAGAATTTCAGACCAATATCCTTGATGAACATTGATGCAAAAATCCTCAATAAAATACTGGCAAACTGAATCCAGCAGCACATCAAAAAGCTTATCCACCATGATCAAGTGGGCTTCATCCCTGGGATGCAAGGCTGGTTCAACATATGCAAATCAATAAATGTAATCCAGCATATAAACAGAACCAAAGACAAAAACCACATGATTATCTCAATAGATGCAGAAAAGGCCTTTGACAAAATTCAACAACCCTTCATGCTAAAAACTCTCAATAAATTAGGTATTGATGGGACGTATCTCAAAATAATAAGAGCTATCTATGACAAACCCATAGCCAATATCATACTGAATGGGCAAAAACTGGAAGCATTCCCTCTGAAAACTGGCACAAGACAGGGATGCCCTCTCTCACCACTCCTATTCAACATAGTGTTGGAAGTTCTGGCCAGAGCAATCAGGCAGGAGAAGGAAATAAAGGGTACTCAGTTAGGAAACGAGGAAGTCAAATTGTCCCTGTTTGCAGATGACATGATTGTATATCTAGAAAACCCCATTGTCTCAGCCCAAAATCTCCTTAAGCTGATTAGCAACTTCAGCAAAGTCTCAGGATACAAAATCAATGTACAAAAATCACAAGCATTCTTGTACACCAATAACAGACAAACAGAGAGCCAAATCATGAGTGAACTCCCATTCACAATTGCTTCAAAGAGAATAAAATACCTAGGAATCCAACTTACAAGGGATGTGAAGGACCTCTTCAAGGAGAACTACAAACCACTGCTCAATGAAATAAAAGAGGATACAAACAAATGGAAGAACATTCCATGCTCATGGGTTGGAAGAATCAATATCGTGAAAATGGCCATACTGCCCAAGGTAATTTATACATTCAATGCCATCCCCATCAAGCTACCAATGACTTTCTTCACAGAATTGGAAAAAACTACTTTCAAGTTCATATGGAACCAAAAAAGAGCCCGCATTGCCAAGTCAATCCTAAGCCAAAAGAACAAAGCTGGAGGCATCACGCTACCTGACTTTAAACTATACTACAAGGCTACAGTAACCAAAACAGCATGGTACTGGTACCACAACAGAGATATAGATCAATGGAACAGAACAGAGCCCTCAGAAATGATGCCGCATAGCTACAACTATCTGATCTTTGACAAACCTGACAAAAACAAGAAATGGGGAGAGGATTCCCTATTTAATAAATGGTGCTGGGAAAACTGGCTAGCCATATGTAGAAAGCTGAAACTGGATCCCTTCCTTACACCTTATACAAAAATTAATTCAAGATGGATTAAAGACTTAAATGTTAGACCTAAAACCATTAAAATCCTACAAGAAAACCTAGGCAATACCATTCAGGACATAGGCGTGGGCAAGGACTTCATGTCTAAAACACCAAAAGCAATGGCAACAAAAGCCAAAATTGACAAATGGGATCTCATTAAACTAAAGAGCGTCTGCACAGCAAAAGAAACTACCATCAGAGTGAACAGGCAACCTACAGAATGGGAGAAAATTCTTGCAACCTACTCATCTGACAAAGGGCTAATATCCAGAATCTACAATGAACTCAAACAAATTTACAAGAAAAAAACAAACAACCCCATCAAAAAGTGGGCAAAGGACATGAACAGACACTTCTCAAAAGAAGACATTTATGCAGCCAAAAAACACATGAAGAAATGCTCATCATCACTGGCCATCAGAGAAATGCAAATCAAAACCACAGTGAGATACCATCTCACACCAGTTAGAATGGCCATCATTAAAAAAGCAGGAAACAACAGGTGCTGGAGAGGATGTGGAGAAATAGGAACACTTTTACACTGTTGGTGGGACTGTAAGCTAGTTCAACCATTGTGGAAGTCAGTGTGGCGATTCCTCAGTGATCTAGAACTAGAAATACCATTTGACCCAGCCATCCCATTACTGGGTATATACCCAAAGGACTATAAATCATGCTGCTATAAAGACACATGCACACGTATGTTTATTGCAGCACTATTCACAATAGCAAAGAGTTGGAACCAACCCAAATGTCCAACAACAATAGACTGGATTAAGAAAATGTGGCACATATACACCATGGAATACTATGCAGCCATAAAAAATGATGTGTTCGTGTCCTTTGTAGGGACATGGATGACACTGGAAACCATCATTCTCAGTAAACTATCGCAAGGACAAAAAACCAAACACCGCATGTTCTCACTCATAGGTGGGAATTGAACAATGAGATCTCATGGACACAAGAAGGGAAACATCACACTCCAGGGACTGTTGTGGGGTGGGGGGAGGGGGGAGGGACAGCATTAGGAGATATACCTAATGCTAAATGACGAGTTAATGGATGCAGGAAATCAACATGGCACATGGATACATATGTAACAAACCTGCACATTGTGCACATGTACCCTAAAACCTAAAGTATAATAAAAAAAGTTAAAATAAAATAAAATAAAATGCAAAAAAGCAATAAATAACCTTCCTTGAACTCAATTAGCACCATATAGTTGAGGAAAACAACCTCCCTCCTTACAGACCCAGGACTATTTCTAAAAGACTGTGCCTGAAATATAAGATAAGCATAAATCTTTAGTTCTGCTCAAGCTGTTTTGCCTCTATCAGAATGTGGCCAGATATTCAGACCTGGCCGAATCAGCTACTTCTTAGTCCTGTCTCAACTCTCTCCCCTTTTATAGATTACAAAATGCTGTTGTGAAACATTAGGGTTCTGTGTCTCAGCTTCATTCATTCATTTGTTCATTTATTGAGCACTCATTAAGCATTAGCTATGTATTAAATGTTGTTCTATATTTTGGGGCTGCAAGAACAATTAAGTCCTTGCCTCAGAGGGTTTACCCTCAGTTTTAGGAAGTAGAGCATGCTGATGAAACATAGAAACATGTATCCCCCAAACAAAGACAGACTTATTTGCAGGGTACAGTCAAGATATAGATGAAAGAGTGGTACATCTCTTATTTGCACTCTAAAAGCACCTACTTCTGCCCTGTCATTCACATCAGCTCCCCATTTTCTCCCCAACCCACCAATTACCTCTTTTTGCCCCATTCTTCAGTTATTCCCAACACCCACTCATGATTTGACTAAGTGCCCTCAGCACCTATATCCCTCACCAACCATGATGGTTTGGACCAGATGCTCTGTTGAGCCTAGTGCTCAATCTGTACCAGTTCAATTGCCATTCAGATTTGGGCCTTGCAGCCTGCCTTGGCAAATTCTCCAAGGCTTTTGCCGGCAGAGCTCAAATTGCACCTCCAGAGACCTAGAGGTTGTGTCGTACTTTCTATGGCGAGCCTATGGCCTGGAATTGCTTATCCAAGCTGAAACACAATCCACTCACCTCCTGGTTTGGGGGCATGATTTGAAGCCTTAATGGTGTCTCATCGATTTCTTAAGGCATGCTCAGAATTGGCACTCTGCTCTTGCATATTTTAATCATTACTGTTTTATTCTTGCATCCTGAGGTGATTTTACTGGAAGAATACATGCTTGAAGAAGTTGAATTAAATACAGATAAATCTCATTAATTCAGGCTCCACTAATTCAGGCTGTACTCAAATTAATAAGTTAATGGTAGAAATAAGACCTCAGGGGGAAGAGAATGTTTCACCTGTTTAAAAGGCAGTGCTTCCAGACATTGTAGGGATTTCACAAAGGCCATCAACATATAAACAATTTCCTTTGTGTTTTTTTTATTAAGGCTAAAGACTTATTCATCAAATACAAATTTCCTGTTTGGCAAACCTTTCCTTTAATTTGTTATTTTGTAGAGCTGGAAAAAAATAAGGCCACACATCTTTTAAAATAGTCACCAAACCTAATCCTCTCCATAATGCTAAATATACTAGAGACATATTGTATCTACACATAAATACATGTGTGCACGCATTAAAAATACAATAGAAACCTCTTGAAGTGCCATATTTATGGTGGGTAGGAGAAAAGGTGATTTTTATTTTCTACTTTATATTTTTAAGTATTTTCTGTAAATAATTCTTATTTTTAACATCAACATAAACATGTAAAAAATCACTAACGTTTTTGAATACCTAACAGGTCTTTCTTCCCTCCAAATAGTATATATTAAGAAAAGCTGAGTCATATTCAGCATTTATGAATGAAAGGACTTGGTAAGTAGTATGAGAAGCTGTTGTACCACAATTCCAAAATTTATCTTTAGGTCACCCTTGTTGGAAGCAATCAATCAGGCAATCCATTCAATTTAGAATATGAAGGGAGCCTTGACTACCTCTTACTTTGCATCAGCAACCACCTCTTATGATCATGACAGGATTGTGGGAGAAGTCGAGGAGGATGTTGATTCTGCCTTTGTATGTGTTCCACAGAAGTCCAGAGGTGTCTTGGTCAAACTGAGGCAGCTGACACCCAGCACAGTAGACTATGTGGTTGCTGAATACCTTATAAGCCATTAGAAGTGCTAAACACCTCCCATAAAACTTCTCCAAATCCTATTGGTTACCATTACAATGATTACATTGCAATGATTGCAGGTGAATTGAATATCTTATTTGTTCCAGGTAATTTTCCATGCACTTTAAAGATAGAATTTACTTTTTCACCACAAATAATCAGACTGATGCTCAGGGATAGGGAAGAAATTGCCCAGGTTTCCACAGCTGGTGCACTACAGAGGTGATATTCAAAGCCACAGTCAGCCAAAAGCAAGCCCCTACCCTCAACACCACACAGCACTGAGTGCCACAGCCTAATAGCCAGACCTCATTCTGGCTGTTGCAAATATCCCTCCAGGCAGTGCACTAGGAACTTTAAAGGGCCTTAGTGTTTGCTGGTCATTCTTGAATTTTGATGTTTGATTCTTGAGATAAACATGAGGTTGAATTGACCAGATACCTCCCTTGAGACTGGAACATATTTATAGGGTCAGAGAAAGCACATTGTAAAGAAAAAGCACCAGATTAGGGGTCAGACAGTTTGAGTTTTAACCTCTGCTTCTTCTCCTAATTAAATATATGATCTTGGCTTTGTGTTTCACCCCTGTAAACCTCAACATTTTAAAATTGATCATCATATACACCAATGAGGAGAAAAAATGAGATAAAGTATTTTATAATGACTTAAAACTTTCTTTTTATTAATATAATTTTAATTAATGACATCTTCAGCTTCACAGTCAACTGTCCTCAACGATCTAAGCATGCAGTTCAGAATTCTGTGAACTAGATAGTGCACATAAGCTTTTGCTTAACATAGACTTCAGTAGGTCTTTCTGGAAGTAGAGTGCCATTTTAAACAAGAACGTGAGTTCAGTCTGCAATCAGGCAGGTATTAGTAATTTCTATTTTTCTTGCCTGCCCTAACCTTCTAAAACTCAAATCATGAACTCAGATATTTTATTATTGATAGAATAGATATCAAATGGCTTGATAAATAGCCAGTTAGGAAGGTTATTCTTACTGTAATAATCCCAAAATCTCAGTGTCATAACATTATAAAATTCTGTCTCTCCGTATCATAGTCCAATGTCAATTGGGTGGTTCCTCTTGGTGTCTCCTCTGTAAGTAGAAACTTGAAGATCCAGATGCCTTTTTTCTTGCAATGTTTGCATGTTAAATACGTGGCCTCCAGGGATTATTACAGAAGAGAGGGAGGTTCTTACTGAAGATTTTAGAAATCAGACCTGAATATGTTGTGTATTCCTTTAGGCCACATTATATTGCCCAGAATGAGTCATATGATTTCAGCCTACTGCAAGTCTTACTCTGTGTCCAGGAAGTAGAGATGGAATCTGTGAATACAGTAGTTTCTTTTCTGGACATGGGGCTGAAACGCAGCCACAGTGCATCAGTATGCTGAGAGTCTGTTCTTACTGGCTGGTGTCTTTGCTGTTCCAGTTGTTCAGTATTATGCTGGCTGAAATTGCTTGTTATAGTGATTAAGGGCAGTGTTGAAATAGGTTTATGTTTTGTTTCATTTCATTTTATTCCATTCCCTTCCATTTTACTTTATTTCGTGAAGAGAGTGTAATTTTATTGCCACAAATTACCATCCCATATGTCTTGTAATTGGAGTCATAGAATATGTAGCCTTTCAGATCTAGGTTTTCACTTAGCAGTATGCATTTAAAGTTCATCCATGTTTTTGATAGCTTCATAACTTATTTTTTAAATCACTTTGTTGAATTGGTGTACCACAGTTTGTTTATCCGTTCACATACTGAAGGACTTGGTTGCTTCCAGCTCTTGGCATTTATAATACAGCTGCTATACATATTTATGTGCAGATTTTATGTATATATAAAGTTTCGAATCAGTTGGGTAGATACCTAGGAGCACAAGTGTTGGATTGCATGGCAAGACAATGTTTGATTTTGTAAGAGACTGCCAAAGTGTGCAAAACGTACCATTTTGCATTCCCGGCAGCAAGAAATGAGAGTTCCTGTTGCTCCATGTTGTCACCAGCAATTGGTACTGTCAGCTTTTTAAAAATATGTCATTCTAGCAGGAGTGTAGTTGTTAGACAGCCTTTTAAAGCTTTAAATATTCTGAGACCACTATAAACACAGCCAGACAGTGGCCTAGCAAATCTCTTGACACTGACATTATTCACTCTGAGTGGGTGACTGGATAGGTGATGATGTAAGGGAAGATATAATTTTCCCCATGCAGATTGGACAAGCAATTGCACAGGGTTAAGCTGTATAAAATACTCATTCATTAGAGGGCTGAATGATCAGCTGGCAAAATCTCTGATTTGACCCGTCTCTTGGGCACAGTGACAGTGCCCACCACAGAGACAGTGGTGTTCTCTAAATCCATCTCCTTCACACCTTCTTGGAACATAAGTTTGTTGCTAGAGCATCTCTGTAATCTATTTTCCATGGCAGAATTAGCTGACAGATAAACAGATTTAAATCATCACTTAAATTATATAGAAAATCCTGACTCTAGGGTTTAAGGGAAACACAGAGACTCGTTCTTATAGAAACCAAGAAATTGATTTCTAAGGAAAAGAACGCCCCCAGGGAAGAGGACATAGCAGATATGATAAGAAAGAATCTTGAGTCAATACCTCAGAAACTAAGCTTCCAGCTATTCAACTTTCTCTTCTGTTTACACAAAGCAAATAGCTAGTGTGAAAGAATGGCCTCCATTCAAAGATAATTGATAACATCATAAGATTCAGTGTTTTACCTATGTATGATACATAAGTGCAAAAACATGTGGGAGTACCTATATGAACAAACCTTCACCCCACACTCAGAGGGAAATACATTACTGAAACCAGGCTAAAAAGAATATAAAATGTACAATCAGAAGAATAAGTGAAACCATAAATTATTTAAAAGTATTCAGAAAAAAATATCTCATTGTCTGGGAAGAAAAAAGTTAACTTCAGTAAAGAAAGAAGTCCATAAAGTATTATAAAAGAAGAAAACAAGATGATAGGGTATAGACATAAAAAGTGAACTAAATTAATTTTTAAAAAATTTAGAGGAGAATAATAAAACCATTAGAGAAACTGAATCATCATTAGGAGAAAAAAAAAAGTAGAGTTAAAACTTTACCAAACATCAAAATTTGTGAAGGACAAGTTTAGAAAAATAAGATAAAATAACAAGAAATAGGAAAACAGTAAAAGTGATCCAAAAAATGTAGCTAGGATTATAGAAGAAAACAACCATATAAATGATTAATGTTTCTGAAAAAGAGAACAAATTGGGTAGAAAACAATATTTATAATGTAACAGAAAAACACTGAATTAAAAAAATACATACACAAAGTGAAAGTGTGTACAAAGTCTTCAAAAATTTGATTTAGCAGAAAAACATCTAAAGAGAAACATATCAAATGTGAGACATAGCTGTATAAGTTGTTTCTAAGATAAAAAACGACTCCTAAAGGCAAACACACACACACACACACACACACACACTCCCCTACGGAGAGAAGAATGAGGAATAGATTAGTTTCTGCTGTTTTTTTTTTTTTCTAAGCAACAGTTAATGCTAGTAGACAATGAAGCAATGTAGACAGGCGAGGTGTACCCTGCTCTAAGGGAAGGGAAGTGTGACCCAAGGACTTCATGCCATGCCAAATTGGTGTTCAAGAATAAAGGCAATCAAAAGCCATTTTTATACATGGTAGAACTCAGAGTAAACGTCAACCATGAGCCTTTCTTGAAAAAAGATGTGGTCATAAAGTCCAGTCAACCAAGAAATGAAGCAAAATAAAATGCATAGAAATGGAGGAACTATGATAACAAAGTTCTATGTACTGAATTTATTTTAATTTGAATTAACTTTAAAAAATGGTTGGAATTTTGGTTAGTATGCAAAATGTTGAGTATTATAAACATGAAAATATACATGAAAATGAAACTAACACAAATTAGAAGTGAGAAACAGGGAGGTGGATGGAAGTTCGTGTATGCGTGTGTATTTGTTTGTACGTGCACACATGCTAATTTTTAAAAGTTTTCATTGTGGTTGGATAATTTTATAAATATTACTTATATCTGAGAAAGCAAAAACTTAAAGACATCATTAATAAAAATGAATGTAGCAAACAGGGTTTTACTTTTATTGTTAAAGAAACTTCTAACTTATCAGAAGGAAATCAGAAATATAAAAGGAAACAACAAAACACATGCCCAAAAGCAAAACATAGAAAATATAATGGCACAAAAATCAGAGATAAACATAAAATAAAATGATGAAACGAAATCAAAACCAGACAGGTTCAATTACAATGAGATGAACTCACATATTATTTTTTAAAACCCATCATATTGATTCAGAAAACAATATGGAGTTAGGAGAAGTTAAAACAAGTGTCTTCCATGCACACGTATGTTTATTGCGGCACTATTCACAATAGCAAAGACTTGGAACCAACCCAAATGTCCAACAACGATAGACTGGATTAAGAAAATGTGGCACATATACACTATGGAAAACTATGCAGCCATAATAAATGATAAGTTCATGTCCTTTGTAGGGACATGGATGAAACTGGAAATCATCATTCTCAGTAAACTATCTCAAGGACAAAAAACCAAACACCGCATGTTCTCACTCATAGGTGGGAATTGAACAATGAGAACACATGGACACAGGAAGGGGAACATCACACTCCGGGGACTGTTGTGGGGTGGGGGGAGGGGCGAGGGATAGCATTAGGAGATATACCTAAAGCTAAATGACGAGTTAATGGGTGCAGCACACCAACATGGCACATGTATACATATGTAACAAACCTGCACATTGTGCACATGTACCCTAAAACTTAAAGTATGATAAAATAAAATAAAATAAAAAATAAAGAGTTTTACTTACAAAGAAAATCTAATAAATATATACAATTAATTATAAAAAAAAATAAAACAAGTGTCTCCAAACAATTGTAAAATACTAGAGGCATACTAGTCTAACAAAAATAAATCAGAAATTAAGTTATAAGCATAAGATAAAATTAAAATCAGAGTTAAAATAATTAAAAGAAGAGCACTTTCGAATGATAAAACAATGGAGGTCTCATTGTCATGAATTTTTATGTTTCTAATATCATAGCATTGATATTTTTAGAAATGTAGGCCGGGTGTGTTGGCTCATGCCTGTAGTCCTAGCACTTTGGGAGGCCAAGGTGGGCAGATCACTTGAGGCCAGGAGTCCCTGACTAGCCTGGCCAACATGGTGAAACCCCATTTCTACTAAAAATACAAAAAAAAAAAAAAAAATTAGCCGGGCATGGTGGAGGTGCCTGTAGTCCCAGCTAGTCGGGAAGCTGAGGCAGGAGAATCACTGGAACCTGGGAGGCAAAGCTTGCAGTGAGCCGAGATCACATCACTGACCCCAATCTGGGCAACACAGTGAGACTCTGTCTCAAGAAAAAAAAAAAAAAAAAGTAAAAAATGTCAAAATTAGCACATACAAACGACACTGGTGAGGCTTTCCAATAAAACTCTCAGCTGAAGAAAAATAAATCAAGTAGAAGAAAAAAATTAGATGCAAAGATATTATGTAAATAGCATAACTAATAAGGCACATATTAATTTTATACCAGAGAACAGCATATTCTTTACAAATGCCCATGGAACATTTACATATCCCAATCTTGTGTTGATTTACTTCAAACTTGAAAACTTCAAAGTTAAAAAAAAGAAATTGCATAATTAAATTTCTGCTCACAATGAAATCAAAATGGGATTGCAAAGACAAGATCAGAAACTCCATTTATCCCACACTCCAAGTGATTCTTAGAACAAAAAGAAAATTACAACGAAAATTATTGAATATCTAGAAAATAATGATAACAAAAATACCATAGATCAGGCTATATGTCATAGAGTTATAATTATGCTTAGAGAATTCATAGTTATTAAAGTATTTATATATAAAAAAGCATGAAAATAAATTACTCATTCATCTAAAAAGTTTAGAAAATGAAGATCAAAGTAAACATATGCAAGACAAAAGGTGGGAAGGTGGGAATTAATGAGCAAAAACCAAAATTAATTATTTTGAAAACAGAAATAGTAGAATTAAAAAATACAATGAACATAGTCAAAGGTTGTAGCTTTGGAAAAAATATTCCTTAACTATCTAATTTTCTAAAAAGTGTATGCATGTTTGTATGTGTTAAGGGTGGCACATATGACTAGAAAATGACAATATCGATGCTAAAACCAGATAACTGGAACAAAATAGAAACATACAATATATCACATCTCTGGATATTGTTATAAAACTCTAAAATCTTAGCAAATAGACTCCATCTTTATATGAATAAGTAGGAAAACACATTATAATCCGGTCATTTTCTTTATTCTAGGAAGGAAAGAACTATTCAAGATTAAGTATTACGTTAATATTATTCAATATTATTCAATATCTTAATAAAGCAAAGGAAAAAAGACTCAGCATATGGTTATCTCAATACATAGTCAAACAAATCAACTATAAAATGTACCTAATTTAATTTGTATATGCTTAATAAAATAATGGAATAGAACTTCTTTTTTTTTTCTTTTTTTGAGACAGCCTCACTCTGTCACCAGGCTGGAGTGCAGTGGCCCAATCTCAGCTCACTGTAACCTCTGTCTCCCTGGTTCAAGTGATTCTCCTGCCTCAGCATCCCAAGTAGCTGGGACTACAGGCACGTGCCACCACACCCAGCTAATTTTTGTATTTTTAGTAGAGACGGGGTTTCACCATGTTGGCCAGGATGGTCTCGATCTCTTGACCTCGTGATCTGCCTGCCTCAGCCTCCCAAAGTGCTGGGATTACAAATGTGAACCACCACGCCCGGCCAGAATAGAACTTCTTTAACCCCGTGTAAAACCAAAAGTTGTGAATTTTGAGACAGTAGAGGCATTTTTATTAAAGTCAAGAACAATGCGGCACATATACACCATGGAATACTATGCAGCCATAAAAAATGATGAGTTCCTGTCCTTTGTAGGGACATGGATGAAACTGGAAAACATCATTCTCAGTAAACTATCACAAGGACAAAAAACCAAACACCGCATGTTCTCACTCATAGGTGGGAATTGAACAATGAGAACTCATGGACACAGGAAGGGGAACATCACGCTCCGGGGACTGTTGTGGGGTGGGGGGAGGGGGGAGGGACAGCATTAGGAGATACACCTAATGCTAAATGACGAGTTAATGGGTGCAGGAAATCAACATGGCACATGGATACATATGTAACAAACCTGCACATTGTGCACATGTACCCTAAAACCCTAAAGTATAATTAAAAAAAAAAAAAAAGAAAAAAAAAAAAAAAAGAACAATGCAAAGAAAATACGGTGTAGGCTATTAGGAGAGTTCACAGTAGTGTTCTTTGGGGTGTGGACTTTTCAGAGAGACTGATTTTTGCGTTATTTTACCATTTAAACCAAATATTTACCATATGCATGCATTTCTTTATAGTAAAATACCTAAAGGAGGTATTTTGTCTAAAGGAGACAAAATGGCCATACTTTCCATTGAATAAGTGAGAGCTATATAATTTGTAAAGGATATTTTATAGTTTGTATCAATTAATTTACAAATAAATAAAGT
This sequence comes from Symphalangus syndactylus, assembly GCF_028878055.3. Classification (NCBI taxonomy): domain Eukaryota; kingdom Metazoa; phylum Chordata; class Mammalia; order Primates; family Hylobatidae; genus Symphalangus; species Symphalangus syndactylus. The sequence goes on from NC_072425.2 coordinate 25,836,018, forward strand.
TTATTTTATCTTGAATAAAAGGAATAGATGATTGATAAATTGTAACATAGTGGTTAAAATATTAGTCTATGGAGGCATGCAGGCTTAGCTGGGGTCATCATCCTGTCACTAAAACATGTGTAATCTCTAGTCTTCTATTCAGCCAGGAACTATGCTCTAGGTGGTTTGCTTATTTTCTATGAACCTCAATTTCACATTAAGACGGGGATAATAATAGTAATAATAATAGTGATAATTACATTAATACCTATCTCATAAAACTATTATGAGGATTAAATAAGCAAATGACCATAAAGCTTTTAGCACAATTTCTGACACAGTAATTATTTAAAGTATATTAGCTATAATCAAAAAGTAGAAAAAATATGCCAGCCAGTCACCCTCTCACTTTAGGATTGCCTATTAAGATATAAGGTGAGAGAGAGAGAGAGAGAGAAGGAGGGATAGAGAGAAAGAAGGAGGGAGGGAGAGAGAGAGAGATGTATGAGAGACACTTATGTAAAACACACATGCCATTTATCTTCTAAACAAAGTGGCATTCATAGAGTTTGAAAGCCTGATTTTACTCATTAGCAATGTATTGTCAATATCTTTCCATTTCAGTAAGCACACTTTTGTCTCTGCTGCCACGCCTTGATTCAAGCCACCATTTTCTTGCCTGAATCTTCGCAACAGCTCCTAACCTGTCTCCTTGCCTCTATTCTATTTCTTGTTCATGGTCATGTTTCTCAAATTCTTCAAACTTGTCAGCATCCCCCACTGCCCACAGGGCCCAAGCTCCATTATATGGCATAGGAGGCACTGGATGATATAATATTTGTTTATTTGCAGAGCTTTTTATTTCATCACATTCCTCCACGAACTTTAGGCTCTTGTCACACCTTACTCAGCAGAGCAAAAGACTCTAGCACTTGCTTCTAGAAGGCAAAACAGTGGAACTTAGGCATGGAAAGCATATGGACTTTGGATCCAGACCAACTTGTGTTTCTAATCTTGGTTCCAACACCAAGTGTGATGTGTGATGTGTTGCCATAAGAAATTCATTTGATCCTATTTGCTAAGAAAATTTGCTTTTGATGAGAAAAACTTTTCTTGTTTAAACATCTAAATAATTGTTGGGCTTACAAACCAGAATACAGCAATAACTTGCAAAAAGTACAGTGTTTCCCAGATAGTAATAATTGGCTTTTTTTCCCCTTACAGCAGAGGCAGGCTTTCTAACAGCTGGACTTTTCTTTAATTTCCACTATCAGTACCTTAGTTCCCTTAGTCGTTCTTACCTGGATTATGACAACAGCTTTCTAAACTGGTCTCCAAATCTCAATTTGGTCCCTCCTCCTATCCTTTCTTTCAGATTCATCTTTGTAAACATTTATCTGATCATGTCTTTCTGCTGTTTAAGAATCTTCAATGATTTCCCATGACCCCAGACTAAGCTCCTACCTCCTAACAATCAATATGCTCTTCCAGCCCATGGTATCCCAGTCCCCTACCTTTGTCTATGCTCCAGCATTCTCCAGATCTTTCCCATCTCTGTGTCTGTGCTCAAATTGTTCCTGCTTCCAGAATGTTCTACTCTAACCACTGCCTTTGGTGATATTACTCCACCTTTGTGCCCATATTGCCAACACTTCCATGAAGCTTTCTTGGACGCAAATGGGTTTCACTTCTTCATACTGGCACCACATTGTTGGGATGATTCTCACATGTATATATTATATGTTTACATTATAAATCTTTTTTAAATCTCCAGTAGATTAGGAGTTCCCTATGAACAAGGGAGATAACATTCATCTTTCTACTTCCATCATCTGGAACCATAGTTGGAACAGAACGATAATTTAAAAGGCGAAAGATTTATACGATATGAAGAGAAACCAGAGTATAACACTATGATAATTTAAAAGAACACTCATTAAGTGAGTGAATAAATGGCTCAGGAGCATAACTTTACCTCTACCTCACAACCAACATTGTGTGGTTGAAGTTCAGTTGAATAATGACTTTAGTGCTGTGCCACTGTATGGAAGGCTTAACAGCAATAATGCCTACATTTTTTGACACACTAATTTTTGAAAAATTAACGTATACATATATATAAAAAATATGTATGTGTGTACATGTATTTGTGTATATGTATATACATATGTGTGTGTGTGTATATATATATATATATATATATATATATATATATATATATTTCATTTTATGCACATGGGGCCATCTGGAAAAAGACATCAATTTTATGCTGGGCACTGTAGTAGTTATTTTATATTTTGGTCACATTTCATTCAAACATCGCAACTAGACCCATTTCATTATCCCTATTTTACAGATGAGATAACTGAGATTCAGAGATGAAAACCTAGAGTACTTGCCTCTGGCATTATACATTTTCCTGTTATATTACATAATCTATAGAAATACAGTTCCTTTTTCATGGCGTAACAATGACATGCCAGCTTCTGTGTTTGGCCCGTAACATCTGTCTCTTCTTATCATTATGCCCTTTTGTAGGACATGAGATTCCAGAGGTTAAATGATTTTCTCAAGGCCATTCACCAATAAAAAAAAAAAAATTAAAACTCCTATCTGTCTGGCTTTAAAACTCCAGTGCCCTAGATTAGACTCCATCACTGCCTTAGAAGACATGTCACAAACTATTTTATTCCACTGAATGAGATATGATGTAGTAACTAATTTGTTAGGCTAGTTCATGAGGTTCATACAGGAGCAAGTTAAGAGACGAAGTGTATAAGAATCAGATCACCAGGGACTTTGCATACCATATGGTGCAGTTTGGACTCTCTCCTGCAGGCAAAGAGAAAACATTAACTTTAGCAGAGGATACACAAGCAGAAGAGATAACTATTGGGACTCTTGATGGTGGCTAAAGCATAGGTGATGAAGAGGAGTGGACTGAATTGAAAAAAAATATTTGGAAGCTTGTCCATTAACAGCTATTGCCTCTTAAACAAACTTTGCATCAATATGAAGTTCACTTCAGCCTCTAATGTAACTGTTAAAACTAAAGTGAAATTTATGGTTACTATTGCCCATAGACCTCTGTCACCATTAGTGGGGATAAGATACTCTCCAATAAGAAAAATGTTCATTTTACTTCACAACATCATTACATCATTTTAGGAGATAGCAAGATACTGCCCTCAGGTTGGTGTACAAGAGTCAATCTTTCCTTTGTAAAAGAATCAATAGCTGTTCTACCAGCAATGGCTACAAAGCACCTTTTAAAAATAATAATTGTGGAAAGGCTGAATCCTTCATAATAAAAATCTTTAAAACCTTTATAAAATCTCTTGGTAAAGCCACTTTCCTGGGGAGACCTATAATTATTGAAAGGCAAAATGAGAGCATCAGCCCATTTCACATAAACATGGGCAGCATGAGCCTCAGCCGGGAAAGCTGAGGGCAGGGAAATAAAACTCAGATCTGAGAAAATGAACCAGGATCAATTTTTCTTCCCAATGTATTTTATTGTATACAAACGATAAAGCATAAACAGCTTCTGATTTCCCACCAGACTCTGCTGATTTTTTTTCCAAAAAAGCTGTGTACTAACATTAAATCTCAAATCCTATCATTCCAATACACATGCCACATTCAAGCTCCATGCATTCTCCTGAAGTTAACCCTATATTCATGCTGCTTATTGTACTTGAATTTTAAATTCAGGTATTTAGTTAACATTTAAAATCTTCTCTGGGAGCAGTGGCTCACACCTGTAATCCCAGCACTTTGGGAGGCTGAGGTGGGTGGATCACCTGAGGTCGGGAGCTTGAGACAAGCCTGACCAACATGGAGCAACCCCATTTCTCCTAAAAATACAAAATTAGCCAGGCATGGTGGTGCATGCCTGTAATCCCAGCTACTTGGGAGGCTGAGGCAGGAGAATTGCTTGAACCCGGGAGGTGGAGGTTGCGGTGAGATCGCATCATTGCACTCCAGCCTGGGCAACATGAGCAAAACTCCGTCTAAAAAAAGAAAATCACAGTGGTGGGGTTAATCATACCCCTTCAATCTCTGCTCAATATACTAGATTAGTTGTTATTCAAAAGGCAATGAGAAGAGAAGCTGGTTAAAGTCAAATTCACCCCAACTGCCCCTCCAAGCAATACTTCTGCTTTTAGCAACATTTTTCAAGGTGCTGTTTCCAACAAAGTCTTACAGGACTTAGACAAGTCTTCTTATTTTATACTGCATGGGCAGAAGAAAAAACAGAAGGCCAAGAAACCAAAACTCTGTGTGGCCTTGGTGATCTACTTCATCACCTGGGTCTCAGTTTATTTAGCTCTAAAATGAGGGTGTTGGACCAGAGCTTTGAGGATACATAGTTTTAATCTCTTGGACCAATTTTGATCCATCAATAGTGACTGCCTCGAGTGTTGCCTGGATTCTGAAGTAGACTCCAGCCTCAGGAGGGGAGGATACCATGATTGATTAGAGGTGTCTACCAAAAGTGCAAGATGTGGTAGCAGCAGCATAAATGTCAATTTTTTGATATGCTTGGAATATGGTACTTTTAGTTCCTGTGTGATTTCTGCTACCATTAGAAAAGAGGAGAAAGGCTATATACCTTGTACTAAGCATGTGGATTCAAGAGTTGTTGGAAGAGAAATTCAATATTCCAGAAAAGGATGACAAAACAGGTATTAAAAATAGAATCCAGAGACAAGTTATTGATCGTGAAATAAGAAAATCAGGGAGATTAAAGTGGAGAGAAATATACACAGGCATATAAATGGACTGACAGTTGAGATAAGGCATGTTGTGTGCAGTTGGTTCTCCCTGGCGTGATGCTTGAGGTTTAGCTGTGTATGATGGAACCCTCCCCTTACTTGAAAGACATAGGGAAATGTCCCAAGACATTTTTGATTGACATGACCAGAGAGGAGTGCTACTGACATCTAGTGGATGGAGGCCAGGAATGCTACTGAACATTCTACAATGCACTGGACAGTCCTGCATAAGTAATTATCCAGCCTCACATTCAATGGTGTCAAGGTTGAGAATTTCTGTATTAAAAGAATAAATCAAAAATAAATAATTTAAATCCCTATTCTGCATGTAGTCTACTGTGCCAGGGACTCCAGTGTTCATCCACATGTTTGAACTCCTCTTCTTCTTTAACCCACATCTGGACCATATTTTCCATCCATTCTTTAAAGTCAGCTATGACCATATGATAGAGTTTGGTTCAACAGGATGGGAATGAAAGTTATATGTGGCACTTCTGGAACTGACCCTTTAATAAACCTTTCAATCTCTCTTTTTCTTATTGCAATAGCTGAATGGAGAGGACTCACTCACCTAGAGCAAGAAAAGCCACAAAACGAATGGAGTGTGAGCCTTGAATTACTGCGCAGAGAAGAGCATCCCCTCAACCCTTAATTCCTCACATTGGATTGTGTCGTGCAGGAAATATAAACTTTAAACTTTTATTTCATCAAACCCTTGAAAGGTAATGGTGATATATGACAGGAATTTGGCTACTTGAGTAAATAATTTAAAATCTGACCAATTGGACTGTCTTAGTCCATTCAGGCTGCTAAAACAAAATACCTTAGATTAGGTAATTTATAAAGAAGACAAATTTATCTCCTATAACTCTAGAGTCTGGGAAGTCCACTGGGAAGACATCAGTGGATATGGTGTCTGGTGAGAGCTGCTCTCGGCTTCCAAGATGGCTCTTTGCTGCTATGTCTTCACATGGTGGAAGAGCAGAAGGGCAAACTCACACCCTTAAGGTTTTTTTTACAAGGACATGAATCCCATCCATGAGGTTAACCCTTATGGCCTAATTAACCCTCATGGCCTAAATGCCCCTCAAAGGGTCGACCTCTTAATTCCATCACCTTAGGGTTTAAGTTCCAACATATAAATTTTGGAGGGACACATGCAATCAAACCATAGCATGGACTGAAAGTTATTCCCTAGCAGGATCAGAAGATCAGCATTTTTTCCAGCCTAGGTCAATCAAGTCAGTTTGTTTCTATTTCTGTCTTTCAACTGTCTTGTACATAGATGCAAGTTTTGTTAACTTCCCTTTTATGCTCTTTATTATCAGTGTAAACTTGCCCATTCTTAGGAACTCATTGTGCATCTTTTTTCTTTCTTTCCAAGCAGGTTGACAATCTGCCTTAGTAGCTACAATGTCTCACAAGCAGGAACAAGGGGATAAGTGCCCCCGCCTTTCTTATATTAGGATTTCCGAGATCCCTGAGGCATCTTGACTTCACAACAGATTACAGGTGCCTTGTATGATTTTATTTTTAAAAATATAAAGTACTATGCTAGGCTCTGTGGGTGATATAAATGTGTTTTATATCATCCTTGTCTTCAAAGAATTTATATTCTGGTAAAATAAATGTAAAAATGCAAGGAAAGCTAAGATAAATACATTGTAAGAATTTAAGAATGTCCCAGAAGACTTCACAGAATATCACATGTGGTTAGAAATTTCATAAAATGATGAAGTGAAGCACTGTCATTTAAGGTTCGGGAATGGGTAGAATTTTGCTGGTAGTATTTTGATGGTAGTGTTTTTTTGATGGTAGTATTTTGACGGTAGTGTTTTTTCTTTTTTTTTATTTTATTATTATTATACTTTAAGTTTTAGGGTACATGTGCACAACGTGCAGGTTTGTTACATATGTATATATGTGCCATGTTGGTGTGCTGCACCCATTAACTCGTCATTTAGCATTAGGTATATCTCCTAATGCTGTCCCTCCCCCCTACCCCCACCCCACAACAGTCCCCAGTGTGTTATGTTCCCCTTCCTGTGTCCATGTGTTCTCATTGTTCAATTCCCACCTATGAGTGAGAACATGCGGTGTTTGGTTTTTTGTCCTTGTGATAGTTTGCTGAGAATGATGGTTTCCAGTTTCATCCACGTCCCTACAAAGGACATGAACTCATCATTTTTTATGACTGCATAGTATTCCATGGTGTATATGTGCCACATTTTCTTAATCCAGCCTATCATTGTTGGAAATTTAGGTTGGTTCCAAGTCTTTGATATTGTGAATAGTGCCACTATAAACATACATGTGCATGTGTCTTTATAGCAGCATGATTTATAATCCTTTGGGTATATACCCCGTAATGGGATGGCTGGATCAAATGGTATTTCTAGTTCTAAGTCCGTAAGGAATCGCCACACTGACTTCCACAATAGTTGAACTAGTTTACAGTCCCACCAACAGTGTAAAAGTGTTCCTATTTCTCCACATCCTCTCCAGCACCTGTTGTTTCCTGACTTTTTAGTGATCGCCATTCTAACTGGTGTGAGATGGTATCTCATTGTGGTTTTGATTTGCATTTCTCTGATGGCCAGGGATGATGAGCATTTTTTCATGTGTTTTTTAGCTGCATAAATGTCTTCTTTTGAGAAGTGTCTGTTCATATCCTTTGCCCATTTTTTGATGGGGTTGTTTGTTTTTTCCTGTAAATTTGTTTGAGTTCATTGTAGATTCTGGATATTAGCCCTTTGTTGGGCACAAGACAGGGATGCCCTCTCTCACCACTCCTATTCAACATAGTGTTGGAAGTTCTGGCCAGGGCAATCAGGCAGGAGAAGGAAATAAAGGGTATTCAATTAGGAAAAGAGGAAGTCAAATTGTCCCTGTTTGCAGATGACATGATTGTATACCTAGAAAACCCCATTGTCTCAGCCCAAAATCTCCTCAAGTTGATAAGCAACTTCAGTAAAGTCTCAGGATACAAAATCAATATACAAAAATCACAAGCGGGCGGGCGCGGTGGCTCACGCTGGTAATCCCAGCACTTTGGGAGGACAAGGTGGGCGGATCACGAGGTCAGGAGATCGAGACCACGGTGAAACCCTGTCTCTACTAAAAATACAAAAAAATTAGCCGGGTGTGGTGGCGGGTGCCTGTAGTCCCAGCTGCTCAGAGAGGCTGAGGTGGGAGAATGGCATGAACCCGGGAGGCGGAGCTTGCAGTGAGCCGAGATTGCGCCACTGCACTCCAGCCTGGGCGACAGAGCGAGACTCTGTCTCAAAAAAAAAAAAAAAAAAATTCACAAGCATTCTTATATGCCAATACCAGACAAACAGAGAGTCAAATCATGAGTGAACTCCCATTCACAATTGCTTCAAAAAGAATAAAATACCTAGGAATCCAATTTACAAGGGATGTGAAGGACCTCTTCAAGGAGAACTACAAACCACTGCTCAATGAAATAAAAGAGGATACAAACAAACGGAAGAATGTTCCATGCTCATAGGTAGGAAGAATCAATATCGTGAAAATGGCCATACTGCCCAAGGTAATTTATAGATTCAATGCCATCCCCATCAAGCTACCAATGGCTTTCTTCACAGAATTGGAAAAAACTAAAGTTCATATGGAACCAAAAAAGAGACTGCATCACCAAGTCAATCCTAAGCCAAAAGAACAAAGCTGGAGGCATCATGCTACCTGAGTTCAAACTATACTACAAGGCTACAGTAACAAAAACAGCATGGTACTGGTACCAAAACAGAGATATAGACCAATGGAACAGAACAGAGCCCTCAGAAATAATGCCACATAGCTACAACTATCTGATCTTTGACAAACCTGACAAAAACAAGCAATGGGGAAAGGATTCCCTATTTAATAAATGGTGCTGGGAAAACTGGCCAGCCATATGGAGAAAGCTGAAACTGGATCCCTTCCTTACACCTTACGCAAAAATTAATTCAAGATGGATTAAAGACTTAAATGTTAGACCTAAAACCATAAAAACCGTAGAAGAAAACCTAGGCAATACCATTCAGGACATAGGCATGGGCAAGGACTTCATGTCTAAAACACCAAAAGCAATGGCAACAAAAGCCAAAATTGACAAATGGGATCTAATTAAACTAAAGAGCTTCTGCACAGCAAAAGAAACCACCATCAGAGTGAACAGGCAACCTACAGAATGGGAAAAAAATTTTGCAACCTACTCGTCTGACGATGGTAGTGTTTTGATGGTAGTATTTTGATCATAGAATTTTGATGGTAGTATTTTTTGATGGTAGTATTGTGACGGTAGAATTTTGATGGTAGTATTTTGGTGGTAGTATTTTGATGGTAGAAGTTTGATGGTAGAATTTTGATGGTAGTATTTTGATGTTAGTATTGTGATGGTAGAATTTTGATGGTAGTATTTTGATGATAGTATTTTGATGGTAGTATTTTGATGGTAGAATTTTGTTGCTAATATTTTGATGGGGCAGTAAGGTGTCAATTATACTAGGGGGCAGCAGAAAGCGTTATTGTTTAATTTACAGCAGTAATGTCCAATAAAAATGTGAGTCACAAATGAAAACCAGATGAGAATCTTAATTTTTCAAGTAGCCACATCACAAAAATAAAGTACAGGTAAAAATAATTTAAACAGTTAATTTTAACTCAATATATCAAAAATATTATTTTTCAACATATAACAAATACAAAAATATTAATATTTTACTTTTTTCATTTGTAATACTTGAACTCTGTGTTATATTTCACAGTTCCATCACACCTCAATTTGGACTAGTCACCTTTTAAGTGCTCATTCATCTCCCATGTGCCTTGTAGCTATCGTATTTGATGGTATAGGACTAGAGAACATGTAGGTTCAAGGACTTTATCATTTTAAAAATTATCTGCATTGCCCAGAGCACAAATATTTTTACAGTAGAGCTCAATGCGATCTGTTAGGAATAATTGTTTTAATACATACTTCCATGGGAGACACAGGTTTATGAAGCTTCTAAGACAGACTTTTCTGTTGTGTTATAGAAAGAACTATTTCACTACAGAAGAAAGTTTTAATTGGTTACCCCCATCACCTTTCTGAATGCCAGTCTCTGATATTTGACTTTGACATTTTAATGCCTATCTTTCTGTCTCAGCTACAAGAGACTCGTTGCAGTGAAGTCACCAACATCACCCTGGGACAGCAGGCTTTAACATTCTTAGACATGCGAGCAACACCACCAATTTTAGTCCCTGAACCATGTCTGGGTCTTCCAGAGCTAATTCTGTGGTTCTGAGGGTTGCTCAAAATCACTTTTAAAACTTTTGGACATTCTGGATTTAAAAATAATTAAACCCGATGTCTGCATTTTCTGTTTTTTAAATTTTCTATTTTGTGTCTACAGTCATTTTTTCCCCCTTTGAACCCATGCTTGTCTAATCACCCTTGTCTTCTTAAATTCTCTGCAAAAGTGTTTAATGTGCATAATGGAACTCTCTCCCCACCCAAAGGACATATGGAAATGTCTGAAGACGTTTTTGATTGACATGACTAGAGAAGAGTGCTACTGGCATCTAGTGGGTAGAGGCTAGGAATGGGTAGTATTCTGATGGAGGAGTGAAGGCCAAGGCATTTTTCTTGTTCAGATACTCACTGCTTACTTGATTTCAATACCCTTCAAATTGACCCTCTGACTTAAGTCTCATCCGCCTTCATCGATTCTCCACACTGTTGCTTGAGTAGTACTTCAAACAAAGTTGGGGCGTGTCCTTACTCAAAAGAGTACCACTGCTTCTGCAGTGCTCTCAAATTATAGGTCTCAAATTGGAGGCTGCTTTTGGAGTTTTCTTTTATTTAGCCATGAACTGTGTATAATAAGAGTCATAAAACATAATTCCTTCAGGTGCCCTGCTGAGTTCACCTCTTAACTGCAACTGCCTGGAATTTCCTTCTTAGTTCACTTAGCCTCCTTTTTGTGAATCGGAAACCCTAGGTTTATGGAACCAAGTCCAAACTTTTCACATTGATGGCTAATCAGTGCAGTCCCAGATAACCTTTTACAAACTTACACAAATTTCTTGATGCTTCTTATATTTATTGTTCCTGAATGCAAGGAGTAAGAGCTGAATAAAATTTCAGTGATTGTTATGTGCCAGGCACTGTGCTTGAAATGCAAGGGTTGCTTTAATTCTCAGTACAACCCAATGAGATAGATGACATTTTCTAGAGTCAGAAATCAGGGCTATGACCTTAATGAGGGTCACAGAGCTACTACATATGAGAGTGAGATTTCAACTGTAAGTACTATCAGATACTAAAGTCCAGCAGTTAAGTACTCAGCTGTGTTTTGACATCTCTGTATTGTTACTCATGGCCTTCTATCACCCTAGAGAACCCCTCACTCCAACCTCCAGGTGGCAATACCTTTCTTATTTCATTAGGCCCAGACTAATTTCACCCTTCTTCATCCATGAAACCTTCTCTAACATGTCCTGATAGATCATCCTATCCCTTCATTTGTACAGAAGGATTTGGCAAATACTTCACTAATACTGTCCTTTACATTGGTAGCTGGTTCAAAGTATTTCACCTACTGGATCTTAATAAGTCACTATTTCTTGCACCTCAATTCCCTTTTCTTGACATGTATGTTCTAATAGTACATGTCTCATCATGTTGTTGTGAGAAATAAGTGCCAATGAGATAATTCTCGTAAAATCTTTAAAACAGGAACCAGAACATAGGGAATTATCAATATTAGTTGACAGCTTTGCTATTATTAACTATCCTTACCATTATTACCATTAGACTGTGTAAAAAGTAATTTGGTTTAGATATTTCTATACCACCTGTGCCTAGCATCACATCTTTGACACAGTAAGTGTTTCATAAATGTCTGGTGAGCTGAATCATCGTGAACTGCTATTTCTTCTATCTTTCTTGGACTTCTATTCTGCAGAGCCTCTTATATCTGTCAGCTTTTTGCTTTTTACTTCATGCAAATTTTCATATTCTTTGTTTTAGAATATATCTATCTGCTCACTCTAAATCTAGTTTCTCAATTTCTTTTTTTTCTTTTTTTTCACTTCCCCTGTTTTGTTTGCTTGTTTGTTTGTTTTATTTTTTCCTAAGGGCTGAAAATGAAGTAAGAAACAAGATAAGTTATTTTCTATTTATATGTAGCTTACTTTCTAGTGGATGAGAAAATGATATACAAGATAACAAGTAAGTATACATACTCTGAAAAAAATCAGTGTACGATAATAGACAATATAGATTAATTGGGGATGGGTGAGCTATTTTAGTAGGTTGAATGGTTTCTCTGATGAGACTTCAGTGATAGATGAAAGGAATCAAAAAGCCAAATAAAGGTGTTTCCAGGTAAGGTGTGTAAAGTAAAAGGTCTTGACTTTGGAATAGGCTTCGAGCTTACCAAGAATAACAAGAAGAGAGAGTGTTAGAAAACTCAGTCCATGAGATTGAGCAATGCCAGTTGATTTATGGTCATATTATAGACTAAAATGTACATTTTTTCCAATGACTCTTGGGTTGTGGACAGTGACGCGATCCAATTTACATTATAAGTGGATCGCTTTGGCTTCAGTGTAGAGAAAAGAAGGTAGGAGGACAAGAGATGCTAGACCAGTTAGAAACCACTAGAAACTTCCAGATCATGGTTATGGCTTGAGATAGGGGCAGCAAGAGAAATAATGGGCTGTGTTTGTATTTAAGATAAGCCTTAGGTCCTGTCTACTGTTATATATCCTTCCCTTCCCTTCCCCTCCCTTCCCTTCCTTCCTTCCCTCCTTCCTTCCTTCCTTCCTTCCTTCCTTCCTTCCTTCCTTCCTTCCTTCCTTCCTTCCTTCCCTTTCTTTCTCATTTTCTCTCCCACTCCCTCTCCACAGCAGGGGTTGGCAAACTGTTCCTGTAAAGGGCCAGATAGTAAATAGTTTCAGCTTTTAAGGCAGAAATCACTGTCACAATTGCTCAATTCTGCATTGCGATGCAAAAGCACTCATAGACAGTATGTAAATGAATGAGAGTGGGAGAGTTCTAATATAACTTTATTTATAAGAACAGGCGGTAGCTGAATTTGGCCCACTGACCATAGTTAATTGACCCCTGCCCCAGGGTCCTATGAGGTAAATACCACACATCTTATCCTATATTTCAATAATTAATTCAGTAAGTATCTCTAATAGATCAGCACTCTCTCCTTTCCCTCCTGACTCTTCCCAGTTTCCCTCATTTTCCCCTCCTCCTCCTCATTCTTCTTACCATATTACTATTATTGCACAACAGAATTATGCAATTCTTATCATGTAATATTCAATCTGTGTTCAATATTTCCACACTGTATAGTTTTTATTCCCAAATAAGAATCTGAACAAGATCTACATATTTAATGTATTTGATATGCTTATTAAGTCTACTTTAATCAGTAACAGTTCTCACTCCCTCTTTATATTAGTTAATTCAAATGTTTTTGGTTTAGAGTTTACTAATACACATCCTAAGTCTATATATCAGTACATTTTACATAGCTGTGTCTGTAGAAGGACATGCATGCTCCTTAGACCACACAGATTATGAGCCAGATGATGTCTAGCCATATGCTCCTTTGAGCCTATATGCCCCCTGTAAAGAACCACCATTCTATTCTTTATGGTATAACTTACTTGTGCCTGTTTTTGAACTAGGCATAAAAGGAATTTCTTTTCTGTCTTATAGAATTAACATTATTTTTACTTTAGAGAAAAACTGGGTTATCTGTCATGCAGAATTTCCCACGTTATGTATCTTATCTGATTTCATCTTTATAGTGTTATTATATGTCCCCTTATCATGTGTATTTCCTAAAATCTGAAAACTATGTCTAGAGGATTGATTAGATTCAGGTTAGTAGATAGTAATGGGGACTTCCTATTGCATTCCAGGGACACATGGTCTGGTGGCCACTCTTTAAGTCACATTAAGGCTGACTAGTGGGTTGTGAATTATTTTCCCCTCTATATTGAGATCTCCTTAGGGCTGGGTCAGTACCTAATATATTCCTGAATCAATAATAATGGAGGGTAGAAAGGAAGAAATGGCAAGTGGAAAACAAAAGTTTGAAAAGAAGGAAGGAAGGAAAAAGGGAAGGAAAGAGGGAAGAAACAAAGGAAAAAAGGAAGAAAATGATGAAAAAAAGGAAGGAAGGAAGATAGGGAGGAGAAAAGGATGAAGGAATGGGTTAAAGAAGTGATATGGATGATCTTTTTTACTAAATGGAGTTTCTTAAGACTAGGGTAAATTTCCCGTTCATCTTTGTATCTCTAGTCTTTACCAAAGAGGAGTTAATTATAAAAAAAATAATAATAAATCCAACAAAAACACATTATCATAAGGTCATTCTTATTCGCAAACATTTCATTTTATTCACAATTCACAGAAATTTTTAAAATTGAATACTTTTTCTAAACCATTTTTTTTTCAGATGAATAAAATGAGGATCAAAGAAATGAAGTCACGTGCTCCTGGGCATTAAAATGCCAGGACCAGAATTTTTTTTTTTTCCTGCAAGTCTCCATAACACCTTCTTTGGCTCAAAAGGCAGATAATGTTTATTGAACGAGTGTATGAAGTTATAACTCATAGTAATAGCTTATATAATGTCAGCCAATCTTATCATTAATTTTCTACTCATTTTTAGGGTCTTCATAAAAGGCCTCCTTCTCAGTAAGACCTCCCATGTTACCAGCATATATGGATCCTGCAATTGTTCATAATCATAACTCATTCACTAAATAGTTCATACATTTCTGTCTTGTCTTTTAGACTTAGTGAAAAGCACCTTGTGTGAAGAAACAGCATCTAAAAGGTTGTTATGTCTGTCACTGTTTTAACTCCAGTGCCAGCTAAACAGTAGGCACTCTATAAATGCCTCTGGATGGATTCGTTGAAGTTTAATCTGGAAGCAGCTCTGTGCAGAAGGAACATGAGATTGACTGGCGAAGGCTCCAATTCTGGCTCAATTACTGGCTGTACAGGATGAGGGGGCCACAGGAAAGCCAATTAAGTTCTCCGTGCTTTGACTTCCCAACTATAAAATTGAAACGATAGTCTCTATCCCCATAACTCTCAGGTGTATGGCGAGGTTCAAATAGGATAATGCAAACTGTAAATTTCAGCGGCGATACAAGGTTTTATTATCCCAGTTACATTATAACCCTCTCTGTCTACTTGCTACATATTACCACCTTCTCACTTAGGTGAACACTCAATATTCACCAAATGATTTTACCTAAATCAATAATATAAACAAAGAAAACAAGATGATCTAGTAAAAGAGGCTCAGGAAGTTGACTCTCAGAGTGTATGCACAGTATTCTCTTGGAAAGGGAGGCTGATATAATATGCCACTAACTCTCTAAGTCAGAGAAGAATTTACCAGAAAGCTTGCAAGTAAATGCATTTTCCACAATTCACTCTAGCACAGCAATTCTCTGGAGATAACACCATTAATACTCTATTTCAAATTTAAAAACATATGCTTTTTCCTCTTAAAAAAAAAAAAGCGACGGAACATGTCCCATTTTCTTCCCTTTACAAAAACAAAAGCTTTTAAAATGATAAAAATTGCCTCTGCTTGATAAAACAGCCATCTGTATCTGATTTAGTTAAGCATTATTCCTGTATCTTTTTATATTATTATTATTGCTGGTTGGGGAAAAATGCATACATACAAAGAGAGGTCTTTGGAAAGGTCACACTATTTCTAGTTCAGTCATCCCTGAAACCTCACCTCACCTTCAGATTGACCTTAAAATTGAATCCTAACCCTCAATAGAAAAATTTGAAATAAAGCTTGAGAAAATGGTGCTCATTTTTTATATAGGATGTCTTACCTTCTCCCTCCCACACTTTTATGATGTTGGTGTAGAGATTAAGAAACTTTAGAATAAAGAATCCCTATTGCATTTGGCATTTATATGACCCTCTATTATTGTAATCATTTTTATTAGTTATTTCTCATGTCAGCTCTGGGAGAGAGATTGGATAAGCTTAGTATTCAGAGTGGGTGAGTTCCCCATATGCTGTTAACTCCAGTATGATGGTCATAAACACCAAATGGCATGCCATATGAAGCAAGCACAGGGCAGGTTTTCCAAATATGCAATTAAGATAAGGGGAGATGCCATCTCCTATACAAATGCTACAGTGGCTTCAGAATTAATCTCACGGAAATAATTCCTTTGAGTTTAGAACAAAGAGAGCATGAGAGAAGGTTTGTTGATAATGCCCTTAAATGGGCTGCATTGATATTACCAGCTGAACTCTGAAGATAAAGTAGCTGTAAGAAATGGGGCTGGGTGTGGTTTTGAATGTACCTGTTTATGCTTCAATTAAGAGGTGGAAATGGTATTACATCAGATGAAGAATTAGAAAATCTGAAGACACAGATTCTGGTGCCCTGCTCTGCAACCTACACACTTCATGACTCAAATCCTATTTCTTACATTTTTGTCTTCTGTAGAATGGGTATAGTGACTCTATCATGTCAGCGTGTAAAAAGCGGTCTTGTCGAAACAGGGCAACCTAGATAAGCAGAGTTATCAGAGCATTCTAAGCAGTCCAAGCAAAGACACAGAGGAGAACAGTCTCCATGTGTATGATGCAAGAGGCTCAGTGTAATGGCATCTGATAGAGCAGTGGGATCTAAGATGAGACCAGATCATGGAAGAGTGGGGACATTGTACGAGGAATTGTGCACAACGAGCCGAGAAGCTGTGGCTTGGTTGCTTTTCATTATAGTTCTTGGTTGGTTTGTATGTTTATTTTTTAGCAAAGAAGTGAAATGTTAAGTCTTTCAGGAAAAAATAATTAATCCAATTAAGTAAAATGGATTGGTAGAGGAAGAAAAATGGCAGGGAGGTCAGTTAAGTGACTTGAAAAATTTGGTTCAAATCAGGGCAATTGGAAAAGGAATGGAAGGCAGTGGAGAGTTGCAAGGAACAGAGTTAGAATTCTGCACGCAGCCCTTTCTACTTGACAGATCTATACAGGCAGGATGTGATATCCGTTATAATTTCCTCCGCTGGGCTGTCCTTCCCCATTAGGAGATGACCCCTCTGATGATGATGACTGTGTTGTGTGCAGCTGTGGCTGAAGTAAGTGACTTGAGGGAGCAGGATTTATCACACAAGTCAGAAGGCAGCCTTGTAGAGATGAGTCTGTAAGGAAGAGCAGGCGTTTGCTCCCCTGACCTCCCTTTTCTTTCAGAGCTCTCCCAACCTCCTCTCACTCCGTGTGCCCAGGATCCCTGTCTTCATAATGATAGAATCCTAGATGGTTAGAGCTCTGAGGGATGGACTCATAAAAGAAGACTGACATACATATTGGCAGGTGTTGGACTATAAGATAGTGAATTTGGAGGGGCAGGATGTTAGGTTCAAATTGTGTTTCTATGGCATCCCCATAGTTTGCTGTACTAAATGTATATGTACTATATATTATATATGTTATATATGCACATATATATAACATATAGTGTATATGTACTATAATGCATAAATGCATTAGTTTCTGAGCTTAGGCAAAGATAAATCATCTCTTAGCCTCTGTTTCCTCACTTATAAAGTGGATATACAAATGCTTAAATTACATGTATTATTGTAGATTAAATGAGATAATGCATGTAAAACATTGAACACAGTGCCCTATGAACACAGTGTTTATGGAATGAAAGCCAAGAAATAAAGGTAACTATTCTTTTTATTTTTTTGAGACGGAGTCTCAGTCTGTCACCCAGGCTGGAGTGCAGTGGCATGATCTCGGCTCACTGCAATCTCCGCCTCCTGGGTTCAAGCAATTCTTCTGCCTCAGCCTCCTGAGTAGCTGGGACTACAGGCATGCACCAGCACACCCAGCTAATTTTTGTATTTTTAGTACAGACGGGGTTTCACCTTGTTGGCCAGGATGGTCTTGATCTCCTAACCTTGTGATCCACCCGCCTCAGCTTTCCAAAGTGCTGGGATTACAGGCATGAGCCACTGCGCCCAGCCGAAAAAAAGGTAACTATTTTAATGAGTAGGAATAACATTGCTTGCTACGAATGTCACATTTCCCTCTCTCATTTTCTTTTCTCTCTCCATTTTCCTCTCTTTCTTTCAATGCCAGTGAACATCCCCAAACAGGTTACTCTCCTCAGGGAGCACCTTTTGGGATACTGAAAAGGCACCATATTGGAGACTAGCATGGTTAATATGAAGCAAAAACAGGATGATATTTAGATGACATGCAGCCAGTGCACACTCTACATTCTGACATTTTTGAAGCAAACATCAACAAGGCTTGTTACTGTGCAATAGTCTTGGCATACTATGATAAAGACCTTGTAAGTAAAATGGACATTTTAAAATAAAACTTACAACTTAAAAAATTTATTTTTTAAAGGAGAGAATTAGTCAAGAGAGGGATTGTTAATTATGGTGGACATCGTGATTGATTCTCAAACGTTCAAGTTTATTGGTCCTATCCAGTGGTTCTCAACCCAGGGACAACTATACCCCCAAGAGAACATATGGCAATGTTTGGAGATGTTTTTCATTTGTCATAACTGGGGAGGAGTGCTACTGTCATCTAGCAAGCTAGGGATAATGCTTCTTCATTGTTCAGAATAGCATCCTCAGGACCAAGAATTGATTGGTTCCTAAATGTCAATAGTGCCATGGTTGAGAAATCTTGGTTTTAGTAAATCATGCTGACTCTTCTCTCTTTACCATTGATGGGTTCAGGAATCCAACAAGCCAATTAGTATATCTCATTGTGTTGGTGCCTCTTATTCATTGAAAGGTAGGCACACATCCAAAATAGGCTAAAGGAAGAAGCACATTTCAAGATTGGGAATTTTGTTCCCTGCTCAATTTACAAAGAGAAAAACATTGCATTTGCCCCATGTCCTGAACTTTAGGAAGTGAATCTGAGATTAAAGTTTATATTTCAAAAGTAATAGAGAGGAGGGATGGAAAAGATTCCACTTCTTGAAGACACTGAATCTATTTGCAAGGAAGTCTACCCTACATTCAGAAATTTCATAATGTGAATAATAAATACTATTGTTGCATAAGTTAGTTTAAATTGGAGCTTTTCTTTTTTACTCGCTAACATAATTATAGTACCTAACACCCTGCACAGGTGACCTCATACTTTTCCAGGAGTTTTGTCTCCTTCTATGGTTTCCTACTTGGAGTGCAATAATTTCCAAGCAATATACTCCTCCAGTACAATGCTTTGGCCCACCAGTTGGTACACAATTCTCCTTCTTTCTGTTTCTCATTAATAGAGCTGAGACCAGATAGGATTCTATTTTTTTTTTTTTTTTTTTTTTTTTGAGACGGAATCTCTCTCTGTCACCCAGGCTAGAGTGCAGTGGCACGATCTCAGCTCACTGCAAGCTCCGCCTCCTGGGTTCACACCATTCTCCCGCCTCAACCTCCCGAGTAGCTGGGACTACAGGCGCCCGTCACCATGCCTGGCTAATTTTTTGTATTTTTGAGTAGAGACGGGGTTTCACCATGTTAGCCAGGATGGTCTCCATCTCCTGACCTTGTGATCCGCCCGCCTCGACCTCCCAAAGTGCTGGGATTATAGGCATGAGCAACCGCACCCGGCCAGGATTCTTAAAAAAAAGAAAGAAAGAAGAGAAAAATACTTTAAAAGAAAGAAGCAAAATAAAAACAAACTCAGGAGAGGAAAAAGGGAAGTTTTAAAATGAAAGTTAAGTTACAAAGTCTCTAGCCCCAATGACTATCACAATTCAACTCAGTTCAAAAAGCATCAAGCATCTATTCAGAAACACTGAGAAATTCTGTAGAGGCTGAGGATATATTGGTCAGAAAAGGCAGAATTTTTTTCCACGAGGAGTCCAGTATCTTGTGTGTGTGGGAGTAGATCAATAAGGAGTTATGAGAGTATGGTGGGATGGGCTCAGTAAGAGCACAGGGAATAAGGAAGATAGCCACCCAGAGGAAGGAGTGATGTAGCTGATCACTTTTCTGATTTCTTTCTTTGCATCTCCTAATCTATTTCAACGTGAACAATTCAATGTTACAATTAACTGCATAGAATTATCTCCCAGCCACCGTGATCCTTTTATGATCAAGATCACGAAAGATAAATTCTCCACCCATCTACCATTCATCCTTTTGGTTGCTTTCTGGTTTGAGAGACACTATACACAATGAAACCCTGAATGACTGTGACTTTCAGGGAAGAACATGCATATAACACCACACAGGCGAGGAGGGATAATCAGTCCAAGTGTGCTTTACATTCATTACAATATGATTCAAAACAATAAGTGATTATGCAGTGCAACAAAAAGTTGTTGAAATGACAAAACTTACACAAATGCAGATGAGGGGAATCATCCCTTCATAAACCCATACTAGGGATACAATGTAGAAATGCGAAGAGAGGTGAACAAAAAAATATATTTCTAAGGAAGAATCAATAGGACTTAATGACATGAGGAATAAAGTAGAGAGTGGAGTGGAAATGCATCCAGCATTTGAATACCAGATTAACTGGAGAATGATTGTTTCACTCACTAAGGACAAGCTTGGGGGAGAGGTTAGGAAGAGAAGATGGTTTAGGAGAGTACTAAATAATTTATCTTGGTCATATTGCTTCATATCTACTAGGATTGCAGCCTACTGTTGTCACATTCCAGGACTAATTAAAGGAAGAGCCTGGGAACAGATATAAGGAAGGAAACTTAAGAAAAAAAGAAAGAATAAAAACAAGTTTTTTCCAAACTCTGTCTACCAGTGGTCAAAGATATCGTGAGTTGATATGTCTCTTCTGTTTCCCGCCCCTCTCATTTCTGTCAAGCATAAAAAATAGACCAATTTGTCACTGTGTCTGCATAATGTTGGATACGTGCGTACTGTTCTCTTCCCTTAGCAGAGGTCACTGAAAGAGTGTCTCTAAGATTGTCTGAAGGAAAACAAATGAGCAAGCACAGAAATTGGAGGCAAGGTGTTCTGCTGCAGCACGGGAAATGCAGAGATGGTGACTTCTGGAAAATTGCACTGGGTTTATCCAACACAGGACTGTTTTAATCACTGCACCAGGGGACCCGCTTCAAGGACGGATGGATAATGCATGTTTCAGAAGGCTGATAGGGAGATAGTGTGCATCCTCAAACGTCTTGAGCAGACCATTAAGTGAGCAAACGTCCTTGGACATCTGCTTGGGGGCATGGGGCTCAGTTTCAGAGGAGACTTCAAGGTTTCTCGGTGGGCTCAAAGGAGCACTTGGGGAGGCAGACAGAGTGTGGCAGTACTCTGGAGAGAGAGGAAGCACGTTCTGCTAAGTTCAATCAGGGCTTAACATACCCCAGATCCGCAGACAGTAACTGGAAGACAAATGATTGATAGGCAGATGAACAGACACTCTGACAGATACATTGACCTTGTTATACTCTCATCTCCTAACTTCCCAAACCTTTCTTATGGAACTGATACAGGTGTCAAGGATTTAGGGAGGCACAAGGAAATGTGAGTGAGGGCTTATATCTACTCTCAACCTTGTAATTTTAAAGGAACAGAGAGAGCTGTGACATTGATTATCCAGGTTTATATCCTAGCTTTATTACAAATTACTTGGCAACCTTGAAGAGATCTCTTAACCTCTCTGGTTCTTCTCTTGTAAGTGGAATAAGTGTTCCGATCTGATGGCACTTGCAAACCTAAAAGGTTACACAAATCTTTGTTGCTGTTACAATTATTATTTTTTTAATTTTTAGTGTTATTTTCTGATGAAGAAATTGCTGTCTGACTGTGGAAATGTCATATCACTTCCGTGGATGTTAATTTTCTTATATGATAAATTAAGTAGCACCTTGATTAATAATATAAACAATAATAATAATGATATTTAAGGAGCCCTCAATATGTGCAAAAATTATTCTAAACACAATACAGGCTCACTATACAGGCTACTTTGGGAATGTTGGAGATTTTGCAGCAGACCATTGCAATAAACCAAATACCACAATAAAGCATGTCACACAAAGTCTTATTTCTCAGTACATATAAATGTTGTGTTTACACTCTAGTTCAGTAAGTGTACAATAGCATTATATCTAAAAAAACCAAAGTATATACCTTAAATAAAGATACTTTATTGCTAAAAATGCTAACAATCATCTGAACCTTTAACAAGTGATAATCTTTTTACTATTGGAAGTCTTGCCTTGATGTTGATGCCGGCTGACTGATCAAACTTTTCTTCTGCAGCTTCCTCACCTCTCTCATCCTTCACAGGCTTGAAGAGAGTTAGGGCCTTGCTCTGGATTAGGCTTTGGCTTAAGGGAATGTTGTGGCTGTTTGATCTTCTATCGAGACCACTAAAACTTTCTCCATATCAACAATAAGGCTGTTTTGCTTTCTTATCATTCATATGTTCTCTGGAGTAGCACGTTTAGTGTACTTCAATAACTTTTTCTTTGCATTTGCAACTTGGCCAGCTGTTTGATGCTAAAGGCATAGCTGTTGGCCTCTCCTGGCTTTCAACACGCCTTCCTCACTAAGCTTAATCATTTCTAGTTTTGATTTAAAGTGAGTGACATGCGACTCTTCCTTTCACTTGAACAATTAAGAGCCATTGTAAGATTATCGATTGGCCTAATTTCAATATTGTTTTGTCTTAATGAATAAGGAGGCCCAAGGAGAGGGAGAGAGATGGGGGAAAGGGTGATCAGGGGAGCAGTCAAAACATACACATTTATCAATTAAGTTCGCTGTCTTATATGGGCATGGTTTGTGGGGCCCCAAAACAATTACAATAGTAACATCAAAGAACACAGATCACCATAACAGGTATAATAATAATGAAAAGGTTCAAAATATCATGAGAATTACAAAATTGTGACACAGAGCCTCAAAGGGAGCACATTCTATGGGGAAAGTGGTGACACTAGATACACTTGCTTCATGCGAGGTTGCCATAAACTTGCAATTCATGAAAAACACAGTATCTTCAAAGTGCACTAAAGCAAAGCACAATAAAACAAGTAATGCCTGTAATGAATTTACTAAAAAATAAGCTTATGCTATAGGTAACATTATTATCCATCTTTTGAATTTGAGAAAAATGAGGCACAAAGAGGATGAGTTTCTTACCTCAAGGCACACAGTTTGCAGAACGGGGATATTATTTTAGACATTTTAACTTCAGGGCCACCTATCTAACCTCTTTAGTACCTTGTCTAATGTGTTAATCCATTTATGTGTTACTGTAAAAGAATGCCTGAGACTGGACAATTTATAGAGAAAAGAGTTTTAATTGCTCACAGTTCTGCAAAATGTGTAGGAAGCATGGCATTGGCATCTGCTCCTGGTGAAGCCTCAGGAAGTTTACAATCATGGCAGAAGGTGAAGGTGGAACAAGTGTATCACATAGTGAGAGCAGGAGCAGTCCCAGATTCTTTTCAACAACCAGATATGATGTGAGCTAAACAAGTGAGAACTCACTTATCACCAAGAGGATGGTGCTAAGCCATTCGTGAAAAATCTACCCCCACGATCCAATACCTCCCTACTAAGCCCCAAATCCGACATTGGGAGTCACATTTCAACATGATATTTGGAGGCAACAAACATCTAAGCCATATCATTCCACCACTGGCCCCCCAGATTTTATGTTCTTCTCGTATTTCAAAATATGATCATGCCTTTGCAATAGTCTCCCAAAGTCTTAACTCATTCCAGCATTAACTCAAAAGTCCCAAGTCCCAAGTCCCAAGTCTGATGCACAAAGTTTTTTCTAGAGATGAGTTCTTTCAACCTATAAACCTGTGAGATTTCAAAAATGAGTTATTTACTCCAGAGATACAATGGTGGTATAGGTATTGGGTAGACATTCCCATTCCAAAAGGAAGAAATTAGACCAAAGAAAAGAGCTACAGATACCACGCAAGTCTGAAACTTAGCAGGACAGTCATTAAATCTTAAAGCTCCAAAATAATCTCCTTAGACTCTGACCCACATCCAGGGCACACTGGCATGAGGGATAGGCTCCCAAGGCCTTGGGCAGTTCTACCCTGTGGCTTTGCTGGATGCAGCCCATATGGCTGGTTTGATGGGTTGGAGTTCAGTGCCTGCAGCTTTTTCTAGGCTGAGGATCCAAGCTGCCGCTGGCTCTGCCATTCTTGGGTCTGGAGGGTGGCAACCCCCTTCTCAGAGCTCCAGTAGGCAGTTCCCTGGTGGGAACTCTGTGGAGGGGCTCTAACCTCTAGTAGAGGCTCTCTGTGAAAACTCTACCCCTGCAGTAGGCTTCTGCCTGGCATCCAGGCTTTCCCAGATATCCTCTGAAATCCAGGTGGAAGCCACTAAGCTTCCTTCACTCTTACTTTTTGTGTACTCGCAAGTTAATTCCACATGGAAGCTGCCAAGGCTTATGGCTTGTGACCTCAAAGCAGTGTCCCAAGCTGTACGTAGGCCCCACTGAGCCAAGGCTGGACCTGGAGTGGCTGGGGTGCAGGGAGCAATGTCCTGAAGCTGAGGAGGGAAGCAAGACCCTGGGCCTGGCCCCTGAAATCATTCTCTTCTCCCAGCTTTCTGGGTGTGTGATGGGAGGGGCTGTCTCAAATACTTTTTTTTTTATTTGAGACAGTATCTTGCTTTGTCACCCATGGAGTGCTGTGGAATGATCATGACTCACTGCACTCTCAATGTTCTGGGCTCAAGTTATTCTCCCACCTTAGCCTCTCAAGTAGCTGGGACCATAGGTGCAGGCCACTGTGCCAGGTTAGTATTTTTTTTTTTTTTAATTTTTGTGTAGAGATGGGGTCTCCCTATGTTGCCCAACCTGGTCTCAAACTTCTGGGTTCAAGCAATCCTCCCATCTCAGTCTCCCAAAGGGGTAAGCAACCAAGTCCAGCCCCAAAGACTTCTGAAATGCCTTCCAGGCCTTTTCCCCCATTGTCTTGGATATTAGCACTTGGCTTCCTTTTAGTTACGGTAATCTCTTTAGCAAGTGGTTATTTTGTAGCCTGCTTAGATTCTTTCCCTACTACTTGTCCAGGTTACAGATTTTCTAAACTTTTATCCTCTGCTTTCCTTTTAAATATAAGTTCCAACTTCAAGTCATTTTTTGGCTCTCATATCTGATTATAGGCTGTTAAAGCAGCCATGCTATTTCTTGAATGTTTGCTGCTTAGAAATTTCTTCTGCCAGATACCCTGTCATCACTCTTAAGTTTAACCTTCTACAGATAACAAGGGCACGATGAAGCCAAGTTCTTTGCTAGGGCTTAACACAGGGGACCATTACTCCAGTTCCCAGTAACATCCTCATTTTCTTCTAATATCTTGTCAGTCTGGCTTTCACTGCCCATATTTCTATCAACATTTTGGTTGCAACCATTTTACCAGTCTCCAAGAAGTACCAAAATTCTCTCTGTCTCTCTTCCAGTCTCCAAAGTTTGGAACTTCTTAGAGACTTAGAGAGACAGTGGGGGGGAACTTCTTAGAGACTGAGAGGGATAGAGAGACAGAGAGAGAGAAATAAGTGGAGATGCTAGGCTTTTAAGCAAACTACTAACTGAGGGAGAATTCACTTATCACCGAAGGGATGGTGCTAAGCCATTTGTGAGGGATCCACTCCCATGATCCAATCACCTCCAACCAGGCTCCACTTTCAACATTTGGAATTACATTTCAACATGAGATTTGGAGGGGAAAAACAGCCAAATCATATTATCTAACGATACGTGACATGAGAATAACACAGGGTCAGAAATGGGTTCTTTACTGGTCTCTGTCTTGGTCTCATGGATATATCTTCCTCTCCAAAAATGTCTTATAATTAACCTGAGAACAGAAACCCCTGATAGCACTAGCAGCTTCTCTTGGTGTGTAGATCTGAAAGACTAGAAGGGGAATTACTTTAATACAAGGTAATGAAAACAGCATTTTTAGAGAATCTTTTGAAGAGGGAGCTGTAGAGTCATGGAATGTATCAAAGATGGAAGAGGCAAAATAATCCACTTTTCTCCATTTCCAGGTGGTGCAACTGATAGACAGAGAGACAGGGAATCTGGCCCAAACTTCTGCTAGTTAGAAAGTAGCAGAATAGGGACTGGAATTCTGCTGATTCCTAAGCCAATTCTCTTTCTTTTACATCATATGCCAAGCATTGAACTCAGACCTCAGTATTGAGTCCTTGCTATGATCATTTATGTGCATAAGATTAAAACATTATTGTCAAAATACTAGTTTATTTTCATTTACAGACTGAAAAAATTGACCTTGAATAACGTGGAACATCTCTGTTGAAGCAAACACTTGGTTAATTGCTTAGTACATGATTGGGTACACAGCAGGTATTTAATCAATACTTCTCAAATTAGACTGAATGTCTTGTATGGCAGACACACAACTCTTCCGTCTATCTTTAAATTGTTCCTTTCATCTCAAGTCCTTAGCTGAGTTCATACTTCAAGGACATAATTTATCTTCATAATTTGTGAATCAGCAAATGGATCATACTTTATGTGATGAGCAACTTGAATATAAAAAGACAATATTGAGGTCCTAATGCCATGCCATTCAAAGAGGGCCTGAGCACAATTCCTGTCTCACAGTAACTCTCCATAAATACTAGCTATGGTATTGTTATTGTGAGAGCACATAATACACTACAGAGATAAATGGTGACTAACAAAGTTTTGCCATTTTCTCCAGGAAGCCCCAGATAATGGGGATATTGCCACATTAACAAATACTTATAATACAATTATTATTGGTGAGATGACAGATAAATGTAAAAGACATGTGGTTGTTAAAAGGGAGTAATTAATTATTCAATGTTCTTAAAGCTAAGCTCAAAGTGGACCTCACAGAGAGGAGATGTTGAAGGGGGTCTTGATGGGTGAGTAGGAGCAAGGAAAGCTACTCTAGTAAAATCAAATCAGAATGGGAAACCACAGGGCTCAGATCATGAAGAAGCTTCATGGAACTGAAAATAGACCATCAGTCATTGAGCAGAAGTGTGTGCATGTCTGTGTTGGAGCAGTGTTGGGCAGAGATGAGGCTCCAAGGTAGGAAGGGGCTGACTCCTTTATGCCAGATTCAGAAATTTGAGTTATAGACTGAATGCAACAAGGAACCTGTGTAAGGTTTTAAATGGGAGAACAACATGATCAAATTTCCACCTTAGAAAGATGACAAATAGCAGCATAGATACTGGAAGCAAGGAAGCAGTTGCAGAGAAGAGGGAATTATTTGGGAGGCTTTTGAAATAACATAGAAAAGATTATGGAGGCCTGAATACTTGGATGGAGTTGAGGAGAGGCAGACAGAAATTTAAGCAACAAACTTGTCGGGCCTTGGTAAGAGATTGGATGTAGAAGCTGAGGGGATGTGGGTGGAGCTTACTTCCCATGGTGTGATGAAACATGTACCTTAACAGACTCCTCCTCTCTCCAGTGAGCTCACATTCTTTCCAGCAGAGGTATTCAAATTCCCCCCCTTTGCAAGAACTAAAATGTAAAAGATGATTGTTCTCTTTCCAGAACCAGCTATGAGTGAGGACGCTGGCAAAAATCTCCCTCCTGCACCTCTCAACCCTGTTGTGTTTATCATTTGAGCTATTTGTCTTTGCTGAGTGAACATGACCATCTGTTACTACAACCCAACTATGAAAAAGAGATGCTTTTATTTTTCTCATGTCACTTTGTACTGCTTGGGTGACACCTCAAGGAAGAAAAAAGGGCAGAAAGCAACAACAAACAGCATCCGTGATGAAAAGGAAGAGGCTAAGCTTCCATTCCTCACACATTTTTGCAACTAGCCACATAAAAGAACACACAAGATGTGCAGTAATATCAGTGCAGATACTCATCCAGCTGTCTCTATACATTGTGATTCTCACAGAGCCCATTTCTTACAGTGAAGTTATTTTTTTTTTCCTTTCTTTGTAATCTCTTCACCTGGCAACAAATGTAAGTTTGCAAAAGCATCCTCTAAGGTCAATAAGTTTTCTGAATCTCTCTTTAACATATGGTGTCTATGCTGGAATTATTTAACCTGTCAACTAAACCTCTCTACAATACAAACTCACCTCACTTTTCCCTCACCAACTCCCAGTTTGCTTCCTCAGGTATTCAAAGCCCTTACCAAATGCAATTACCTGTATTTCTAAGGAAAGTTTATGCCTTTTTCCCCGCATATCTATTCTGTAGCCCAGAAAATCCCTTCCTATTGTCCCTTCTTGATTCTTGACTCTACTTAACTGACCTTGTTTCTATTCCACAGACAACATGCTCCCTCTCTCTTCAGGGCTTTTGCACATGACAATCCTTCTACCAAACTCTCTGACCTCCATTTAACTCGGTCACTGTAGACATCAATGTATGTGTCACTTCTTCATGCACTGGACACTCTTCCCCACTCTCATTGGATCACATCAAGTCACACTGAACATTTCTTTTTTGTTGTTTTTTAGCTTTTATTTTAGGTTTGGTGGTACATGTGGAGGATTGTCATATAGGTAAACTACGTGTCACAGGGGTTTGGTATACAGATTATTGTCACCCGGGTAAAAACTATAATACCCAAGCGGTATTTTTTTTTATCCTCTTCCCCGCCTCACTCTCTACCCTCAAGCAGACCTAGTATCTGTTTTCCCCTCTTTGTGTCCATGCTTTCTTGCTGTTTAGCTCAGATTTATAAGTGAGAAAATATAGTATTTAGTTTTCTGTTCCTTTGTTAGCTTACTTAGGATAATAGTTTCCCTCTCTTCCATTTTGCTGCACAGGATATAATCTTGTTCTTTTTATGGCTGCATAGTACTCCATTGTGTATATGTACCAAATTTTCTTTATTCAGTCTACCAATAATGGGCATTTAGGGTGTTTCCATGTCTTTGCTATTGTGAATGGTGCTGCAAAAAACATGCACGTGTATATATCTTTATGGTAGAACAAATTCTATTCCTTTGGCTATATACCCAATAATGGGATTGCTGGGTTCAATGGTAATTCTAAGTTATTTGAGAAATTGCCACACTGCTTTCCACAAAGATTAAACATTTCTCATTATGTAATAGTTACAATCATTGGTAATGACACGTATATGTGATCATTGGTTTAGTGTCTATGTCCTCACCTAGACTGCAAGCTCCATTATGCTCACCATCCTATCCTTGATGGCTAGCATAGTGTGGGTACAACATATAGTTTCAACAATTACGTACTAAATAAACAAAGAACTAGAGAAGTGAATGAATTAATACATAAATGTGAAAATCATATTCATTTCTCAAGGACTATCTCTAACGTCACTACTCTTATAAAACCTTTTCACGTTTCCTCTTATTACCTTAAAACAAAAATGCTGAAAGTGACTTCTTAGTCATTTGAATATTTAGAACATATTTTCTATTCTTTCTTGTGCAACTTGGAGGATGGCTTCTATTGGAATAGTAGCATTACTTTTTGGATCCCAAATTAATGGCAGAGTTTATAGGAAAACTTCTCTTAAAAACTGCTCTTCCTTCTTATTTTTTTAGGGTTAGGCAAAGATATGACTTCTGAAAACTTTTCTGGGCTTATCTATTAAATAGAGCCCCCTAAAATACCTCTAAGGCATGTTCAAACTCTGTGTACTTATTTTTAAGTGGTTCAAATTAAAGATGAGGAATTTGTGATTTCTAGAAAGGAAATAAGTCACTAGCAAGTTAGTGGCAAAATTTGGTCTAGTGCCCAGTTACCCAACTTCCAGTTTAGTTCTATCTTTAATATTCTATGTTTATTGTCATATAGATACAAATAGATATTAATATGGCCAAAAGAAAAGAAATAGCTTATTTATTCCCCCCAATTGATACACATTTTCTTAATGGGACACCCATAGACATTATTTACCTTCGACGGTGGGTTCCAATTTTAATACACCAAGCCTTCTTGCCAAAAGTGGCAGGGCAATTCTCTACAAAGTTGCAAAGATCTGTAAATTAGCCACATCCATCACACACTGACATATTCCTGGGATGACACAATACTGAGAATCCGCAGCCCCAGTGTAGGTGTCATTAATAAAAAGTAATTTCACATAGCAGAATACTAACAGAAAGACTGTTGTAATTTTAGAGCTGGAAATTGTGTTGGAATCATTACTGATTTTACTTGAATATATATGTATGGAAGAGATGGTAATCGAGATTGTCTTAGATTTAACTCATTTTAGGAAGACAGCGTGGTTTGCTGGGAAGAAGTCTGTTCTACCACAAACTTGCTGTGTAACTAACCTTGGGCAAACCAACTCTTCTTTCAGTTTCATAATTTGTAAAATGAAACTATGTTGTCCCATGTAAATGCTAATGTTTAATGAATCATTTTGGATTGGCTAAATAGAGAGTTTCTCCATAAATAACTCCAGGCGTTCGCAGTTCAGTTGAACACACAGTACGTAAAGACCTACAATGTGAAAGGCACTGTACTGGTGTTTTAGTCATAGAAGTAGGCAAAGCGTAATGCCTGACTTCCCGGTGTTCACAGCCTAAAGAACAGGACTCATATATAAACAACCAAATTAAACGAGTGTAATCGAAAATAGGAGAAAACTCAAATAAACCACGATAGGAAACAAATAACTTACAACCGTGGATACAGAGAAACTATATATGGATGAAAAGATGAAAGAATGATGGATGAAAGAACATAATGTGCAATGCTTTGCTAATAAACTTTAAAATATATAGAAAATTACTTCTGAAATAAATATAAATTATCAAGATTGATGTAAGGTTATGTTGAAAGTACCCATGGATGTAATGTGAAAACTGTACAAGTAATACAGACAGCAACACCCAGAGTGTTTAATAGAAAGGTCTTTAAATTTTTTTAAATGCAGTTTCTATGTAGCTTAGTTATTTAAAACAAAAGGAAGGAATTTTTTAAAATTTATTTCACTAATTTGGAATAAACACCATACTTATTCTAAAATGTGATAAATATAGCATATAATTTTTTTTTTTTTTTTTGAGACGGAGTCTCACTCTGTCACCCAGGCTGGAGTGTAGTGGTGCAATCTTGGCTCATTGCAACCTCTGCCTCGGGGATTCAAGCAATTCTCAAGCCTCAGCCTCCTGAGTAGCTGAGATTACAGGCATCTACATCATGCCAGGCTAATTTTTTTGTATTTTTTAGTAGACAGGGTTTCACCATGTTGGCCAGGCTGGTCTCAAACTCCTGACCTCAAGTGATCTGCCTGTCTTGGCCTCCCAAAGTACTGGGATTACAGATGTGAACCACTGTGTCCAGCCAATATATTATATAATTTTATCTATACCTATAAATGAAAAATAGCACAAGAAAAACTATTAAATCAGGGCACGACTTCTAATAATGACTGCATGATGCATGATGAGGACAGGTGATTTCTTTCACAGAAAATAATGATAAAAACTGGAGAAGATCAAGGTACAGTGTGATGTTACAATGCATGTACATTATGTACAATTATTGTATCAATTATAAATTTAAAAATAGTTTAAAAACTGGACATTAGTTTAAAAAAACATTTAAATATGAGCAAAATAATAAAGAGCAGGTTAAAACTGGAGGAAAGCTTATGCTTCAGGGACTGTCGTACACCAAAGAAGAACGAGGAGACTGTGGCTTTCTTATCCCAGTGTCTTGCCTAATCCTCACAGATTGGATGATGGGAAACCACAGCCTTGTTGGTTTGAGGGTAAAGATGACAGAGCAAAGGAAACACTGGAAATTTAAAAGAGAGTTTTTGAAGTCAGAAAGCCATTGAAAGACTTATATCTAAAATTTGAGTAATAAGGCTGCTCTAATCCCTAGCTGGTCAATAAACTACTCACAGGGAGGACCTCAGAGAGCTCATCAAAAGAATAACTGAAAACTGAAAGGGTCTACAGTTGAAATAAAAGAACTACTCCTAATATGATTTCTGTGTTTGCTTCACCTTTGACTGAGTTATTTTCCAACCCACACAGAGTTTCAGTGAAACCTTCTGGCTTACTGTGTTAAAGTAGCAACAAGAGCTGATAAAGGAATCAGAAAATTAAGTGAGAAACCTTGGGATCATGAAAATCACAGAGAGGCTAAACCCCCAAATCTGAGGATAGAGTCTACCCTAAGTTTTGGCTGACCACTAAAGATATGCAGATATGGGAAATACCCGGAAGACGTGCCTTAAAAAGCAATAGCTTGGAAGCCAAGATAAATGAGCAAATGTATCAGCTGCTGCACACCACAGGCAGACAGATTTCACAGTTTCAGTAAAGGCATGTTAACTGCCTATTAGAAAAATCAATTGACAGTATTCAGAGGAACCGAACAAATTCCAGAATCCCTATAATGTATTATCTGCAGGCCAGGCGCAGTGGCTCACGCCTGTAATCCCAGCACTTTGGGAGGCCGAGGCGGGCGGATCACGAGGTCAGGAGATCGAGACCATCCTGGCGAACACGGTGAAACCCCGTCTCTACTAAAAATACAAAAAATTAGCCAGGCGTGATGGTGGGCGCCTGTAGTCCCAGCTACTCGGAGAGGCTGAGGCAGGAGAATGGCGTGAACCCGGGAGGCGGAGCTTGCAGTGAGCCGAGATAGCGCCATTGCACTCCGCCCTGGGTGAAAGAGCGAGATTCCGCCTCAAAAAAAAAAAAGCTATTATCTGCAATGTTCCATTTTCAATCAAAAGATATCAAACATGCAAAGAAGCATCATCACTATATATGCAGAAAAGCAAACAAAGAAACAAACAAAACCCAGTCAATAGAAATTGACTCTGAGTGTGTCCCTCTGTTGGATTTAGTAGGCAAAAACATCAAATAAACTAATGTAAGTGTAGTCAAAGATTTAAAGGCAAATAAGCTTGAAGAATTAAGACTATATGATATTAATGAATTAACAGATTTAAAAAACTAAGAGAAACTATAAAGAGTAACTTACAACACTTGAGATCAGAAGAAAAGTATAACAACTGAAGTGAAAACAAATCGTTAGGTGAGTTCAACAACGGATTTCAGATGGCAGAAGAAAGAATATCTGAACTTAAATGTAGGTCAATAGACATTTTCTAATCCAAATAAAAGAGAGGAGAAAGATTGAAAAAAAAAATGTAAGAAGCCTCAGAGACCTGTGGTCAATATTGAGCAGCCCAACAATTAGAATCCCAGAATAAAAAGATAGTATAGGGCAGAAAAATACTTGAAGATGTAATGATCAAATTTGCCCTAAATTTGTTGAAATAAAACATTAATTTGTTGATCCAAGGAGTTCAAAAACTGTCAAGGAGTATACAGATGAGTACACACATGCACACACACATACACATGCATATGCATACACACACAAGCACATCATAGTAAAATTGCCAACAGCCAAAAATAACACAAAAAAAGCGGCAACATAAAAAACAACACATTACATGCAGGGACACAATGATATGATTAATGCTAAATGACCATTGGAAATAATGAAAGGCAGAAGACATTGGATTGAGATATTCAAAATGCTGAAAGAAAAAATGTATGGTGTAATGAAGTCATTTTCAGTTAAACAGAACTGACAGAATTTATTGCTATGAAACACAATTTAGGAAATGATAAAGGAAACATTTCCAGAATGAAAAAAATAGTATCAGATGACTTTTGTACTTGTATATATAAGAAATGATAAAGAATACTAAAAATGGTGGATATATATATAAATCAGTGTTTTGTAGTTTTTCTTGTACAGAACTTTCATCTCCTTGGTAAATTTATTCCTAAGTATTTTAATTGTTTGTAGTGATTGTAAATTAGATTTGTTTTCCTGCTCTTTTATTGTCGGTATATAAAAATGCTACTGATTTTTCTATGTTGATTTTGTATCCTGCAACCTTACTGAATTTATTTATCAGTTCTAAAAGTTTTGGTGGACTTTTTAGGGTTTCTATATATAAGAGCATGTGGTCTGCAAACAAGGACAATTGGACTTTCTCCTTTCCAATTTGGATGTCCTTTATTTCCTTTGCCTAATTACTCTGGCAAAGATTTTCAGTACTATGTTTAATAAGAATGGTGAGGTGGGCATCCTTGTCTTCTTTCAGTTATCAGAGAAGAAATTTTCAGCTTTTCCTCATTCAGTATGATGTTAGCTGTGAGTTAGTCACATATGGCCTCTATTGTGTTGAGGTACCTTTCTTCCATGTCTAGTTGGTTGTGTGTCTTTTTATCACGAAGGGATATTGAATTTTATCAAATGCTTTTTCTGTATCTATTGAAATGATCATATGATTTTCATTCTTAATTCTTTGATGTGATATATCACATTTATTGATTTGAGTATGTTGAACCATCCTTGCATCCTGGGGATAAATCTCACTTGATCACAGTGAATGCTTTCTAATGCGCCTCAGTGTTTGGTTTGTTAGCCTTTTGTTGAGGACTTCTGCATGTATGTTCACAAGGAATAGTGACCTGTAGTTTTCTTTTTATGCTGAGTCCTTGTCTAATTTTTGTATCAGGGTAATGCTGACCTTATAGAATGAGTTTGGAAGAATTTTTCCTCTTCAATTTTTAGCATGTTCTCTTGAAGGTGATCCAAGAAATTCCTCTCCATAGTGATCACACTTTATTACTTTAAAGGCTATTTAAAGCAAAAATTATGACAATCATTTTGGGTTTATAACACATATCTGTGAAATATAAATATAGTTATGGACTCATATGCTATATATAGTGTATGTGTGTGTGTGTGTGTGTGTGTGTGTGTGTAATATATGGCAACATAGTACCAAAAAAGGATGGAGGGTGGATAATTGGAAATTTACTGTGGCCAGAATTGTCTATCCTTATTTTGGTAGACAGAAGACATTCAGTATTATTTTAAGTACATTGTGACAAATTAAATATACATATTGTGTTTGCTAGATCAAACAAAAGTAATAATTCATGAAAATGTATTCAAAAATTCATACACTAAAATTTTTGTTTAAAACAAAAGAATGAACAGCAACAACAAAAAAAACAAAATGGGACATTTGGAAAAGAAATCATAAAATTGGTGGACCAGGAGACCTAGTAATTCTATGTTTGTATACACTTAATAACTGTTTCCCCAAATATATAAAGCAATGAAATAACTCAAAAAGAGAAAAAAATAAATCCACAATTGTGGTAGGGGTTTTAAGGCACTTCTCTCTTGAATTATAATGAGAGTACATAAAAGATCAGAAATATATAAATATATGAACAATTTTTATGTTCTCACACCTCACTGCACAAATACAACAACTGACATATATAAACACTGCATTCAATATTCTTAGCTGAGGCATATAAAGTAGTTACCTAAAGTGATTATATGATAGTACATAAAGCAAACCTTAACAAATTATGAAGACTTGAGATCATGGAGAGTAAAATCCTGACCATAATGGGTTTAAAACTGAAAATCAATAACAAAATATAATTTGAAAAATCTGCACTGCCAAGAAATTAAATAATTTTAGGCCAAGAAAGAAATTGCAATAAAAATGTTAAAATATTTGAACTGAATAATATTGAAAATGTGACCTGAAATTTTGTCACATGCATCTGAAGCCATGCTTACACTTAAAATCTTTAAATACAGTAGATAAGGAGTAGACTGAAAATCAATGATCTAAACTTTCACCTCTTGATATTAGAAAAAGAAAAGCAAATCTTGTTGTGACTATAAAGAAGAAAGAAATAGCAAAAGCAGAGATTAATTAAATAGAAAACAACAATTTAGTAGATAAAACCAACAAATCCAAATGTTAGACATGAATATATTAAGGAAATGTATACGTTATTAACTTCTAGTTAAGATGTATGCCCTTCCTGCCCTAACACAATAAAAAAGCCAGATAAGCTAACCCTCTGGATAGCTGTAGACCCAAAGAAACCTATATAAATTAATTTTAAAACATGAGATATTCTTAGGAAAGCAGTAGCTTGCAACTGCTGTCGTCCTGTTCAGAACAGAAAGAGGCAGAAGAATCTGCCATACATGTGGGTAAAGTGAAAGTAGCCAGACATTTTACCAAACTTTTAATATCTATGTATGGATTATTCTGATGGATTAGAATCTCAAGACAGCCCAGCTACAGAGTAGGCCTGCACCCACTCACCAATTATTTCCCATTGGCCTTTACCAAGCAAGTGAGCAAGACAGGGTAGGATTGCTGAGAGACATCCCTTCTTTGGTACGTTGTGTCTTACCAAAGTACAAGCCGGTGGTCTACTGAATGCTTAGAAGACGTTAGGAGAGTTGAAATAAATTTCTCAAAGTCACATTCTTGAAGGTATTTTACTGAACAACAAGTAAAAGAAAGGGCATATTAATTAGGAAAAAAAGTAAAATGTAAATCTTTTTTTTTTTTTTTTTGAGACAGGGTCTCACTCTGTCACCCAGGCTGGAGTGCAGTGGCCCAGTCACAGTTCACTGCAGCCTCCACTTCCCAGGCTCAGATGATTCTACTACATCAGCCTCCCAAGTATGTGGGACTACAGGTGTGCACCACCGTGTCTGGCTAATTTTTGTATTTTTTTTTTTTTTTTTTGTAGAGACGGGGCCTCCCCCTGTTGCCCAGGCTGGTCTTGAATGCCTGGGCTCAAGTGATCTGCCAACCTTGGCCTCCCAAAGTGTTGAGATTACAGGTGTGAGCCACTGTGTCAAGCAATTGTTTCTCTTTGCAGATGATATATATGCATACAGTTGACCCTTGAACCACAAATGTCTGTACTGCTCAGGTCTGCTTATATATCGATTTTCTTCTGCCTCTGCCACTCCCGAGACAGCAAGACCAACACCTCCTTTTCCTCCTCCTCCTCAGCCTAACTCATTGTGAAGGCAACAAGGATGAAGACTTTTATGATGATTCACTTCCATGTAAGGAACAGAAAATATATTTTCACTTCCTTATGATTTTTTTAATGGCATTTTCTTTCCTGCAGCTTACTTTATTGTAAGAATGCAATGTATAATACATATCACTTATAAAATATGTGTTAATCAGCTATTTATATTGTCAGCAATGCTTCCAGTCAATAGTAGGCTTTAGTAATTAAATTTTTGGGGAGTCAAAACTTATATGCAGATTTTTGACTGTGTGTGTAGGGGGGGATTGGCGCCCTTAGCCCACACATTGTTCATGGTTCAACTGTATATTTATATAAAGGTTGTAACATATAATTCTAATAAATCTAAAATTATTGGAAGTAATAAATGATTTCAGCAAAGTCACATCATATTTCTGAAAAGTTGCAAAAAATAGAAAATTAAAGTTAAATATAGAATATTACATTATCACTAACATTGCAAAGCATGAAGTATATAAAAATAAATTTGACAAAATGTGTGAATTGCACAATAAAATTATAAAAAGTTATTTAGAAAAGCTAAATAAGAAAAAAAAAGACACATACCATTTTCATGGATTGTAACATCCAATACTTTCCCTGTATTAAGTTTTAGGTTCATTGCAAGCTCAGTGAAAATCACAGCTGTAAGTTTTTGACATAAATTGACAAGCTAGTTCTATAATGTATGTAGAAATGCCAAAAACCTAGACTAGCTAAAACTATTTTTAAAATAAAGAATAAAATTACAAACTTTTACACTAGCTGACTTTAAGACTTACTATATAGCTGCAAGTAATCAAGGCCGTGTGCTATCAAAAAACAACAGACCCATAGATCAAGAAATAGACCCACACTTTTATGTTTAATTGATTTTAGAGACAGCGTCCTAGGTAATTTAATAGAGAAATCAGAGTATTTTCAATAAATGATGCTTAAACAACTGTATCATTATGGAAAAATAAACACCAACCCATAAATCATAGCAGTCATACCATTATGTGATGAGAATGGATCATATATGCCTAAATATAAAAACTAGTAATATAAAAGTTTTAGGAGAATAAACATAAAAAATTATCTACAGAATTAGGGTAGGCATTTAACATAATAGGGAATTAGACTTCACCACAATTAAAATATTTTTTCTTTCAAAAAATAAGGTTGAAAAAAAGCAAACACAAAGAAAATATTTTATACAAACATACACGAGAGAGTGTGTATATATATGTGTATAGTTGATATAATTATATACATGTATGTGTGTATAATCTGACAAAGGACTGGTATTCAGAGTACATAAAGACCTTTTCAACTCAATAAGAAAACAACCAAATTTAAAGGTAGTCAAAGGTTTGAACAGATGTTTTAAAATATAAGATAAACAAATATCTAAAAACCACATGAAAAGACATTCAACAACCTAAATTTAAATCTGTATTTTTTAAAATTCAAAACCACATCAAATTAATTAATGGTGTAGAAGTCAGGACAGGTTTGATGTGTGGGAAGTAGTAATGAGTAGAAGAGGGCACAATGCGGCCTCTGTGTGCTGGTAAGTTTCTTGGTCTGGATATAAATTGCACACATGCTCGTTTGTGGTTTATGCATATATGAATGTTACAGCACAATAAAAAGCTTACTAAAAAAATCGAAAGCTGTTTTTTCATAAAGTTGATAATGTTAAAGTTTATCTCCAAGAATGAAACTTCTGAAAATAGGTACAAAACATTTCTGGAGCTGAGTAAAGTATATGGATTTGGGAGTTTGTAGTTGTGGTGTCAGGCTGACCTGAGTTTTAATCTCAGTTTTACCAGATAATAAATAATATTCATCTCAGTTTCCTTAGGTGAAACATTTATATAATAATTGCACTGACTTCACAGGATTGTTTGGAAGAATAAATCTGACATATTTTGTAAAAGTAGTAAGCATTGTATATTGAAATATATATGTTGGCCATCATCAATAAATGGTAGCTATTAAAATAATAACAGTGTGTATAAGAATAATATTGATATGAACCAAAATAATTTTAAAATAGAGTAGTGATAGGAGAACAGGCTGATGGATTATTCTTAAATGTTCATAAACTGGTCTGAGTATAGATAGGAATCAATATATAATACTGGTAGGATTTCAAGCAATGGGGATTAGATGAATTGAATCATAAATCATTTTCAGACTCAAAAGCAGACAGCAAAAGGTGATAAAATTTTCATGTGGCTTACATGACAGACAAAGGATGATATAAAAAACTCTTGAATCAATGAGAAAAAAAGATAACAATGTAAAGTGAATCAAGAACCCAATTAGGAAAATCACAAAAGAAAAAATATATTTAAATACTATATGCATAAATTTAATATGCAAAATAAAGCATATTCGTATATACCCCATTGATATAACCCCATCACAGACAAGTTATATCAAATCAACAAGCTATATTCTTTTTGCTTATTCAATGGCTTATCAAAGATCATATATTCATGTTACTTTGTGAGGAAGCAGATGTACTTTGCGTTTGAAAGTGAAAATTGGTAGAATCTTTTTGGAAGATGATTTGGAAATAGGTACCAAAAAGCTTATACTTGTGCATCTTCATTGATCCAGAAATTAGTTTTGTTAAAATTTATCAAAGAGAAGTAATTGTGATCATACTTAAGGGTTTAGATATAAAGAGAATAACTGCCTTCTCATTTGTAATGTGAAACTTTGGTTATAACTATAGCTCAGACAATAGAAAATTATTCCATTCATCCAAGGAAATACTTTTTAGCACTGACAATGATATTAAGAAATAATTTTAAACACAGGAGAGAAGTTTTACAATATATTCTTCCATTTCAAAAAAGCCCATTACAAAACAGTATGGATAGTATTATTCTATTTTTGCAAAATAAACACATATGTTTGGAGAAAAGACTAGAGGCAGAGTCCCACAGAATATTAAAAGTAGTTGCATCTGAATGACAAAATTATGGATGACTTAATATTTTTCATTCTGCTTATCTATATTTTCTCAAGATTGTATAAGGTACATACTTTACAATAAAAAGAAAGTTCTAATATATTTCAGTGCAATTTATGTAAAGGTAGCACCATTTGATGCATTGGTAGTAAAAATAAGGGAGTAATATATGCTCTCTGCAAGGACAAATGCTATCTTTCCAAAACCAGAGCTTGGTAGTCAAAAAAAAGACAATAGGCATGCAGAAATTGTGGAGAGCCTTACAACAGGCAAGGGAACATTGTCTAAAAAGGTCAAGGAGTTGTAAACCATTTGGCAGACAATGGACAGCAATTACATGCCTACAGTTGCTGAATCTCTGCCTCTTAGTTAATCTGGGTTAGAGGTGAAGTGGGAGATACACACAGAAGTCAGATTCTGCTAGGTCAGCTGATCGTGTCATGCTAAGGAATTCAAACTTAATCCTTTAAAAACTGGAAAATAATTGAGTTAGCAGAGATCATGACCACATCTGAGTTTTTAAAAGTCCTGGTAGCATCGTTGGGGATGAATGGTATTGCTGGTGAGCAAATGGATATCACTTACTTAAGATGTCATTGCAATGGTCCATGCATCAGTGAAGACTTGTAATAAGGCAGTTATTATGGGAGCTAAGGGAAATGTGAGTTTGAGAGAAATTTAGGTTGTAGAATGAATGGAAATTGGTGATTATTAGAATGCAGAAAGTGGAAGTGAGAAAAACATCAAGGAATCTCCAATATGCTATTTTGAAGTATGAGGTATAGATAATGTTAATATTGCCTATATGCTCTCTATTTACCAGATTTATATGGATAGATAGATAAATAGGAACTAGGCAAAGCCAAGCTTATACAGGTACCAAGTATATATGGATAGATAGCTAGATGCCTATCCATATATATGTATATACACACAATTAATATATACACACAATTAATTAAATTATACACACAATATATACACACAATTAATTAAAGACATTGTGGTGATTCCTCAAAGACCTAAAGACAGAAATACCCTATTTGTCTCAGCAACCCCACTACTGGTTATATACCCCAAGGAATATAAATCATTCTACTATAGAGACACATGCACACACATGTTAATTGCAGCACTATTCACAGAAGCAAAGACATGGAATAAATCTAAATGCCCATCAATGATAAACTGGATAAAGAAAATGTGATTCATATACACCACGGAACAGTATGCAGTCATTAAAAAAAAAAAAAAAAAACGAGGTCAGTCCTTTGCAGGGAAATAGATGGAGCTGGAGGCCATTATCCTTAGCAAACTAACACAGTAACAGAAAACCAAATACAGCATGTTCTCACTTATAAGTGGAAGCTAAATAATGAGAACACATGGACACATAGAGGGGAACAACACACACTGGGGCCTATCAGAGGGTGGAAGGTGGGAAGAGGGAGAAGATCAGAAAAAATAGCTACTGGATACTAGCCTTAATACCTGGGTAATGAAATAATCTGTACAACAAACCCCTATGACACGTTTACCTATGTAAAAAACCTGCACATCCTGCACATGTACCGCTGAATTAAAAATGAAAGTTAAAAAACTTTTTTAAAATATGTCTTTAAATTTACCCAAACCAAAACAAAACAAATAAAAATAATTAAGGTAAATAGGGGAGTGAGAAATGACAAGAAAGAAACAAAACTTACAAAGAAAGTGGGAACCAGGCCAAGCCAAGCTTATATAGGTATCAAGTAAAACCTTTTGGCCACAGAAGCGCTTTGAGTGGGTCTATGAATCAGAGGAATAAGAAAGCACAGACAATGTTTGCTTGTGTGCTATAGTTTCTGGTCTTCATGTAGAACCACTTTTTTTTTCTGAAAAAAAAAAACAAAACCCGAATGCATTTTTCATATTAGATAATGCAACTTGATTTCTTCCATTTTTTGTTTCATTTTTATTTAAAGTTTTTCATGATTGTTACTGCTTGCTAACAGCATAACTATAGCATTATATAAGTGTTTGCTGTAATTATGACTTTTTGTGCTTTTGTGGAAGAATTAAGTGTGGGCAGGAAGGCACCTTGGGTGGAGCAGAATGTACAGATTTGCTAGTCATAAGAGCTTTTCCTGGTGTCTGTAGCTCCCACTCCCATCATGGTTCTTTACACAGCATACAATGAGCTGTTGCTTACATTTCTGTCTCTCCCATTTGAGGGTGCATAATGCAAGATGAGGCAAGGGCTTTCGTAGGTAGACAGATGGACAGATGGATGGATAGATGATAGATAGATGGATGGATAGATGATAGATAGACAGACAGAGGAATAGATAGGTTGGTGAGTCATTCATTAAGCAAATGTTTAGTGAGGGGCCTTTCTGTGCCAGAGATGAACATGGTCAAGTTCCTGACATAATGGAGCACACACATTGCCCAGTTTCCTCCACCATTGGCTAAAACAGGCTGTGTTTAGCATTGGCTAAAACAGGCTGTGTTTAGCATTGGCTAAAACATGGAGTTAGCAGGAGCTCCATACTCAGCAGCCAACTGTGTTGACCTGGATGGTGGTCCTGATTATTTGCCTTTTAACGATGTGCCCCTGCACATGTTGCTTGACTGAGTCTTCTGTTTTCACTGCAAAAGTTGTATGTGCTGAGGGATGATAAAAGAAGTGGGGCCAGTATCAATGCAGACATTTTTAAAAAGTGAATGAAAAGTGAGAGGCAGCTCATCCTATGTGCAGTCTGAAAGTTGTCTGGGCAGCAGAAGCTGTCAAGTATGTGTTTCAGATAATGACAGTGGGGAAGGACTTGGAGGCAGAAGTGTTTCTTATTCATGTGGTTATCCAAATGGCTGGTGATTAAGAGCACAGATTGTGGAATCACCTAACTCAATTTTTTCCCCGCCTCCAGCTTTACCGAGGTGCAATGACAATTAAAAATGTGATGTTTTGATATATGTATACATTATGAAGTAATCCCCACAATCAAGTTAATTAACATGGATATTACCTCACGTAGTTACCTTGTGTTTAGGGCGAAAGCACTTAACATCTATTCTATTTGCTATGCACCCCATGAATGTGTACTATTATTATTTGCCAATTAAAATAAAGAAGAAGAAAAGATCTACTTTCTTAGCTAAGTTTAGGTATATAACGCAGCATTATTAACTGGAGTCACAATGGCGCATATTAGATCTCCAGAACTTACTCATCTTGTAACTGAAAGTTTTCAAACTTTAACCAAAATCACATTTTCTCCACTCCCAAGCCCTGACAACCAATGTTCTACTCACTGTTTCCATAAGTTTGATTTGTTTAGAGTCCACGTATAAAATAAGATCCTGCAGGATTCATCTTTCTGTGTGTGGCTTATTTCATTTAGTATAATATCCTCTAGACTCATCTACGTTGTTACAAATGGCAGAATTTCCTTCTTTTTAAAGGCTTAATGATATTTCATTCTATATGTATTACATACCACAATTTCCTGATCCGTTAATTCATCAAAGAACACTTACTTTGTTTCCATATTATGACTATAGTGAATAATGCTGCATTGAACATGGGAGTACCAATATCTCTTTGAAATACTGATTTTAATTCCTTTGGATATGTACCATTTTTTTTCAAACAAAGATAGAAAAGGCAATCCTAAAATGTGTATGGAATCACAAAAGACCCTGAATAGCCAAAACAATCTTGAGAAAAAATAAAGCTGGGGGCATCACACTACCCAATTTCAAAGTATAGTATAAGTGTAGTAATCAAAACAGTATAGTATTGGCATAAAACAGGCACATAGTCCAGCGGAACAGAATAGAGAGAAACCCATGCATATGTGATCTACTTATATTCCACAAGGGCACCAAGGGTGTGCAATGGGGGAAGGAATAGTGTCTTCAATAAATGATACTGGGAAAACTGAATATCCACAAGCAAAAGAATAAAACTAGATTTTTATGTTACACTATACACAAAAAGTCAACTCAAAATGGGCTAAAAACTTAAACATAAGGTCTGAAACCACAAAAATCTTAGAAGAAAACAAGGAAAAACTTGACACTGGTCTTGGCAAGAATTTTTTGATATGACA
Source organism: Symphalangus syndactylus (assembly GCF_028878055.3). Classification (NCBI taxonomy): domain Eukaryota; kingdom Metazoa; phylum Chordata; class Mammalia; order Primates; family Hylobatidae; genus Symphalangus; species Symphalangus syndactylus. The sequence continues at coordinate 25,879,724 of NC_072425.2, forward strand.
CCAAAAGCATAGGCAACAAAGGCAAAAATAAACAAGTGAGACTATATCAAACTAAAAAGTTTCATCTCAGCAAAGGAAATAGTAAAATAAAAAGACAACTTATAGAATAGGAGAACATATTTGCAAATTACATATCTGATGGGAGTTGGTGTTGAAAATTTGTAAGGAACTCACACAACTCAAAATTCTAATTCTAAAAGTTTTTGTCCCACTAGTCTTTCAACTTTGGTCAAGTTACATGACTTCTTTCTTCCTGTATAAAATGAATATAACAATAGCTTCCATTTATTGAATGTATGCTGTATTCCAGAAACTACTACATAAACTCATTTTCTCTTCAAAACTGTCTCTATGAAGCAGACCATTTCCTAATGTCATTTTATACATTAAAAAGCTGAGAAACAAGAGTGGCCAAATAACTTGCTTAACATCACAGAGTAATGAGTGGTAGAGTTCATCAATGGTAAGCTGACTGATTCCAGGACTGTGCTCCTAACCATCACATTATATTGCCTCTACCTATATGTAATATGATGCAGTAATATAAAGCTACATTATAAATATAAAAATATGCTAAGGGACTTGTTTAGGCTAAGAAGCAGTGGAAGTGAATTGCTGGCACAAAAAAAGCGTCATTATTATAATGATAACTACCATATCCTGAGTCTATAGAATACAGTAGGCAATATGTTGGGTGCTTTAAAAAGTTCATTTTGGCCGGGTACGGTGGCTCACTCCTGTAATCCCAACATTTTGGGAGGCCAAAGCGGGTAGATCATGAGGTCAGGAGATTGAGACCATCCTGGCCAACACGGTGAAACCCTGTCTCTACTAAAAAAAAAATGTAGCTGGGCGTGGTGGTGTGCACCTGTAGTCCCAGCTACTTGGGAGCCTGAGGTAGGGGAATCGCTTGAACCCGGCAGGCGGAGGTTGCAGTGAGCCAAGATCATGCCACTGCACTCCAGCCTGGCAACAGAGCAAGACTCCGTCTCAAAAAAAAAAAAAAAAAAAAAAAGTTTATTTCATTAAATCTTCACATATCCCTTGACAGGTGCTTGTTACTATTTTTATTTTGTAGGTGAATAAACTGAAAGGTTAAATAGCATGTGAAATGTTCCACTAGTTAGTAAGTGGCAGAGCCAGAATTCAGACCTGCCGGATTCTGAGATCCCTGCTGTTTTCTCTATGCAGTTTCTGTTCACAGGTGAAGGGCCAAAGGTGAGAAATGACCGGCTCAGAGCTCAGGTTTGCACCTGGGGGAATGGTGGATAACAAAGCAGAAGCAGAAGCTTGTTCAAATGCAAAATGCAAACTAAGAATCTTCGACTTTACCTTGCAGACAGTGGTGAGCCATTAATATCTAAGCAAGAATGTGACCGGAAATTATCCTACAAACATGTCTGTTTCTTGTTGTTGCTGACATGCTAACTACTCCGACTTCCAAATGCATCCCTCAAAATCTGCCAAGAAGTTTTTTTTCTGAATAACCATTCTATAGTGGTTACAGCTTCCTCTGAAGCTATTTACTGATGGCACTTCCCATTGAACAACAACTGGTATTTATATTGTACTTTTCATTACTCGCCTTTTCATCCAGGTTGTGATTTCTTGGAAAGTTGGCATTGTTTCTTAGGTTTCTGCACGTTAAGTGCCTATCTTCATGTTTGCACAGAGTTAGCACTTAATAAAGGCTGACTCTTGATGACATAACAGGTATGGCATCATTTTAAAAGGGCTGTCTCATCTCCAAAGGAGCAAGATAAGAGAAAGGAAAGTTTCTTCTTAGTGGAGTCAGAAGATTTGAACACATCCCAAGGTGACAGACAGTGACCACATTGGGAACACCAATTTCCTTAGCTATATAAAGGAGTCAGCATTTCCTCTGAGAACTAGGTTTGAATAAAGGAGTGATAAAGCACCATAAACTATGCCTAGCACATAGGAGACCTTCATTAATGGATCAAAGATGGAAGGATGATGTGTGCTTACACTGAGAATATCCTATATTTAACTTCTGGTTTCATTAGGGTACAGGCTACTAGTTGACTCCCCCTACCCCAACACACACCCAAAGTTCAACACACAGTACCTCAGAATGTGACTATATTTGGAAATATAGCCTTTAAAGGGGTAATTAGTTTAAAATGAGGTCATATGGGTGGGCTTTCACCCCATAAGACTCTTTCCTTTGTAAGAAGAGATTAAGACACATACAGAGAGAGACCATGTGAAGACATAAGGAGAAAGTGATCATCTGCAAACCAAGAAGAGAGCACTCAGAATGAAACCAACCCTGTCAACACCTTCGTCTCAGACTTTTACCCTCCAGAGCTGTAAGAAAATAAATTTTTGTTAAGCCACCTGATCTGTGGTACTTTGTATGGCAGCCCTGGCAAACTAATACTTTACTTCTCTGAACCTCAGCTTGTAGTATAAAAAGGGAATTTTTGTGAGATTTAGATGTGATTTATGTAAAGTAGGTGCTCTATAAATGATACCTGGAAGTTGCAGTGATGGCAGTAATCGTAGCAGAAGGGTTGGTGATTGGAAGAATATTATTGGCTCCCATTCTCAGGGCTGTTGAGGTGATCAATTGCGAGGATAATTTGTAGGCAAAATATAAATTTCAACCTCTGAAATTAAAGGACCTAAATGTGAATCCTGGCTCCACCACTGATCACACAGCTGATCTGGAATATACTCAATCTCTCCAGACATCCCTTTTCATACCATTAAATCAGGTAAAACCTATTTATTAATGAGGTAACCTATTATTAATGAGGTAGAACCCACCTCTTTGGGTTGTTAAGAAAAAGAAAAATGTTTAACACTCATGGAATACTTATTAGTATGTGTTAGGGACTATTCTAAGCCCTTTTTCTGCTTTTACTTATTTAATATGTATGAAAGTCCTAGAGATTAAGTCATATTGTTATCCCTGTTTTTAAAAAAAATAAAGAATCTCTGGCATAGATGGGAAAGTCATTCACTCCATGTCAGAGAGTTAGTAAAAGATGGAGCCAGGATTCAAACTTGAGCAGAAAAGCAGAGATGAAAAAAAAAATAAGATATTTGTTCATTATACATTGTATTATCTGACTTTATTATTCCTGCCCAGGCTTTGTTGTGGGTTTCTTCCTAAACCCTGAGAAAGAGTGAACACATTTCTACCAGGACTAGAATCTTGGCAGGGAGTATTTGGAGACCTGCCCAACTCTGAGAACATTATACTGGCATAAGCACCTCTTAGCATTTTCTTTCTATGCCCAAATTCCTTGTGGTAGACACTAGTGCTGTCTCACTCCTGAACACATAGGTTTGGCTCCCTTGTGGGGAAGTTGGGACATGTCACTAGTTCTAGCCAATAAGGTATGGATATAAATTACATGTGTTGCTCTTGGATTCAGAGCACTTAATTGCTGATAGACTCTTCTGAGCTTAGCTTCCCTTCCTTTGACATGGTGACCAGCAATGGTTGTGAGGCTGCCTGCACTGCCCGGGTTCCTGAGTGACTGCAATGACCACAACAGTCCCTCTGACTCACAATAGACATGCAGCTTAAATGAGAAGTAGTGTTGATTTAAGCCATTGACAGTTTGGGTTTGTCTGTTACTACAATGTAACTTGGTCATTTCCATCCCCTCTCACCCGCCAACTAACACATTCATCCTATGAACTTTAACCTTCTTCTTCCTAGGAGGCTTCCAAGTTTGATCATACTCTCAACCCCTGAAGTCTTCTTTCTCTTTCTGTTACTTTCCTACCTTCAATTTTGTCTTTCTGTCCTATAAAACTCCTTTCTGCAGTCCTGCTCACCTTGGGGTGTCTCTATGGGGTAACCTAAGTATAAACGAATTAAGGGGCAGAGTCACTTTATCTACCCACTGCTCTGTTTCAGATTATCATCAGAATGTGGAGTCAATCCTAGGTCCTGCTTATGAAATTCACCCACTAAAGCCTGGTTTCTGAAGACTTAGGTGCAGTCTGGGTCACTGCAAGCAAATCATGCACTTCAGACCTTATCTTCTGGATGATCAGATTGTGTCAATCCATGACTGAATGGAGAATGTCCATTTAACAGGACAAAAGAAGCCTATTTGTTCCTAAAGGGCCTTGAAAATTTACTCCACTAGCGTGAAATGGGTCAATAAAAACAAGAAATGAAATTGAGGTCAGAGACTTTCTCTGGAAGAGATAGTAAATAGAATTTTAGGCATCCTGCATCCTTCTGTCCCCACAGTGCTGCTGCAGATTCATCAGTAAAGGTGCTGATTAATAGCCAGAGGAAATGTGTTCATTACTGGGTGGGGCTCCAGGGAACACTGTCCCCCTTTCCCGGGGAGGAAACAAGGAGCTGTGGGGAAATCTTGCAGGCCAGGCTGCACCCTTAACAGGAAAGATCATTTGCTTCAATTCCTAATTCTATACTTGTAGCTAACATCCCAGGTCTATGTTTACTGATTTTGTGGGAAGATTTGGTTGGATTATAAGTATTTTAAGAGCAGGGAGTAGGTCTCATTCAAAATTATATCTCAGTGCCTAACACACTCCATGACACATAGTAAATGCTTATGAGTTTTGATGAATGACTGAATGGATCTATTGATAGACTGAACAAGTTTCTCTCTTCATCTCTCTCTCTCTCTCACACACACACACACACCCCACACACGTTCCAATTCATTAGCTGCATTCCTTATAAAATTATATATATTCTTTCTTGTTTACAAATGTATCCATTGCATTTTCCACAGTGCCCTACTAAGAGTACTCTGGTAAGTGTTTGTGGGATTAATGATCAGCCATCATTTACTATATGTTAATATGTAAGGAGAAGAGAACATTGGAATGGAAGACAGGCCACACATATAGTTAATTAAACACTTATTGAATGTTTACTATGTAACTGTTCATGTGCTAATTAACAAGCATGAGGATATGAATAAGGCAAGACTCCATTCTCATTTTCATAAGGAACACAGGCCTTCTCACAAAGGATCTCAAGCACAGTGTAAGTAAAAAAAAAAAAAAGTGTGGGTGCAAGTGATAAAGAGAGGAAATCTCACCCAGAAGAGAGAGGGAGAGGAAAAGATGACCTCTTAAAGTGACAACCCTTGATCTGACCACTGAATGGATGCGTCAGAATTTGTCATCTGGCTGTGTCAGAGAATGAATATTCTGGGCAGAGGGAAAGAAATTGGAACATGTTATAGTTCACCTTGTACTCCAATATTTAACATTTGACCTTTCCAATAACCCTGGGAATATAAATAGGAGAGGTTGTGTTCCACCCTGAAAATCTTCAGGAGAGGCAGAGTGAGAACTTCAGCTTCCTGCATCTTAACAGGCTTCACTCTTCAGTGTGGTTTTTTTCATCCTTTGAAGCTCAGATCAAGTCTCATCACTTCCAAGAAGATTTCAGATTCATTTAGCAAAGGTTTCTACTGCCCTGTGAGCTCAGAGTCTGTGTCTCAAGCAAACTGCATATCACAGAAGTTACTTTTATTTTTCATCTCCTGAAACTGTAATCAATAACATAGCACATAGCACAAAGTTTGGCATAGTTACTCAACAAACGTTTATTGAATCTGAACTTTAAATATTTCAATGAAGATAATAAAACTCATTTATTTGCTTCTGTGAAAGGATATGGTGAGGTTCACATGATGTATGCATGTGAAAGACATTGCTTGGAAAACTATTAAAGGATGTAGCTTTATGCTTAACTCTAAAAGCATAAGGCTGTGGAGCCAGAATGTGGGAGTTTGAATCCCGTTTCCACTACTTGCCAGCTAGGGGAACTTCAGCAAGTTCATTAACTTCTCAGCGCCATTTTGTTGTTGCTGCTGCTGCTGAAATTATTTTTTTCTTGTCTATGAAATGTTACGAAAATGAGTCAACAAAGGTAAAACACTTAGAACAGTGAGTGGCATGTAAGAAGCACAGATGAGTGTTAAATATTATAATTTTACTACATGCTGCTTCCATTCCTTAGGATTAATAATAATAATATTAATAATAATAATAATATTACTTTAAGCCTCCTTCCCATGCTTATCTCAATTATTAAAGAAAATGGTAGCCTGAGATCAGGGACTGTGTCAGAAAATTCTAACTCATGGTTCATGGTCCCTGGGTCATAGTCACCAGCCTGCATGCTGTAAGAATCAAGGCTGGTGAATCATCTAAGCTGCAGGCACTCTGCTCCTCTGAGCCCTCTGCCCTCCTCCTTGGCTGGAGGACGTTGAGGGGTTATCTGCTTTTTCTCCAGTAATGCTGGCAATACAGGCTTTTCTGATGCTAAAAATATGCAGCTCAAGATTCAAGGTGAACCAGATGCATTGATTTTCAACCTGGACAAAGATGAGAGGGAGGGAAAATAGAATTCAGAAATTTCTGCTTGGATTGAGGTAGGGGGGTGGGGTACTGGACTTACACTTTTATTTAAAATAATAAAAAAATCTATTGGCATTTCTAACTAGTTTGATTAGCCATTGTTAAAGTAGATTCACTAGCAATGTCTTTTTGATAGGCAGAGATAAAGAATTTCTCACTATGAGACACAGAGCCTTTGACATCATCAAAGACTCTACTTGACCTTTATCTCTTTGGGTTTCTTTTCTGATGATTTCTGGTCCATGAAGTTTACAGAGGCCTGCAATCCAAAAATATCCAGAATCCTCTCTTCAAGAGACTTCCATGAATTATGACTTCTGAATTAAAACTACTCATGTAATATTTCTCCAACAATAATGAGTGTAATGTGAGTAGCACTTTGTTCTAATCTGCATGTTTTGCAGATGCCGTACAGCATATCTGTATAAGGATGGCAGAGACTTAGGAAACAAAAATACTACGAAGGAAATGTTATAATGCTTGGCATATTTAGTCAATAAAAAAGATAAAAAGTTATATATGTTGTACATATAACATATATATTCACAACAATATATTGTATAATCTTGATAACCTCCCAATGTTGAGAATCAACATCTATTGAGCATTTTGTCCAGGCAACAGCCTAGATGCTTTCCATAAATTGCTTCACATAATCCATACCAACAAGATGATGACAAAGAAAGCAACAGCTCCATTTTACACATGACGATATGGAGACTCAGAAGGATAAATCAGCTTGCCTAAGGTCACACAGGAAATGAAGAAGGAAAGATTAGGCCAAGTCTCCAAACCTAATGCTCTGTCTACTTGAGGAAGCACTCTCTTTCAGGCCAGGGAGAACCAGGCTTTCAGTTCAGAGGACAAGTACAGTGCAGTCTGCCCCAGTGGGGTCCCCGATCTACAACACCATCATCACCTGGGAACTTGTTAGAAATATAAATCCTGGATCCCACCCCAGACATACTGAATCAGAAACTCTGGAGGTGGAACCCAGCAATCTGGATCTTAACAAGCCATGGGAGTGATTCTGATGACTATTGTGGTTTCAGTAACATTGGTGAAGAAATCGAGCCTCACTGAGGCAGAGTAAATTGCCCACATTCCCAGAACAGAGCCAGATTTGGAAGTGAGGTTTCTCATTCCTTAAACGTTTAATGTTGCATGAGGTTGTTTCTCAAATAGAAAAAATTCTGTAGTGCCTAAGCTTTAGTTTTCTTAGCTGTCAGAGACAGTATACTATTGTGGTCAGTGGTGAAGTTTCTAGATATCAACAGCATCTCTCCTATTCACTTGCTATGTGCTTTAGTCTATTTATTAATATCTTTGTGCTTATAGTTTCTTATCTGCTAAATGCTTATGCAGGCTGCTATGACAATCAAAGAGAAACTGCATGTTAAATGTTTTTGTACAATGCCTGCCACATAATAGACATTCAGTAAATAGATAATTTGTCATTGATATGAATACCTCATTCTTTCTGTCTAGATAGAGAATATCCTTATCCAGTTCCTGGAGCATAGCAGGTACACAATAAACGCTCACCCTTTTTGTTCTTTTCCTAGTAGAGACTTCTTTTAGTCCCCTTTAACAGGCTATGTATCTACCAAACTGGTCTTTCACCTTCTGAATTTTCTTACTGCAGCCAACTCCTCTAACATCAAGCAACAAAAATGGATCCTGGGGAAATCAACTGCAAAGTCATTAAAATAAAAGAGTTAGCTCCAGTCAACTTTTGCACTGAACTCTTACTAAGAGAGCCTGCTCCACAGAGGAGTCGGCCTGCAGCCCTTTCTCTTAAAACCTCAGCTTATTAACTATTTCCCCCAAAGATGCACCCACTATTCTCCCCCTTGGTCCTCACACACCCTCTTTCTAAATAGTCCCTGCTTTTCCTTTTGCTGTAGCTTTGAAGACAGTCCCTGCATCCCACTTGGTAAAACAGCAACTTAATACTATGCTTAATTATTTTTGAACCAACAACCATATTTTGCTGAATACTGTAATTGCATTTTCCATTTTGCTAGAAAATTGAAAGCTGAGGAGCATTTGAACTTGTCACGTCAGTATACCTACTGGAAAAGCAACAGACACACAAATGAATGCCGTGGCTTCTTTGGCAATCACCTGTAATACCTCAAACTCTGAGAAACAGAGTTTGAGGACTCTCTGAACCCAGCGCAAGAGAAAAAATTCTTTGTATGCATAATTTGATTCTTTTTTTTTTTTTTTTTTTTCTTGAGACGGAGTCTCGCTCTGTCGCCCAGGCTGGAGTGTGCAGTGGCGCAATCTCGGCTCACTGCAAGCTCCACCTCCCGGTTCACGCCATTCTCCTACCTCAGACTCTCTGAGTAGCTGGGACTACAGACGCCCGCCACCACGCCCGGCTAATTTTTTTGTATTTTTTAGTAGAGACGAGGTTTCACCGCGGTCTCGATCTCCTGACCTCGTGATCCGCCCACCTTGGCCTCCCAAAGTGCTGGGATTACAAGCGTAAGCCACCGCGCCCGGCCGCATAATTTGATTCTTAAAGTAGATAAGTAAGTAAAGCTAGACAGGCATGGATTCTACATGAGGATTTAACAGTTGCTCAAAAGAGACAAAGAAGGCCATTACATAATGGTAAAGGGATCAATTCAAAAAGAAGAGCTAACTATCCTAAATATATATGCACCCAACACAGGAGCACCCAGATTCATAAAGCAAGTCCTGAGTGACCTACAAAGGGACTTAAACTCCCACACAATAATAATGGGAGATTTTAACACTCCATTGTCAACATTAGACAGATCAACGAGACAGAAAGTTAACAAGGATATCCAGGAATTGAACTCAGCTCTACATAAAGTGGACCTAATAGACATCTACAGAACTCTCCACCCCAAATCAACAGAATATACATTTTTTTCAGCACCACACCACACCTATTCCAAAATTGACCACATAGTTGGAAGTAAAGCTCTCCTCAGCAAATGTAAAAGAACAGAAATTATAACAAACTGTCTCTCAGACCACAGTGCAATCAAACTAGAACTCAGGATTAAGAAACTCACTCAAAACCACTCAACTACATGGAAACTGAACAACCTGCTCCTGAATGACTATTGGGTACATAATGAAATGAAGGCAGAAATAAAGATGTTCTTTGAAACCAACGAGAACAAAGACACAACATACCAGAATCTCTGGGACACGTTCAAAGCAGTGTGTAGAGGGAAATTTATAGCACTAAATGCCCACAAGAGAAAGCAGGAAAGATCCAAAATTGACACCCTAACATCACAATTAAAAGAACTAGAAAAGCAAGAGCAAACACATTCAAAAGCTAGCAAAAGGCTAGAAATAACTAAAATCAGAGCAGAACTGAAGGAAATAGAGACATAAAAAAACCTTCAAAAAATTAATGAATCCAGGAGCTGGTTTTTTGAAAAGATCAACAAAATTGATAGACCGCTAGCAAGACTAATAAAGAAGAAAAGAGAGAAGAATCAAATAGATGCAATAAAAAATGAAAAAGGGGATATCACCACCAATCCCACAGAAATACAATCTACCATCAGAGAATACTACAAACACCTCTATGCAAATAAACTAGAAAATCTAGAAGAAATGGATAAATTCCTTGACAAATACACCCTCCCAAGACTAAATCAGGAAGAAGTTGAATCTCTGAATAGACCAATAACAGGTTCTGAAATTGTGGCAATAATCAATAGCTTACCAACCAAAAAGAGTCCAGGACCTGATGGATTCACAGCTGAATTCTACCAGAAGTACAAGGAGGAACTGGTACCATTCCTTCTGAAACTATTCCAATCGATAGAAAAAGAGGGAATCCTCCCTAACACATTTTATGAAGCCAGCATCGTCCTGATACCAAAGCCTGGCAGAGACATAACCAAAAAAGAGAATTTCAGACCAATATCCTTGATGAACATTGATGCAAAAATCCTCAATAAAATACTGGCAAACCGAATCCAGCAGTACATCAAAAAGCTTATCCACCATAATCAAGTGGGCTTCATCCCTGGGATGCAAGGCTGGTTCAACATACACAAATCAATAAATGTAATCCAGCATATAAACAGAACCAAAGACAAAAACCACATGATTATCTCAATAGATGCAGAAAAGGCCTTTGACAAAATTCAACAACCCTTCATGCTAAAAACTCTCAATAAATTAGGTATTGATGGGACGTATCTCAAAATAATAAGAGCTATCTATGACAAACCCACAGCCAATATCATACTGAATGGGCAAAAACTGGAAGCATTCCCTCTGAAAACTGGCACAAGACAGAAATGCCCTCTCTCACCGCTCCTATTCAACATAGTGTTGGAAGTTCTGGCCAGAGCAATCAGGCAGGAGAAGGAAATAAAGGGTATTCAATTAGGTAAAGAGGAAGTCAAATTGTCCCTGTTTGCAGATGACATGATTGTATATCTAGAAAACCCCACTGTCTCAGCCCAAAATCTCCTTAAGCTGATTAGCAACTTCAGCAAAGTCTCAGGATACAAAATCAATGTACAAAAATCAGAAGCATTCTTGCACATCAATAACAGACAAACAGAGAGCCAAATCATGAGTGAACTCCCATTCACAATTGCTTCAAAGAGAATAAAATACCTAGGAATCCAACTTACAAGGGATGTGAAGGACCTCTTCAAGGAGAACTACAAACCACTGCTCAATGAAATAAAAGAGGATACAAACAAATGGAAGAACATTCCATGCTCATGGGTTGGAAGAATCAATATCGTGAAAATGGCCATACTGCCCAAGGTAATTTATAGATTCAATGCCATCCCCATCAAGCTACCAATGACTTTCTTCACAGAATTGGAAAAAACTACTTTCAAGTTCATATGGAACCAAAAAACAGCCCGCATCGCCAAGTCAATCCTAAGCCAAAAGAACAAAGCTGGAGGCATCACGCTACCTGACTTCAAACTATACTACAAGGCTACAGTAACCAAAACAGCATGGTACTGGTACCAAAACAGAGACATAGATCAATGGAACAGAACAGAGCCCTCAGAAATGATGCCGCATATCTACAACTATCTGATCTTTGACAGACCTGACAAAAACAAGAAATGGGGAAAGGATTCCCTATTTAATAAATGGTGCTGGGAAAACTGGCTAGCCATATGTAGAAAGCTGAAACTGGATCCCTTCCTTACACCTTATACAAAAATTAGTTCAAGATGGATTAAAGACTTACATGTTAGACCTAAAACCATTAAAATCCTACAAGAAAACCTAGGCAATACCATTCAGGACATAGGCGTGGGCAAGGACTTCATGTCTAAAACACCAAAAGCAATGGCAACAAAAGCCAAAATTGACAAATGGGATCTCATTAAACTAAAGAGCTTCTGCACAGCAAAAGAAACTACCATCAGAGTGAACAGGCAACCTACAGAATGGGAGAAAATTTTTGCAACCTACTCATCTGACAAAGGGCTAATATCCAGAATCTACAATGAACTCAAACAAATGTACAAGAAAAAAACAACCCCATCAAAAAGTGGGCAGAGGACATGAACAGACACTTCTCAAAAGAAGACATTTATGCAGCCAAAAAACACATGAAGAAATGCTCCTCATCACTGGCCATCAGAGAAATGCAAATCAAAACCACAGTGAGATACCATCTCACACCAGTTAGAATGGCCATCATTAAAAAATCAGGAAACAACAGGTGCTGGAGAGGATGTGGAGAAATAGGAACACTTTTACACTGTTGGTGGGACTGTAAACTAGTTCAACCATTGTGGAAGTCAGTGTGGCGATTCCTCAGTGATCTAGAACTAGAAATACCATTTGACCCAGCCATCCCATTACTGGGTATATACCCAAAGGACTATAAATCATGCTGCTGTAAAGACACATGCACACGTATGTTTATTGTGGCACTATTCACAATAGAAAGAGTTGGAACCAACCCAAATGTCCAACAACAATAGACTGGATTAAGAAAATGTGGCACATATACACCATGGAATACTATGCAGCCATAAAAAATGATGAGTTCATGTCCTTTGTAGGGACATGGATGAAACTGGAAAACATCATTCTCAGTAAACTATCGCAAGGACAAAAAGCCAAACACCGCATGTTCTCACTCATAGGTGGGAATTGAACAATGAGAACTCATGGACACAGGAAGGGGAACATCACACTCTGGGGACTGTTGTGGGGTGGGGGGAGGGGGGAGGGACAGCATTAGGGGATATACCTAATGCTAAATGACGAGTTAATGGGTGCAGGAAATCAACATGGCACATGGATACATATGTAACAAACCTGCACATTGTGCACATGTACCCTAAAACCTATAATAAAAAAAAAAAAAAACAGTTGCTAATACGTAATCTTGTAATGAAATTGCAACACTTCTCCTAAGTCTTAGCGTATCTGTCTCTGAAATGAGAAGAGGAATCATGTATACGCTATTGGTCATTGAGAGGTTTAACAGATACCACCAAAGGTAATGGCTAACACTTAGTAGGTGTTCAATAAAAACAAGCCTTCCTTGTGGTCCGAAAAAGAAAACGTCTGAGAGAAATCCATTTCAACATTTAACAAACACAAGTAAAACAAACAAAAATGGGAGAACAATTCCTCCAGGCATGGTGTTGAAGAAGCCAAGCTCAAAATAATTAAAGTGAAGTCATTCTGGTGCTTCTCCCATCTGTGCTTATCACTCAGTTCATTGTCACACTTCTGCATTGTCTCTATACTTTTTGTCACCTACACCTGGCAGATAGCGCCTACGACAAATTGCTGTTTCCATGAATCACAGGGTTGTTAATCCTCACAGTGTCTCCTTAAAACACATCGCTGCATTTCGCATGATGCTGTGCCTTCTTTACAAACCTTTTAGTTGCCTAGTTACTGGCGTAATATTGATAATACCTGCTCCACGCCTATTTAACTTGCTCTTCTCTGCAGGCTGGAGGGTCTCCAAAGCACCCTGTGGGTGTGTTTCTGCCTTCAAACTGGTCTCTGTGGTTTCTCTTCCTCTAGTTTCCTCTTTCCAGGCATCTATTTCTCCACTCCTTTAAAAATGTCATGCAAATGTTTCAAAAGATAGGCTCCAGCTTTTTCTGTTCTTGATACTCAAAACATGTCAAGCCATGCCCCATTATGAAGGCCAAAGCAGTTTGGGATCTATGGATGTGTCACAAATTGGGAACAAAGAAATTTATAATCTTGGTAGTCTCACAGTCATTTTTTTTTTTAAGGGTTTTACTTTTCCACTCTAAAAACAAATCTAATCATTATTTAAAAATTGAAAAAAATCCTGAAAATAAGAAAAAGAAGAAAACATGATATACATAATAATGGCACCTAAAGGTAACCACTTTGAATGTCATCACATATTTGTTACAAATAGAATAGATTCTTTCAAGTTTGGCTTTTATAATAATATGATAACACTTATTTGTAATTTTATATTCTGATTCTTTTAATTTATCCTTTCCATGTACCAGCTCTCCTTATTATACTGTCTTCATAAACGTAACTTAAATGGCTGCATATTATTCCCCTGATGACAGTTATCAACTTCCTTAAGTATTCCCTTAATTTTTACATTTCTAGGTTTGTTTTTCAATTTCTTAGTATAACAAGTAATTCTGTGATCGGCCACTTTGCCAGTAAAGCTTCCATTCCAGCAGGAGGCAACAGATTACAAATAAGAAACATAAAATAAATAAATAAGTAAATAAATAAGTAAATAAATAAATACATCGCATATTACATTAGGAATTAAGGAGATAGGAAGCAACAATGGGCCAATAGTCACTTTAAAATAGTGGTCAGGATAGGCCTCGCTGAGGACAAAGACTGAAAGGAGATATTCTCCCTGAGAACAAAAGACTAAAAGGATATAGCCATGCATATATATATATAGGGAAGATCCATCCAGGAAGGAGGAATACAGAATACAAAGGCTTTGAGGTAGAAGAATTAGAATGTAAAGACAAACATAAGATAATTGTCCAAAGTCACATAGATAGAAGGTCTTGACAAAATAGTTTTAGGATCTAGATTGCTAGGATACCATGTAGTGTGTCTAAGTTTTCAAACCTGAAAGCATCAGATGATAGAGCAAAACCAAGAAGACCATAATATTCCCCTTAGGGCAACTCAACTTTACACAAGATTTTCTGATTATAAGTCCCTGACCTCCCTTTTCTTATAGCATTTAGTTTAGGAAACTTTCCATTGTTATTCTTTCTCTACCCCTTTGGGAAGTAAATCTTCTCCCAGTCTCTTGCAAGATTTGCAATCTAGAAAGGACTTTCTCAAGGACCTGGGAGTCATTCTTTAAAATATCCTCAAAGGAGATAATGCCTCTATCTCCCAATGGCTGTGGGTAGGTAGGAGCCTAAATCTATAAGCATCAATTAGCAAGCACAGATGGCCAACCTCCCCACTAACATCATCCAGTACCTTTCCACTAGCTTACCTTGGCTCTTAAAAATACTCCGCCTTTTGTTTCAGAGAAGTTTCATCTCCCCCCCACCTATTGCAATAGTCTTGAATAAAGGCTTCCCTGCCTGTGTAACTCTATGTGGTGCAATCTTTCTTTGACAAGTGTAGTCTAACATTTCTCAAAATGTCTTCCTTGGAACTCTGGTCCTCAGTATAAGTCTGCAAGTGTTCATCTTAACAATCATAACACACACCAAATTATTTAAGGCTATATCCCCATAGTTCCACAGCTGCATAGACCCAAAACCTAAGAAGAATTTTTTTCACTTTTCCCTCCCATTTCACCTTCCATCAGTAAATCCTATTGTCTCTACCTGCATAATATATCCCAGATCTAGACCTCTTCACTTTTACCTTAACCACTGGTCATGCCATCATTATCACCTCCCACTTGGAATATTGCAGTGGCTTCCTAACTGATTCCTGCTTGTTTGTCCTTTACTGTTTATCTCCATAGAGTAGGAAGGAATCTTTTTTTTTTGAGACAGAGTCTCGGTCTCTCGCCCAGGCTGGAATGCAGTGGTGCGATCTCAGCTCACTGCAACCTCTGCCTCCCCAGGTTCAAGTGATTCTCCCTGCCTCAGCCACCTGAGTAGTTGGGATTACAGGTGCCCACCACCACACCCAGCTAATTTTTGTGGGGTTTTTTTTTGTGGTTTTTTTTTTTTTTTTAGTAGAGACGAGTTTTCAACATGTTGGTCAGGCTGGTCTCAAACTCCTGACCTCAGGTGATCCATCCGCCTTGGCCACCCAAAGTGAGGAAGGAATCTTTTAAAAGTAATAATGCACTCTCCTCCACCCCAGAAGCCTCCTGTGGCTTTCTATCACACTTTCAGTAAGCTCCAAAGTCTGTCATTGCTCCAAATACCCTACCTTGCTTCTCTGATCTCATCTTTCACCACTCATGTTCTTATTCATTCCATCCCAGCCATTTGACCAATAATGCTCCCACTCCGGGGAGCTGTGCACCTTGCTGTTGCTACTGCATCGACCTTCCGTATGGTTTCTGTTCTCACTGTGTAGCTACCTGCTGATATATCTCTTCCTCTTTCCATCTGATTGTCCCATCTGAAAGGGTAAGTCTTGGCATTCTCTATCTTTGCAGCTTGCTTTCATAACACATAACAGGACCTGACACTATGGATTTATTTTATTATTGTCTAATTCCCCCACACATACAAACACTCGAATGTGCCATTTTGTTCACTGTTGCATTTTTGTAGCCTGACAGGTCCTGGTATAAACAATAAGTATTAAGAGAAGGAGGAAATAAGTGAAAGATATTAAGAAGTCTTGCAGCACACACAAAATAATTGCTCAACTTTTTTAACCCACTATTTCCCAAACTTACTGACCACCAAATCCTTTTCCATGCAACATCTCTTAATTTGGAACCCAATCGGAAAGCACTGGTAGGGCACATTAAAGATGGCTGCAAAACCTTGATTCGTCTCTGATCAAGAGACAGGATCTAAGTTCCCTCTACCTGAATCCATGAAGCCTCTGTGACTGCTTTGTATAACAAAATGTGGTGGAAATGGTGCTGTGCCAGTTTACTGACTCAGCCTTGGCAGCAATTGCCTTTCATATTGGAGCCCTGAGCTGCCACAGAAGAAGTCTCATTACCCTGGCAATGTCATGCTGAAGAGGCCATTCATAGACATTCCAGTGCACAGTCTCAGCAGAACCCAGCCTTCTCACCGTCTCCCCAAGGCACTAGATACGTGAGAGAGGGTTCTCTAGATTCTCTACCACTCAATCCACCAGCTAAATACAATTGAGTCATGCCTATAATCCCTGCACTTTGGGAGGCTGAGGTGGGCAGATCACCGGAGGTAAGGAGTTCCAGACCAGCCTGGCCAACGTGGTGAAACCCTATCTCTACTAAAAATACAAAAATCAGCCAGGTATAGTGGTGGGCGCCTGTAATCCCAGCTACTCGGGAGGCTGAGGCAGGAGAATCAATTGAACCTGGGGGGCAGAGGTTGCTGTGAGCTGAGATTCCATCACTGTACTCCAGCCTGGGTGAGAGAAAGAAAGAAAGAGAGAAAGAAAAGAAAGAAAAGAAAGAAAGAAAGAAGGAAGGAAGGGAGGGAGGGAGGAAGGAAGGAAGGAAGGAAGGAAGGAAGGAAGGAAGGAAGGAAGGAAGGGAAGGAAGGAAAGGAAGAAAGTAAAGAAAGAAATTAAGTGACCTCTGTTGACATCAGATGGAACAGAGAATCTCCCACTGAACCCTGCCCAACTTCCTGACCCACAAAATCAGAAGATGAAATAAAATGATTGCAGTTTTTAAAACAACTTAAACCAGTCTGTTTCTTGGGAGTTTTGTTATGCAGCCAATAGATAACTGGAACACTGATGAAATTCACTCTCTTCATTTTTTTTCAAGTGGGGGAACAAAGGCCTAGAGAGGACAATGATTCTGTCCCATGATCTCTTAGTTCATGGCAGAACTGGAATAAGAAAACACATCTCCTGTTTCTTGTCTAGGCTTCTCCTCATGGGCAAAGAACTTTAGGTGTTGCTGTGAATCCCAGTTGCCTCTTCTCTCACATGGGCTTTCCCTTTCAGATTAAACTGGCATTATTAAACACATTCTGAGTGTCAAACCACAGGGCTAGGAATGTTTACGTACTCATTTCATTTAGTCTCTCCAGCCAGGGGAGTTCTTTGAGAATGCAGACTGTGCCGATGAGCAAAGAGGGATGTCACCAAGGCTATAAAATGAAAGGCAAGTCCAGCCAGAGTGTAAATTTACCGGAATATATTTCATTCTCCTGGCTGTGAGGCCTCAAGCTTTTGAATGAATATGTGCTTAACTATTTATAATTGACCTTTGCACAAAGGAACATGAAATTTTTATAGCCCAAAGCTTCATTTATTAACTTTACTGGAGTGTAAAATATTGCTGTTTGCCATAAATTTATACCAGGACAAACAATATATATGCTAATTAGTAGTCTTGCCATCATCTGCACGCTGTTGTGTTGGCTGGTCATTTCCAACAGGCAAAATAGCAGAATTCAATCGACGAATGACAATTGAATCGCTTGATACTTGCTGTTTACACAGTGAAGTCTGGAGTGGTGAATTAATGGTGTTCATTATAACGAGTCCATTTCCTTTTCATTTCCTTTATAAATTAGTCCAGGTAACACGCTGAGTTCCTTCGAGAATGGCTCCTTGGGAACCTGCTGGGAAACACCTGCAAAACCCACAACTCAGCAGAATCCCTCCAGCTCTCACCCTGCAGTTTTCATGTTGCTTCTGGAGTTTCAAAAATGTACTGATGCTTCAGGCTTGAAAGGGGCCTCAGAGATCATCTCTACTTGTTTCACAGAGGAGATTGAGGCTGAGGGAGGTTAAGCAAGTTGCTCAAATTCACACAGAAAGGTAGAGATGGAGTCAGGACTAAAAATGTCAATGAAAAATAAGCTGAGAAGGCCCTTAGCAATCACTTTGTCCTACTCATTAAAAATATGTAGAAAACTGAGGATCAGAGAGGACAAGTTTAAATGTTATATACGTTCTGAAGCCTGGCACTGCTAAGCAGAATCTGTAGCTTCATTCCACCCATTTATGCATTAATCTATTTTATTGATGTTTAATGATGAGTACCTACTATGTGCTAGGTATTGGAGATAAAATTGTTCTTCAAGAACACATATCCCCTTCCTTTATGGAGTTTGAAGTATAGAGGGAGAGGCATATATGAAACAAATGGCACATATTGATATAATAGCAAGATGTGGTAGACACTAAGAGTGTTATGAGGATGACAACAAGGAATGTAATCTAGTCTAGGGGACTCAACATTACATGTGAGCTGGGATCTAGATGATAAAGAGGGATTGACGATGACATAGGTTGAGGAGCAAAAGCATATTCTAGACAGAGGAAATATCACGTGCAAGAATCCTGAACTAGGAAGAAGCTTGGTCCATTATAAGGAGCAAGACGAGCATGAGATGAGTCTAGTTAGGTGGTCCCAGTTTATCTTATACTGGACTTTGTGGGTTGCAGTTCTTTATACTAAGCCATATAGAGAACAACAACAATAACCAAAAACACTTTAAGGGACATGGAAATGACATGCAAAACTAAAACATCTTGTTTGTCTCCACCGTAGAACATACTACATTGAATTGCAGTGTTGCTTTCGTGGTGGGATCCTTAACTGTGAAATGAGGACTGAAACCATGTCTATTTCTACTTTATGTTTATGGCACCTCGTTCAGCTTTTGGTACGTAAGGAACACTTGAACAATGCCTGCTGCATGAAAAGACAATTAATCCAACGTCATCCGCAAAATACTGGCAGAGAAATGCCTGCTGTTTCATCCTTATATCACATGGATCATTCCTTCTTTTCTCCTTTATAAGTGTGAAGATGCAAAACTTGCCAAAGCCACCCCCTCTTCATCTTTGCTGACACAATCTATTTCTGAGAGCAAATTCTCAGCTCCATGTTCCCCCAGTGATATATAAGCTGAAGCCTTCTGAAATTTTCCAGAAAAGCTCTTGTTCCTCAATAAAAGGGGCAAATGAAATTGGTATGTCTCCTTAGCCTTTTCACCTTGAATTCAGATGCGATGACTGGAGCTGCAACAACTGTCTTGTGATCATGAGTGGACAAACGTTAAAAAAATGGCAAAAGGAACTAGTAATCTATAGACATCAATCTCAATATTCTCAAGCTGTTAAAACAATTCTTCACTCTGAATCCTTATTTTACAAGATAGAATCAACTCCTACTGGTTTTAGCCACTCTAGTTGGGTTTTTTAGTATTTGCAGCCAATCGCATCCCCAGCCGGTACAAAGCTCAAACGTAGCACCAATCACATAATAGAAACTTAATAAATATTCATGCTCTTCCCAATTTGGTCACCTGCTTTTCACCAATAAATGTTTTTTTCTTATGTATTTCTCTACTGTTTCTTCTCTTTATTTGGTTTATTATGTGTATTCTAATATGAGAGAGAGAGAGAGAGATTGCAATTATCCTGAGAAGCTTAAAGTTCTGTTGGAAGATGAGACACAGATACCATAAAATAATAACTTCATATCTCATCTTTTTGAGATACAGGGACAAGATCTGTGTTCCAAATCCTATTATGCTATTAACAGTAGCATAATTTTGAAATGTCACTTCATCATTTGGACCTTTATTAACTCTTTTGCAAAGTGAGGTTTTGATCATCTTTAATTTAGTGCTTCTCAAAAGATATTTCACAAACCACCAGCATCTAAATCACTGATGAAGCTTGTTAAATGCAGATTCCTGGGCCCCACCTGAGACTAAGTCAGAGTCTCTTGGGCTGAAGACTAATGATTGGCAAAATAAACATGCTCCTGGAGTTGTTATAGCACTGAAGTTTGAGAACCATCGTTAAGTTCTATTTTTGATTTAGCATTCTTTGATTCACCTGGAATTGAATTCACACGGTAGATTTTACATTGTACAGATAATATAGGAAATTGATGTTTTAAAGCTTTGTTTCAATTGATTTAAGAAGATTAGCAGATAAGGTCCTAATGCAGCTGGAGAGTCCAGCGCTTCCTGAACCAGAACTTAAGTTGAGTGACAATTGTTGGCTTAAATTATAAAAACCTCCACAGTATTTGCTGCTGGAGCTGTTCACAGTGTTGTCAAAATACCCTCTGTGCATATGTGTCAGTGTGGATGTGTGTTTGGACACATGCATGCCTGTGTATAAATATATGCATGACCACATATGGATGTACACGTGGACATGTGTATGCCCATGTGCTTAGGCATACACTAATGTGTGCACATAGGGACTTACTGTATATCTCTATATGTAGCTACCTGTGTTTATAGATGCAGATATTTTTACACATCTGCACTTGTACTTTCACATAAGAATATATATACGTATGTAGGTTTTTTTTTTTTTTTTTTTTTTTTGAGACGGAATCTCGCTCTGTCGCCCAGGCTGGAGTGCAGTGGCGCAATCTCGGCTCACTGCAAGCTCCGCCTCCCGGGTTCACGCCATTCTCCTGCCTCAGCCTCTCCGAGTAGCTGGGACTACAGGCGCCTGCCACCACGCCTGGCTAATATTTTTGTCTTTTTAGTAGAGACGGGTTTTCACTGTGTTAACCAGGATGGTCTTGATCTCCTGACCTCGTGATCCGCCTGCCTCAGCCTCCCAAAGTGCTGGGATTACAGGCATGAGCCACCGCGCCCGGCCAGATGTACCTCTTTTTTACATCATACTCACAATTCAATTGCAGGTTGAGTTGTGAGTAGAAAACAATAATCTTTATATAAACAGTCCTTGAAGTGTTGGGAAATAGAAGAAACTGGATGGTTTGCAGAGGTTAGACTCATGATGTTAATTTCATTTAGTTTCTTGAAATGCCTGTTTGTAAAGATAGTTTTTGATAACACAGGAGAGAACACTAGACGTCTGGTACTAGCACTATGGATAATACATTGAATGGTCTTGGGCAAATCAGGTCATCTCCATGAGTCTCAGTTTTTTCTTTTTCTATAGTCTCAGAGCTCTTTGTTCAAACCTACATGACAATACTTAGAGTTTGTGTTTACCTCTTTTTCTTAAAATATTAATATCCCTTTGATAATAGGAACTATTCAGCTCCATAGTCCTAATGTCTATAAGAGAGTCTAGCATACCATGATGGTGGTGGTGATGAAGATGATGATGATGGTGACAATGGGAGCTAATATTTATTGAGTTCCATGTTATAGCAGCACTTTCAAGCACTTTACATGGATCACTTCATTTAATTTTCACAACAAACCTTCAAGTAAGTAATAGCATTTTCCCCATTTTAGAAAGACATGGCTCAGAGAAATCAATTAACCTGTACAGTGCTAGCACGCTAGGAATTAACATACCTTGAATCCAAATCTATGCCTGTCTGTCTCTGAGTGACCTTAATGGACCACCGTGAGATACTACTCAATAAAGAGTTATTGAATAGTACACTAATAGAATAATATTTAGTAGAATGAAATGCTTATGGGAGGCTCTTCACAAAGAACCTCATTTACAGAGAATAGTTTAGTTAATGGGAGAAGCTCGTTTAGGATCAAATCCAGAAAGACACATTTTAAAAGTAAAAGTGATCACAAAGCTCATCAGACCCAATGACTTTTTTATATATTAAGGAATTCGAAGCCTAAGGAGGTAAAGTGACTCACTCAAAGTGATACAATTGTAGTTATGTAGTAACAATAACACTAGTATCTTCTGTTCTTAATTCCCAGTCCAAGCCTTTTTTCTACTATACCTGAGACCTTTGCATCATTTCCTCCTGTTATGCAAAAAGACAAAACAAATTCCAGGTTACGTTGCAGGGGTGCCCAGCCTTTTGGCTTCCTAGGCCACACTGAAAGAATAATTATCTTGGGTCGCACATAAAATACACTCACACTAACAACAGCTGATGAGCCAAAAAAATTGCAAAAAAAAAAAAATCTCATAATGTTTTAAGAAAGTTTATGAATTTGTGTTGGGCCACACTCAAAACCATCCTGAGCCACATGGGGCCTGCAGACTGTGGGTTAGACAAGGTTGCTTATGGTCTCTATGACAATGAAGAAAATCAGTGGATTTGCTCTACACAAACACAAGTTAGGACAATTATCATTGTTATTGTCATACTTATGCTGCTTATGCCTCTGATCTCTGTCTGCTCTTAGAGTCAACGGACAGTCACCAGGACAAGCAAATTAAACACTCGTAAGTGCCTATCATGTGAACCCAGGAGACAAAGCTCTCATGGGCCAACTGTCTCATTCTCCCAAAGTGCCTCTTCTCATAATTAAAAATTAAACCGTTTTCCAATGAAATAATTTTGTTCATTCTTCTTGCTCCCGCTCCAGAGCCTGTGGCACCAGCTAAATTTCGAATTAAATAATTCAACTGCAATACATTTAAAACAGATCACATTTAGGGCTACACTTTCAATTGGCTGCAAAACCAGGCCAATTGTACAAGATCCCCAAGGATGTCACCCACCAACGATGTACAAGGCGTGGAATTCTGTTAATGAAAGCTGGCTACCTCTCCCTTCCCTTTTTTCTCATTATCGGCTCTAGCATCACAAAATCTTTTTTTCCCCCTTATCCATTTTGTCTCATTTTTATCCCTTTGTTCTCTTTTTTCCTCCCCTTTGATTAAAACCTTCCTTAAAAAAAAGGGAAGAACAGAATACTCCAATTTGCTTTTTCTGATGGGCTGTTTTCTGTTCGCTTTCAACACCTGCTCACTTGCTAGGACAACAGAGACACATTGTAACTCTCTCCATGCAAGGGGGGTGTAGGTGGCAGGATGGATTGATCGACTGTGCTGAGTCAAATGCCTTCTTCTCCTGGAGCTGCCAGTTTTGATCTGGCTCAGGTTTCCAGGATTTCAGAATCATTATTTCATTTGACAGATGATACTGTAAAAACAGCTTGCCCTGCTAATAGTCCTTACCCGGGGAGTCAGCATGGCAGCGATGAGTGCCATGGCCAAGTACCCCAGGCAGGCAGGGGGCATGGGTTTGATGTCCAGCTGTGTGATCGTGAGGGAGCCACTTAACAACCCTGCACCTCAGTTTCCTCAACTGAACTCTTCTTTGCTTAGACATAGTCATAGTTTTATCTATTCCCAGGCTTACAAGTAACAGGGGAATTTAAACTGCACATGAACTTTAGGGAAGGTCCACCAGGATTACATGTTAATGAGGACAGCCAAACTAGGAATATCAACTGTTAGGAAGAAAACACGGATGATGTTTTCCCCACAAATCAAGTATTTGTTAAGTGAAGGAAATTCCTATTTTACTGCCAATTTACTTTCCATTTCTCTCTGCTTTCATTCTTTCTCTGTTTCAGAGGATGGGTCATCGCTTGCTGAGTCAGAGAAGGATCTAGGTGCGCTCATCAGGCATTTCCAGGCTGCCTTTTTTAGAGCTAACCTGTCCATAGGACCTGCATATCTCCATTATTCTATTGATAAGCTTTTAGAGGCAGTCTCTGCTCAGACCAAGGTGGGGGTCTCGGGGCACAGTGGTGCAGGGCTATCTACAACGGGCAGGTAAATTTAATTCAAGGGTGAGGTAAAGGAAGCCCCAAATGACGGCTCACCTGTTTTCCCATCCCAAAAGCTTTTGTTGGTAGTAAACCTGAAATGTTTGATCTTTATTGGTGTGCTTCTTGAATCTTATTCCCAGTAAGTTCTGAATATTGTAGAGAAAGAGGCAGTGTTACTCATTAGTCTTCTAAACTCTTTTTTTAATTGCAGAGGCCTGAGGAAAGATAAAACATGCCTTAGAAAGAAGGGAAAGTTTGGCTCTCTGAAGCCCTGCAGAACCACTTAGGACCAGCTATGGGAGGGAAACATTCCCATAGGAGGGAAATAGTGGAGGGGAAATCTCTGGAGGTAGTGAGCTCTCCATCACAGGGTGTGTTCTCTTCTGGTACCATTAATCACTACTATGCACTTTCAGGCACTGATTATTTTACACTGATGTGGAGACAGATGACATAATTGGGGAAGAGGTTTGGCAATACTCCTGGGTACTACTTGACAGGTGTAAGTCCTGCCCCTTTCTTCCACAGGGCTTTCTCATTGGCAAATGCCAGGATGGATGTGGTCTTGAATAATTAGTGATTGTGTTGGTCATGTGTGGCTGCATGTTTATAGAGAGAGAACACAAGTTTACCATGCCATGCTAAAGACATAGCAAATGCCTTTACTCCCTGTCATGCACCTACGGGGATACACAACACACACACACACAAACACACACACATATACATGCATATGCACACACACACATATACAAGGATGCCATTCATCTGTCCTATTTATTAAAATGTGCTTGAGAAACATAGTCATTTTGGAGCAAATACAAGGATAAAAAAAAATAGAAAGCTATGAAAAGAAAGTGCAGAATCATTTCCCAGACAGACTACCAAGTTATGGCACAGTTAGAACAACCGATCTAAGACAAACAGAAAAAAATAGCAGACCTGGGACTCTACTGTGTGGCATGGCTTCCAGAATTGTGGAGGCCACCATGATTAGAGACTAAGGGAGGAGATCTTTGATCACCACATATTATCACAAAGTAGCTGATGCTTGTCAACCTACTCGCAGTAGGTTGTGCTTGATTCTGGGTGCTACTAATTGATAAGCTTCTACTGATTTTATCTGTGGTCATAACTGGCTCTAGTAGGACAGGATCTGGAAACGAAGGAGCCTGCCAGCCTCATAGGCATGGAGAGGCCTGGGGCTCACACTGGTCATTGAGAAGAGCCCCGTCTTCATTCCTGATTCTACCCCGGCCTCAGTGGTCACCAGCATGTGAGCATTAAAGTCACCCATGCATATGCCACATTCTTGTTTGTTTTTAAGTTGAATATTAATCAGCAATAGGGACAACACAGGATCTACGGTCAATGATTAAAGTTTAAGAGCGGGCATGGTGGCTCATGCCTGTAATCCCAGCACTTTGGAAGGCCAAGGCAGGTGGATCACCTGACTTCAGGAGTTTGAGACCAGCCTGGCCAACATGGTGAAACCCCATCTCTACTGAAATACAAAAGTGACCCGGGCGTGGTGACATGAGCCTGTAATACCAGCTATTCTGGAGACTGAGGCATGAGAATTGCTTGAACCCCGGAGGCAGAGGTTGCAGTGAGGCAAGATCATGCCACTGCACTCCAGCCTGGGTGACAAGAGCAAAATTCTGTCTCCAAAAAAAAAAAAGAGCAGGAGGTGGGAAACCAATTTATTAACAGATTCTCCATCTGAGGTGTTAAAACTGCCATGCTTTTCTTTGCTAGCTTCAAGTCGAATCTAGAAAAATAAAGTGCAAAAAATTTGAGGAAAGGCACAAAATGGAAAGTGTCCCTTTCCTGAACAAGGCTCTTTAGTTAATTTCCCATTCACCCAACTCACAGAATAGTGGAAAAGAGGCCCAGTTTCTATGGCTGAGGACCTGGGCTTGAGAAAGCTTTATTGTTTCTAATGCTGTGCTTCTGGATAATTTGCTTACCTTCTGGTCCTCAGTTTTCTCATCCATTAAATGGGGGAGAGGGTCATAATAATAACAATTTCTTCACTAGGTTGTAATTATTGGAACCAACTGATATGAAAGTATTGTACAATGTAATATACCAGCATTCCTACTGTTTCCCCATCTAGAGTTCCGTGAGATTTCTATGGTTAAATAAAATACGTGACACTAACATAATAATGGCCCTGATGATACCTGATGTAAATAAACACAGAGTAAATATAAAGAAACAAAATTCTTGTTTCGCTTTTCAACCTAGTAGTTTTAACATCTGACTTTACCGTTGAATTCAGTCTCCCGGCGGTGCCACTTATGTCTCATTTCATATGCTTTGAGGAATTCAAGGTTATGCAAAGAACTTCTGTTCTGGCAAAACAACTAAGCTTGGGGTAGGAGAGGGATTGACAGGCAAGTCAAAGAATGCGTTGAAGACCATATGGTGCCACCCCACCCCATGCCAAATGTTTTTGCTTGACAATTTTCCGAAAGTTTTGTCATGGATTAGACCAGGAAACCATTAAAAACATGGCAACATCCCTAGAAGTCAGGATTCAGTGGAAACCTGGACAAGTTCTTTTCCTTAAAAGGACCTCTATTTCCTCATCTGTGCTCTGAGGCAAATATCTAGGGTCAGTGTCAACCATACAGATCATCAGCAACAGAATTACTCAGGTTTAAAGACAGATTCCTGAGCCCCACCCAGACTTAGAATAGGAAGGGAATATTCTCATTGTCAGTAGTTTCCCCAATGGGAAATTTTATGCTCCTGAGTGTTTAAGTGGTTGTTGAGAATAATCTCCAAGCTATACCAACTCTAGCATCCTTAGCTTCCTTTACATTTACATATCTGAAGCAAGATGTCCACAGAAAAAAACGAAAATAGAGATCAGGAGCCTCAGACAAAAAGCATCTCCTCCCCATAGGGAAAAGCATGGAAGATCAGCCAATACCACCTGCACACTTGTCAGGACCCATAAGGAAAGCAAAGCAGAGTTGGCCTGTTATCTTGCTCTTCCATTGTAATTCTAGCAAGGTTCGTGCACGCCTATGTAGATGACTCTGAACTGGCCCATCAGAAGTCAGGACTGTCAGAATGAAATACGAAATATCACAGAGTTGATTTAATGGCCTTTAAAGGTCCCTCCTGAGCGGCTGTGGAGCTCCTTGTCTGTTTCCCTATGCACTGCTGTGCTCTTAAAGCTGTCACCATTCATCACTGCCCGCCATCCTGATAGTATTTGGTCACACATCAAGGGGACAGAAGTGGTTTCTGAAGGGTTCTGGTGTGTGATGTGGCCACCTTAACCCTAAACCAAGTCTTCCTTCATTTTCAGTGGTGGGTGTGGCATCTAGTTTCTATTCGACACCCCTCTGGAGGTGTCTGGAGGTAAATGCTGGCTTTACTTCTTTTAATTTTGAATATTTACTCCCCAAACTTCCTGGAGGCAGAATCTGAATATATTCCAAGTATTATTTGCTTCTGCCTGAGCCCTAGCATTAATTCACCCATCTACATCTGTGTATTTCTTGGACTTTGTTTTTCATGGCCATTATTATAGACTAGTGCTGTCCAATAGAAAACATAATGTGAGTCACAAAGGTGAATTATATATTAAATGTGAAATATTCTTGTAGCTCCATTTATGTAGCTCCATTTAAGAAAGCAAGAAGAAACAAGTGAAATTAACCCTTTAAAAGATTTAATAGTATATGTTAACTCAATATATTCAAAATATTATCATTGCAACATAGAATCAATAACAAATATTTATAAAATTTTGTTTTCTTTTTATTTTGGGACTGGGTCATTGAAATCTGATATTTTATACTTATAGTATACATTAATTTGAATTAGCTACCTTTCATGTAATTAATAACTCGCATGGCTATCATATTGTACCACAAAGTTTCAGAATGACAAGAGATAATTTGGCTGATTGATTACTTCACCCATTCATTCAAACACATACTAAGCACTGACTAAAGAAGAGACATATTTCTGGCCACTAAGCTACAGAGATAAAAGTCATCTGACTTTCCTGGAATTTATAGTCAATTAGAAGTGACAGGCAATAAAGAAGGAGAGGAATAAACTGACAAAATAATTTCAGGTTACAATAAAGGATATCAAAGGAAAAAAAAGGTTGATATAATAGAGGGTAACCAAGGGAGAGGACAGGGCTGGATTAGAACAAGTTATGAAGCAGAACCTCAGAACAAAAGACTGAATGGCAAAAGTTCATTCACTTACCTTTTCATCGTTGAACAACGAACCATGTACCATATCAGGACCTAGGTAGAATAAGGTGCTATATTAACTAAATTTCTGGTGCATAAAGAAACACTAGACTATAGTGAATATTAGACTGTCATCTCCAAGGAAGCAGGAAACGTATCCTCAGGGACTAGAAAGATCTCACTCATAATACCTACTCAATATATATTGATGGTTGGACAAGTGAGTAAAGGAATAGCAATCCCTCATGAACCTTGGTTTTGCAATGAAATATATAGCGGAAGGCTGAAAATGTTAATTCAATTTTTGTTTGTTTGTTTTTAGGATTGTGGGGTCTGGATTCCTTAAGCAAGGACATGATCTCAATAGGCACTGTACCACTGCAGATGGATCTACCCACTGGTGCCGAGAAAAAAGATATTTTTATGCTCATCTTTCCTAAGACATATGAATAGAAGAACAGGCTCAGAAAAATGTACTCTTAAGTGCTGAGATAATTTCTGAAAATGCCAGGCCTTCCTTACATGAGCAATTTGCCAAGATATACAGAAATGAAATAAAATTAGAAATGTAACTTCTACAGCCATTGTATTTAAAATGAGTAAAAGCTAATGTGGTGTAGGTGTGTGTGTGTGTGTGTGTGTGTGTGTGCATGCACGTGCACTGTTGTTTTAAGAAGTATAGTGTTTTATAAAACCATGGGAAGAACTTGCCTCAACAGATCAATATTTCCAAAACAATAAAAGGTGATTCAGGAGAAGGGACACCCATCAGACTATATTTTTACTGCAGTCAAATCTGGCTCATTAAAGAAAAAGATACTTTTAGAACTTTGATTTACTGTGTTTGTTCTTTCTTTCTTTCTTTTTTTTTTTTTTTAAGAGCTTTTCTCTTGTTGCCCAGGCTGGAGTACAATGACGCAATCTTGGCTCACTGCAACCTCTGCCTCCCAGGTACAAGGGATTCTCCTGTCTCAGCTTCCCACGTAGCTCAGATTACAGGCATGCACCACCATGCCCAGCTAATTTTTTTGTATTTAGTAGAGATGGGGTTTCACCATATTAGTAAGGCTGGTTGTGAACTCCTGAGCCCAGGTGATCCATCCACCTGGGCCTCCCAAAGTACTGGGATTACAGGCATGCACCATTGCACCCAGCCATGTTTATTCATTTTTAACTTTTCTTTACCTTTCTCTTTCCTTGGTGACTTTGATGTAGCCAGCTATAGTTCTGCCAATAATACAGTAATAGCCGTCACATATTTGCATGAATATGTCAGGCAATTTTCTACTTATTTTAAATGAATGATTTTGTTTGATACTCAAAACAGTCATTAATTTGGGAAGACTGGTATGGCATTTTAGAAATATAGAAACAAAGATTAGTGTTAGTGGGCAAACAAATATTTGCCCAAGATCCCTGGAGAGCAGTTCTCAAATTTTTGTCTCATGATGTATTTACACTCCTAAAACTCGTGAGGACAACTGTATTACTTTTCTATTTCTGCTATAATAAATTACCATAGACTTAGTGTCTTAAAACAACAACATTGCCACAAGTCAGTGGCACATTTGTGTAGATCTATTTTTAGGTTCTCTATTCTATTCTATTGATCTCTGTGTCCATCCCTGCACCATTTTAATTAATGTTGCTTATTATAATAAGCCTTAAGATCAGGTTGACTGATTACTTTCTCTTTTTTCTTCTTTATCAGCACTTTAAAATAATTGTCCATATCTACAAAACTACCTTGCAGTGACTTTGATAAGAATTGAGTTAAAACTGCGTATCAATTTGAAAGAATTGAAATCTTTCTTAGGTTCAGTCTTCCAATTCATGTGCACCATATGTCTCTCCACTTATTTAGCCTTTGATTTCTTTATTCAGTGCTGGGTAATTTTCAGGAAATAAATCCTACACATGTTTCTTTAGATTTATGCATATTTTGTTCTTTAAGTTATTGTAAATGGTATTGTGTTATTAATTTTGGTGTCCACATATTTATTGTTAATATAAGGAAATACAATTGATTTTCATGGTTACTTTGTATGCTGTGACCTTGCTCAACACACTTATTAGTTCTAGGAGTGTTTGTTTTATTTTTAGGCTCCTTGGCATTGTCTATGTTTATCCTCTGTAAATACAATTTTTTTAATTTATTCTTTTGTGATTTGCATGCCTTTTAGTTCATTTTCTTACTTTGCTATACTGGCTAGAACTTCCAGCACTGTGTTGAGTAAGAGTGGTGATATTGGACATCCTTGCCTGGGACTTTGAGCCAGTCTGACATCTAAGGAAGAGGTGGAAGCTTAAGGTTAAGCCCAATCACACTGCTAATGATTTAATAAATCATGCCTACATCATGAAACTCCAATAAAATCTCTGCCCTGTAAAGTTCAGAGTAGTTAGGGCAATGGTATTCAGTTTTTCATCATTTCGTAAATTGTTAGCTGTTGTTATTTTTTTAAATAGATACTCCTTTTCAAGTTGAGAAAGTTATTCTCTGTTTCAACTTTCTGGGAGATTGTATCATGAATGGGTGTTAAATTCTGTAAAGTTTTTTTTTATGCAATGGATATAATTATTTCTTTCTTTCTTTACCTTGATAAATAGTGGATCACTAGTCTAAGACCAGCTGCTCTGTTTCAACCCTATCTGTTCTAACACCAACAGATACAGTACAATTCAGTTATGACACTCACAGCTGGAGTTAGTGCAGACCTCACAAAATGAAGGGCAAAATACACAACAAGACTGCCCTCACTTTAAATGTCAGCAAAAAGTTCAGTAGGTCCCAGGTCATCCACACTTCTGATGGGCTGGCTACAAATCTCAGGGTTACCATGACTCCTTCTGGTTCATAATTTGGTGGAATGACTCACAGAACTCAGGAAAACACTATAGTTACAATTCAAATTTTATTATAAAGGATATAACTCAGGAAGAGCTCAGTGAAAAAACATATAGGGTTAGATTTGGAAGAGTGCTAAATGCAGATTTTCAGTGCCCTCTCCCTGAAAAATCACATCACATCATCCTCCAAAGCACATTGATGTATTTACCAACTGGGAAACTCCTCTAAACTTCAGAGGCCAGAGATTTTATTGGAGTTTCATGATGTAGCACTCTAATCGTGCAGGTGGTCATCCTGGTGACCAGTTCCCATCCTGAGGCTACCTAGAGGCCCACCATGAGTCACTCCATTAGCAAAATGAGAGTGATAGCATAGTAATCCAAAGGGCTCAGGAATAAATAAAAGACACTTCTATCTCTCAGAAAATTCCAAGTGCATTAGAAGGAATTAAGTACGAAGACCAAATATTATTAATATACAACAATAATATTGATAGATTTTTCAAATATTAAACAAGCCTTGCATCCCTGGAATAAACTCCAGATGGTTATGGCAATCCAAAGGACTCGGGAATAAAAAAGACACTTAAATCACTCAGAAAATTCCAAGTGCATAAGAAGGAATTAAGTACAAAGACCAGAAAACTTATTATACAACAATAATATTGATTGATTTTCAAATATAAACCAGCCTGGCATCCCTGGAATAAACTCCACTTGGTTATGATATGAAATTATTTTTATATATTGCTTAATTTTATTTTCTAGTATTTTGCTAATGATTTTTGTGCCTATATTCACAATAAGTATTGATCTACTATTTTGTTTGTTTTTTCTTTAATACTGGATTTAAGTGACTTTTGCACGAGGAAAATATTGGCTTCATGAATGCACTGGAAAGGTTTACTTTTATTTTAAGAAACTGTGTAGAATTTGTGTTATTAAGAAAAATTAACACCAGGTGCAGCTGCTCACACCTGTAATCCCAGCATTTTCGGAGGCTGAGGCAGGTGTATCACCTGAGGTCAGGAGTTCAAGACTAGCCTGGGCAACACGGTGAAACCCTGTCTCTACTAAAAACGCAAAAATTAGCTGGGCATGGTGGCACATGCCTGTAATCACAGCTACTTGGAGGCTGAGACACAAGAATCACTTGAACCTGGGAGGTGGAAGTTGCAGTGAGCTGTGATCATGCCACCGCACCCCAGCCTGGGCAACAGAGCGAGACTCTGTCTCAAAAAAAAAAAAAAAAAAAAAAAAATTATTGAGTAGTTTTTTTTTTTTTTTTTTTTTTTTTTTTTGGTAAAACCATCAGTGTCTGGAAGAAATTTTTAAGTTATAAATTTATTTATTAAAATAGTTATAAGAATATTCAAATAATTACTGATTTCATGTTGGGTAAGTTGTACCATTTGTATTTTTCTTGGAAATTGTCCATTTTTCTAACTTGTAAAATTTATATGTGTAGCATTGTTTGTAGTATTTATTATTTGATATATGTTGGATCTTAATAATATCCTTGGTTTTATTCCTGATATCGGTAACTTATAATTTCTTTATTATTTTTCCTGATTTTAGATTTCTAATTTAATTGACTTCTGATCTCATCTTTATTATTTATTCTGCTTGCTTTGGGTTTAGTATCCTTCGTTTTTATAGAATCTTGATGTGGCAGCTTATTGTTTTAGCTGTGACCCACACATTCTGATATGTTGTGTTTTCATTTTCATCCAGTTCAATGTATTTCTCAGTTTTATTGAAACTACCTCTTATAAGCCTGAATAGCCAAGTCAATTCCAGCAAAAAAAAAAGCCAAAGCTGGAGGCACCACGTTACCTGACTTCAAACTGTACTACACGGTACAGTAGCCAAAACACTGTGGTACTGGCACAAAAACAGGCACATAGATCAATGGAACAGATTAGAGGGCCCAGAAACAAGGCTGCACAACTACGACCATCTGATTTTTAACAAAGCTGACAAAAGCAAGCAATGGAGAAAATAATCCTTATTCAATAAATGGTGCTGGGATAACTGGCTAGCAATATACAGAAGATTGAAATTGAACCCGTTCCTTTTACCATATACAAAAATCAACTCAAAATGGATTGAAGATTTAAATGTAAAACACAAAGCTATAAAAACCCTAGAAAACAATTTAGGCAGTACCATCCTGGACATAGAAATGGGCAGGATTTCTTGACAAAGACACTAAAAGCAATCGCAACCAAGCAAAAATGAGCAAATGGGATCTAACTAAACTAAAAAGCTTCTGCAGAGGAAAAGAAAAACTATCAACAGAATAAACAGACCACCCAGAGAATGGGAGAAAATATTTTCAAATGATACATTTGACAAAGATCTAATATTCAGCATCTATAAGGAACTTAGGCAAATTTACAAGAGAAAAACAAACAACCCCATTAAAAAGTGGGCAAAGGACATAAACAGACACTTTTCCAAAGAAGATGTACATGCAGCAAACAAGCATATGAAAAAAGCTCAACATCACCGATCATTAGAGAAATGCAAATCAAACCCACAATAAGACACCATTTCACATCAGTCAGAATGGCCATTATTGAAAAGTAAAAATAAAAAAAAAATAACAGATGCTGGCAAGGTTGTGGAGAAAAGGGAACACTTATACACCTTTTGTGGGAGTGTAAATTAGTTCCGTCATTGTGGAAATCAGAAAGGTGATTCCTCAAAGAGCTAATAGCAGAACTACCATTTGATCCAGCAATCTTATTACTGGGTATATACTCAGAGGAACATAAATCATTCTGCCATAAAGACACATGCATGTGAATGTTCACTGCAGCACTATTCACAATAGCAAAGACCTAAATGCCTATAAACCTAAATGATTCTCAATGACAGATTTAATAAAAAAGAAATGGTACATATACATCAGGGAATACTAGGTAGCCATAAAAAAAGAACAGGATCATGTCTTTCATGGGAACATGGATGGAGCTGGAGGCTATTATCCTTAGCAAACTAACACAGGAACAGAAAACCAAATATTGCATGTTCTCACTTATAAGTGGAAGCTAAATGATGAGAACTCATGAACACAAAGAAGGGAAAACAGACACTGAGGTATACTTAAGGGTGAATGTTGGGAGGAGGGAGAGGAGAAAAAAAAAACTGTTGGGTAAGAGGCTTAATATCCCAGTAATAAAATAGTCTGTACAAACCCCCATGACATGAGTTTACCTATATAACAAACCTTCACATGTACCCGGGACATAAATAAAAGATAAAAAAAACTACGTCTTTATTTCATGAATTATTTAAAAGTGTGTTGTATAGTTTACAACTGTGGGGAAAATTGTTTGTTACCTTTTGTTATTGATTTCTAGTTTGATTCCATTATAGTTGATTCACATATTCCATATGATTTACATATTTTGAAGTTCTTGTTTGGTGACGCATATCTTGAGTTGTTATGTTTTCTTGGAGGATTGACACTTTTATCAATATATAATACCTTTCATGGTAATTTTATTTGCTTTGCAGTCTAATTTATTTGATATTAATATATTCCTCCTGGTTTCCTTTGATTAATAATTTCATGATACATGTACTATGATATTTTCAGTTTTAATCTGACTGTATTGTTATATTAAAGTATATTTCTTGTAGAAAATCTTTAGTTCAGCCATATTTTTAGTCCAATCTGCCAATCTCTGTCTATTTAATTGGTATATTTAGACAATTTATATTTAATATATTTTAATACATTAGGACTTAAGTCTGCTATTAATTTTTTCCTATTTGTTTTCTTTCATTGTTTGTCCATTTACTTTTTTCTGTCTTCCCATAAATTACTTAAACATTTTTTCTTGAATTCCATCTTGATTTATCATTAGTTTCTTAAGTTTATGTCTTTGAATAACTTTTTAATGTTTGCTCTAGGTATTACATCATATATGCATATATATTGTCTACTGGTGCCATCATTTTACCAGTTTGAATGAAGTACAGAAATCTTAGCTCCCTTACTGTCTTTTTACCCTCCTCTACTTAAAATATAATTTCCTATACAAACATGTAGAAATCAGACAATGATATGTCTTTGCTTCATCCATCAAATTCAATTTAGAAAAAGGAAAGGAATGCGTGTTGCATTTCCCCATATTTTTGTGTATTCTAAGGATTTTTAAAATTATTCTTTTATTTCTGTTTTGAGAACTTTATTAAATTCATTTAGGGGATATTGGCTAACAACAAATCTTCTCAGTTTTCCTTGATCTTAGAATGTCTTGATTTCCTCTTCATTTCTAAAGCATATTTTGGCTGGGTGTAGGATTCTGGTTTGCCAGCCCTTTATTTTCAACATTTGAAACATATTGTGCAATTCCTTTTTGGCCACCATGATAAAAAATATGCAGTCATTTTAAGTGCTTTTCTCTTATTAGTGAGATGTCATTCTTTTTTTCTTGCCATTGTCAAGATTTTGTATTTGGCTCTTATTTTCAGAAGTTATAATGTGTCTTATTTTCAGAAGTTATAATGTGTCTTATTTTCAGAAGTTATAATGTGTCTTGGTGTGTGTTTTTGTCTTTCAGTTTATCCTATTTGGAATTTGCTTAGCTTATTGAATCTGTAGACTTATGCCCTTTTTTATTACTGAAAAAATTAAGAGACAGAGTCTTGCTATATTGTCTGGGTTGGAGTATGTCATTATTCACAGGGGCAATCAATCATAGTACATTGCAATCTCAAACCTCTGGAGTCAAGCAATCCTCTCGAGTAGCTGGAACTACAGGCCCACCTGGCTGTTTGTGGCTAAGCTTATGGCTTGACAAACTTAAGTTTTCAGCCTTCACATCTTTGAGTATCATTTTAGCTGTGCCATTTTTCTCCTTTCTTTCTGGGAAGTTGATGGCAGAAATGCTAAACCTTTTGTTATAGCCCCACTGCTCTCTGAGATTTACTCATATTTTTCAACTTATTTTATATTTGTTGTTCAGATTGAGTGATTTCTATTGTTCTCTCTTCTAGTTTACTGATACTTTCCTTGGTGTCCTCCATCTGCTGATGACCCTATCCATTGAACATTTTTATTTTGGTTATTGTATTCTTCTGCTTTATAATTTTCATTTAGTTCTTCTTTGTATCTTCAGTTTCTTTGCTGAGACTTTTTATTTTCATAATTTGTTTTAAGCCTGTTTGTAATTGCTTATTGAATCATTTTTTTCAGTCATGGCCACTTTAAAATCTTTGTCAGATAATTCTATGTTCTTGGTCATCTTAGTGTGACATATATTATCTTTTTTTTCCATTTGGTTTAAGACCTTTTTGGTTCTTTGTGTGAAGTCATGTTCTGTGAAAACCTATATTTTTTCATATTATATTATGAGATTCTCTATCTTATTTAAACCTCTTTTCAGCTAATTTTCTCTGACACTACTTCAGAAAGAGGGGCTACTGCCTCATTACATTGCCAGGAAGTCCAGGTTTCCTACTTGACCTTCACTGTCACTAAGCAGGAAGCATTTCTCATTCCTGCTTCTCATCACTCCTTATTACTGTCAGCTTCCTGTATGGTCTCCGCTGATACTGTGCTGAAGGTGGCCTAGTTATCACTTGGTGATGGTGTAGGGCTGATTCTCCATAGGCCACCTCTGAGGAAGAATAGAAATAGTTTGTAACTGTAGAGTGGGTGTGGAAGTCCAGGCTTCCTATGTGGTCTCCAAGGCACCATAGGGATCCCAGCTTCCTACTTTGCCTTCTCTGACACCACCTCAACAGGGATGCTGGGTGTCTCTTTCTAGCTTCACGAGAGTGAATGTCTATGTTCTCCACTTGGTCATTGATGATATGGGTGAGCATGAGGAACACTTTTTTTTTCCGGCCTGGAGTAGAGCAGTTATTCTGTACAAATTTTCCTTCTTGCTAAAAAGATCCTTTCCTTGTCTTTTGACTAGAGATTGGGGTTTTGTTGGGGCTTTCTCTGTCTCTGTCCACAGGTGTCTGTGGGTGGTCAGCTTCTTCAACTCTGGGATCTATAAATGAGAACTCAAGGAACTCACTACCATGCCATCCATTACCTTCCAAGGTCCCGGAATAGTCTTCTTCCTCTTAAAACCTATCAGTCTTTTATTTGTTTTATATGTAATGCTCACTGTATTTAGGTGCATTGTGCTGCTTATTTTTATGAATAAGGTTTTATAGGAAAACAGCTATGAGCATTGGTTTACATTTGTGTCTATATTATCTATGATTACTTTCAAACTACAATGGCAGAGTTGAGTAGTTGAGAGAGAGACTGTATTGTTTGCAAAGCAGAAACTATTTGCTATCTGGATCTTTACAGAAAAACATTTGTGGAATCCATTCTCTTATAGAACACTTCCTGGAACTTGCAAATAGCACTTCTTTATTCTAGTCACCAGAAAGTGATCATATCAGGAAGCCTGGTAAAGATAATATCTGTTCTAAAGGGTTTGTGTTGAGCTAAAATTTACAGGTTTTATCATGGAAGAGAGAATGGATACTAGAGAAAACTAGTAGTCTTTGTTACACAATGTATCGTAAAGATCTTCTGTCTTGAATCTTACAGCAGCTATTTCTAAAAACTTGTTTGTTTCAAACAAACAAACTGAAAGCAAACAGAAAAACAACAGCTAAAACACTAGCTTTACAGACTTCTCCCCCAAACCAGCCAAACAAAAACAATCACAACAAAGCAAAATTGTAATTATATGGTTAAACATTGACTGAGTCACATCATATAATACTTTTGTTTGCTCATATATGTCATTAGTATATATGGTCTTTGAGAAACTGAAATTGAGAGATTTCATTAACTATGTTTTTGTTTTGTTTTGTTTCATTTTGTTTTTGAGATGGAGTCTCACTCTGTCACCCAGGCTGGAGTGCAGTGGTGTCATCTCAGCTCACTGCAACCCCCGCCACCTGGGTTCAGGTGATTCTCCTGCCTCTGCCTCCCAAGTAGCTGGGACTACAGGCATGCACCACCATGCCTGGCTGACTTTTTTGTATTTTTAGTAGAGATGGGGTTTCACCGTGTTGGCCACGCTGGTCTCAAGCTCCTGACCTCAGGTGATTCGCCCACCTTGGCCTCACAAAGAGCTGAGATTACAGGCGTGAGCCACTGCACTAGACCAGAGATATCATTAACATTGAACTAACATTTCCAAAACTTATTGAAGGAAGATCTCCTATTAATTGTATATTTTTTTCAAGTCAACCTTGTTTGAACTAACATCTTACAAACTTATTGAAGCAAGACCTTCCATTAGCACTTTATTTTTTTCCAAATTGTATTTATAGTATTCTGGCTGAATAACTCTATTTTATTCCTATATCCATTGTTTGCCAAACTTAGTTGACTATAAAATCATTTTCTTTACACAACACTTTACAAAATACCCAGGTTTGCCATATTTGTGGCTTATGTTTCTATTAAGGTACTTATTAAATTTTGTTTTCTATTACAAGTGGATAAAATGATTTGGTTATTCTAAGTTACAACTGTTGCAATCTATTTTTTATCAACCTAATTTGAGATATTGTTGTCAAAGCTATGATATGATTAACAGCCATTACCTATTAATAATCATTAACTTTAATAAAAATTATTAACTATTAACAACAACGATGGGTTAAATGTGTGTATATACATATAAAAATACATATTATATGGCATAGACTTGTCACTCGTTAAATATTAATTCATAAATGTTTGTTTGCTTCCTTTTTACCAAGACGAAATGGCCATGTTTTACTCATTTTATCATTCACAATAATAAGATAATAGCTACCATTTATTGATTTCCTCCTATGTGCAAGATTGATGACATATATTTCATCTTCATAAAAGTCCCACGAGATAAATATTATGATCTTTAACTACCAAAGAGGGAAACTAGTCTCAGAGAACTGAACATACATACTCTAAAATCACACATCCAATAATCCTAACAATGGTCTCTCTGCTTTTAATGTTGTGATTGTTTTACCACCTATTTAAAAATATATTCCACATGGCTCCTGCATTCACAGGTCAAGGATAAGTAGCTCAATTGCTCTCCATTAAGCTGACTAAACTAGCAGAACAGACATTGACTTAGATTTTGAAAAGACTTCTGTAGACAGAGAATGCTCTTTTCTCCCTCAGCCTGTTAAACCAGGGAAAGTGGGACACGTTTAGGTTGCTGAAATGATCATTTATATCGTTTGTTAATCAGCCTGCATTTTTTGTATCTCTACCCTCTGAGGGACATCTTGACCTCCTGAGCCTCATATTCATTGATCCTTTAGCTTCAGTTTTGAAAGCTAGCTGCCATATCAATAAAATCTCTACTATTATTTTTTTTTTTTCACTAAGTCATTATAACAGTGGGCTATCAAGATGGAAGACAGGTTTTAGGTTAGAATCAACAGGACTTGGTGCTTGATAAGAGGGTGAGGAAGACACTGAAAGAAACACAGGAACCTAGGGTGACTGTGTATGGTTTGTTTTACACAAGACAGGGACAAACAGCATAATTAATAATAACAGTGATGATCGATAGACAGATAGGTGACATTTATTGAGAGCTTACTACATATGAGTTCTTATTTTAAGAACTTTAATGTATTAGCTAATTTGATTCTTATACTAACTCTTTAAGAAAATTATTAGCATTCTCATTTTACACTTGCAGAAATTGACATAGGGGAGATGAAGCCATCTGCCCGGGGCAGAAGATTAAAAAGAGAGTAATCAAGAGTCTAGTTTTGTGTTTGAGTTCCAGGAAGTGGTAGGATACCCAGTTGGAGTTCCCTAAAGCACTTGTGCATGTTCAATTCCACATAGTTGAAGGAAGTATGAACTGGTAAACGTGCGTCAGCTCTAGTATTTCCCTGAACACTAGCCTTTTGACCTGAAACCTTCCTGAACTGCAAAACAGGATTAATAATTAAACTGACTCTCTGAAGTATCCCCAAATCTCAATAAGGTAAAGTAAATGAAACGCCTAGCCTCTTGTAGATTCCTAGCCAATGCTTCCTTCCTCCTGCATTGTCTCTTTTCCCCTTCATCCCTCCTTCACAGGAGTACCTGTGAGAATCAAATAAATAATGATTATAAATTGATGTGTCAATATTGATACAATTTTGCTGTGTCCCCATCCAAATCTCATCTTGAATTGTAGCTCCCACAATTCTCATGTGTCTCATGGGAGGGAGCTGGTGAGATGTAATTGAATCATGGGGGTGGGCATTTCCTGTGCTGTTCTCACGATAATGAGTAAGTCTCATGAGATCTGTGGTTTTATAAAGGGGAGTTTCCCTGCACAAATACTTTCTTCCCTTCCACTAGGTAAAACATGCCTTTCATCTTCTGCCATGATTGTGAGGTCTCCCCAGTCATGGAGAACTGTGAGTTCATTAAACCTCATTTTCTTCATAAATTACCCAGTCTAAGATATGTCTTCATCAGCAGTGTGAAAATGAACTAATACAAATATATACTTACTTACCTACAGAACTTTTTAGATTGTGGAGTAAAAATATTTCCCAATGCACATAAAAAAGTAGAAAGGAAGAGATGAAATAGTGTTCAATACTATTAGTCAAATACAACAGCTCTTACCTAGGCAAGACTGTAAGTTCCCTGAAGGCATCATCCACACCTGTATCTATTAAGCAATGTATTGCCAGCATCTAGAATAATGCCTGGCACAGAGTCGGAACTAAATACAGATTCGATGAACAAATGAATATAACTGTAGGTGTTTTATTACACATTAAAAATGTTTCTTCAGTATCTACCATGTTCCTAACCTGATATTTCTTGCTGTCCTAATTCTAGTGTTTCATTTTCTTAGCTTGTGGTGGTGTACGTTTCCGTTGTAGCTATAAGATGCACTATAATGGATGTAATCCATTCCCTACTGTGGATCATTCGGTTCTGCCTTTTTTTTTTTTTTCGGTTTCTTTAATTAATTTATTTTTGAGCATAGTCTCACTGTGTTGTCCAGGCTGGAGTGCAGTGGTGCGATCCTGGCTCACTGCAACCTCTGCCTCCCAGATTCAAGAGATTTTGCTGCCTCAGCCTTCCGAGTAGCTGGGATTACAGGCACACGCCACCATACCTAGTTAATTTTTGTATTTTTAGTAGAGACATGGTTTCACCCTGTTGGCCAAGCTGGTCTCAAACTCCTGACCTCAAGTGATCTGCCTGCCTCGGCCTCCCAAAGTATATTTTATTTTATTTTAAATAACGCTAGTACAGTCAGAGGCATTTGAACCAAAGCCACTCCATCTTCGATATAGTCTGGGTATAATGAGGCTGAGACCCACTGGGCCACATTCCCAGAAGGTTAGGCATTCTCAGTCACAGGAGGAGATAGGAGGTTGGCACAAGACATAGGTTGCAGGACCTTGCTGATAAAACAGGTTGTGGTAAAGAAACTGGCCCAAACCCACCAAAACCAAGATGATGAAAGTGATCTCTTGTCATCCTCACTTCTCACTGTATGCTAATTATAATACATTAGCTTCTAAAAGGCACTCCCACCAGTGCTATGACAGTTTACAAATGGCATGGCAACATCAGGAAGTTACTATATATGGTCTAAAAAGGCGGGGGGGGACCCTCAGTTCTGGGAGTTGCCCACCCCTTTCCCAGGAAACTCATAAACTCATAAATAATCCACCCCTTGTTTAGCACATAATCAAGAAATAACTAAAAGTCTACTCAGCCGAGGAGCCTGCACCACTGCTGTGCCTCTGGAGTAGCCATTCTTTTGTTTCTTTACTTCTCTAATAAACTTACTTTCACTTTACAGACTTGCCCCAAATTCTTGCTTGCATGAGGTCCAAGAACCCTTTCCTGGGGTCTGGATTGGGACCCCCTTCCGGTAACAGTACTACTGTGCTTCTTCTAGTGATCCTTGATACCTTTGTGATTATTTCTTCAAGGTAAATTCTCAGAAGTAGAATCACTAGGTCAAAGAGTCTGTGCATTTTCTAAGATTTTGACATGTATTTCCAACTTACCTTCCAGGAACTTTCCTTTATCCACTTAACTAACATATATGACATTTAAAAATGTTTTGTTTCATTTGCTTGTTGTCATCTCTTATAAATTGTTTCTGTCCTTTACAACTCTTAGGGCTGTGTTATATACCATGAGAAGCCTCAAAGAACAATACACATGCAAGTAGAAAATTTACCTTTTTTATATTCATAACGGAAGAAAAAAATTCTTATAATATTGTATGAGAAGATAAAAAGAGTGACTTGAAACAGAGTAATAATTTTGAAATCTACAGTGGGCTCTTATATAGGAGAAGGCTATATTCTGCCGAAATGCTAAAATTGGAGAAGAAAGAAAAGTGGATATGGAATTTAGTTATCAAACATGGCTTTCTGGTTCTCATTTAAATAGTTTGCTGAAGATGTTAAAGAACCTCTTTTTTTGGGGCGTTTTTTTTTTTTTTTTTTTAGTTCCCCAAAAGTCTAGGTTTTTCCTGTTTGGGACATTAGAAGCTATATTCCACCTAAATACAGAGAAAAGGATGGCTTGAGTTGTTGGATCAGGTCTGTGTCAAACTTCCTGTGTGAGACTGGGCTACCTGCTTGCCTGTTCTGGACCTCAGTTGACCCATTTCTTTTTTTTTTTTTCCTTTTTTTTGAGACGGAGTCTCGCTCTGTCACCCAGGCTGGAGTGCAGTGGCTCAATCTCGACTCACTGCAAGCTCCGCCTCCCGGGTTCACGCCATTCTCCTGTCTCAGCCTCTCCGAGTAGCTGGGACTAGAGGCGCCCGCCACCACGCTCGGCTAATTTTTAGTATTTTTAGTAGAGACGGGGTTTCACCGTAGTCTCGATCTCCTGACCTCGTGATCCGCCCGCCTCGGCCTCCCAAAGTGCTGGGAGTACAAGCGTGAGCCACCGCGCCCAGCCCCCATTTCTAAGATGAAAGACATGGCTTGATTGTCTAGTCCTGCTCACTTGCCCCATCAGCTCCCTTGCTCTATCTATAGTGGCTGTCTTTATCTTCCTAAAACTTGTCAGCCTTCTTTATAGCTTAGGACCTACGGTGCTCGCCCCAACCCAACTGGTTTGACTCATTTTCACTGTCTTTCAGTTCTCTTTCTTTGGTATATTATTTCTTCACCCTGATTCCTAACCATTAAGCACCTTGCCCTTTTTCTTAGCATGATCCACATTGAAATTAAATATTTATGATTTTAAAAATTGACCACCTTTACTGTATTCTAAGCTCTGTGAGACAGCAATCACGTGGTCATTTCCCTTATCGTCTTCAAGCCGCTGCTCCTATGTCCAGTATGAGCTAGATTCTCAATGTTGCTGTGTGAAAGAATAAATAAATGAATGAATGAATGGGCTGATTCACATCATTTGAACACCTTAACTATCCCTTGAGTCCATGCCATGACTGCTAAAGGCTAGTCCTGGTGGCTCTTACACTTAGGACTCAAGATTTCCAGTAAAGAATATTTTTCTCAACTTCCCCTTTGCAATTCACCAAAACTTGTAAACCAACTTCTGGCCAGCAAACCCCAGGCAAGCAAAATATTACTAAACTCCTTAAAAGGGACTTAGCTGCTAGTGGTTGACACATCCTCTCAGGAATGGAGCAAAAGGCTCTCTCTAGTCCTGTGGGGCTGCAGGAAGAGGAAAGGTGGGAAAAAGCAAGACTAGCTTTTGCAAAGTTAGGGCTGGTATACAAACACACAGACAGCCACACACACAGGTGACCATTGAGTGATTTTTCTTTCTTAAGCAGTAGCAGAAATATAGTGAAAGAGAGGGATGCACACATTCTTTGGGCAATTTATGGAAGCATGAATAGTGTCCCCCAACCCAGCATAAGATGTACGCAAGCAAGAGCCATAGTGATTTCAAGAGTTGCCCCACTTGCTGTCCTAGGTGAAGTGCTGCCGTAGCTCACTTCAAGTGGAGGATGGGTTAGCCTGCCTTACAGCTGCTCTACTTCAATCTAAACTCCTTGGGGGGTTATTCTAAAGACTCCAGCAAGGCAGCATAATAATTCCTCTGCAATGCTGCTGCTCCTTCCTCCTCTGGGCAGGATGCAAGCAGGGTTCTGTCTCTGCTTCTCCCTGCTTCTCTAATAGTTCACTTTTCAAATGGTGGAGGGCAGTTGGAAGATAGAAAAGTTCACCTAGCCATTTTTTCCCCTCTGTCCCCCTTTTTCACCATTCCTGGCTCTTTAGAATGCAGCTGGGTTTGAGAAACAGCAGTACGCAGAATTGAGGTGCTGCCAGGTGCCCCGAGGCTATCGTAAACTGGGTTCTGGGCCTCTGCAAGTCGCCCTCAAGCAGCTAAACTTAGATCATCATAACTTCTCTATGAGTTCACCCTTCCCTCCCCTGCTCCAATTTTATTTCCCCAATAAAGACAGTTTTAAAGTGCCCTCCTTCACTATCCAACTTTATGGGTCATCTAATTCTTCTTTTCTCAATGTCGTG
This sequence comes from Symphalangus syndactylus, assembly GCF_028878055.3. NCBI lineage: Eukaryota > Metazoa > Chordata > Mammalia > Primates > Hylobatidae > Symphalangus > Symphalangus syndactylus. Next base: position 25,924,254 of record NC_072425.2, read on the forward strand.
TGGACCTTCTGAGATTTACCCCATTTCCTTGCTTAAAATACTGTGATGTTGGCTCAATTATAGACTAAAGCCCACACAATTTAATATGGTAAGCCCTGTTTCCTACTTTCTTTATTTACTTTTCTAGCCTCACCTTCTGTCCTCGTCTTTTCATTTTGAATGTCTTGCAGTTCTTGAAATGCATCATATTATTTATTCTGTTCAGATATTTGTGCAGTCTCATTTGCTGGTAATGCCCTTTACTCCCTCCGTCCACAGCTTTTATGTGGCCCACTCCACCTATTCTTCAGGTCTTATTATGGGCCTTGCTTTTTCATTGACCCCTATTCACAGCGAGAGTAATTGTCCATGGTCTATCTCCCAAGTCCATCATACAAGTTCATGAGGGCAGGGGCCATGTCTATCCTTTACATTGTTGTCTGTCGAGTATAGTTCTTATGGCAAAGAATGCTAATTGTTCACCAATATCTATTCTCCCCTTATTTAGCAGTGTATATGGACATCCTAAATTTTAGCAGTGTATATGGTCACCCAATTACAGACTATATATTCTAGCTACTCTTGTAGCTTGTTATGGCCAAATAATTAAATAGTGGTCATTAGAATGTAAGTAGAAATAATACATATCATATAAAATAAATAGTTGCATACCACCTTGACTTTTAACACTTCCTTGATGGCCAGAAAGGGATGAGAGCTGCAAAGTCACTTTAGACCCATAGATTATATTATGCATAGTTTATATGTAAATATAAATTATATGTACATATGTACACATGTAGATATCATATACACACAGATATCTGATATAATACATATATATATATAGAGAGAGAGAGAGATGGGGAGAGATGAAATAATAGTAAACTTTTATTACATTCTAGTTATCAAGATATCAAAGTGACAGGCATTGCTCTAGGGACTTTACATGCATTAATTCATTGAATCCTTACAAACATTTTATGAGTAGGTACTATTAATATCCTCATTTTACAAATGGGGACATTGAGGGCCAGAGAGGGAAGTGACTCGCCTGAAGTTAAATACAGTTGTGATACTTTAAACCCACGTAGTCTGATTCAGAGCCTAAATTCTTAATCATTGTGCCACACTGTCTTCTGAAGAACAAAAACCACCAAAAACATAGAATGTCAGAGTCAAAATAACATTAGAAAATACCTAGTCCAATTTCTTCATTTTACAGATGAGGAAACCGAGCCCTAGTGAGAAGAAATGATTTCTTCATAGTGACACAACTAGAAAGAGATTTTTTATTTCCCAGAACAATAATTAATTCCAGGGGTAGCATTTCCATCAGTTGCACATTGAAAATAAGCAAGGAAAGAGTGCCATGACAGGAGGAGTGATGCATGACAGAGGTAGAGAGGAATGAATGGCAGAAGGCACATATGCTACATTGGATATTTGGTCCCAAATCTTCACTTCTCTGTTACAGAATTATACATTTGTACCTTTCATCATACCTTTCATCATACAAGTTTATGGTGCTCTCCTATTGTGTACAAGAGTACTGTCCTATGCTATAGATAGTGAGCTTGGTTATGTAATTTGTTTTGGTCAATGGAGTGTTAGCAGACATGCTTTGAGAAAAGGTAAAAATGTGCTTCTGTATGCTGACTTGTTCACTTGCACTCCTTTGATTTACCCTGAGAAACATATGCCTCACAATTCTGATTCAAGGAGAGGACAGAGATACATGGAGTAGACCAAAACGGAACCTGAATCCTGGGAATGAACCCACTGGATCTGGACACTAAAACAAAGCTTCCAGAGCCACCCACAGACCCACGGGCAAGAAAAAGAAATTCTTGTTGTCATCAGCCACTGAGATTTGGGGTGGTTCATTATTACATCATTATTATGGCAATAGCTAACTAATGCAGTATGATTCATCTTCATCTTTGCCATCTGTGCCTAAACACTAGACCATTTTCTAACCATTGCACATTCTCTTGATATCAGTTTACTTGCTAGAGCTTCCAGAACGTTGAAACTTTTGAAAGAAGATGAGTATCATCCAATATGCTTTTATAAACTTGTAAAAATTTGGAGGGATGTGGAAAGTAGAGACTGGGAGAAGTTTTGAACACCTTCTCCTTTAGAGAGCACGGAAACTCTTTTAAAGGCCATGGGACAAATAGCTGTTATCTTATGGGATTCCCAAATATGGAATATAAGGAACATAATAGTGCAGCCTATAAAGGAAGCAGCATGGAAAACTCAAGTGTTCTTTCAGATCATTCATGTAATAATCTGGTTGAATACAACACTGCTAATTCTTATCACTCTTTACGTACTTTGTTCACTGTGATGTAATTTTTGTGTTCAAGGCTGTCTCTGTGACTAGCAAGTCAACTAGGTTAAGGGCTTAGACTTATTTCTTTGAAATAAAGGTTAAAATCTTGGAAGTATCAGATGATGTTACGGTCAGAAATCTAGGAATCCCTGATCTCTGTTGTGCTAATCACTTCTGCTTCTATGGGATGCCAAGGAGCTAGTAAATAAACAAGTCATAACACCACAGGATTAATAATTACCTAAGCACCTGATACTGCAGCACAGCACTCTAGGTAAAGACTGGGCTGGTGCACATGACTTTGGTTTAAGGTCTAAACAGGGAATTTACTTCTCTTATTGTACACACTCTCTCCATTATAAATCTTGACATCTGATGATTTTCTGAGAGCTGCTTGAAAGAAGTATAATGGAGGGTGGGTAATAACGTGGCTAGGCTTGAGGAGTAGAGTGTGACTCAGTTTACCTACTCTACCATGGGGTGTAGAAAGCAAAGCACAAAAGATTAGACTTGATTGTCCTAAGAAGGTTACTTTTTGTCTGAGTATGTACATGAGAAGCATGAAATTCTGTATTTAAGGCATAGTAATCTCACGCCTTAGAGAATGTGGCCTCTGCTCCCATCAATCAGATGACTCTTCTTTCTTTGCTGAGTGTCCCAGGCAGGATTGACATAAAGATAAGGCACTGAAGCTCTGCCTCTCCTATGCTGTGAATCACTATACCTCATCATTGATGTTAGATCCAAGTAGATTGTAGCCACACAAGTGTATTTGTTGAACAAATGAAGAGTTGTGCTAGAGACAATGGAGACCAGCAAAAAATAAATAACAATTCACAAACTGAAAGAATTGATAATCTATGAGGAAAGATTAGAAATGCTCCAATATCAGTTGGTCAACACACATCTGTTATGTTCTCTGTGCTAAAACTTGGGAATACAAAGGCAAATGAGATTGAATGTCTGCCCTCAATAAATCCATGGTCTGGGGAAGAACATAATTACATTGATAACTCTGGCAAAAGCCATGATAGAGCTAATAGAGGAATCTATGGGATGACAGAGAGATAGATGAACTTCACATCACACAAGTGAGGACTTCACTTTTGAAGATGAGGAGGTGAAATCTAATCTGGTTTTAGAGAGTTAATTAAAATAAGAAAGGAAGACAGGTAAGCAGACAAACCAAGAAGGCTTGTGTCTAAGTCCGTTCGGGCTGCTACAGCATGAATTCCTAAGGTTCCACTTCTTAATACTATTGCATTAGGGATTAGTTTTCAACAATTGATTTTGTGTGTCTGTGTGTGTGTTGGGGGGTGGTGGGTAACAAATATGGAGACCATAGTAGCTTGCAAAATCCTGGCATGTTTGAAGAATGAATGTAAAATTCTGTATGATTAGATTGTAGGTTGTATATGTATATGTTGGGGTTTTGGTCCGGAAGAGGGTATAACAAGCTGGACAGTTAGAAAGTGGCAAATGATGTTCAGAAAGTCTATGAAGAAGATCAGATAAGTGCAGTAGAAGGTTGACATGAGGTTGTAGAGTAAAAAAGAAATTGTTTATGAGTGAGGCAGTATTATTCATGTTGTTTATGAATAATAACAAAAATAGACAAAGCCACAACTCTTACATCTTTAATATGTGCTAAATATTTTATATATACCATCTCATTGTATCCTCACTATCTCTTTGCAATAGATATATTTGTTTTCTACTTTTTAATAGAAGAAAATGCAGCTCAGAGTGGTTATATGACTTGCCCAAATCACACGGCAGCAACTCCAGCCCATGCCTGTCTGCTCCTAAAACATATGATCCTAACCTTCAGCTCCTGTAACTGTGAAATGCATTTTAATGACGGGCAAGATGTGGGAGGCAGAGATGGGGATTATACATTTTATATAAAGACTACAGCATTGGCCACCTCCAGAGTTCTGAGGTACTGGGCCCCATAGGGAGCCTGAAAAATTACAAAGATTATGAAATGGATCCCCAGGTGTCAGCACTTACCTCCCCAATGCATTATCCCAGAAGAGTCTGCTGTCGTCTATTACAAGAGACACATATTCACTCTGAACTTGTAAAGAGCAATTTATAAAATGTGCACCAAAAAAAAGTAAAACCTAGTACTGGAAGCTGACACTTGGACAAACTAGGGCAGAGAATAGTTTATTATTATGCTTTAATTTTCCAAAAAGAGAGTGCAGAGTTTTATCCTATTTATAATAAAAGTCACTGATATAATAAAAGCATCTCATCACATCAGCAGTCATTTCTACAAATAGAGCATTGACGGTTTAGATATTAACGTGTTATAAATGTCATTGATATATTAAGACATTTTAGACTGTCTATCTAAAAATAGAAGGAAAGCCATGGGGAGGGAGAGGAAGACACAGAACTAATTCAATCAGAATATGGAGATCTATTCTTGCACAATTAAGTCTTATATTTGTGAGCAATGCAAGTAAACACCTGAATCTGATTGATGATTTGAATTTGATTCGCCAGCAAAGTGTGATGCAGATAGGGGAAAAGAGGCAGGGAGAGAGGAAACAGAGAGTGGGGGATAAAAATATGTGGAATTAAATAATTTTAATATTGAAAAAGACTCAGTTTTATATTCTTCAATCACATTCCTTTGCAGCTGTTGAAACTGAGTTTTGGGAAGGTTATGCAATTCATCCTAGGTCAGAATTTCGTGGTGAAAGTCTTCTTAAATCTGACCTGCATGTCAAATCTTAAAGGGGATAATAAGTATTTTTCTCTAATGAAAACCAGAAAGCTCTGTGGGTCAGGGAGAAAACAACTGACAAGCTGTGGGCATAAGAATTAAGAAGAAAGAGAAGGGGAACATCAATGATATTTCGTACCTACCATCTGATGAAAGTATTTCATATAATATCCAATTTGATATTCAAAACACCCTTGGAAAGGAGAGCAATTAGATTCATTTATGAAGACACTCATTTTATTCATGAAGGCTCAGAGAAGTTAAGTCACGCACTCATGGATTGATAATTAAACTGGCATCACTGATTCCTGTCACCTGAGGTGCCAGGCTCATTCTTGACTCTTGAGTCCAAAGATAGGGTTCCTGCTTTACATTTCAACCTAAGCCTTGACCTTGGCTTCTCAGTGCCCTAGAGTGACAGGGCAATCACCTGCACTGCACAGGAGGCAAGGCTCAAGGTCAGAGGGGAAGGGCTTTCTTGAGGTCTCACAGAACCCAGTTAGGAGTTCTGTTTTCTCTGCCTGACACTAACCTTTAGCATTGTCTCCTTTCCTTCTTTCCCTTGGATACAATTGTAGGACAGGTCAATTCTTGTCCTGCATTAAAATTTCCAAACTGTCCGAAAACAGGAAAAAAGTAAGAGGACAGGGAAAGTGCTGGATGGGTGGCCTAATTAAATTAAATTTTATTTTATTTTATTTATTTTTTGAGATGGAGTTTCGTTCTTGTTGCCCAGGCTGGAGTGCAATGGTGTGACCTCAGCTCACTGCAACCTCCACCACCTGGCTTCAAGCAATACTCCGGCCTCAGCCTTTGGAGCAGCTTGGATTACAGGCGCCCACAACCATGCTCAGCTACTTTTTTGTATTTTTAGTAAAGATGGGTTTCACCATGTTGGCCAGGCTGGTCTAGAACTCCTGACCTAAGGTGATCCGCCCACCTTGGCCTCCCAAAGCACTGGGATTACAGGTGCGAGCCACCGTGTCTGGCCTGCCTAATTTAATTTTAAAAGAATAGGAACCAGTTATTGTACAATTAAGTCTTGTATTGGTGAACTATATAAAAAACTAAAAGTCTAGTTTATGCCTTGAATGCAACTCATTATCACAGTATGTTATTAAGCAGGTTGAGAGATGCCACTTGGAGTGGGGAAGGGCACATGGGAAGAGGGAAGGAAAGAAGCAGAGAGAATAGAGATTTTGTAGGATTTAAAAATAAATGCTATGATCATTATAGTTGTAGTTTGCTAGCGTAAACTAGTGTTGTTCCTGTTATTATTTTAGGCTCTTCTTAAGCTTTCCTGGAAATAGCCATAAAAAAGCAAAGGAGGCTTTTTTTGCTCCTCCTCCTCTTCCTCTTTCTTCTGCTTCTTTCTCTGCCTCTATCTCCTCTTTAATCTTACCCTTGCCTTTCTTTTTTTCACTTATATTTCCCCTACATGGAAGACTTAGCTCTTGATAGCTTAAAATGCCTACCAAGGCATTGCACCTCTGCATTTTATTTTTTCTAAATACAAATTATATTTATGATAAAGACAATACTTGCTTAATGTGAAGATAAACTAAACAAAATGAAAGCCTATACCACAGAAAGTGAATGCTCTTCAATGATGTTCACAGGCTGTATAGAAGCAGCACTCAGTGGTGAACCCCATTGCTCTGCCTTCCTTCCACCTGGGTCTATGTCTCAACTTTACCACTTTCCCCCTGTGTGACTTTGGGAAAGTCACTTAACTTCTCTGAGACTCAGTTTCCTTAGGTGAAAAAATTGAGACTCAACCTCAAAACCTGCCTCTCAGGATTACTTGTGAAGATTAAGTACAATAAGACACGTTAGCACAATGGCTGACAAACGGTGGAAACTCTCACATGTTAGCTACTCCAGTGAATCCCTCCAGATACGCAAAAGCATGTGAGCAATAGGCTAATTTTAAGTACTATATGCAATGAATGCTTTTTCCTCCTAAAATATTACATGGCCTCTCCCGATGTCTGTAGACAGGTCTCATTTTAAAAAATATTTAGTTCATTTTGTAGCTATATCTACTCAGTTCCTCAATGACAGTAATGGAGAAGATATGCTTTGTAACTTGGTTTTCTTTTGTAAGCAATGTTGCAGAAAACGTGCTAACTCAAGCATCTGAAAACTACTCAATTCTATCACTTAATTGGCCTGGTTGTTGTATGAGGCCTGCTGGCTTGCATAATCCCTTTTGAAAGAGAGGAAAAGATTTCCACAATTATTTTGCTTGGACTTTCCCTGACTGGGCCTCCCAAGACAACTCATTCAGCAAACATTTATCAGGACATCCCATGTATTTGAAGACAAACCCAGAACAGCTCTGGGTGTGGAGACTCACAGTCTGATGGAGGAATGAGATGAGATACTATAGAGACACTGAGAAATTAAACAGCAAAAACAAACTTGAAATTACCTCCCAATTCTGGCAGAAAAGGGTCAGAATTTACATTATGATTGCTCTATAAATGTCTCCCAGATTTTTGGCTACTCTTGAGATTCTTTGAAAAGGATAATTTGGCCTCAGGACCCCAGGGGCCTTAGGATGACCTGGGTCTTAGAAGAGTCTGGCTGGGTTTATCTACTTCTTGTCTTTGTCCTGTTTCCTTGGTCCCCATTACAACCACAGCCAAAGGGCGCTATTAGAAACCTCTGATTTTCTACTTCTCAGCAGCTAAACTCTGCTGTGCTTAGGGAAATATTTCCTTGAAACTTTTCTATTTCAAAATACTGCAGGCAAAACCTCTGAGACTTGGGTCTGTAGCAGTGACTGGAAGGAAAACCAGAGAAAACAATAACTAGGGAGTGGAAAGGGAAGAGCTGACATTTTCTTTGAGACTGAATAATGCATTTGAACGTTTCATTTTGCTGTAGATTGAAAGGGGCTTAAGGGGGAAAGAGGTGACAGGGGGAAGGAATGAGAAAGACAGAGAGATGCAAAAGCCCCAAGAGATGGGCATTGCAATCTAGAAAGTTATTTCTCAGCTGGGCTTAGTTCTAAAGTTCACCACTGAATTATGTTTTGGATGTTTGGAGACTTACCCCTGTGTACTTGCAACACCCATAATAGAATATTCTGGGTGTGGAATGATTCTTCCACTTCAGGACATATTGCAACTTGTTCAGTTTCCTCTGTGGGTTTTGTTTCTTTTTTTGCAACTCTTATTTAATTTCCTATCTCTTTTTTTTTATCCTCATAGTTATTTTTAAGTTATAGCATAGAGGCTTAGAAAATGTTTTCTTACAAACATTTGAACATCCCCTTTCTGTAATAGAAATTATTTAAAACAGTAAGACTAGATTACCATTATACTAAAAATATTTCAGACAACGTGTAATCCCTGTGGAACAAAATATACTTTAATTTATCCCAAATGATTATTTTTAAAAGGTGTGTGAAGAAAGTCTGCATTTACGTAGTCAGAGTCTCTCATATATTATGAAAATGTTCTTTTGGGAAAATAAAAGGTCAGAGGTGGATGAAAATTACAGTTAAGACTTCTGTAAACCTTCTTAAATAGGTTATAATATAAAGAAAAATATTAATTTATCAATCTGATTTTCATGACACTCAAAATCAGTTACAAAATATAAATGCAAGGTAGATGAAAAAATTTCTTAATTCTGGCACAATGGCTTAAAGACTTGAAAGGGGAAAAATGCAATGGCAACTTAAGCAAAATACAGTGAGAATGAAGACCCCAGCAAAACATAGCTCATCATGGATGCTCTAAATTTGTGGTGAGGAGGGAAAGAAGGACAGAAAGGAATAAAGAAGAAAAGGCATAAAACGAAGAAAGGGAGAGAACGAAGGATAGGGAAGGGAAAGAAAGACAAGAGGGCAGAACGAGTAGATGAAAGTAAATAATTGCCTTGACTTCCTTATTTGGGTTGAAAAAGCAAAGGAGAAAATATTCATTGTGAATTGGTGCTAGGAGAAACCTCTATAGAGAGTCCAAAGGAAAATTACTTGAAAATCTGTAAGATTATGGCCATGTCAACAGCAGGAAGTAAAGGGGAGTGTTTCAGGGCCTGGCTTAATTAACCACCTTCAATATCAGACTAGACTGTGGTTCCTTTCCCAGTTTTTCTATTTACCAAATGCAGGGACTTGGACCAATTATTCAATTTCCCTGTGCCTCAGTTTCTTCAAATATAAAATGGGACTCATAATACTTAGTGCCATAGAAAGAATGAAATGCTGAGGGTTTAGCACAACATCTGTGCAGATTAAATGTCCCTTGATATTATTATTTATTTATTATTATTACTCTTTTGGAAAGCAATGGCTCAATACGTAGAAAGAGCCCTACGTGTATTTATTCACTTTGCCCCAGGAATCCCCTTCCTGGAAATAAATCCCAAGAAAATAATACAACACAAAGATAAAGTGCTGAGTGACGATCACTATACTATTAGCATAATTGACCCCCAAAATGACACAACTTAAATGTCCATCAATAAGGGAATAATTTATAGTAAATTATGATATATCAACATTATAGGATATTATGCGACCATTACAATGATAATTATGATGACAATGTAGTGTCACGAGCAAATGCTTATAATTTAACGGTAAGTGAAAAAATGACATATCATACAATTGTAGCTTAGTAAAAATATGCATACATATGGGCAAATACTGGCATCTTACAAGCAAAAATTGAAATAATTATGTATGTGTGTACACTTAAATCTTTTTTTCTCTTTACAAATTGTTTTTAAATATTGTTTGGAAATCATCTATTCAATGATAAAAACATGCAGCAGAAGATGACTAAATAGAGAGGCATACTTGTTATAACTCATATCAGCAAACTAATGGTAAAAACAGATTTGCTTAGAGAGACACATACAAGGGCTTTGGGACATTTGTGTGGAAATATGAATAAATAATAAGCAAATAGCTAACACATATAATTTTTACTATGTGCCAGGCACTAGTCTGAGTGCTTAATTCATTTTACACTCTGAATTTTCCCAAGATGCTATTTTACAGATAAGAAAACTAAGACACAATGTGGTTGAGAAACTGGCTAGAAGTCGCATAGTCGCATAGCTATTAAATAATGGCCTGGGATTTGAATATAGGCAGTCATATTCCAATATCCACGCTCCTAAGGTTGCACACACAGCCTTCAGCTATGGCTAGCTTCATGGGTGTGCAGCACAGGGCTCTGCACTCACAAGGTTTGCATACATGGGGTTTCATGCTCTGCTGTTGCTGTCCTGAAACTGTTAATTTTGTCTTTGAATTTGCTCTTTGGAAGTGAAGTGTGATGGGACAATAGAGCACATGCTGAGGTCTGAGAGCTGCTGCTCACATGTGGCTCTGCTTCCTTGGGATGTACTCAGCTCTTAGTCTCCATTCCTGGAGACCTGGGCCCTGCCCAGCCTCCACCTCCCTACCTCCACCCCATGGCTACTGCCACTTTCCATCCAGAGTGGCATCCAGATCACACTGGTAGGATGGAGACTGAGTTCCACCATCAGCCTCTTTCTCAGTGGAGGTCTGGCATATTCCCTGGGCACCTTGGGGTGGGATGAGATGGTGGGCATCTTTGCCTCCACCTGGCACCACTGTGATGCATTTAGTGGGTAACTCAGCAGCAGCCTCTTGCCTACCTCTTATCTAGATACTGAGAATGTGCTGTTGTATTCAGAGGTTGTAATAACCTGGGGTGTTGCCTGTCTGCAGTGGGTTAGGATAGTGAACCTGTGTGAATTTGGTGTTCTCACCCCTCATCAAGACTTAATAGAACTCTGTTGCACTGGTTCCCACAAATTGCAGAGCTCTTCCTACTTCCATCATGATTTTATGGAAAAAAAAAAAAAAAAACAACAACGAAACAACCCCGTGAATATGGTTCAAAGGTCAGCTCCTAGGCTTGGCCTACCACAAATCAGAGGACACAACAGAGGGGAGAATTACAGAACTGACACTTCTGCCAGTGCCCTGAAATCACGTGCTCGCATAATTTTATTTCCATGATCTGACTTAACCCAGGGCTAGAAGTTATATTATCTTAGCTGTCCCAAATGCCAGAAGTTGGCAGTAAGTTTTGGTAGCCACTGTGTCATCAGGAGGCAATACTGCTCCATGGTTAACACCTATGCTTGTCACCGTTGTCTTTGTGTTGACATCCCAGGTATATCATAACTGTGTTACCTGAGTGACATTTAATTTGCCACTTTATCCATAAAAAAGGGATAAGATTATCTTCTCACAGACTAGTTCTGAGGAGCAAAACAGATAATGACTGTAGAGGAGCTCTTAGTATAGTGCCTGGTACAGAGCGACCACTCAGCAAATGTGACTTTTTATCCAGAGCTGAGGCTTATACAACACCCCAAGCATGAAAGGAAGAACATTGTGTTTCAGATGCCACATGGAGGAGGGGACAGTGGTGGTTGGCATGCTGCTAGGAAAGTTTAAGAACCAGATAACTAGATATTTCAATGTTCCCATAAGTTAAACATAGATGAACAGCACGTTCTAACAGGTATATATATATATATGTGCGTATATATATACACACAAATATATACCTGTTAGAACATATATAATGTATATATACACACACACATATATATACACATATATATGTATATATACCTGTTAGAACATACATACACACACACACACACACACACACACGCACACACACAAACTTTCTTCCTTCAGAAATATGCTTTGAATGCTTTCAGGTACTTTTTAACAATTGCTTCAAAGAGAATAAAATACCTAGGAATCCAACTTACAAGGGATGTGAAAGACCTCTTCAAGGAGAACTACAAACCACTGCTCAATGAAATAAAAGAGGATACAAACGAATGGAAGAACATTCCATGCTCATGGGTTGGAAGAATCAATATCGTGAAAATGGCCATACTGCCCAAGGCAATTTATAGATTCAATGCCATCTTCATCAAGCTACCAATGACTTTCTTCACAGAATTGGAAAAAACTACTTTAAAGTTCATATGGAACCAAAAAACAGCCCGCATTGCCAAGTCAATCCTAAGCCAAAAGAACAAAGCTGGAGGCATCACGCTACCTGACTTCAAACTATACTACAAGGCTACAGTAACCAAAACAGCATGATACTGGTACCAAAACAGAGATATAGACCAATGGAACAGAACAGAGCCCTCAGAAATAATGCCGCATATCTACAACTATCTGATCTTTGACAAACCTGACAAAAACAAGAAATGGGGAAAGGATTCCCTATTGAATAAATGGTGCTGGGAAAACTGGCCAGCCATATGGAGAAAGCTGAAACTGGATCCCTTCCTTACACCTTAGACAAAAATTAATTCAAGATGGATTAAAGATTTAAATGTTAGACCTAAAACCATAAAAACCCTAGAAGAAAACCTAGGCAATACCATTCAGGACATAGGCATGGGCAAGGACTTCATGTCTAAAACACCAAAAGCAATGGCAACAAAAGCCAAAATTGACAAATGAGATCTAATTAAACTAAAGAGCTTCTGCACAGCAAAAGAAACTACCATCAGAGTGAACAGGCAACCTACAGAATGGGAGAAAATTTTTGCAACCTACTCATCTGACAAAGGGCTAATATCCAGAATCTACAATGAACTCAAACAAATTTACAAGAAAAAAACAAACAACCCCATCAACAAGTGGGCAAAGGATATGAACAGACACTTCTCCAAAGATGACATTTATGCAGCCAACAGACACATGAAAAAATGCTCATCATCACTGGCCAGCAGAGAAATGCAAATCAAAACCACAATGAGATACCATCTCACACCAGTTAGAATGGCCATCATTAAAAAGTCAGGAAACAACAGGTGCTGGAGAGGATGTGGAGAAATAGGAACACTTTTACACTGTTGGTGGGACTGTAAACTAGTTCAACCATTGTGGAAGTCAGTGTGACAATTCCTCAGGGATCTAGAACTAGAAATACCATTTGATCCAGCCATCCCATTACTGGGTTTATACCCAAAGGATTATAAATCATGCTGCTATAAAGACACATGCACATGTATGTTTATTGCAGCACTATTCACAATAGCGAAGACTTGGAACCAACCCAAATGTCCAACAATGATAGACTGGATTAAGAAAATGTGGCACATATACACCATGGAATACTATGCAGCCATAAAAAATGACGAGTTCATGTCCTTTGTAGGGACATGGATGAAGCTGGAAACCATCATTTTCAGCAAACTATCACAAGGACAAAAAACCAAACACCTCATGTTCTCACTCATAGGTGGGAATTGAACAATGAGAACACACGGACACAGGAAGGGGAACATCACACACCGGGGCCTGTTGTGGGGTGGGGGTAGGGGGGAGGGATAGCATTAGGAGATATACCTCATGTTAAATGACGAGTTAATGGGTGCAGCACACCAACATGGCACATGTATACATATGTAACAGACCTGCACATGTACCCTAAAACTTAAAGTATAATAAAAAAATAAAAAGTAAAAGGCTTGGTTGAATTCCCAGTCATATGAAATGCCACATCAGGAAGGCAATTTTGATTCGACAAATCAGAGCAAATACTTGGTCATCCTTTTGTCCATTAAAAAAACCAAAAACTTAGCATTTCCACATGGAGTTGGACAGTTTCATAATTTCACGTAAATTATTAAACTCACAATTGTGGGAGGCTTTTTCTAGCCCCTTCTAATGAGTAAGTAAACAATAAGACAGCTAAGACTATGAGGGAAGAAAGGGGATGTTGTTGACAACATTTCATGTGATAAAATCTTTGTATATGCTTTAAAATCAGTTTTATTGAGGCATAATTTACACACAGTAAGATAAATGTGTTCATTTTGAGTACTCTATACAATTCAATGAGTTTTAACGAAATGTGTACATACCTATGATCACCACCCTGGTTAAAATAGAGACTACATCCATCATCTCCCAAAAGATCCATTGTGTCCTTTGCCACTGAATTCCCCACCCCCGACTCCAGGCAATCAGTAATCTGATTTCTATTACTCTAGATTAATTTACCTGTTCTAAAACTACGTGTAAGTAGAATCATACAGCATTTCCTCCTGAGTCTAGTTCCTCTTGTTCAGCGTAATGTCTCTGAGATGCACTGACACTGCAGATACTAATAGTTTATTAGTATTGCTGAGTAGTACTGCATAGTAGGGATATACCATATTTTGTTCATCCATTCTACTGTTGGTGGACATGTTTCCAGTCTTTAGTGATTTAAGATAAAGGTGCATGAACATTCCTATATAGGTCTTTTTTGTGCATACATATTTTCATTTCTTTGGGGCAAAGAGACATTTTCATTTCTATTGAGGAGACTGTTGAGTCATGGCATAGGTGTATATTTGTACACACCTCTATGATAATCTTTATAAGGGTCTGCCCCACGCCTTTCAAAGTACTTATACCATTTGATACTTCTACCAGCAATGCTCAATAATTATTTGTTAAATTAATACATTATTTCTTAATTAAATACTTTATTAATAATGAAGAAAGGAATCAGAGGACTTCAATTTTCTACCCAGCATCTCTGTGAGAAATTGTTTCCTTTTTCTTAATAGCGTAACAAGAAGAATGATCACACATATCAAATTTATACCTGCACTAGTTAGGGCTGTTCTAGAAAAGTACCATAGACCAGGCGGTGGATAAACAATAGAATTTATTTATCCCAGTGCTGGAGGCTGGGAGCCCCAGATGAGGGTGCTAGCATGGTCTGTTCTAAGAGGGCCCTCTTCTGGGTACAGACTGCCATCTTCTAGTTGTATCCTCACATAGTGGAAAGAGGATGAGAGAGAGCTCTCTGGGGTCTCTTTTGTAAGGCATTAATCCCATTCATGAGGGCTCTACACTCAAGACTTAATTACCTCCCAAAGGCCCTGTGTTCTAATACCATCACATTGGGAGTTAGAATTTCAACATATGAATTTTGGGGGTCAAAAACATTTGGTCCATAATAATAACCAAACTGCTTTTAGAAATAAGTCCTCAGATGTTATGCATGCTTTAAACATTAATTTTGGCACAATGCTATATATAGACAGTTTAGCATGTCAGTTTGACAAAAAAGATTCAGAGTGAGCAATATAGGTAGTATATTATTAAGCAAGAGAAGCTGTTTATATTTCAACTGCAAATAACCAACTTTGGATATATACCGCTTTTGTCCTCTGTGATGTGTTAGTAGATCTTATCCTCTGTTACAGAAAATCATGCTCCCTATCATGGGGGCTAGCTATATCACACATTGTAGTTCTGTTTGCACTGTCCATGAAATGTAAAAAAAAAAAAAAAAAAAAAAAAATAGAGAATGATTATAGAAATGCAACCAGTGCTAATTAACATTTTAATATTTGCCTTCATAGTTTTCTTGCATAGACCCAGGGAGGCAGAAAGCCCTCAGAAAATGATTCTATTCACCTTTGCATCTTCCATATTCAGGAGACCTAGGTGCTCAATACTCAGTTGGAGCATAGCATATGAAATTAAACTGATCTTTATATCCAGCAGGTCATCATGAGCTCAAGTCATAGTGGCATGCAAATACTAACCTTTGCATAACACTTTATGGGCCCCCAAACACTTTGTTCCTTATGGTCTGATGTGATTGAACAAACCTTCTGGAAAGTCTGCAGAACAGAAATTCTTATTATCTGTACTTCCAGATCTATTGCACTGCACGGTGACGACAGTTAATAATAATGTATCCTATATTTTAAAATTGCTAAAAGAATAGATTTTTAATGTTCTTGCCACAAAGAAGTCAGTGAGGTGAGGAATATGTTAATTAGCGTCCTTGAATCTTTCTACAATGTATGCATAGATCAAGAAATCACATTATTCCCCATACATATACACAATTATTATTTTTCAGTTAAAAATAAATAAAAAGTTGATATTTAGGGAGTTTAATATGTTTGCCCAAGGCCACACGGACAACAGCACTGCTGTAACTTGGTGTCAATGGCAGGTCGAAGACCTTTATCTTCTGTCCTCAACTCCAGTGCTCCTTGGGTGACCATCACTCTACAAACTGAATTCTGTATGTCAAGGATATTTCCCTTTTAGCTCCATAGGAGAAAATTCATGATCTGAATCATAATATCATCCGTTTTTATCTTTCTGATAGCCTTTGTACCAGTAGCCTGAGGTCCATTGTGAAGGTGTGAATTGAACTTACAACTTCGGATGACAAAATTCCCTGGGCCATGTACAAGACTGTGTTTATACATAATAATCTCACCAGGGGGTTATAAGGCCTAATTAATTACTGTTGGTACAGCAGCCTGATATATGAAACTGAAAGATTTTACCAGAGTGCACAATATTCATAGTATAACTGTAGCATGTATAGAA
This sequence comes from Symphalangus syndactylus, assembly GCF_028878055.3. Taxonomy (NCBI): domain Eukaryota; kingdom Metazoa; phylum Chordata; class Mammalia; order Primates; family Hylobatidae; genus Symphalangus; species Symphalangus syndactylus. The sequence continues at coordinate 25,940,700 of NC_072425.2, forward strand.
CTAACACAAATGTCACAGTCAGTGAGGCAGAGAGAGTCAGTGGGAGGGCCTAATTAGTGCAGCACATATAACATCCTGTGAGATTCCTGGGAACCACAAGTTTAAATCCCAGAAGTTAAACTCTAGTCTCTTTGTCTTCTGATTATAGTCAGATGAATGAACTAATGATGGAACTTAGTGGTAGCTTGGATTTGACCTTGGAGTCTGACTGCCTATGTCTTTCATTTTGACAGACTGTGTTTGTAGAAGACAGATCAATGGGATAATAGTTTCATGGTCATTTTCATTTATAAGATCACACTTGGAGATGTCTTTTATCTTTTAAGAAGAATGAGTACTCTCCTGAAAAGAATATTTAAACTGTTGTAAGGAATTGTGGTTGAGACATAGGCTTGGGGTCAGATCTGGCTTTAAATTCCTACTCCTTGCTAGTTGGATTAACTTGGCCTAGTTACTTAACCTCTTGAGCCCTCATTTACCTCATCCATAAAAGTGTCTGTTGCAAATGAGAAAGTTAAATTAACACTTACTGGAATTTTCTGGAACATTGAGACTATTCTACCAATGAGAGCTTTAATAATTCAGAATAAAGACCTCCTAACACCCCCTAACCCCTAACACCTCCTAACTCCACTGTTTAGGAAATGAGGAGTCTCAGAGAAAGTTGTTTACTGGAGGGAGAGATAAGTCTAAATCTTGGAAAATTATATTTCTCAACCCAAGCTTTGCCTCCTACACTATGAAAACACCAAGATGTATTAAGAGGAAGTGGGCTCCTCATGATTATAAGAGTTCACACAGAGCTTGAATTATTTTATTATATAATATTTTTTGAAAAATCAGTCTTGAAATGTATCTGGGCTTCTAAGCCAGAAAGACTGGGGTCTATAACTCACTTTACTCACTCACTGTGTAACCTTGGGCTATGTCAGAGCCTTAGTTTCCTCTTCTGTAAGAATCAGGATTGCATATTGTTATGGACTGAATGTGTCTTACCTCAAGTTCATATGTCGAAACTTTAAGCCCCAATACGGTGGTATGATGAGGCGGGGCCTTTAGGAGACAATTAGGTTTAGATGAGGTCACAAGGATGGGGCCCCACCATAGGATTAGTGTCCTCATAAGAAGAAGAAGAGACTAGAACTCTCTCACTGCATCATATGAAGACACAGGGAGAGGATGGTTGCCTGTAAGCCAGGAAGAGATTCCTTGTCAGAAGTAGACTATTCTAGCACTGTGATCTGGGACTTCCTGCCACTAACCTTTGCATAACACTTTATGGGCCCCCAAACACTTTGTTCCTTATGGTCTGATGTGATTGAACAAACCTTCTGGAAAGTCTGCAGAACAGAAATTCTTGTTATCTTTACTTCCAGATCTATTGCACTGCATGGTGACGACAGTTAATAATAATGTATCGTATATTTCAAAATTGCTAAAAGAATAGATGAGTGAGAAATCAATTTCTGTTGAACAGTGAGAAATCAATTTCTGTTGTTAAAGCTACCTATTCTATGGTATTTTGTTATGGTAGCCTGAGATGCCATATTATTAGTACTATTTTATAAATAATATGCATAAATTATGTGTGTGGGTATATATATATATATATACACAATCATTTTGAAGGTCAGATAAGTCTAATAACCTAACTCAGTGTTAATATGATGAAGTCACAATAGACACTAGTTCTTATCTTCTCTTTACTTTTATTGTAAAAGTCAGTAATTTAGCTCTAGATCTTGGCTGAATGACCTTCTTGGTTCTTGGATAACAGAATTGGATGCTTGACAATCATTCCAGATGCTAACGTGTTTTAGTATAAGGAGGGAAACCTCCAGATGAAAAGTGTATTTATATCTGCAATTCCATTATTATTATTGTTTCCCTGCAATCAGAGAGCTGCTGGTAAGACAGAAGTGCCAGCAGGTTAGCAGGGTTGTGATTTATTGGTCTCTTCCCTTTAGTAGAAGTTGAAGTGAACTCTTATTTTTTGGAACAAAACTGCGAGAGACTGTGATTTCCTCTAACTGGCAAGCTGAGACAATAGGAGGGGTTAATATATTTCACAATGAATTCTGATTTATAAAATATGCCCAGCAGCTTATGAATATGGATATGATTTCTGCAAACAAAAGGTCACATGGCTAACAACTGGTGGAAACAATATTTATGAATGCAATGCCATAGCAAGGACTAAGGTGAGAAAAGAAAGACATTTAAGAAGGGAGATACAGGAGTCCAAGAGGATGTGCAGGTTGGCAAAGATAGATAGATAAAAATCCAAAAGAAGGCAGCAAACAGAGGCTGCACTAATGCAATAGAGAGACTGGCCAAGGAAAGTATGAAACGTGAATCAAAAGGGGTATGAAGAGGTGAGAAAGGTAACGTGGGGTCTCAAAGCAGTTAGGGAAGAGTAGAGAAGAAACAGGTCAAGTCCACCTTGAAGTATTAATGTCTTCAGAGCAAGTGAAAAAATCTTAATAATGGATTGGGGAAAATTTTTTGAAAGTCTTTCTCCTATGGCATTTAAACTAATAAATATGTATAACTCTTAGGAACTGTATGGTGTGTGGTATATGGAAGCACAGCTATTTTTGGTGTATTCAATTAAAGTATACTCAGGAGAATATAGTTAGGCATCCTATAGTACTGACTTCATGACCATGCTTAAAGAACTTTTTGAGTGCTTGGGAGTTTGATTTAGATTCTAAGAATTGATACCTGGATTGATATTTAGGTATAACAGGGCTTCCCAAATTGTTTGATTGGCTCACTAATACACAAAATAGCATAGAAGGAGTGACAAAGGAAAGTGGTTGACATTTCATGAGGATCTCTTATGGCCAGGACCCTGTACACAACCATCTAACTTACATTTTCCAAAAAAATGTTGTGTCTTTGTTTCATTTGAAGTTCAATCCAAAAGGAGAGGGTATGATTCTATAGCATACATCCTGTAATTCCTAACTTATGTGTTTCCATTTTGAAAATAGGATGCCAAAATTATTCAATGCCTACTCTTAATCGATGTAGGTAATATGGAAATTATTTTATCTTTTTTTTTTTTTTTTTTTTTTTTGAGACAGAGTCTCGCTCTGTCGCCCAGGCTGGAGTGCAGTTGCGCCATCTCGGCTCACTGCAAGCTCTGCCTCCTGGGTACATGCCATTCTCCTGCCTCGGCCTCCTGAGTAGCTGGCACTACAGGTGCCCACCACCATGCCTGGCTAATTTTTTGTATTTTTTTTTTTAGTAGAGACGGGGTTTCACCGTGTTAGTCAGGATGGTCTCCATCTCCTGACCTCGTGATCTGCCTGCCTAGGCCTCCCAAAGTGCTGGGATTACAGGCATGAGCCACCACACCCAGCCCTGGAAATGATTTTATCTTAAGGTCCAGAGATAGATATATTTAATCAGAGCATTGTATCAATCTGACTATAATCATCTCTGAACTCAGAGATGGGTAAAGGACGCGATACTGTAATAACAGAATAAAAACTTGACAATAATTAGAACCCAGAAATAAACAGGGACTCAGTCTTAATGACTATGTTTGAACTTCTGAATCTAGGCCCTTCTTTAAAAGAAAAAATACGTATATATTCATTCTTTCTCTCTCTCTCCTGCTTCCACCCTCCCTCCCTATTCTGAGTTTGGCTCTATTGCCTGTAAATAAGAGCCTGGCTACCATCGATTTCATTATCAATATTTTTGGAAGATATCGGATCCACATATTTTTTTGACCAATGTTTTTGGGAGACATTAAATCTTACATATCTTCTCTAGAGATTCATAATTTATATTAATATATAGAAGTTTTATAAAGTTCTACCTCAAATAAATCTGTTTAATTTTGTTTAATACAGCAATTCCCAAATACATTTGACCATGACATTTTTTCCCCCAGAATACTTATTACATGTTCTGTAATAAACATTTTACAGAATATTCTTAAGAATCTGCTGGTCTAGATGAATCCTCACAAAAATTATAAGGAAAATACTCTTCTTCTTTTTATATAAATAAACTGAGGCTTAAAGAGCTGACTTACTTGATCTAAGTCTCAGAGTAAATGGCAAAGTTGAGAGATGGAAACAGGAACTCAGTTCTCATAGAAACTCAACTCTAAAGAACCTTGAAGCCAAAGGGAGACTAAGGAAACAGATAAGAAATCAGAGCCCAAGCCTCATTTATTTGTAGTGTCCAGAGATTGAACAAAGAATATTTGATAACGTTTCTGTGGAATCACTACAAAATATTCAATGCTATTGAAGCTGGTCCCCATGAATGCACAGAGCGTCCTTCTCCATTTAGTATCCATTGGATATATTTTGGTAACTTCTGGCCACATCCTGTTGCCTGCTTTCTAGAAGTTTAAACTCTAGCTTTTTCATTGTCACTCAGAAAACAGGTAAAGAAGTTGGCGATCTAATTTATACATGTCTGAAAAAGTATATATATATACACTTTGAATAATTCTCATCTATTTCCTCCTTGAAACTGAGGTAAGAAATACATAGCTATAGCTTTTTTTCTAATGAGTCATGTGAAGAGGTGTTAATGGAAGATGGTCAAAAGATGTGCAGAGGAGTTCAGAGGAGGAAGTGCTCAGTTTAGGCTGAAAAGGATCACAAATAATTTCACAAGGAGGTAGCTTTTGAGTTGGGTTTTAAGAGATGGGTGGAATGTTGACTGAGATCATCTCCATATACTGCTTTATTTATCTTGGGCAATGATGAACTGACATCAAGTTTTGAATCTGTTAACCAGTGAGTATCTTTTCCTAAAGGAATGGCTGGCAGAGACTAAAATGCTGGCAGAGACTAAAATGCTCAGTTACAGTCTTAAAAGGGTTTCTCAGTTAAACTACCCTTGACCCAAGAATGCTTACAATTCTAAGAGAGAAGATTGACAGATGCACAAAAATTATAGAAAAGTATCATTTTGGGTGGTCCTGGTGAGGAGGAAGGACCTGCCCTGGAGGATAAGAGTCTCACAAACTGTCTAAGGAATGGGTCCCAGCTTTGAGTTTCATTTCACTCAATAAACAACACCTAAATGAATATAGGAGAACTCAATGTCCACATTAGGATGTAGGTAAAGGTGCTTTTGTAATAATTGCTGGTATTTACTTAGCCCTTACGAGTCAGTTACATTGTGCACACGATATCCATCCATTATCTCAATGAATCTCATAAAACATATGCCACTATCAACCCCCATTTTCCAGATAAGTAAATTAAGCTTCAAAGATTAATTACCATACCCAAAACCACACAGTTAAATGCAGATCTTGGATTTGAACTCAGGGTCTCCAAATCCAATTTGTTTTGAATTTTTCTGCTTTATTTCCTTCCAAATGCCTCCTCCTCTCCATATGTCACTGCAGCTGATAGGCACAGAGGCTTCGAGTCGCACAGTGAGTCACAAACTTTCCAACTAGTGTTTATGCTGAGTAATGTGGAACAAATTTTCCCTAGTATTTCAGATCACACTGGAGGTGGCTAGAAAGTAGGAATTAATGACAAGTCAGTTTTACAGTACTTAAAAAAACAGAATTGTATTGAATACGGGTATATCTTACGTCCCTTTAAAGAGTGTAGGAAACAATAAAAGGCAGCTATTTGAATTGAGTTGAAAAATTGCTACTTTAACTAGGCCTATGAAGGACCTGCTTTAATAATTATCTAAAATTATGTGTAACTATCATATAGATTCAGGAGCACTGCATCTGCCTCAGGGGTTGGTTCCATAGCCAGAGTGTAAAGCAAAAATTGTCTATGTTCTAAACTGCCTTTGAAAATTTCTCAAATAATAACAATTACAACCACTACATATACAGTACTTACTATGTGCCAAATACTTTATATAGTAATGCATTCAATCTTAAGAGGAAGTCCAATGATCAGCCCCATTTTGTAGATGAGTAAAGTGAGTCACTGAAATGTTAAGTCCCTTCTCTAGTGTCCTATTGTTAACAAGTGGCAGTTACACAAGTTGAAACTGATCCATTTGGCCCCAAAATGCCATGTTCTTCATTACTATGCTCCATTGCCTGCTATACGTAATAATGCAATGCCATTCCTTATCTCCTTTGCTGACTTGGTTTAGGAGCCATGGTGTATAGTTATTTATTTCTTTAAACATAAGAAACACCTCATTATGGCAAGGTGCTCAAACCATGCTTCAAGAACAACTGATTCAGGCTTTTCATACATAGCATAGGCCATCTGGAGTGTACACACATTGAATGGACTATTGAGAAAATTTCCTAAATATATTTTTATAATCTCTTTCTTGCTCTCTTATAAAGTTAGTATTTGAGTAAATTTAACGTGTTTAGTTGTACACTTATTATTGCAGAAAGGACTCATCATCCTCTTCACAGCATCACTGGAATTCTCTCCAAGTCAAATACATTTAGGTTGCAGCTTACTCTATTTTGTGAATTTTTCTCATCCTACTGAAGACTAATAATAAACTGATTCCAAAATTCTTCTTAAAACATCCTATTTTCCTCCTCAGTTTAAAAACCGTGGCTTTATCTTTGAATATGATTAGCTTTCCTATAAACAGACTTGAGCTACTGATATCTCCACTAGAAAATGCAAGCTAGTGACATCTGAATTACAGAGCTAACTTTACTAGTGTCTCCTGAATCAATCCATCAAATATCTGCAACGCCCTTTCCACTCAGGTGAGTGCAGCCAGTGATAAAATGGATCCATATGACAGTCCTTACCCTTAAGGAGGGACAAGATTTACAAACATGGATTAATTAGTGAATAACAAAATACATGCATTTTGTTGTATTGAATTCAACATGCATAATGCAGGTAATCTGTCAGAAAAAGAAGGGATTACCAATCAACTTTTGCAGGGAATTCTTTTTAGATGGGGTGAGAAATGGGACAAAGTAGAAGCTGACATTTTTGAATATCTACAATAACAGTGATAACTGCATCAGTAATGATAATAGATTTTTCTGAGCACCTATTATGCTCAGTCAGCATTGTGCCAGTCCATGCTTTACCTGCATTGCCCTTATCATATATGTGATCTCATTTGTCTCATCCATGTATATTTTGAATAGGTAGAAAAATAATCTTAGCTCAATTTTGTAGATAATAAAGGAAAAGATTGAGAAAATATATACAAACTGCCCAAATTCATGTTCATTCATTCAAAACTATTCATGCAATGTACTCCGTGAAAAGCCAGGACTACGTGTTCAGCAAACATATAATGGTTACCCTCTCAGAACACAGCATCCTTAATATATTAATTATGTTACAATAGAAATAAGAATATAGACGCAAGCTGGGATAAGTGCTACACAGGAAAAGTTGAAGTGTCATGAGCATGTAATAATAACAGAGACTAACCCACTTTGAGAAACTGAGGCAGATGCCCCTGGTGGAGGGTCTTGTGAACTGCTATCTGCAGGAAGAGGATAGAATTAATTAGTTGGAAATGGGGCAAGGTAAGCGGGAAGAATGAGTTTCTTGATACTTTGCTGGCAGAGGGAAGACATTGTATGAATAGACTGAAGTCAGGAGAAAAGGTTTCCCAAAGACATAAAGCATCTTTGGAGCTCAGGGGCAAAAGGGAGTATTGTAAAGGCTAGATAAAAAAGTCCAGATTATGCAGAGTTCTGTGAGTTGTGTTAAGACATTAGTTTTTTTATTGTAGAGAAATGAGGAGCCCTTGATAAGTTTTAAGCAGAGGAATGACTTTTGCATTAAAAAAAATCCCTTTGGTTGTAGAGTGGAGAACATATTAATGAGAGCTGAAGTAGAGACAGGGTGCTGGAAAGGAGGATCTTCTAGGAGTGAAGAGGGGCATAGTGGCCTGACCCAGGTGGTGTCAAAGGGACTGGAAAGAAGTCAATGGGTATGAGAGATTTTTAAGACATAAAGTTAACAAAACTTGAAGATTGATTGGCATGGGGGTGGAGAAGAGGCTAAGAAACGGCAGAGCCAGTCATCTCAGATTCAAGTCTAGGGCTCTATCCAATGTGACAAGGCCTGCTGGAGCCAGGGACTTGTTCTTAATTTAGATCTTAACTATATCTGGGCAATGAACAGTGAGTGTCGGAACTAGGGATACAGAGACTGGTTAGGAAACGAGGCCACTTCCCAAGCTCTGCTGTGGTATTTTGGATGCTGGAGTTGTGGGAATCTGTGGAGGAGGGGTGAGTGTGTGTGTGTGTGTGTGTGTCTGAGAGAGAGTTAAGTTTTCTCTCCTGCCCCAGTTTCTATGAGCTGCTCTGTCTTTTGTGTTCTTTGCCAAGAGGAAAGAAAACAGATTGTTCTTGCTTAGAGCATTCAGCTGACTCGACTGATGCCAAACCAAAAAAAGCCCTAAGAACATAATAATAATTGCTCATGTGTACACATCACTTTACAGTTTACCAAGGGCTCCACATTACACTTATAAAACTGCAAAGCCTGTGAGGCAAGCACTCTGCCATTAATTCTACTTCAATTTGAAAGAGACAAAGAATGTTCAGAGAGGTTAAAATGATTGGTTTCAGCCATGTAGTATATTTCCATAATCCAGATCTTCTGACTTTACACTGAGGTCTTCTTCCCTTAACTGTAGCAGGCTTGGGTTCACTGTGAAGGGACCACCAATGACATGAAGGATTCTGTGTAGCCCTTCCTCATTTACAAAGTCCTATATTGGACATTTTACTTTTATTATCACAACAAGACTCAGGTTATTGGTGTCATCCTATATGAGAAAACAAGGTACCCAAGGTCAAACACAGATACCCAAGGTCAAACAGTCAGCAAGTAGTACAGTTGGAAATTGAGCCCAGTTCTTATTTTATTGCCCGTTTTTGCCTCCCAGAACTACTGTTAAGCTAAGGTGCATGAGATCTTAGGTTCAGAGAGAGAGAGATTTAAATAATTCAAATAAGATGTGTGTTGGGGATGCTCTCACAAATCCAGAGTCCAGGTTAAAGCTCTCCACTGAATGAGGCCAGGTTAGCAGCAGCGAGGAGTGGTTGGGTTAAGAGCAGCTGTCGCTGCAAGCTTCTAATTGGAAATAATTGGGATTCTGTCTCAAACCACAGAGCCCTGATTTAGCCAACTCAGCCTCAACCAGGAAGCATCTGTTGCCATCTCCAATGGCAACAGTTCAATCCCCACTCCAGCGCACCATTCTTCCCTGCCAACTGGCAGGCAGTGACTACTCACAGCCTGCCGGCTTCTAGACCCAGCCCTGAGGCCCCGGGAAGAATCAAGTTAGGTCAACATCTCAAGTTAGGATAAGGTGAAGAGGTGGAGGATGGGAAAGGCTTAGTAGCACAATGCTAAATGACTGTCTTTTGGGAAAAGGGAACTAAGATTTCTGAGGATGCATCAGACACTGTTCTGGGAGATTGACACATGCAAATCTATGTCATGTATAGATTCACAGGATAAAGCAATTTTACAGAGCAAGAGACAGACTCACAGAGGTTATACTGTTGGTCCAAGGTCACAGAGCTGGTGAGTGGTAGAGCTAGGATTAGATCTCTTGTTCCTCCTGTGCTAACAGTCTTTCCACATTTCTACTCAATTTCATGTTTTGTCATTTCTATTGCTTTTAGACTCTATCTGGAGTGTTCCTGGTCTCATTTCTACCTCTATCTCAAGGTAGAGATTAAGAGCCACCTGCTTTTTGAAAATGTCCCTTTCCCCTCAGATAAAGGCATGGGCAGAAAGTAGAACCCCCACACTAAAAAAGCTAGGAGAGGACCTTAAGAACCCACAAGTTGCTGAGCAACGAATGATGTTTGTTGTTATGTTACCTTGTTTGAGTGATACTGGAAACAGACTTCTGTTTATTATGTTAATGAATCTTCTGTGATTCTCCATTGCTTGTGCGTAATTAAGATGGCCTTTTAAAAAATACCTTCCTCTGAAGTTTGGGAAAACTAAAGTGTTCGTTTGGATTGGTAATAACTAATAATAAAAAAATATGGCAACTGCTTCCAAAGGAACTGCAGGAAATGAGCTATCTGCTAGCAGAAGGAGGATGCTGAGGAGGACCCAGTGACCATAAGTCTGTAGGGGTGCAGGATTAGGGAGGCAATTACCTATTCTTCTCCAGTCAGCCAATTTTAAGGGATTCTCATGCCACATTTTAGGAAAAAAATTGATAATTGGAACGGGTCCAAAGAAAAGTTTCCAGATGGCAAAAAGGCTTGGGATACTTCCACACAGGGCTTGGTAAGATGGATAAACTCCTCTGAAGCTCATTTTTTTTCATCTTAAAGATGAGCAACTTTGAGGCAATTGGTGTTTCTCAGTTTTACTTTTTTGTTTGCTGTTTATTTGTTGTTTGTTTAATGTGGATGGAGTGGAGTAACGGATCACAGATCACTCTGAGAATCTACCTAGCAAATACGTATTGAGCACCTACAATATGCCTGCTACAATCCCAACTACTCAGAATACATCCATAAACACAGGCCTGTGTGGGATGAAAGAAGCAAATAAACCAACATATGGAGAAGATAATTTTAGATTATGATAGGGGATGTCAAGAAAACAAAACAGAATAATGAGGGTAATGTGATAAACAAGGAATGGAAAAGTTAATACTTTGGATGTGAAGAAGGTAATAGTTCAAGTTTAGGATTGAATGGTCAGACGGAATCAACCAGGCACAGACCTGGAAGCAAGGTGTTCCAGCAGGGGTAACAGCTAATGCAGATTCCCTGCAGCAGAAGTCAGTTTGGTGTCTTTTTGGAATACAAATAGGCCTGGAGTAGCTGTGGTTCAGTGACTAAGAGGGAGAGGAGAAAAGATGAGGGCAGGGAATAACCAGGGGCCAGACCACGTAGGACCCAGTCATATGTGTTCTCTTTCAAGTACAATGTGAGGAAGCCCTTTGACGGTTTCTGTAAAGTAGTGCATGGTATTTATGTAATGATATATATGGACTCTCTCCATAATTAAATGTGCATAATCACAAATTCAATTATTGTTTTAGAGGTTCCCTGCTCTCCCTAAATCCCATTCATGCTCCCCCTCTATTTTAGAAGATTCTTAGGCTCTTTCTAGTTCTTACATGATGTGAGTCTATATAATGCACATTTGGAGGAATTAGCATTGCCTAGCTAAAAGGCAGTAATTGACAACAATGTTTGATAATATAAAGAAGGCTGAGCAAGAGAGGGTTTGCATTTATTAAATGGAATGCTGCGGTAGTTTTCACTGCTGGCTCCCATTTCACACTCCTCCCTGCATGCCCTTTTCCACTCCCTGCTGCATTGTGTGGAGAGTTAACTACTGGATGAAAAGACACAAGTCCTAACTGGGACCAATATTTAGAAAAGACAGGAAAGGAGCGTGTACCTCCTTTTATTCAAATCCTAACATTCTTACTATCTCTTTCATGAAACCTTTCCAAATACTTGCATATTTATTTGTAAACATGTTTTGTTTCTTCAGCTTGAATTTAAGCTCCTAGAGTGCTGTATGCTGCATGATTTATATTTAGATAGGGTCTTGCCTCTCCCACTAGCCTGAAAAGATTTCAAAAATAGAGACCGTATTTTCATATTTTTTTAAAATATGCAACACAGTGTATTGTGGGCTGAATAAATTGTGTCTCCCTGCCCCCAAATTCCAAATTCATATGTTGAAGTTCTAGCCCCAGTATCTCAGAATGTGATTGTATTTGGAGATAGGGCATTCGAAGAGGTTATTAAGGTAAAATGAGGTCATATGAGTGAGTCCTTATCTAATATTACTGGTGCTCCTGTAAGAAAAGGTGGGCGGATCGCCTGAAGTCAGGAGTTTGAGACCAGCCTGGCCAACATGGTGAAACCCCATCTCTACTAAAAATACAAAAATATTAGCTGGGCATGGTGTTGGGTGCCTGTAATCTCAGCTACTTGGGAGGCTGAGGCAGAAGAATCACTTGAACCTAGGAGGCGGAGTTTGCAGTGAGCCAAGCTGGCGCCACTGCACTCTAGCCTGGGTGACAGAGCAGGACTGTGTCTCAAAAAAAAAAAAAAAAAAAAGGGAGGGTGGGATTAGGACACAGACATGCACATACACAGAGAAAAGACAGCAAGCCAAGAAGAGAGGTCTCAAAAGAAACCAAACCTGCTTGATATTGGACTCCTAGCCTCTGGAACAGTGAGAAAATAAATATCTGTTGTTTAAACCACCTAGTCTGTGGTATTTTGTTATGGCAGCCCTGGAAAACTAATACAGCCTGCCATAGTGTGTGTGTGTGTGTGTGTGTGTGTGTGTGTGTGTGTGTGTGTGTTTGTATAAATAGGTGAAACCACTCATTATTCCAGAAGTTAAATGCTCTAATATTATTGTAAGCTTTTTGAGGGAGACCATACTTCTTCCTTTCATCACTACATCTAGTTTAGCACTTAGCACATTGCAGGCATTCAAAGGTATGTTTGTTTAGTCATCAAATGAACCGAGATTCCCTGAAGCTAGAAGGGATCTTCAAGGTCATTTAGGCCAGTAGTTATTAAACTGCTTTGTTCCAGTAGTATCTTTCTGAAAAACAAAATCTTACATGAAGGGCTACTATATAAAGTGGTTAAGAATAGAGCTGCTGTGGTTGATAGACCAGGAGGCCTGGCCTCTCCTCAGCTGACTTGTGGACATTCTTGGGTAACTCTGATTGATCTAGAGGCAAGATCAGCTAACTTTTTCCATAAAGGGCCAGTGAGTAAATACATAGGATTTCTTTATAACTATTCAATGCTACCATTTACCAGAGGTACAGTCATGAGCAGTGTATATACAAGTGATAGTGACTGCATTCCAATAACACTTCATTAACAAAAACAGGAAGGAGGTCAGATTTGGCCCATGGACCATAATGTGCCAACCTCTGATCTAGAGCAACCAAACTATTTCACAAGTGAGGAAATGAGCCCCAGAAAGGACATTGGATGGCTGCATTTATTAAGGCTCTGCTACCAGTTTAATTTCCTGCATTCTATAATAAGAGGTATCTTTTTTTTGAGGACATACATGATCATATCTCTCCTTAGTTTGTTCAAACTCTGCAAGACTCCCCAACTCCAATGGGATAAAGTGTCAATTCCATAGACAGGCAAGAAAGTTATTTGTGGGTTGATTGCTGCTAATTCTTCGCATCTCTTCTCTCGCTTCTCTATACCGTCAGCGGCCTCCACTCCCATTCACATCAGGAGCATTCTGAATTATCCTTTTTCATGTTTCTGAATCTTTTAATGTGCTATTTTCTTTATCTGGAATTATTTTTCTATTTCTTATCATCCTGGATATTCTTTCCTATTATTCAAGATTTTGTGCAAATGTTAATCCCTTCTTTAACATGAAACCGTGTATTAGTTAGGGTACAGGATAAGGGCTATAATAATAGAGAGAACCCAAGACAGTAGTTCAGATATTTACTTTCCTGTCCAGATATAAGTGGTCGAGTCTCAGTTCTGTGAGGTCATACAATGGCCCAGGTTACCTCCAAATTATTGCCCTACTGTTCCCTGGGAATATTTATCTCCCCCAAGCGATTAAGCCTGGCTCACCAGCATCTTGTATTCATTAGGACATGATGGGGTAGCAGCAAGACAGTTCGTTGAGGACAGAAATTGTCTTTTTAAAGATCATGACCTCACAGTTGGATATATCACTTTCATTCACATCCGTTAATCAGAACTAAGCCCCATGCCTATGATAATGGGCAGGGGTCATGCAGCCAGCGAAATCTTGGCAGGTTCCATTGTTAAAAAGAAGGGAAGACTGGATGAATCCTGAAGGAATATTAGCTATCTCCACTACATTACCTGTTTAGCCTTAATCTCTTCTTCTCCTCCCACATCATAGACACACTTTTATTCCCAAATTTATCACCTTGTTTCACAGTGAATTCTAAGTTTGTCTAGATTGTAAGAACTTCAAGGGCAGCTGTTTTCCCTTACTCAGCTTTGTGACCAAAGTTGGTAGCACTAGGCTTAGCACCAAGTGAATGAATCCAAACAATCAAAATGGCAGGCCCAGAGAGCTTAAGTGATGCTTCCAGTTCAGTCAGTACCAGCAGAAGAGCCTGGCTCTTTCCTGCCCTGATTTGGAGAGATCATAAAGAGATGGTTATAAAAGTCAGATTTCAGGTAACAGAGCTAAGGTTTTAGGAAGCACCGATAACAGCTACCAGGAGAGGCTCAGATCAGTTCACAGGGACAAATGAGGCTCACCCATGCTGCAACGTGTGTACTTGAGGGAGATTGCTCAGTCCCCATATGGCAGATGGGGACAGTTGTGTCCCTGTCTCCATGCCAGCTAGCCACTCTGCGCCCACTTCCTAGCTCTCTTCAAAGGCAGGAAGTTGTTTATCTGACTGGTCAAATCTGAGTCATTAATTGGGCCACAGAAGGAGAGTCGACAGGCTTACTATGCCTAGAAAATCAGAAATCAGATATTAGCTCTTTTCTCGCATGTCCTCTACCTCCTATAGAGGCAGAAAGCACAAGCCAAACCAGCATCCCCAAGGGGAAAAAGCAAAGTCTTTCTCCCTTGGGCAGGCTTGAGCGTGCTAGGGCAAGTTAGACTTCGGGAGCAGGAGAATATACATTTAAGCTTTAACGCTAAGCATCAGCTCCAACCAAGTTCTTTACCAAAGAGCTCATCAGCATTGTTTTCTTAGACACTTGCACAGGTATTCACACAAAATGGGACATTTGATTTTCATGGAATCATTGTTCCTTTATCTTCAAAACATAATGCATGGATTAGTGCAGGCTTCAGGTCCCTTTACATCCAAACCCTCTCTTCAGCTATCCTATCACCTCACAGCCCCAAAGGCTCTCAACATCACCCGAGCTCCGTGATGTTTGCACAGAGACAGTTGGGCTGCATGTCTGTGGGCGGTTTAAGATCCTGTGAATTACGCAAATCCTGGCTCTTATATCATCAATTATTCTGGTCCTTCGTGTGGGCCTGCGTGGGCTGCAATAGTGTGATTTCTGGTTCTCACCCTGCAGGGACACTTAGCAGCCTGACCTTTTGAGTCACTTCTTCACTGAATCGCTTTCCTTATTTTTAATGTCCCCGCTCCCACCTTTCTCTACTTGACACCCTTTTTGACTAGCACACTGATTCCTAACTTGCACAATTGCGTTCTCAGGTTCTCTTTCTCCCTTTTGGGTGTAGAGTTCATTATCCACCTGGAAAAAAAAAATGAAGTGCAAATGTTTTCCCTTTAGTTTCCTGATCATTTTAAAGCAATGGTTTGTTTCCAAAAATAATGAGGACAGGGCAGTGTTCTACAAGGGTAATAGGGAAAACAAAACAAAACAAAAAACCTTTCTTGTCTTGAGCACTGAATTCACTTTCGCTTTTAAAATTATATATATGTATATATATAAATATATATATAGAGAGAGGCATAAACATATATCTTACTTAAAGAATGGTTTTCGCATCAGAAAAAAATAGTTATCAGAGATAAACTAAAATATATAAATAATATAAATGTGCATATAGGTATAGATGCAATTTTATACCACAGTCTACTGGCAGAAATAGCCTCCTGAGGGTGGCTGCTCTGGGCATTTCATTCCCTTTTTTTTTTGTTTGTTGGTTGGTTTGTTTTTTTAGACAGGGTCTTGCTCTGTCTCCCAGGCTGGAGTGCAGTGGCATGATCTTGACTCACTGCAACCTCTGGCTCCTGGGTTCAAGCGATTCTCCTGTCTTAGCCTCCTGAGTAGCTGGGATTACAGTCGCGTGCCACCACACCTGGCTATTTTTTTTTTATTTTTAATTTTAGTAGAGATGGGCTTTCACCAAAATGGCCAGTTTGGTCTCAAATTCCTGACCTCAAGCAATCCCCCCGCCTCGGCCTCACAAAGTGCTGGGATTACAGGGGTGGGTCACTGTGCCCAGCATCATTCTCACCAGAATAATGTTTCTGGCTTCAGAGAACTATAGAAATGAAGCAACGGCAGCAGTTATCTGGTGGCACATTGCTTTGTAATTACCACTGGATCTCTATTAGAATCTAAAAGCTGGAATCTGGGAGTAGGGGTACACAGGTTGCTAAGCACCCCTTCTCCCAAAACCCTGGATGAGATAGCTGCTGAAACCATGGGGATGAGCAAGTCCCACGACACACATTGGCTTCCCAGCCTGTCCATGTGTGGAAGGATCATATTGCCTAGCTGGTCAGGTGAAATGTGGTCTGGCCCACACTTAACCACCCTCACCAATTAAAATCTTTGCAAATCATGGGGTTAAACTTCTGCATCTATATAGATTTAATCATAATTGGCATTTTTACTTGTAAGTTTCTCTCCTGAATATGCAGATATCAAATAATAATGAAATGCTTTAAAATAATGTTTCTCTCCAAAAACCCCCTGAGTGTATCACACTGTGGAATCTATATTTAGAATTTGTCTATAAGGCCACCTCCTTGGCTAATACACTGTTTACTCCAGTAGCAGTTTAACCGATATATAATTGGGGCTTTTCTAGATTACTGATTTCTTATATAATTCAATTTGTTTAAAGTCTGTACTCTGTAAGATATTGATTTTGTAAAATTTATTGAGACTAATTTAATAACCCAGCATATGGTCTATCTTGGCACACATCCCATAAACACTAGAAAAGTTTCTATTCTTGGTAGTTTCTGGGTGTAATGTGGCTAAATTGTCAATTATATCAATAGATCTAAAAGTATTATTCATGTCTATATCGTTACTGATTTTATTGTTTAGTTATCTATTAATCATTGGAGAGGGGCATTATGATATTCAATTACTACTATGGATTTGTCTTTTTTTGCCTTTAATTCTGTCGGTTTTGCTTCATGTTTTTTCAATAAGGCATGTATATATTTATGATTGCTATGTCTTCCCAATGAATTGGCCATTTTTCAGTCTCAATTGTTGTTCTTTATACCTGGTTCTTTATACCTCTTGGCTTTCATTTGGCAACCATCATAGTAATAATTGCTTCAGTAAGCATCACCTATGATTGCTAAAACAGGTAGGTGAAAGTTTAATGAGAACTAGGATATTTTCCTGTTGTCAAAGTATCTCCCAATAAGATACTTCTTAATGACAAAACAAAAATAGTAACCTTAGAGAAAAAACTTGGCAGGAAACACCTTAGTCAAGTCACTAAAGTTAATGACCAGAAATAGGACAAATTGATACGATTTTCTTCTGGATGTTTTGCAGTGAAAAAAACACAGTATTACTCCCAAGGTACTCCTGCCAAAAATGCATAACCTCAGACTAATCATAAGGAAACATCGTATAGGCCTAATTTTAGGAATATTCTACCAAAGAAGGCCTGTGATTTCCCAAAACCTCAAGGCCATGAAAGACAGGCTGAGGAACCATTCCACAATAAAGGAAAATAAAAGGGCATCACAACTAAGAGCAACATTTAATCTGGGATTAAATTCTGAACTAGAAGAATTATTTTTACTATAAAAAGACTTTAGTGATACAATTGGGAAAAATTAAATGGGATCTGTAGGTTAGATACTACTATGTTATCAATGTTAATTTCCTGATTTTGATTTTTGTATTGGTGTCTACGTAAGAATGTCCTGGTTTTTCAGAAACACATAATGAAATATTTAAGCATGAAAAGGAATTATGTATGCAGCATATTCTCAAATAGCACAGAAAAAATCTGCCAGCGTGTGTGTGTGTGTTTGTGTGTGCGGGTGTGTATGTGTGTATGTATGTGTACAAATCTACACACAGATAAAGACAGAAAGGGAGAGGGAATTGGAGGGAGGCAGAGATATGCAGTGAGAAATGCAGAGAAATGTAGTAAATGTTAATATTTGGTGAACCTGAGTAGACAGCATATGAAAATTATTGCAACTCTTTTGCAGCTTTTCTGTATATTTGGAATATTTTAAAAATAACGTTAAATACTCTTGTCTTAAAGTCTATTTTGTCTGATATTAATATAGTTATTCAGCTTTGTTAATCTTACTGTTCACATGGTATTTTTTTTTTTTTTTTTTTTTTTTTTGAGATGGAGTCTCGCTCTGTCACCCAGGCTGGAGTGCAGTGGTACGATCTGGGCTCACTGCAACCTCCACCTCCGGGTTCATGCAGTTCTCTGCCTCAACCTTCCCGAGTAGCTGGGACTACAGGCACCCACCACCACGCCCAGCTAATTTTTTTATTTTTAGTAGAGACGGGTTTTCACCATGTTGGTCAGGCTGGTCTCGAACCCTGACCTCATGATCCACCCACCTCAGCCTCCCAAAGTGCTGGGATTACAGGTGTGAGCCACTGCGCCCAGCCCACATGGTATTTTTAATTCCATCCTTTCACTTTCAAACTGTTACTTCATATATAAAGTACCATGCAGTGACATTACATCTTACTGGTTTTTTTCTCTTAATCTATCTTAACCTTTTAATTGTAGGGTTGAGTTTATTTAGATTTAAGATTATTATTCACATAGTTGGACTTAGCTCTACAATTTTCTTATTATTCTGCAGTTTGTCTTTCTGTCTTCATTTGGGTTAATCAAATATTTTCCAGCATTTCATTTTAATTCCTCTATTGGCTTTTCAGCTGTACTTCATATTTTTTTAATGGTTGCCTTAGGGATTCCAATATGCATCCTTGTTATTACAGACTACTTAGAGTTAATGTCAGTATTGCTATTTCTAGAAAGTAAAAGAGCTTTGCGACCTTACAGTTCTATTTATCATTCTCTTTTTTATGGTGTCATGTCTTCTATATCTCAATATATATGCAATATTGTAATTTTTGCTCTAATCAAATGCATTTTAAGTAAAATAATAAAATATAAAAATACATTTTATATTTATTCCTATGCTTACCACTTCTGGTGCTTATTTTTTTTTTAACTTCTATATTAAGTTCAGGGGTACAAGTGCAGCTTTGTTCCATAGGTAAACTTGTGTCATGGGGGTTTGTTGTACTGATTATTTCATCACTCGGGTATTAAGCCTAGTACCCATTAGTTATTTTCCCTGAACTTCTCCCTCCTTCCACTCTCCAGCCTCTGAAAGGCTTCGGTGTGTGTTATTCCCCTCTATGTCTCCATGTGTTCTCATCATTTAGCTTCCACTTACAAGTGAGAACACAAAGACTTAAGTGTAAAACCCAAAACTGTAAAAATCCTGGAAGATGATCTAGGCAATATCATTGAGGACATAAGTGCAGGCAAAGATTTCATGACAAAGACACCAAAAGCAATTGCAACAAAAGCAAAAATTGACCAATGGGATCTAGTTAAATTAAAGAGCTTCTGCACAGCCAAATAAACTATCAAGAGAATAAACAGACAACCTATAGAGTAGGAGAAAATTTTTGCAAACTATGTATCTGACAAAGGTCTAATATCCAGCATCTATAAGGAACTTTAAGAAATTTACAAGAAAAAAACAAACAACCCCATTAAAAAGTGGGCAAAGCCACTTTTCAAAAGAAAACATACATGTGGCCAACAATCATGTGAAAAAGAGTTCAACATCACTGATCATTACAGAAATACAAATCAAACCCACAATGAGATATCATCTAACACCAGTTAGAATGGCTATTATTAAAAAGTTAAACAATAACAGATACTGGCGAGGTTGTGGAGAAAAAGGAACGCTTATACATTGTTGGTGCAAGTATAAATTAGTTCAGCCATTGTGGAAATCAGTGTGGTGATTCCTCTGGTGCTTGTGACTATCTTTCTGCAGATCTGTGAATACCTTTTAGCATGAAGAATTACCTTCTGTATTTCCTATAATTCCAGTCTTTTGGAAACAAATTTTCTTATTTTTACAAATCTAAAAATGTTTTGACTTGCATTTATTTGTCTATGTACATTTTTGTTGGATATGGTATTTTAGGTTGACAGATTTTTGTATCCCCACCCCATAGTACTTAAAAAATGTCATTTATTTGTCTTCTATCACCCATTGATTTTAACAAGAAATCAGCCATCACATACCATTGTTTTATTGATGTAAGGTATTATTTTCTTTGGCTTTATTCAACATTTTCTTCTAATTTTTGATTGACTATGATGTCTCTAAGTATAATTGTCTTTGTTTTTCTCTTTCTTGAAGCTCACTACTGATGTTCTTGGACATGTAAATTTTGTTTTCTACAAAATTTTTGGAGAATTTTATCATTATTTCTTTAATTATTTTTCTGTCCTGATTATCTGTCTCCTCTGTTTTTTGAACTCCACTTATATGGATATTGTAGAGCTTGATACTGGCCCACAAGTCATTGAGGCTTTGCTATATTTTTTTTCGACCTTTTATTTTCTCTGTACTTTATTTTGAATTGTTTCTTTTATTATAGCTTCTCTTTGTCTGCTGTGTTTAATCTGCTATTAAGTAAAATCAGTTAAATTTTCATTTTGGATATTATATTTTTCATTTCTAAAACTTTAGTTTGGTGTTTATAGTTTTTGTTTGTGTGCTATAGATTAGCTTATTATGAACATACATTCCTTAAAGTCCCTGAACATATTTATAATAACTTTTTTAAGATAGCTTTTTGCTAATCTCTATACCTAGGTTACCTCAGGGTCAGTTTACTGATTTGCAGCCACATTTTTGAGCTTCTTTACATGTCTAGGTATAGTATCATTATTATTATTGCTATAGTATGCTGAACATTATGGATTCTACATTATTAAGAGTCTGGACTTTCTTGGCCTTCTTTAGAGTATTGTAGGTTTTTTCATTTATGGACAATTAATTTATTATAGAAAATGTCATCGTCAGCATCCCTGTGAGATTGCCTGCCATCATTTGCTTGAACACCTCTTGCAATGGGGAGCTCACTACCTCCTTGAATAAGCCTAAATCACTATTTGATGACCCTAATAAAAAGCTATATTCTTGTGTTTAATCATAATGTGCTGTCTTTTTAATTTCACCAAAGACATGTCTGTTGCCTTTAAAAAAATGAAAGCACTTCTTATGTCTAAAAACAGTGATCATATTTCCCATCACTCATTTTTGTAGATTTTCATTTAGTCAACTGCTTTCCAGTTTCTTTTTTAACAGAGATTTCATGGAAAAACTTTTGAATACTGTTCAACCCCTGAAATTGTGTGCCAAATTGAGATTGTTTACATACATGTGAGAAATTTTCTGGGAGAGGCTTTCACAACTTTCCTCAGATTCTGAAAAACCTCAGTATAGTCTAGAACTTCATAGAACGCAGTTATTCAAATCTTCGCTCATCTCTGTATTATTTGAGACACTATACATAGAGCTTAAAAGACTCTGGAGCCAAACTGTCTGGCTTCAAATCCAGCTCTGCTATGTTTCCTTAGACAAATTACATAATTTCTCTGTGCCTTAGTTTCCACACCTAAAATAATAATAATATTAATTACCTACTAATTGGACTGCTGTGAGGATTAAATAAATGGATATGTGTAAAACTAATTAATAGTTCCTGGCATATAGTGTTTCATGAAGATCTATTATTATAGAATTTAAATTTCTTTTGGAAACCTTCTGCAATATCAAGATAAGTGGATTGATCATGATCTACTTAACATAGAAATTATTTTTTCAACTGCTATGGAGAACAAATGGATGACACATTTTAAGGAGAAATCTCAGGCAGTACCTGGGTTGGGGGGAAGGAGTGGGGCAGAGGCAGAAGGGGCAGATGTTGAAAAGCTCCCTATAACCTGTAAAAAGGCAAATATCAGAACAGAGCTTGATCTGCTGTGGGTCCCAAACTGATTACATCAGAATCATCTGGGAAGTGTTTAAAAACTTTGTATTTCAGAGTCCCATCTCAGACACACTAAATTAGAATCACTAGGATGGGCCCCTGGGAATCTGCATTTTTAAACAAACGTTCTCTTCCATTTCCCATCCCTCACGATTCTGAAACATCCTAGTGACACATGCCCATGAAGCAGTGTTCAGAGAACTGCAGGCAGATGATTCCTAAGGGCCATGTCAGCATGAGAGTGGATGTTTCTAGGTAAAGGCAGTGATTAGCAGCTCCTTTGTTTTACTGATGAGTGCACGAAGAATGAGAAAGAAAGTGACTTTTCTATTCACTCAAAAAATGGAAAGGTCAGTCCAAAAACTGAGGTCTACTGACTTCACAGCAGGTGCTTTCAGTGACACACAATTTTATCTAATGATTGTTTCAGTCGACCCAGAAGCTAGGCTCCTATCATCTGCCAAATGATCTGTCTTGATTTTCTACTTTATGATAGTCATTATTATCTCAGTTTATCTCTCCCTAAAATTGGTACAGTCCTGACCTCAAGGAATTAGGATGCTGTGAAGTTTAATTAATGTCTTCTGAGCCCCCAGATGCCTTAGATGAAAGATGCTGTATTGATGCTAAGTATTAGGATTATTATAGTTTACCAGTTATCAGGGCCAGATCACCTGCTGGGCTGTGCATTGTGTCACATCTGAAAGAACAAGACAGAAATGCTAACATATCAGCCGCTTCCTGAAAATCCAACCTGACCTTGAGCTTGCCAATTCCTTATATTCCTTATATCTGAGAATGGAACCCATGTCATACCAACAGGGGGATGGACAGCTTTCTGAAACTCCTAGAGAAAGCTTGTTGGGAAGCAATGGGATAAAAAGAAATGAGCTCCAGCTACAGGGACAGAAGAGTGTAGGTTTGGATCCTGGTCTCCTGCTCAGTAACTGAGTAACTACTAGGAACTCTTCACCTCCTCTTCATGTAATAAAGATAATACCTAACTTTGACAGGCTACTTTAGGTGTGTAAATAAGGTAACGTACGCAAACCACTTTGGGTAGCATGTGATGCTTACTAAAGGCTGCCTGCATGATGGATTCTAGAGGAAGAAACTGATGTAAAGATATCAGGAGAGAAAATAATAATAAAAGAGCAGAATGCCAGACCGTAGCCATTCTGTAAAGATTATACAGCTACATCGAGGCAATCAAGAAAATAATGTTAAGCTGATATTTTCAGACAAAATAAAGGCAGGTAGAAGTTGATAAAATTATTCTGTTCTTATATCAACCCTGATAGGTGACTTTTACTGTCTTCATTTTACTGATGTGGTAATTGAAGTTCATAGACAGACTTGAGGTCACAGAAGTCAGGAATGGTGGAGATGTTCTATGACCTGCATTCTTTTTGCTACATGACAGCTGCCTCTCACTCATATCCACGTAGTGGACACAATGTGTGTGATTCATGGTCACATGTTTTGTTTAGATTTTATCCCAATACATGATTTAGTATTTGACAAAGTTACTTTTGCAAATCTTAATAAAACAAACTTAAGGGGTCATTTTAACATCTGAACATTAATTTTACTTTTTTCTTCTCTCGCAACTCTGCAAGGGAAACAGAATGGACGTCATTTTTCCCATTTTACTCAACTGGAAACTGAGTCTCAGAGAGCATGAAGACCCAGGGAATTACCAATTAGCATAATTTATACAGAGATCAAACATCTCTAGGGAGCTTACATACATTTTGCTTCCCTATTTTGTTCCTAATCATATCATAAGATGAAATCAGCATTTCCTAAGGATTATTAGGCAAGGCATGCATGTGAAAACAAACTCTCCTTTTTATCTCCTAAGAGTAGAAGCAGTCACCTTCCGCCTAAACTGAAAGAGGCTCTAGGAAATAAACACTTTCCTCCAACACAGGCACGGGAGCTCCCAAGTGGGATATTTCGCGCTCGAGATATTCAGCCCTCAGTTCCCCTGTCCCCCTGCTGTGTCCCTGAGCAGCAGTAACACACTATCTGCCATGGTGAATAACAGCCTTCTTCACTGTGCCCCTTAGGGTGGAAATGATCCAAGGGAACCTCAGAGGGCTTGATCCTGCAGGGTAGTTGGAGCTGAGCCTGAGACACGGCAAGGTTCACTGAGGTCTGGGGTTTTATTCTGCTTTTGTTCCCATCCTGATTAATATCACAGCTAATGACTCTCCAGACTTGGTGATATATGATGCTCCATTGAGGACAGAAAAAAAATCGAGCTTTTACTAATTAAATAGAACATCTTCATATGCTGAAAGGTTTTGCAAACGAACGTAACTCACACAGAATTATGTTGGCAGGAAAGTCCCATGGAAAAAACTTTTAAGACCAGGGAGCAGTGAAACGAAGACCTAGTGTAGAAGAGAGGGAGGGAGACTTTTTTCTAAGGCAGAGGTAAAAAGCTAATGACGTGTATATTTAGAGAGAGAAAAAGAGACATACAAAAGAAACAAGTAGCTTAACATAAAGGGATAAAAGGCAAAGTAGAAATCTATACCAAGTCTGCTATATATTAACGGCACACTTGATTATTTTAGTGAGTAGACTCAAAGAGGTATTCAAGAATATTCTGCTGACATTTTGAATACTTATGTCATATCAAGATGTCTGTTAAACTTCTGTTTGTTCAACAAATGTTTATATCGAGCACCTTCTTTATGTAAGGTACTGTGCTAGAATCTGGAGATACAATGATAAATCAAACAAATGCAAAACCTCCTCGCTGAAGTCTAATTAGAAAGACATTGATTAAGCAAAAGAATAGAAATAAATAAATAATTTTGAGGTTGCAGTTACGGTGATGGATAGATGTATGGGTGTAGAAAGACATGTCCAACAACTAAGTTCCATTAAAGTGTAATATAAGAAGGAAAGTAATAACAGAACATAAAATCTATTTTTCTCTTTATACAATTTTAAGGTTCAGATAAGTAGAAGGTTGATCAAATTCACTGAGAAATGTATCTATTACATCCATTTTAAGCAAGTTAAACATTTTTGTTTAGAAATTAAATAGTTGCGGAATAGCTCAAACATGTAGAAACGCATGGAACATGATACTTGAAATGGCCATTCATCACTGACTACCATAATTTGGGCTATAATCTGTATATTCACATCCTCCTGAAATTCATATGTTGAAATCTCAACACCAAAGGCAATAGGATTAGGAGGTGGAGTCTTTGCGAGGTGATTAGATTACGAAGGTAGAGAGTCTTCATGAACAGGATTACCGCCCTTATAAAAGAGGCCCCAGAGAGCTCGCCTAACCTGCCACCTACATGAGGACACAGCTTAAAGGCCTCATGTATGAGGAAACATGTTCTCACCAGATACTGAATCTGCTGGTGGTTTGATCATGGACTTCTCAGCCTCCAGGACTATGAAAAATGATTTTTTTGTCATTTATAAGCTACCAGCCTCCAATATTTTGTTATAGCAGCCCAAACAAAGACATTTCATAATTCTAAATTTCAATCACTTAGAAAAAAGAAAGAGGAAAACTGAGAGCCTTCTATCAATCAGATACCTTACTTGCATTATTTGATCTTCACAATCTCAAGATGCAAATATCACACCCTTTGTGCAGATGAGATAACTGAGACTCAAAAGGTTAAGAAACTTTTCCAAGCGTGAAACCTTATAAGTGGTATAGTAAATAAAATTCTGCCCGGGCACATGGCTCACGCCTGTAATCCCAGCACTTTGGGAAGGCAAAGTGGGTGCATCACCTGAGGTCAGGAGTTTGAGACCAGCCTGGCCAACATGGCAAAACCCCATCTCTACTAAAAATACAAAAATTATCCGGCTATGGTGGCAGGCGCCTGTAATCCCAGCTACTTGGGAGGCTGAGGCAGGAGAATCGCTTGAACCCGGGAGGTGGAAGTTGCAGTGAGCCGAGATCGTGCCACTGCACTCCAGCCTGGGTGACCAAGTGAGACTCTATCTCAAAAAAATAAATAAATAAATAAATAAATAAATAAATAAATAAATAAATTCCCACCTAGGGTTTGTTAATTTCATGCTCTTTCAGAAATGGCACACTGCTCTAGAGTAAAGGGCAAAGAAAGAATAAAGAACATTCAACCCTGATATTTGGAAACAGGACATCAGAATGCTTTCACTTTCTCTTCTGTCCTGCTTCCCCTCTTCTCATTTTATTGGCTAGGCGATTAGGAGACTTATTTCTGTTCCTTACGGATTATTCACATGTTCACTCCCACTTCATCTCAGGCCTAAGGAATGTTGGCAGAAAAAGCAGCACACCTGTTCCTCCTTTTCCACTTCTTCCCTTCCTGTTCACATCAGCATCTGAAGCTGCCATCCTTTGTTAACTCATTGCCATGTTCCCTCGCTGAAGGCAATATGCTGCCAACTCACGGGTGTTGCTATGGTGACTATGATGTCATAAGGTGATGCTATGTGTTCTGGTGAGTGCAAGGATGAACTTTTTCTTAATCTGAGATATTAACTTCACAAATATAGAATGCTAGATATTAAAGTAGAAAGGAAACTGCGTTTTGCAGAAACCCAACATTAGTGTCTATTTTTCTTCTGAGTAATCAAGTTGGACTCAACAACCTCCATATGGTCTTTGCCTGCTCTAAGATTTTATAATTATGGAAGTTGATGAATAATTACTTCTCTCAGACAGAAGCAGCCTCACTGGCCTAAGGTTGCAAGGGTTATGATTTAAATAGGATTCTCAGTTGAAGAGCAAGATTGTCTTCCGGAAAATCTTCAAGATCTGGGCTCACTTCCACATAGCATCCACGAGGTCTTTCTTCCTCCTAGCCTCAGTTCTACCATCTGTTAAATACAAATGCAAGCATCTAGTCTCAGGGAGCTACTGTAAAGACTGCATGAGAAAACATGGTCAAAGCACTTAGCACATAGTGGCTCTACATCGATGTTATTTTCTTTGCTTTAAATTCATTCAAGGCTATGTTACTTCACGGCATTAACTCAGCAAGTCATTCTATTTCTTTTAGGCATAACTATTTTATTGTTGTTTATACAAATGAGGAAAGTTGGAGAAAATAAAGATATAGGAGATACAAAAGATGAAAAAAAGAGTTATAATTTTCTTAAAGTCCTTCTGATTCTAGACTCCACAATCTAGAATCTAAAGCAAATGATTCCAGAAAAAGAATAAATATATGTGTGTGTATTGTTCCTTTCAATTATGCAAACAAATCCAATTATTGCCAAATATAACAACTGATAAATGGAGTAAAATACTTGTCTTCTTAGTGAGTATTGATGAGTAGGATAACGCCCAGTAAAGGTGGCTGGGAACTTCAAACCTACTAGAATTATTGGTTGGACAGGGGATATTGAAACTGAAGGGAGAGAAGTTCCAGGGAGAGGCATGATACTCATTCTCAACTCTTTGAAGGCATTTTATATCCTAAAGGTAGAAGACTTGCTTCACTTGGCCACAGAAGTCAGGAAAAGTGCCCCTGGATGAAAGTTAACAATTATGAACTTTAGGTAGAAATTTCTTATGATCAGACTTCCAGCAGCTGAGTATGAAAAATTCAGAAAGGCTGAATTCTCCATTGCTGGAAATGTCTTTAAGGTTAAAAAACATGTTGAGGTGATTTGAGGGACCTAATGCATTAGATAAAAGTGTACATGGCAGGAAGAAAGGTTAGGAAGCAGTGGACCAGAGACCTTCAAGACCAGTAGTCAATTATCTGATCTTAGGAGGACATTTTGCTATGAATACATTGCATTTGTCTCAGGCAACAAATTTGGAATTGATACATACACCATACATGCCTGCAATGGGAATTGCTGTATAAACACATGCTTTTTTCCTCCAGCTTCAATTCAACTGCTAATGTCTTACATTTTGGGGGCATCTTTAAGAGATGAAATCTCTGGTTGACTATGAGAGATGGTTATTTATGAATGATGTAGGGGATAGTCAAGGAAGCAGCTGGACAATGCAAAAGTGAAAAATAGTTCATCTTTGATTAAAAGTAGTTCCATACAAATTCAGTAACTAGACATGAACATGTAAGTCTTAATCTGTGGCTACCTCAAAGTATTCTGGTGATACTGGAGGCTAAACATGGGACATAAAATAAAATCATTCTAAAAAGAAACATCACAAATATCTTAGTCTAGAGGGATGGGCCTTATAAAGGGGGTTGATACGGTTTGGTTGTGTCCCCACCCAAATCTCATCTTGAATTGTAGTTCACATAATCCCCACGTGTTGTGGGAGAAAACTGGTGGGAGGTAACTGAATCATGGAGGAAGTTTCCCCCATATTGTTCTCATTGTAGTGAGTCAGTCTCACGCGATCGATGGTTTTATAAACACAAGGTCTTCTGCACAAGCTCTCTTGCCTGCCACCACATAAGACGTGCCTTTGCTTCTCTTTTGCCTTCCACTATGATTGTGAGCCCTCCCCAGCCATGTGAACAGTGAGTCAATTAAACCTCTTTCCTTTATAAACTACCCAGTCTCAGGTACGTCTTTATTAGCAGCATGAGAACAGACTAATACAGCGGTTCAGGGTAGAGAGTAACATTGGCCAAATGTGGTTGAATGGGAATTTTATGCATCATCAGTCATAGCCTTGCTCATCTGTGAAATGCCATAATGTGTTTTTAAATTTTTATAAATAGTCATTACAAAAATAAGTACACTATTAAGGTGATCATCTTGAACTATAGGTCAGAAAAATACTGGTGGGCAAATAAAAGATAAGCATTTCAGGGTATTAGAAGCTCTGTTGTGATGATCCAGTTTTGGGGGTGATTTATTCATTTCAGGCTTCCTCTCTGTTAGGTGCCTATGTGACTTCAAGGATCAAAAATTGCAGACTGTCAACAACTCAATGCTTTATCACATATATGGGCTTGGGCAAACTTTTCTCTCCTTTGGGCTTCAGTTTCCTCTTCTGGCCATGGCCAGGTTGATCACCATCTAGCAGGGAGTGTAAAACACAAGCCAGAAGCAAATATTCTTTACCCTAAGATCAAGGATCACAACCTTTTACTCCGTGACCATTATTGCTGGTTCTCTATCCTCTATGAATCTTCCTAGATTTAAGACCCCTGCTTCTTTCATCTCCTTTCACCAAAGCTTGCAATGTCCTAAGGTCAGATTGTTGATGCTGGCTATTTCTTCATTCATTTAACAAACATGTGCCAACAATCATTGAGCTAGGCTGGCCAACTTTTTCTGCAAAGGGCAAGATAGTAAATGTTTTAGGTTTTGTAGGCCTATGGTCTCTGCATCTACTACTCAGTTCTGCCATTGTAGGGCAAAAGCAGTCACAGACAATGCATAAGCCAATGGGAATGAATGTGTTCCAATAAAACTTTATTTTCAAAAACAGGCAGAGGGCCAGATTTGTGCCATGTGTTATAGTTGAACCCCTAAGTTAGATGCTGAGCATTCTATGTTGAATAAAATCTGGTATTTGACAACAGAGTTCAAACTGTCTAGCCCATTCACTTTTGTATTATCTATAGCTGCTTTTATGCAACACTGGCAGAGTTGAGTAGTTATGACAAAGGTCTTATGGCCCACAATGCCTAGAATATTTATTATCTTGTCCCTTGCCGAAAAATAGTTTGCCAACTTCTGGTTTAGAATACTAGAAGTGTTATTATTGGATAATAATTAAGAATAATAAGAGTGAGAAACATACTGTTTCAAATTCAATAAAAATGCTATTAAAATAATAAAAATAACCATGTGTCAACTATGTGATAAGCATTTTACTAATAATTTCAAAAATTTCATTTAATGTGCTAATCACAGCAATTATATAACATAATTATTGTTGTACTCAATTTACAAATGCAGAGATAGTTTACCTGAGTCACACACCAATTAGAATGTAAGAATTCAAACCCAGCTCAATGTGTCTCCAAAGCTCAAGCTTAATTAATTTGGATCAGGAAGGATGAATAGGGAATTTGCCAAGCTGAGGGAGAGCATCTGAGGCAGAGAAAACAGTCCCTGCAAATGTGCTGAGCCATGAATGCACGTTCAAGGAACAGGAAGGAGCATTGGAATGCAGGAGGCGACTAGACTAGGAAGGGCAATGGACTGGGTAATGGAGAGGCTGGAATGCCAGCAGAGAGTTTGTCCTTGCAGTTTCTTTAGCCAGGACTGGCTGGTGTCGATAAGCTACTTAGTGATGGTGGAGAGTATCAAAGCCCTGGGACATGGATTTCTCCCACTTATGAAACTTTTTTTGTTGCATGATGACACTCTCTAGGAGGTCAAAGGTGACTCTTTATGGCATAACCATCCCTAGCTTATTGTTTAGATCCTTATCCTTTATTGGACAGAACAGTGCCTCACCCTACTCAGGGTGCTGCTCATATATAGTTGCTCAATTCTGAAATTTACTCACAACAATTAAACAGACAAAACATTAGCCTGCAGAAGATATAATGGAATTGGAGGCCTGGCTCATTTCAGAGATTGCAGATGTTATATTATTTTAAAAGAGGCACAGGAATGCTGTAGGACACTGACTTCCAGGGCAAGGTCAAGTGCTCCAAAATGTCATAGCTCTGGGCTTCTGTTCACCAGCCAGAACAGTCAACAATAGATATGACCAGTTTGCATTTTTCATGCTGTCCAGAAAAGGAGACCGGGGTGCCATAAAAGGAATGGTCTTCCCTGGGTCACAGAACTGGTGGAATGCTGGCTTTGTGCCAGGAAGGTTGTGTAATTTGGATTCTACATGGTTCAGAGAAGTGAGTTGCACTGGTCAAATGATCTGAATATGACTGAGGGACCATTTGACTGCCCAGATAAAATCTGCTTCAAGACTTTGGCTGGACAAAGAGAGAATTATATTCTATTCTGAAAATTATATTTAGTAAAAGGATTGGGCATTTACAACAGAGGGATTTTCAATATTTAGAGATGGAAGGAAAGGCATATCTCAACTCAAAATATGGAAACACATTCTGTGAATTAGAAATGATAGTGAAATAATTTTAGTCAGATGATATTTGAGAGCTTGCTCATCACTTCTCCTCTCCCACAAAATTTTATGACACAAGGCCCTAAGCATGTATGCATAGGAATCTAAGGAAGTGTAACTCGAAATGAATTCTAAAGGTACAAGATGGATTTAAAGTCCTGTTTTATGTTAACATCCCATGCAAACTTTGCATTAAATTGAACAATATGTCTCTTTTTGTTTTAACGTAGCCTTTGGAATACTTACTATCCTGTAACATTGATTCTTGGTACACCCCTGAAGGTATAGATGCTGTAATCTGCAAACGAGCAACTGATATCATGTAATAATTAAGATAATAACATCTCACAGTTGAAACAAGCTCTTGGAATCACCCTTTCTGATTACTATCCAGTGCAGATATCTGCGTGCAGGGCAATTTAAGGTCATCTGATGTCCCTTGTAATTCCGAGAATCTGTGAGCTCAGACTTCAATGAATCCCTACACCAATATATTCCCAATAAGCTTATGTTCTCACCTCTTACATATTTCATATATTTTATATTAATAGTACTATACACACATATGTACACACACACACATGTTTCATAAAAAGACAAACCTTTAAATTATAGGCTTTGAAGTCAGGGAAATCTGGTTTCCAATTCTAATTCTATAGAGTTGGTTAGCGCTGTGATTTCAGATATGTTTCTTAACCCTGCTTGCCTCAGTTTCTTTATTGTGGAGTGGGAATAAAAACACCTTCCTCCCAGAGTTGGTGTATGTATTAAGAGGTAAGGAACATAAACATTTTACCACAGTGCCTAGAGTATAGAACCTGTACAGCAAATGAAAGCTGGAGTTTGTGTGTGTGTGGGCAGGGGAGGTGGGTGTGTGAGTGTGTATGTGTCTGCATGCATACCCATGCCTGTTTATGTGTGTGCTGTTTCTCATGGTGATGGGTAAAAAAAAAAAAAAAAAAAGTGATACACTTAATAAAAATGTGTGGACTTGAGCAGAGTTGAGTCACAGTTTGGGAATAGAGGGGTTTATGGATTCCAAGCTTAAAATGTAAACTGAAAGAACAGTCCACTGAAAACATTTGGTCCTTTACTTCTTGGCTCCAGGAAGCTCCTGACACATAAAAAAATTCTGGAATTTAGTTCTGTAAAACTGAGAGTCTGAATTTCTTCTATGCTCAGACTTATGCACTGCATCCCCAGACACAACAGATGGCCAGCTCTCTGCACACAAACCAGCTTTGTAGAAAGGCACTGGGCATAACAGGGAAGACAGAATCTCTACACCAACATTACTCTCCTTGAATTGAAGAATACGTCTCTGTTACTTGTCTTCGTTGACAATGAGGAATTAACTGGACTTTTGGGATACCCTCTAAACCAAAAATTACCGGTGGATAGCACTGATGTCGTTCAGTTTCTTCATTAAAATGTCTGCTCCCTAGCTCTAAATGCGAGCTTCAGATAAAGAAGACAGAGCTAATTACTTATTTTTCACTGGGAGAAGGATGGTGCCCTCAAGGTAGTGAATTTCAAAAGTCCTTTATCCACTCTAGGCAAAGGGAACTCCAAGTTATTGAGTTTGTGTGTAGTTCAACTCCCTGGAAAAACACTGTCTCTGGGCAGCTCACAGCAGGTACTCAGTCATCAAAGTACTGGAAAAAATCTGTACTCCACATAAACTTGATGATATACATTAATAGGAGCTGTGTTATATACAGTGACTGTACATAAAAAATACAACTCTATTTATAAAATCTTTTTTCTGCTTTTTTTCCCCAAGATGTTGCTTTTTTCAAAGTGAGCAGATGGGGTCCTGTTTTTTACTTTGGCAGCTCTGGGACCCTTGGGAATTTCAAGGCATTTGTATATATGTGAATCCTTGTTATATACGTGTTTATTACTTAAGTTCAGTTAGTTATGATTGTGCTAATGTCTTCATTACACAAAAATATTCAATAAAACTATTGTTATAAAATTAACCTCTGCCGGCCGGGCGCGGTGGCTCCGGCCTGTAATCCCAGCACTTTGGGAGGCTGCGGCAGGCGGATCACGAGATCAGGAGGTCGAGACCATACTGG
Source organism: Symphalangus syndactylus (assembly GCF_028878055.3). NCBI lineage: Eukaryota > Metazoa > Chordata > Mammalia > Primates > Hylobatidae > Symphalangus > Symphalangus syndactylus. Next base: position 25,973,518 of record NC_072425.2, read on the forward strand.
CTAACACAGTGAAACCCCACCTCTACTAAAAATACAGAAAATTAGCTGGGCGTGGTGGCGGGCGCCTGTAGTCACAGCTACTTGGGAGGCTGAGGCAGGAGAATGGGGTGAACCTGGGAGGCGGAGCTCGCAGTGAGCTGAGATCATGCCACTGCACTCCAGCCTGGGTGACAGAGTGAGACACCGTCTCAAAACAAAAACCAAAAAAAAAAAAAAAAAAATTAACCTCTGCCAAGGTGTCTACTCCATTTCTTCCCATCTGATAAAAAAACTTTTTGTTGTTGTTTAGGCTGTCATGATTTTATAAAATATTTTGAGCACTAGCATCATAATGAGAATACAATGCATTTCACTTGTAAAGTGAAACTGTAGTCCTGTGAAAGCTATACAATATCATGAAGTTGATGAAAGTGATGCTAAGATTTGCTAGAATCACATCCTAAGCCATTCGCAAATAAGGATTTGGCTGAGTTAGACCAATTAACAATTGAAAAAAAGAAAATCAACATGGAAGATGATTAGAAGCTTCAAAAGAGAAATATTTGAATATCAAAAGCTTAGGAGAAGCCTCAGGGGAAAAATGATGAATCTCTCAAATATTTTTACAAAAATTACCTTTTCTCCTAATCATGATATGAAAGTTAAATGCAAAGTGAAGGATTTCATTTCATTTGATCATACAATTTTGTCAGAAAAATTACCGTTAAAAAATCAAGACCTGGTTCATTTTCTCATCATTTTATGAATTAGCTTCCAGTTAAAATTATTAAATAAATTCTGACTATATAAGCTAAAATATACTTACATTAATGCATTTTAGTTTCATATGCCAAACTGAACTTTTTGCATGCTTTTCGCTGGAATTATGTTTCTATGTAACACAGACTTACTTTCTACTGGTTTTGATTTCAGAGAAGCGTCCTGCATGGTAATTAAGGTAGTGAAGACTGTGCACAGAATCTGGAGTCAGGATGCTGGGTTTTGAATTCAAGGTCTCATACTTATTACACTACATGGGAAGGCTGTTCAATTTCCCTGTTCAACTTCCCTGTGCCTGGTATTATTTGTCTTGAAGGTTGAATTAATAGCAATCTTATTTGAGCAGAGTATTGGGAGTAAGGCAGACGGTATTATATTAAAATGCATCTGGGCAGCCTTTGCAGTTGAGTGTGTCTGACTTCTCTGACTGTGGGGTCCATGCTTTCTATGAAGGAATGACCGATTTCATTCCTTTTTACATCCCTCTCTGGAAACAATGTCCTGTTCCTCTTCTCCTAGTTACATCTTTTCTTCTTAGCTTTGTCATCAACTATTTCCAGAGGCGTTTCCTGACCATTTCTAATGCCACACAGATTAGGTGGCCCTTCACTGCAATCCTTATAAAATTAGTGAATATTTCTATACCTTCTCTGGTTCAATCCTTTTTCACTTCCCCAGTTTGCTGAGGGGTATATGTCTTTCTCAGCTATGAGTAAAGATATACCACACAGACACTCACTCACACACAGATTTTCATCTCTGTTTTCCTAGTGCTTATCACAGGCCACCCCTAATCATTATCAATGAGAGAATGATTGTCTCAATGGGACAGGCTAGGGCAGCAAACAAACGAACACGAAAAACAACTCTAGAGTGAGAGGCACTGACCAGGTCTCCCTTGAGTTGCCCTGGAACTTTGAACAATCCATTTATTTATAAGCCTCAGTTTCCATGTACTCTAGAGTGAAGGAGCTAGATTAGCTAAATTTTATGGGCTCATTCAGCTACAATGCCCTACGGTTTGGTGACATCCATAAAACCAAAGTGACAAACCTGAAAGGGGCTATGTTGATTTTTTTTCTCAACCTGTAAAAGGGAGTTGTCTTGAAATAGTGAATGAGGTCTCATTGCTGTGCTCTGTCTTTACCCATTGATGAATATTTGAGCCCGGCAGTCTCTCAATTTAGATCAATCTGGGTATTGTCTGCTCTATTCGCAGAACTTCAGCTAAGGTAACGGGAGTCATTAATCCTTGCTTGGGGGCTTGTGCCTCTTGTCTGTGTATCCCAGTCATCCCCACCACCAACACCCCACCACTGGTACCCTTTGTTGTGAGCTACTGTCTTCCAGAAAATATACTAAAAAAATGCTTTTTATACAATATCTCATTTAATCCACGCACAAACTCAGTGAGACTGACACTATTGTCCCTGCTTAATGATTTAGATCATTGAAGCTAGGAGGGATTAGAAAACATCTTGGAGGTTTCCTTGGCAGTAAGTTACAAGGAGTCAAACCATCTCTCTGGCTTCAGAGCCCTTGCTTTTAACCACCACATTTCACAACCCCTTGAGTTGTATTCTATTGTGCCATTCTCCGACAACACCTTGTCATATGAGTGTGTCTTCTTTCAGTTGACAAACCATTTGTTGCCTATATGTGTGCGTTTTGAGTGCAACTGAATACATGTTGAATTTTTTGGTAAGTCTCCTAAAGGTCTATAGACATGAAAGACAGCAGATACAAGAGAGGCAGAACTTACCCAAGATCACCACTGACACAGCCATTGACAGCATAGGCTTTAACTGCCAGCTTTGAAACCTAGGTCTGGCACTTGCTAGCTGGGTGGTCTTGGGAAAGTTATGTAACTGTTCATGCTTCAGTTTCCTCATCTGTAAAATGTGAATGTATTTCCTACCTCAAAAGGTTATTGTAAGAATTTAATGAGTCAATGTGTGTGAAGTACTCAGAATCGTGTCTGGCATATACTAAATACAATATTTGTTAATACCGTTATCTTATACAATTTTCTTTTTGAAATGGCCAGCACAGAGCTGATTTCCCTATCTTGTTGGCCTGATCTCATGTCTCCTCCCCAGTCCTTTTAGTGAGGGGCAGGTGTAAATCTCTGGGTCATTTCTAATTTTTTTTTTCTCACAATAGCCTACCACTTTCTAGCTTTCCTGTTTCTAGGTGTTCTTTAGGTATCACAGGCTTTTTAATACACTTTTGAAAGTACAATCAAATGATACTTTCTCCACATTTTTTCCTCTAAAACCCTCACATTTGATCCTCATTCTCTGGTATCTCATCTGAAAATTAAAAATGAACAAACAAATAAATATGAAGAACATCACCACAACCAAAATAACAACAAAATGCTACTAGATGATTTCATGTCCTGGTACTAAAAGTATTTTTTAATTCAATCTATCCCTCATTTCCATGTGTTACTCAGACCTCTTATGTGCAAAACCAGTATTCTTTTTACTTCTTCTACCTTGTCTTGGCTGCTAGAATGCTCAGAGTCATATTTTGTATCCATTTTAATAACTGGCAAGAACATAGGGTCTGTATAATCTGAATTTTCCCTGATCTTGAATTTCCATATAAGTTTTAGATTCTCTTATTTTAATCAATTTGTATTTTTTCATTTTATTATGAGTATTTAGATAAGCCTCTTCACATTCTCAAGGGAATAAAATAGAATATAATAATATAATAAAGACTATATTCATCTTTGAAACTGCAGTGACTAGCACTGCTTTATATACACAGTTTTAGGTTAAAGCATGTGAACATTCCAAAATATCCAACTATTTTTGACCTATATAAATAGTAGTTTGTGATGATTCAACCTAATTTTTGTCTTAATAAGTGTCTGTCTTACTGAAAATCAGCATAATTCTGATGTATTCGTAATGCAGGGTAAATGAATATATTTTCTTTACTTTTTAAAAAATAAAAATGACATTTCTTGATTGCTTGCCTTCCCCCTTTTCTGCTTGTCAATAGTAACTGTTTATTCAACAAATATTACCCTGTCTGCCTCGGCTCTAATGGGACATGTAGCTGATGCCTGGAACCACTGTTACTTCCAACTACATTCATATTTAATTTATTACACAACTCCCCATTACTGCTTTTATTGATGAACTGTATAGTGTACAATGATTATATGTTAAATATTTCACAGTGTGTTTTTTTAACTTTATAGCTACCAAAAAAATCCATCTCTCTGCAAAGGCATTTGAGAGGAAAAAAATGCAAGATAAAGAACTTTGCGGATTAAGGATCTGCCCTGCTTACTCTCTTCATCCCCTGCTTCACATAAACAGAGTGGCCTTATTTTTCAAATAGACTTTCACTTAGGAAACAGATAAGAGGGATTCAGTTCATTTCCACGAATATTGGGAATCCACATCATCAGTCAGGCTGATGATAAAGTGTTAAAAAATAATCGTGTTTCCTTACTACCAGTGAGGAGCAGGCCGTAGGTTTATGCAAGAGAAAGACACAAACATTTTTCAATGCGATGTCATATGTGCTCAGTTTCTGCTTTTTAACTGAAGTTTGTGTTTTCTTTTGATAAATACATGCTGTGACTAAACACAAAATTAATGACAATTTTATTAAAACGTATTTTTCCAACTAGATCTGCCCGAGTCTCTGACGGGGTCCCTGAGTGGCAAGCCCCTTCTTCCTGGCCTATACCTTTTAACAATCACTGTAAGTGAGATAAGCACAGAGTCCCTTTCAGAAGCTAGAAAAATATATGAATGTCACATTAAAAATAACAAAGAAAGAGTTAACTTTAGAGTGACTGGACTGCAACTCTTCGCATCCACTTATTCTATCTCAAATTAGAGATAGAATTTGAGATGTTGTGGTCACCAAAAACATGTGGTGTTTGTTTTCACAAATTTATGGACAGAGTCACGGCCTTTGAGGCTTGAATGAAATCTTAGAGCCCACCTTGTATTAAACTTTGAGTTTACAGATAAAAGAAACTGAGGTTCAAAGAGCTATAAACTCTTACCCAAGGTTAGGATCCAGGACTCTAAAAATCTAGTGCTCTTTTCATAGTCTCAGATAATTCCTTCCTACCACTGAGGAGCAGCCCATGGGTCTCAGATATCCCTTGAAAGCCTCCATAATTCCCCAGTTGTGACTTCACTGTCTGTATCCTACTCTAGTTTTATTTAATACATAAATATCTTAATTATAATTTTAGACCTTTTTCTCTGTTTCAATCTCAGTTTGGTGCCCATTAGTTTGCATAGTGATGTAAGAAAACATGTCTTGGGTGCTTTTGTCTTTGTGTGTCTCTCTCTCCTTCTCCCGCTTGTCACCATCTCCCCTGCTTCCATACTCCCCCAAATGGGAAGAAGTTGATGGCATATGACAATGAAAGAGAAATGTCGCATGCTTCCTTCAAGCAAAGGGCATAACAGACTCAATGTAGCTGTAGAGCTGAAGCAATGTAACAGTAGGACTCATATTTGTAAGCATCTTTGGCTTTCACTGAACCAGTCTGGGTGGAGTTGACCTGGATATAGAAGGCCTCCTTGTACAGGTGTGCTTTAATCAGTGAACTTTCAGAACATTCTTGCACATGCTCCAAAAACAGCTCTAGAGGACAATATCTTGAGTCTGTTTTCAGAATAAAACCATGAGTTATGATAAGATCAATGTTAGAGATGAGGAAGAAGAGGAAGCCAAAGAAGAAGAGGATTCTTTCTCATGCACGTCCACATCTACGATGCTTCATAATTCACTGCAGCTTTTTATGGCGATTATCTTACCCAGTTTTTGCAACCAACTTGTAAAGCATGTAATTTCATGCCAATAGCATGATTGAGATTGTTTGGCCAGAGTGGCCAGGAATCTCCTTGACAGTGACAAAGATGTAGAGTGAACACTTATTCTGTCACTCAGTAAATATTTATTGGCCACTATGATGAAAACCCACAAGAAACAGCAGCAAACACTAGGGATAAGGTTTAACACTTAACTGATCTCAATTCAAGTTTAGAGTAGCTCCCTAGCGTTGCTGAACTAATGACAATTAGAAATGTAAATGCATTTTAGAAGTTGTGGCCAACATGAAGATTATCAAAGGGAATACCAATTTAAAGCTAGGGAAGTTTCACGGCACTTTAAATCTTTAGCTCAATCATGTATCATTAAATATAGTTGGTGATTCTGGTAAATATAATATTGCTATATCTAAAAAAAAGATGTATATTGTTACAGAAAAAAAGCATAACTCAGTAGAAAGACTCTTCAATGCAGATAACCACAATTCAGGAAAGTAAAATTATCAGGATCAAAGAGCAAAACCCAGGCGCCCCCATCCATGTGGAAGCAGCTTAACATAGTCTTTGTATATGGAGTGATTAAAAATAGCATCTGAAGGGCTAATCTTTCAAACTCAAACTTATAATTATGCAAACATCTCCCCAGGACACTAGTTCACTTAAAAAACAAAGATATTTTAAATATATCCTTTGACTTCTTTTGAAATAGCTTAAGGTGACTTAGCAGTTAAGGCAAGTAGGAGAAATAACGTACAAGGTTATTTGAAAATACATTTGAGGAAAAGCAGATAGAATTGGCACTTTCAGACACTTAAGTTGACAAGATTATAGTACAACGACAATTAGTTTATTTTCTAGCAGCTAAGCTATAAATATTTGAAATTACACGATAATAGAAAACATACAAATTCATCAACAGAGAAAATTCTTTCTGGACCTTAACCCAACCAGAAATTTAGCATGTATACCTATATGTAAAGGAAATACAAAGATTATTCAGTGCACATTATCTACAACCAGAATTTTACAAAAGATATAGAAATATTCTTCTCTTGGGTGACTCACATACTAACCCTCCATAAAGGCAGAGGGTATGACATTAAATCATAACTCAGGCAGGCAATTTTGTGCAAAGCTGATATAATGGTGTCCAAGCACTCGATTTTTTGATGCCCCAACTTAATGCTTGAATAAAACTTGGAAACTTGAGATGAATGGCTAGTTAGCATGTCTATTAGACTGCCTTTCTCAAAAGGAAGGTCTTTAAAGCAAGCTTTGGAAAAGGACTGTATCTCTTAAACTCTTCTGGAGCTATTTAGCAAGTGTTTGTTTTGCCACTATCCCATAACATTCATATAAGGGGATGTTACCTCCGCTCTTTTGCTCACACATTCCAAGTATGGTTTAAAAATGAAAAGCCAGAGGATGGTAACAATTAATATTCATATCATCATTTACTGTTTTAAAGGTATGTTTTTGGTCCCAAGATAGACAAGCTAGTGACTATGATACCTGTTTAGTGTGATGAGAAAGACTGTTTATCCTAAAGCCTGCAATTCATTCATACCTTTGCAATTCACCTTCATTCATTCACAACCTGTGCAATGTGGCTTTGTAGCCTCTCCCATCAAGAAATGTAATTCCTTCTACTGCATGAAACTGTGTTGGCCTTGGGATTTGCTCTGGACAAATGTTTTATAGTTGAAATGACTGTGTTGGTTTTAAGCCTAGACCTCAAGAGGTGTTTTCCACTTCAGCTGGTGTCTTGGAACCCTGCTGCTACCCTGGGAATACAAAGTGGGGCTGACCTTCTGGATCAAGATGGGCACTAGTCCTAGGCATCCCCATTGCTACAGCCAATAGCCAGCCAACCTGCAGGAGCAGAGCTGCCTGTATGACCAGTCGCTCACCGCAGGTCTGTGAGGGAGCCTGGCCAATCCCAGAACTGCTCAGCTGAACCCAGATCAATTTGCTGACCAACAGAATGGTGAGCTAAACTAATGGTTATTGTTTTAAGTCATTAGCTTTGGGTAGTTTATTTCACAACAATTGCTAACTGCTATATACACTATGAAGAAATTACTAATACCTGAAATAACATCTTATATTTGTATAGAACTTCATTGCTGAAAGGTATTTGGCATATATTATCTGAGTTGCCTCCTATCCTGAATCTCGTATTAAATAAAGACACTTATCCACAGCTCCCTTACAGCGTTGTTGTAAGGCTTAATGGTAGCATCAGGGCTGCAACACAGTAGGTGCTCAAAGAATATTCCATCCCTATTCTGTTTCATGGTTTCTCAACTTTTTTCATTACTATACCTCCTGAGGAGAAATTTTAGACATTTTTTTCCTAATTGCCCCCCTTTCTATAAAATTTTAATATCACAGATATACTGAATATCTGTTTCTATGCATTATGCAAGTCCATGCTCTGTATATAAAAAGTAAGATTTTTTTTTCTTTTTATAAGAACCAATCTTCACCCCCTTGGGGAAGCAGATTGTCTCATTGTCATTGAGAATGTACGCTCTGTTGGTATCACAATGTGCAATTTTTTTTTTGACCCTGAATCATGAACTGATTTGTAGTAGGTCATGTCGCTTAAAGACTGCAGGCCCCAAAGATTAACCCAGGGCATTTGACACCAAGCCGAGCACTCTAGGTAGTCTATCGGAGTGCTTGGGTTCAAATGCGCATTTAATCTAAGAGGAGATAAATTGAATCATCTATCTTTACAACTCTGGGGTGAAAACCAACTAATTAAACTGCTTGTAGCTGTTATAGTGAAAGAGGGAAAAGCTCTGTACATGCTTAATAATCACATTGACAGAATTGGAAGATGCTATTTGCTTCTCTGTGTATAGAGACTGTTCTTCAGATGAAGAGAATTCATTCTCTGGAGCCATCCATCCAGACTCTCACTAAATTCACTCACACTACATTTCTTTAAGCATTTATAAGACAGAAAAGAAAATAGCAGTGAGACAGATGAAAACATTTCCTTGATACAGGCATAAAACTCGAAGGACTAAAAGCACGGAGGGGAGCCACAGACAGGGAAAGACTGGAGAAGATTAAGTGTGTATGTGTCACTAATCACCATATTCAACCTTTAGAAATGCTCTTTGTGAGGAAAGGCATTTGCAGAAAGAGCGCTCATAAAGAAATGTGAAACCGACCTGAGTCACAAAGTTCACAGGACGAAATGCAATAGTTATTAAGCTCTGAGTGGCTTGCAGCCAAATGCAGAGCTGTCCACGTCCAGTCCATTTAACCTGACCTTGGTTAAAGAAGCAATTTTGCCTATGCATACGAGGAAGGGGCCTCGCCAGGAACTAAAATGTAAAAGCATCCAGAATCATCTCAACATCATCGTGTTTTTGTTTTAAGGACCTCAGCGTCTGACTAATTATTAAGCAATAACCAACACGTGCCTAAACTGGTTTCCTCCCAGAGCTCCTGGTTCTCTTTTTGAAGAGCCTCTCCCTTATTACACAGGTAAAAGCAATTAAATAAGAAGTGCTTTTTCTACCCCCAGTGATTTCCCACAGTAAGAAGGAAAGATGTTGTAAATATTTACCAAGGAGAAATAGAGACAAAGTAGGTTACGGCTTCAAAAATCTTATAAAGCACTAGTATTTTATAGATAGGGAAACTGAGGCTTCAAGGCAGAAAGTGATTTCTCGCAAATCCACGGATAGAACTAAAAGCAGAGCATATTCATCTAATGCACTTTGTACCACACCAGATCATACCTCCTATAAAACAGTGTGCTGCCCTCTCAAGTATGGATTTAATTCTTCTACAGTTACTTTAGTGAAACAAACAAAAGCTCTTCTGGAATTACCTGTTGCCGTTTTTCATGGAGGTTGATTTTCAAGAAGATCCCTCTTGCTGGAGAGAGAATTTCAGCCCTTCCCAGTTCTGCCGTGAGCCCTTACTCAAGCTCAGAGATAATTCAGGGGAAGAAGCACCTGTCTGTTCTCTCTTCTCATTGGGCCAGAAGAGCAGGTCAGCCCACTTGACCACCCTTTCCTTTGCACCCTTTTAGAGGAAAACTCCTCTTCAAATAGCGCTTCTGTTATCAACTGCTCTTTCTAAATTATCTTTCTTTCATATTATTTCTCATGATTGCCTAGTGCACATGCTGCTGGTCTCACTGGCCATTTCTTTGTGTGAGATTCATCGATTCTGGAAGAACCCACTATTTCTCTCCTTTTTCTCTCCCTTTCATTATCCTGCTTCATTTTTGCTGTCCTTGATATCCTTTCCTGTTTTTGGCTCTTTTAGAAATTCAGCCTGGCAATTTCACAGGGTTGACTTTCTTGCAGCGTACAGGGAGCTTCCTTGCTTAGTGGAACCTACAACTCCTTCTACACACCTGACCCTGCCTCACCTTATGAGCATGGACCTCTTATGGTGGATCCAAGGAGTTCACGCACTCATGTACTTTCCTGCCTCTGGGGCTTTCTCATGCCTGGATTTTCCTCTTGATTTACTTCTGAACTCACTAGCATAGATTGAGCCTGAACTATTTAGATCAAACATTACCTTCATGGTTTATTATGGCATAGCTGTGTCATGACCCCATCCCTGCTCACTGAGCTTCTTCAGAAGACCTGCTTCTAGTTTTGGCACTGTCATTCACTTGCAAAACATTTGGAAAATCTTTTCACTTATTGGCCTTAAGTGTTCCCACTTTTAAATTAAAGAGAAGTGCTTCAATCTTTAGTCATTCATTTATTCATTCATCCATTCGTTGACTCAGCAAACATATATTGAGCCCCAGCTGCCGGGAAGCTTAATGATATTAGTTTGAGTGATCTCCAGGGTGCCTTCACAGAGAGCTCATATGAGGTTGCCTCCTTACCTTTTCCTACATAAGCCAGAGTGACTCATTCAAGACAGGCAGCACATCATCCCAGATCAGCCTGTGAAGGGTTGGAGCACCCTCATCTACAGGAATAAGCCAGAGTTGGAGTTGTGGTTTGCAGAAGGGGAGACTGAATTGGGGAAGGAAAGAATGAAGGAACAGCAAAGCTACCATTTCACAAGTCCTTCCTACGGCATCCTGTGGTTGAAAATAGACAGGAAGCAGAACAGAAATAGCAGCACCTGCTTAAATCCACAGTCTCTTACAACCTGAGCTTCCTGAATGGGATCTGCCTGCAGGTGAACGCCCCTGCCATGGGGAACTACAGAAGAGCAAGCTGGCCCTTCACATTCTTTCAATTATCCAGTTGCCTGCATTCCCTGGGCCTCTTGTTCCCCTTCCCCTCACAGATAGGGTGGCAGAGCGCACACTGGGGAGAAGTATGGAATGGGGTTTGGCTTTGGCCTCAATTTGCTGAGAGACCTAGAGCAGGACATCTAGAGCAGGACTTCTGTTCTTCCTAAGCCTCAGTTTTCCCATCTATAAAATAAAAGATTGGTCTTGAAAATTCTCTGTAATTCTACAGCCTGGACCCAGTGGCTCTCCTTCTGGCCTACATTCTTTTCTTCTTTCCTCTCTCCTTAATGTTATGCAATCTCTTTGCACTGTTTTTCCTGCAGGAAAGGTAGAGCTTTGTGTTCACAGTGCTGATTTTGGCTAGACAGACCAACAGTGATGCCTCAGCTCACATCGCAGGCCTTGTACTACCTCTCTGCCTTGGGGACTTCAAGGGACAGAGATGATGTTGGCTTCTGTGGAGAGGCCAGAGTCAGAGGAATCCAAGTGAAGTGCCTAAGTGGGCCAGTTTTGTAAAATCCACTGGGGCTCTTCATGGTTGCCATTTGACCCTGAGATTTCTCAATTGTGTTGCTTCTCCTTCCCTTTCTCATGGTCTCTTTCCATCTATTGTATCCATTTCTTCCATAGCATACACTCAGACCTTTTAGTTCACCTGCCACTTTCTTACGTCCGCATGACCTTATCATCCTTGCCCACTCTGCTCATTAACTCACTGCCTCCATTCCTCACCTGGGGCCTGCCTTCTTCTAAGAACCAACTTCATTCTTCATTATGTTTCTTTCCTCTTTCCTCTCTTCTCTTGCACACTTCCCATCCTCTCACCTTCTATTGATCTTCCCCCCTTCCCCTCTTAGCAACATAGTGTAATGGAAAGATCATAGTCTTAGATGCAAGATGAACATGGATGGGTTCACATTCTGTGAATTTGAGAAAATTATCTAACTCAAATATGGAACTTACTCACATTCCAAATGTGTCAGTAATAGATATTACTCAATACTGCTGTGTTAATATGAGATAATATCTGTGAGAACCTAGATCAGGAGAGATAACACTAAAGGTAGTGCCTTAAAAACAGACATTAGCTGTTATAATTGTCATCATCATTTTCCTTATCTACATAAACCATGAGGAAATGTTATTCTGCTCTTGCTTTGTTGTCTTTCCATTTCCTTAGTCTCCATCCCAACTCTAGTTTCTCCTGGAGGAGGTTAAGTGCCCCTATTGTGTGTTCTTGTAATCCCCTGAGTACCTCCTCTCAAAGGTTGTATCACACTGGCTTATAATTGCCTACTGACCTTCCTTCTGTTTTCTCCATTTGGAACAAGGGTCGTGTCTTGTTAAGCACTATGTCACCAGGGCCTGGGACAGTGCCAGAGCATATTAGGTACTAGGGCCAGGGCTAGATTGGATCATAACTCTCAAGGAGGCACTCAGTCTCAGAGTCCTGCACCTGTAACAGGTATTCAGTAAAAATGTATCAAAAGCCTGTAGTCCCAGCTCCTTGGGAGGTTGAAATGGGAAAATTGCTTGAGCCCAGGAGTTCAAGGCCATAGTGTGTTATTATGGCACCTGAGAATAGCCACAGCACTCCACCCTGGGCAACATAGTAAGACCCCCATCTCTAATATCTAACTAAATAAAAAGAGTAGCAAACAGCCTAGAGGATTTTTTTTTTCTGTCTCCACTTCCCCTACATTTTCTCAATCCCATCAGTCTTCTTTTTGTTCTGTCTCTCTTCACTCTCTCTTCTGTTAACTGCTGTCCTCACCCATGCTTTACATGGCCCAACTCTGTCCCTTGAATAGCATCAGTATTTTATCTCCTTTTCTCCTCCTACACTCCTGCCATCCGACCTTCCCCAGGCCTTGCTCCTTCTACTTGCTTGAATCTGGCAAACTCTCTTCTCACTGCCTCTTCCTTTATTGATTTATGTGAGGTTATTTTGTCCATGGAGGAAAAGGATTTCTTTGATGCTCTAAAGGATAAGACCGGGCACAAAAGCTACGACAGCTTTTGTTTGATGTGGACAATTTTATTCCCATTTAGTTCGCTGGATTTTCAAACGGCTGCAGATCTCTGAACTCAAAACATCTGAGCCAGTACATTCTCTCTCTCTCTCCTAAAAGTGCACAGGCATTTTAAAGTCTTTAACAACCTTTCCTGTAACTCACTGAACGGAGGTCATATCATTAGTTAGGCCTTGAGTTCATACTGAAAAGGTAAAGTTGTCAAATTAAGAACAGATCTATGTATTTTAGAATAAAAGAGAAAGGCACCAGTACATATCTAACTACTTCCTTCTTCTCGTCGTGCGTTTGTTGCACCCTCTACTTTCTAAGGTCAAAACCTTTTTGAACACTTACCTCTACCATTTGAGTGTTATTCACAATTAGCTGTGCAATTATGTCTCTAATTAGAATATTCCCCCAAATAAAATCACCTTAGAAAGTTTCAAAGGGTATATCAAATAGGGCACAGGTGGCTTTACAAATTCTGAAAGCCGATACGTAAGTTTGTAAAAAAAGTTTTTAGGAAAACTGAACAATACATGAGAGAGGGTATGCTTTATTCTCTGTGATATCTCCCACCCCAAATTCCTGTGACTCTCCAGAAGTTTACCATCTATTGGCTAGCATACCCTATTTGTAATGCACGATACTGGATTCAATATTTGCTCTCATAACTCAGGTATAAGGGATTAAATTCAAGGAGGTGAAAATGTAGATTCATGGGAAGCTCCACACTTTGGAGATATTCTATTTGCCTGGGGAAGAATAGACAGTGCTGAGCTGGGTGAAACCCAAGCAAAGAAGGAAAAAGGACCATCTTGAGCATAAGAAATGCCTAAGATTTGGTGGAAGGACAAGCTCCTGCATCCTCTCTGAAATTTAGGAACATTTGGCAAAATTTTAAAATGCATATATGATTTGACTTCACATTCCCACTTCTAATAATATTGTTTACAAATATATTGGTACATCTAAGAAAGACACATATAAGGTAAATATTGAGGCATTGTTGGAAGTGAGAAAATGACTGGAAATAACATAAATGTCCATCAGTAAAAGCAGCTGTTACACATATGCCTTGAAATATTGTGTAGCTGCTAAAAAGAGCTTTTTATTTAATAGTATGATAAATCTTTCTGACACAAGACCAAGTACTAACATCAAGTACAGCATGGCATCACTGGGATGCTTTTTGATGTAGCAACTTGGCTAGGCTGAGCCATGGTCCCAAGATGTACTTCATAATACATTTCTTATTAGGGACAACTGTAAGGAATATTCTCTCAGGAGAGTTGGGAAATATAAAGCAAGCTGTGGCCACTTTTTGTAGCATGCCCACACTTTCTTCCAACTATTCAGTCAAACACTAATGTAGATGCTACTGTGAAGCGATTTCACAGGTGTGATTTTAGTCCCTAAGCAGCTGACTTTTAGTTAAGTAAAAGGAAGATTACCCAGTGTGGCCCTGATTCAGTCACCTGGAAGGCCTTTAGAAAGTCTCAGGAACTTCTTGGGGTAGATACTCCAAACAGCTGGGTCTATAGTTGTTCTTTCTTGATCTTCCTTCCTGACCACTGCTTGTGCACAATGGGTTTCATCTTGTATTTGTGCAATTCCAGTTTGCATGCGATCTTCCCTTCCTGACTACCTGTCCTACAGACTTCTGACTTGTTTAGTGAGCCCCCACAATTGGATAAACTAGTTTTGCCTAATAAATCTCTGCATATGCATGTCTGTGTGTATGCACGTATTAGTGTATGTGTGCATAAAAGTGTATGTGTATCTCTTACTGGTTCTCCTCTGATTGAATCCTGATACATCTTCAGTGTAAAAAGACAAGAAACAAATATATATATACACACACACACACACACACACACACACGTTTTAGACTCTCTGAGAGGAAACACAGAAATCATTAACAGCTATTGTCTCCGTGGAGGAAATCTATGGATTTAGGAGATAGAAACAATGGTGGAGGACCAATGTATTTGTAAACTTTTATATTTAACCTTGTGCTCTAAGTTTTTGAAAAGGTCATGCTTATTTTTTTCTTTTCTTCACTGTGGTTAAAAAAACACGTTTTATAACATTTACCATCTTAAGCATTTTAAGTATACAGTTCTCTAGTGTTAAGTGTATTCACACTGCTATGAAATAGCTCTCCAGAACTTTTTTAATCTTGTGAAACCTGAAACTCTATACCCTTTAAATAGCAACTGTCCTTTTCCTCAACCTCCAATGACCATCCCACTTTCTGTTTCTACAAATTGAACTACTTTAAATACCACATATAAGTTTAATCAGAATATTTGTTGTCATATTTAATTTTAATACAATGTTTGAAAGTGCTGCAAAAGTACACGGTTTATCCAGTAATAACTTTTCTCTCCAGGGTAAGACTCTCATGAGTATTGGTTGACTGATTGCTTGATTAAATGTTGTCTGTCACTTAAACACAAAACTTACTTTATAGTTAACTTCCATTTATTCAACAAATATTCAATAACTGCCAAAAAGTCATTACCAATAAGCCACTGAGTCAGATAGCTCAGGATATGAAGATGAATAAGGGGAAATAATAAAAGTTTTATTGATCTTATGGGTTGTCTTTGGAGCTACTGAGATAATGGATGCAATGTGACCACCACAGTTGTGGTATTATTAGTAACAAGAGCTAAGGTAGAGACCAAGGAGGAAAATTTTTATACTCTACTGCGAATCTGCTGATTGAATCTGAGGAAGTCATTCACCACTGGTCTGGATGCTTGTAGAGATAGACATTAGAGCTATATACTCAATGGGTTGCACTGATTGATAAGTCATGTGCTCTTGTATATAAACAATTGAGGTATGCATTTTACCTTCCTTTAGATAAAGGAAAAGACAGGACAAGAGTGCATAATGCACTAGAGGCTGGTTTATTCTTTGCTGTGTTTAATCCTGATTCTTTGGACAACTGAACATTTTAAAAATTCCCTTTGTTCTTCTTCTTTCATCGAAACAGGCTATTATTACTACTATCAAAATGATCATCTTATGAATGATAATTTTAGCCACTCATTGTGAATATACCCTGTTACAGATACTAGTCAAAGTCTTTACATGATATATTTATTTAGCCTTAACAAAACTCCTATAAAGTAGGTTAGTGTTATTGTACCCATTTTTTCCAATAAAGAAACCAAGGCTTAGAAATGTCATTAAATGTGCGTTATGGTCATGCATAGTCCAGGTCCTTTGTTACTGTGTGTGCTGCTCTACCAGGTCATGTGTTATGGTGGGCAAAGGGGTATGGAGATGAGGAAGATCCAGCCTCTGACCTTGGAGATAAGTGGGAGGCAGCAAATATAAACAATGAGTTATAAATCAAAGCAAGATGGCATCAGGGTCTGAAGAAACATGCAAGCAAAGGAAAGCACAACAGAGAAATGTCAGCTCTTGCTGACCTCCTCTGTGGGAAGCCACATGTGCATATAACAAAGCTGTCATCATTCAAAACAGATGTCCTTTTGGCAAACACTTTTAGAATCAGTTTAAATTACACTGAATGCATGCACACATGTGCAAATAAACATATTATTTGGTAACCTCCTGACCCTTCCAGTTCTATACTAGGATTACTTAGTTTTTCCACTCTCTGGTTCATATTGAGAGGTTATTCAATTAACTAAAGAATATATCTTAACAAATAGTATGGATTTTGGATTTCAGAAGATCTGAAATCAAATACTACTCCATAAGGAAGGTATTTAACTTCTCCAGTACTTAAGAGTCCTTGTTTATTAAAAAGGGAAATTACAGTGTGATACCAACCTTATGAAATAAGATAACTCAAACAACATTATTAGCATCATGGCTGTCACACAGTAAGTGCCCAGTAAATATATGCTATGTTTGAGTCCTTAATAAATGACCCAAGCACCTTTTGAAGGATTAAGCCAGTAGAGGTTAAAAAAAAAAACCCTGTTATATAAAACCTCACTCCATTTTGTGCGTGTGTGTGTGTGTGTGTGTGTGTGTAGAGAGGTGCTAAACCATGTTTCTTTAAAATCTTACTCTGCAAGGTATAAGATACATGGGCTATTTAAATTTTGGATAAAAGCAAAGTAAGTCTGGTTTGTGTAATCCCTTTGTACATTCAGTGGGAAAGTGAGCTAAAAAATGAAACGGTATGTTGGTAAACTGAACTAAGTACCAAACCTGAACTAATCCAAGTCTTCTATATACTCAGAGGGTGGCACAGCTTGGAGTTCACCTTGTCAGACCTCAGGATTTCAGCACTGACAACTTTATTCCTATCTTTCATCAGCTATATCATACTCTCCAGCTGTGGGCATTGTATTCCTCCAAACTTCTCCTTCAGTCACTGATGCAGAAGCGGGCTGCCAGGTTGTCAGTGGATGGCTTCTGAATTGGGATGAGGATCAGACATCCACATTCAAATCAACTTGCTTTTCGTAGCAATTTTCTCTCTGCCTTCCCCTCCCAGATGCAAGCTGGAGTCTGGAAACCGCTCGCATATTACGGCTGTTATAGAGCCAAGCTATAATTTTCAGGCTAATGGAAGATGTATTGGCAAAAGTTGACATTAAGTGGAACTAATTGCACTGTAACTGCTAAATAACTAAAAAATAACTACCCTGTAATTTATGGTGCAGTGTGGACTATTCAGTAACTTTGGAGCTCTTCATATAGCAAGGAGCTCAGTGATGCATGAGCTGCCAAACTTTCCACCATTCAGAGGGCCTCAGAAGCTGAAGATTGTGTGTTGTGCAAACATGCAAGGCTGCAGTTTATAAAGACAACCTGCCTTACTTAGGGATAATGGCTTCACTCCAGTACTTAGTGAATGAGAATTGTGCCTGAGAGAGTCTTAGTTGCAGGTCTATAGCAGGTTGAAATCCCAAGCCTAGTGCATACGTAGAGTATGCCTTTTATGCTGTGATTCTGCTAATGGATGGACATTCTTCCATGGACAAAATAAAGGAGAAAATAAGGGCAAGAGATGAGGCATAAAGGGTGTTACTCTCATCTAGATAACAGCCCTCATGTCTAGTTCACAATTGTCTTCTAACCATAGCCCTAATATGCAACTCCATTAATTTTCCATTAACTATTGTGGTAACCTTCTAACTGGTCCCTCATTGCTCATTTCTCTTTCCCACTGCAGGTGTGTCCCCAGTCCATTTCTGCACAGTTACTACTTACCCTCTAAAATCAGGCATATGCTCAGACCACTTCCTCTGTTTAACTTTCTAAAATAATCTCCTACTGTCTAAAACGTCATTTTTCAAAGCTGTGATCCATGTAACACTAAACACAAGAGATGCATTTCTAAAACAATATGTATCTGGTTAAATATATTTTTAAAACGCTGAATGCTATATTCTCCTCTGGGAAAATTACATCTTAAAGTTATAGTAAATCATGTAGTGAAGAATCTTATTTAATTTTGGTTAAGTTTGCTTTGCTCAAAATCTGACCTCAGGAATCTGTGTGTATGCATAACTGCACACGTGTGTGTGTGTGTGTGTGTGAAAGAGAGAGAGAGAGAGAGAGAGAGAGAGAGACAGTTTGTATATGTGTCTCCTCCAAATCTAATGTTGAAATCTATTCCCATTGTTGGAGGTAGGGTCTGGTGGAAGCTGTTTGGGTCATGGAGGCAGATTCCTTATGAATGGCTTGGTGCCATCCCCAAGGTAAAGAGTGAGTTCTTTATTAGTTCACATGAGAGCTGGTGGTTTAAAGAAATGTGGCATCTCTCTTGCCAACGTGACATGCCTGCTCCCCCTTCATCTTCTGCCATGAGCAAAAGCTTCCTGAGGGCCTCACCAGAAGCAGATGCTGGTGCTGTGCTTCTTGTACAGACTGCAGAATTGTGAGCCAAATAAACCTCTTTTATTTATAAATTACCCAGCCTCAGGTGTTCTTCTATAACAATGCAAAATGGGTTAACACAGTGTGTGTGTGTGTGTGTGTGCATGTGTGTTTAATACCTTTATAATCCTATGCCCCTATATACCTTAGTATTCCCTGGAAAGAACTTTTGAGAAATGCTGCTCCCTATTTTAGATCCCAGCTTTTTAATGTACATTTTTCTTTGATGACTTTATTTGAATCTGTTCTTTCAGACACAGCCCATGGACACTGTCCCCATGAAACTTCTTCTTTCCTGCCCAGCCAGAGTTTGTTGCTCCTTTGGGTTCTAATAGGGATTTGTCTTGATCCATGCACTTGTTTTGTAATTATTTGCCCTCCTGAAGTAAGCCAAGATTTTACAATTTTGGTACTTTGACATTTTGGACCTGAACATTTTTTATTGAAGGGAGCTATCCTTTGCATTCTACAATGTTTAACAACATCCTTGGTCTGTACTTTCTAGATGCCAATAACTCCAACACCAGTTAACCATCCCAGTATTACAATAACAAACATCTCCAGATATTGGCAAATGTCCTCTCTCCAGATATTGATAAATGTCCTCTGGTGGAGGTTGGGAAGAGTAAAATGACCCCTTGTTGAGAACCACTGGTGTCAGTTGCAAGCTCCTAGAGGCCAGAAGTTTTATCTTCCTCATTCATGTATCTTTACACCTTATATGCATGGTTGGTTAAATATAAATATTTAATGAACAGTTATTTTTCCCTAAATCTTTGCTAACTACAGAAACACTGACAATGAATTAAAAAATTACTTCATTACAATTGATGTCTGTATATAGTATTATAATAATTAATCATTAAATTATTGTCATCCAGCCACATTTTCAAAAGTTTACTTATTTTTGAGAGATTTACTGGAAAAAAACAAAACGAAAAAGTGAAAGTATATTGTTGATATGGTAAGTAATAGTTGGAGCAAAATATTATGTATTAATAGCTCCTATGTTTAGTGCTTTTGCATTGATTGATTTACCTTCTTATCCTCAATTTCTTCATTTATAAAATTGATATTCTGCTACCTTCTCCATCAATCACAAATAGTTTCTCTGGAGATCAAGTAAGACAAATGTTTTAGAAAGACTTTGAATATTTTAGAATACTCAAGAAAAGAGATGATAATCTTTGTTTTATTCAACATGTCTGAAGACTAGAAGATGCTATCCTTCATAAGTTTATTTTTCTCCAGATAACTCAAATATAATTCCCTACAGACCAAAAATGGTTTTTAAATTTTAATTTAACAATTTTAGATAGAAGCTTCTGTGAGTTACTTTACTAATTTTCTATTTTTAGTAATTGCATTGTATTACATGCAATTGAAACGGAATCATCATTACAAACATTCATGTGCATGCTGAATCATTTCAACCTCTTTCTAGAAGGCTCAGAATGCTGTAACTTCTACTATTATTCATTGGTTCTATTTGTTTTGTATCATTCTTACTTTCTTCCATTAGTTGCATACCTGGAGCAGTCCCTCTTATTGTTTTCATTGTGTATTTGCCTAAAACTTATCTTAAATAGTGCTGATTCTGCCTATCTTCTATAACGATAAAAAACAAGTAACATAGATATGTTCCATTTACTTAAAAGTAAAGTGAAAATAAATAGGGACTGAAGATATTTTCTAAAGAATATACATGAACATTACTGCACAGATACTAGGTACCAATTTTTAACTGCTCATAAGTCTTTTATTATTTCACCTTTTAAACTTTCAAGTAGTATTATTATAAGGAAATGACATTGTTGTTTGGGTGGGTAGCACAGGCAAAGTAGGGATTGTGTAATATTTCCTGTAGAGCCAGAAGAAGTGAGAGTAGGGAAGGATGGAAAAGAAGAAGACAAGAAAGGATTTAAAAAAGAATCAATGGAATATCAAAGTAGAATGAAAGGGAGGAGATTTTGGAAATGGATTTGCTCCTTTAGACAATTTATTCCACCTATATTATTATCATGTGGTAGAAAAATATTCTTCAAAGGAGGATTCTTTGAGAATGTGTAAGAACGTTTCTCAGGTGAAGAGGTTCTTTCTGTTTTTACTATTTTTAGTCAGACTAACATCTGGTATATCAAATAATGGTTATCTTGAAAAACAGAATGCCTGCATCCACATGTAACAGCACTTTCCTGGTATCAGAGACCCTCTCTGGAAGGAACTAATTGATTTTCTCTAGGGAGAAAAAAAAAAAGTAGACCCCGGTTCTTAGTTTTCCCATTGTTCTAGGTTAGGCTTCTGATAAGGAAGCCTTATCAGATACAGTTGTCCCTCGGTAGCTACAGGGGATGAGTTCTAAGACCCACTCCAGGATACCAAAATCTGTGGATGCTCAGGTCCCTTATATAAAATGACATAGTGTTTGCATACGACCCATGCACATCATCTTGTATACTTTAAATTATATCCAGATTACTTACAATACCTAATACAATATAAATGCTATGTAAATAATTGTTAAGCTTTATTGTTTTTAAGATTTGTGTTGTTTTTATTGTCATGTGTTTTTTTTTCTAAATTTTTGATCCCAGGTTGATTGAATCCACGAATGTGGAACCCATGGGTATGGGGGGCTGATTATATTCTCTTCTCCAGTATTCTCCATCTGCTGTTACAATGAGCTCAATGAAGCAGAGAGCTAGTAATCATTAGTATCCCCCTCTATACTTACTGTTCCAATTGCTTGATAAAACTTGAGAAGATCTTCACAATCTGGGCTGGAAAACTTTTTGTTTCTGAGGATTTTGATCTGCAACATAAGGGTAATCTTATCTAACTCAGTGTTTCTCATTTTAACATAAATAGGGATTAACTAGACATTTTGTTAAAATGTAGATTCTCATTTAACATCCCTGAGATGTGGCCAGATGCTGCATTCCTATCATTCCATTTAGTTCCTCTGTGTGTGTACACACACACACACACACAGAGAGAGAGAGAGAGAGAGAGAGAGGCAGAGAGAGAGAGAACTACTGTTATTTTCTAATAACATATACTAAAATAGAACACGCAGAGTACAGATGAATTTTTTTTTTAAGTATAAAGATGTTGGGATCTGAAAGTCTGAGTCCAGTCCTGTAATTTAAGGCAAATTACTTCCTTTCTTGAGTCACCACTTCCTGACGGATAGAATCAAAATGACTGCCCATATTACAAAAGTTAAATCAGAAAATGTATGTAAATGTTCTGGTATTGATTCCGGCAATCAACATATGACAATTTTATTACATTGTTAAAAAAGGCACAAGATATAGATAGTGGTATCTCGTTTTACACAACATATGTGTTCCAAGATGGTTTCCAATTAGATTCAGAAGACTCAAAGAGGAAAAAAAGCATAATGAGATAATTAGTATGATAAATGGAAATGTTTTACTTGCAATTACTACAAAAGACATTTGTGTCAAAGATGATATGGGAAGCAATTTGAGGATGCATAGCCCAACCTTCATTTACTTTCAATAAAAATAATAAAAGGAACATATTTTCACGCCTGTTAGAATTATGAAGTTAAAGTTTATAAATCCCTATGTATTTTATTTATTCAGAATAGTTCAGACTGAATTGGGTGGAGGTCTTCCTTGGTACTATTTATGAAAAAACATGTTTTGCTGTGAAATTAAGAGTGTGCAGCACATCATACAGAGGAACAGGAGTACAGAGAGGGTGCAGGGAGAGAAATAGTTAACTGTTAGATTGAGTCATAATTTACTGCTCACTCTTTTTTACACATTAAACCATTTTCCTAGCAGCATGTCAAAGCCACTGGATCAGAAGCTTTAAATGTAGCCTTTGCTATAGCAGGTAATATGTAAATGTATGCTCTAGAGCAGGGATTGATAAAGTATGACTGTAGGGCTAAATTTGGCCCTCTTTATCTTGTCATGAATTAGGTTTTATTGTAATATAGCCATGCTCATTAATTAATATATTATCTATGGCTGCTTACACACTGCAACAGCAGAATGGAATAGTTTCAACAGAGACTGTATAGATTGCAAAGCCTAAAATATTTGCTATCTAGCCCTTTTCAGAAAATGTTTGTTAAACTCTGCTCTAGAGTAAAATAAATCTAACATCTGTGAACTTCCTACTATACGCCGTGTACGTCATCCATGTAATTTTAATCAAGACCATTCTATAAAAATGTCCTGAATGACTTCTGTTTGCCAGGAAACATTGTGAATGCAGCAATAATCAGTAAGACACAGTTGTTGCTATCATGAATTTTGGAGGTGGGTAAAAGTAATGGCTCTTATTAATGTGAATTGTAGGGTGTTATGGACACACATAGTTAGGATATGTAATTGTTGTGGTCAGGGAACACAGTACAACTTGAGATAAATATTATCATCTCCATTTTAACAACAAAGAAACTGAGACTCAGACAAGTTAGAAAATCGCCCAAAGCTAAGTAGCTAATAAGTGTCAAAGCTATGTTTTGTTTTTTTTTTAAGAAAAAATGTATGTAACTAGAGACCCATGCTAATTGCCCAACTGATACTGTGCTTCTGGAGTTTGTCTCAGAATTGTGTTCTCCCTGGTGTCTTATGCCTCACCTTTTCTGCCTTGTTCTATTCTATGGTTTCAGGAAAATGGATTTAATTCTGACCATATTTCTGACATATTGTGATTCCTTAACTCCATTTTCTCTTTTGCATCTATGCTTTCCTAGTGCCTGACCCAACTGCCTTGACATTCTCACTGATATCTCATTTATGTGCCTTGATCTGAAGTTTGTCATGATCCCTGGTTCTGCTTTGATCACATTTTTTTTTTCTACTCAGGTTTTCTCTCCACATTTCAGATCCAAAGGATCTGTGAGCCCCCAGCTGTCAATCACTTTGGAACTAATAAATAAGGATTGAATATGCTGAGTCAATTTATCTTCGGGATACAGATGGAAACTACTGATTATAAAAGAGTTTTGCCTGTTTCTTTCATAATTCCATAAGAAGTGGTATTCTAAAATCATTACAGGGAAGAGCCCCGGGCATGGAATTAGCAGATCTGAGTTTAGGTTCTACCTCTAGCACTGAGTGTTATTTTCTCGTTTGTAAAATTTAGATAATTATAGGTATCTTACAACTTACTATCAAGTTAAAATAAGCCAAGTTTTGTGATGAAACTTTGTATAAATACAGGTAATTGCACATATATAGGACAATGATATTAACATTAATTTTACCATTAGGTATTGTGTAAATGCATTTAAACTGTCATGCTAATTCTTTAATATTGCAGTGTGATGAAGAGAAAAAAATAAGAACATGGAAGATTAGAAGCAAGACTTGAATACAAAATACTGTTTTAGGAGAAAGCAGAAGCTCTTGGAAGAGCCAAAAGACACAATGTCAGCAAACCTCTAATCCATGGGAAAATCAGGCACAAAGGAGAACACATCCCCTCATGCCCAGCTCTTTCTTGAAGACCTAGAAGTCTTTTCTATAGCTCAAACGAACTAAATGTTTCCTCTTTTCTAATGCATATGTTACTGTTTGTAAAATCAAATGTGTTTTATACATAAAATAATGTTTTCTTTTTTATCTGATAAGTTTTCATTAAATCAAAAGTGTAGAGAATGACAATTAAAGAGTATGGGTTTCTTTTAGGGGTGATAAAAATATTCTAAAATTGACTGTGGTTATGGTGGCACAACTCTGCAAATATGCTAAA
The DNA here is from genome assembly GCF_028878055.3 of Symphalangus syndactylus. Classification (NCBI taxonomy): domain Eukaryota; kingdom Metazoa; phylum Chordata; class Mammalia; order Primates; family Hylobatidae; genus Symphalangus; species Symphalangus syndactylus. Next base: position 25,997,967 of record NC_072425.2, read on the forward strand.
AACCATTGAGTTGTATATTTTACACTGATTCACTGTGACACTTACCGTGCTATTCACCACATATGTGCTGTAGTTCATTCATCTAGGCACGTGGAAGAATTGCATTTTTTTACCATTTTGAAATTAGGCATGCCAGGTGACTTTCTTTGGCCAATGAACTATGAACGAGAGTGCACATGTCACTTAAAGATGGAGGCTTTCATAAGCCAGCACGTGATTTCATGTGTTTTATTTTTCTGCTTTGGTAATCATAGTTCAGAATGTTAAGATTAAGTCTCCATCAGGCTGTGTCTCTACTCACACTTGTTGGACAAGCAATATAAGCAGAAACAGAAGTTAAACTTTTATTTAAAATCCACTAGAATGTTGGTGTTGTTTGTTACCCAGCATAACCTAGCCAATCTGGACTGATAAATCTAGTCAGTTATAAACTAAACTGAAAGATCCCAAGCCTTTCTTGCAGAAGAATTTGCAAGGCAAGTTTACCACCTACCAAAGAGCAGGTCAACATGTTAGGCACCTCTAAAAATAGTAGTAGTTTCAGGAGGGATGAAAAGTAGCAGACATTCTCAATTTCTTTTCTAAAATTCACCAATTAAATAAGCCACTCTTCCCTGAAAGAATAAAGAGAAAGATCATGAGTTAGTCAAGTGAGAGTTCCATCACAGACACATGATTCGAGGGGAATTCTTCTGACATGGAGGTAATTCACCTGCACTCACTCAAGGTATGTGAGATATCTCAAGTGAGAAGTGTTACGACTCTCCCTACTCCTCTTCATTTCTACCATTCCTTATCTTCTCCTCTTTTGCCTCATGTTGTGAGGATTAAGTGAGGTGACATATAAAAACATGCTTCATCAATTGCACAGTATTATATTACTATGAGTTATGACTTTCTGTTTTGTGAAATGAAAACAGTGTCCCCTGCCCTGTTAACCTTCCATAATTATACAGAATCCCATTTGGATTGGTGCATGCAAACACAATAACCTCATAAATTTTAAATGACTACACATATCTAAACCATTAGTATTATTTTAATGTGTTCTTATTAATAATGTATGAATTTATTTGCTACCACACTGTACAAGGTACTAAATCTCTAATATTAAACTAGTGGCTCCTCTTTTGAGGAGTTTCTCTTTTCTGAAAAATGGGGAGAATATGGCATCTACATGTTAAGAACTAAATGAGAAGTTACATGTAAATTGCTCCACAGTGTCTAGAATTTTATCCTTAGTAAGTTATAGCTGTTACTGCCAGGCTTATCTTTATAAAAACTATACAACATTTTGAGTCAACACTCTGTAGATATAATGTTATTTGCCATTGGCTGAAAGGTTATCTAATTAGCTGAGATAAGGCAGGGTTACACGTGAAGAAGACCACTGTGCATACACGTGAAAGCCACATACCTCAATTCACCTTCTGTCTGTAGTAACAATGGTGTGTTCACCTTCTCTTGAATCCTGTTTCCACCTATCAATTTGTCTTCAAATTTCAAAATCAGGCTGGAGCTTTTAGGGTCCAAAGTAAAAATTCCCTCTTCCAGTCCTTGTTGGATGTGCAATATCAGCAGAAATTAAACTATTTCTTTAGCCCACCGAATTGTTGTCATTATTGCCCAATATAACCTATCACATCCTGAAAAATAAATTTAGCCAGTTATAGAGCAAGCTGGACAACTCAAAACCTCCTCTGCAGAAAAGCTTGTTTTGGCAAGGGTGGAAAAAAGAAATGTTACTTATTGACTTCCCAAATGTCCAATTCTTGCTTAATAGAGATGACTAAGATAACTTGAGGTTTGTATGTTTGGGTCTTCTGAATTTGCCCATTGCTATTTGTAATTCAAAATTATGGTTAGACTTCTTGGTAGAGGCAATGATAAGAAAAAGGAAATGAATAACAACAGGATGAAGAAAACTAATTAACCTAGGGAATTTTAAGGCTGGAAACTACATGAGGTAGTGTTCAGTTTCATATATCATACTTGGCAGCCACAGGTAGTGCTGTAACTGAGCTTAGATTTCTTTGCAACAAAGGGAAATAAAACCAATGCTACAAAAAATGTAGCTGCCCCCTCTTGCCACCAAATAAAAGAAATGGAGCTGACTACTCCAAATTCTTTTTGGATTTAACATCACTAGTTTGGTTTTTAATTTAAATTGTGACAAGGGTCAAAAAACGTTGCATTTTTATATTCTTTTTTTGAAGTTCTCATGCAAAAAACCCCTACAATTTTAAAGAAGGAACAAAAAAAAAGAACTCTAAGACATGAAGGGAGATTCATTACCTATAGAAAGAAACACAGGTGGGCTTGCGAAAACAAAGACAGAATTTGAACATTAAAACCAGAAAGGCAGTAAAACAACTCCCATATGAATGCATTTACTCAATGTGAAAAGTAAAGAAGATAGTGGAGGTTTTCAGAAATTAAAGTCAATCTACAATTTGTGACACGGCAAGGTAGAGGAGTCTAATATTTGTTGAGCACCTACTATGAGATGGTAATTGTACTACGTTACTGTGAGCCTCATTTCCCCAGGAACATGTATTAAACACTTATTTGATGAGTACTTGCCAATAATTTTACATACACAGCTTTGTTTAATCTATTTTTTAAATTGCCAATCTGCTGACTTAATTTTTTCAGCTTTATTGATGTATAATTGACAAATAAAAATAACATATATTTTTAAGATGTACAAAATAATTTGTTTTTTAAATTTTGTTTTTGGGGCATTTTCTTTGTGTTTTTGGATGTTTTTCTTTGAGACAGTGTCTCACTCTGTCATCCAGGCTGGAGTGCAGTGGCAGGAGGATCACTGCTCACTGCAGAGTAGACCTCCTGGGTACAAGTGATCCTCTGGCCTCAGCCTCCAGAGTATCTGGGACTACAGGCATGCACCACCACGCCTGACTAATTTTGTATTTTTTTGTAGAGACGGAGTTTCATGATGTTGTCTGGTCTCGAACTCCTGGACTCAAGTGATCCTCTTGCCTTGGCTCCCAAAGTGCTGGGATTATAGGTATGAGCCACCATACCTAGCCCTTGATATACATATACACTGTGAAATGATTACTATGATCAAGCTAGTTAGCCTCACACAAACAAATAATCTGTGTGTGTGTTCGTGTGTGTGTGTGTGTGTGTGCGTGTGTAGTGAGAATACTTAACATCTACTCTCTTAGAAAATTTCAAGTATATAACACATTGTTATTAAACATAGCCACCATGCTATGCAATAGGTCTCCTGAACTTATTCTTTACCTTTTATCAACATCCCATTTCTCTTTCCTCCTGGCCCCTGGTAACCACTCTTCTGTGAATTTGAATTTTTAGATCCCACATATAAATGAGATCATGTGGTATTTTTCTTTCTGTGTCTGGCTTATTTTACTTATCATAATGTCCTCCAGATTAATTCCTATTAAAATTCTAATAAAATTTTTATACACATAGAAAAAAATTAAATTATATGGAACCACAAAAGACCTCAAATAGCTAAAGCAATTTTGAGAAAAAACAAAGCATCACACTTCCTGATTTCAAATTATATAACAAAACTATAAGAATGAAAACAGTACGATACGGCATAAAAACAGACACATATATCAATGAAACAGAAAAGAAAGCCCAGAAATAGGTCCATGCATATACCTCAACTAACCTTCAACAAAGATGCCAAGGAAAGGGAGAAAGGATAGCTTCTTTGATAATGGTGTTTAGTAAACTGAATATTCAGATGCAAAAAAAAGAAAATTGGATCATTATCTTATACCATACTCAAAATTAAAATCAAAATGGATTAAAGATTTAAAAGTAATACTCCAAATTGCAACACTTCTAGAAAAGATAGAGGAAAATCTTCATGACATTTGTCTTGGCAATGATTTTTTGGATATGACACCAAAAACAGAGGCAACAAAAGCAAAATCAAGCAACTGGGATCACATCAAATTAATAGTTTGTTCATAGCAAAAGAAATAATTAACAAAATTAAAAGACAACCTATGGAATAAGAGAAAATACTTGCAAACTGTATATTCACTAAGGGTGACTATCCAAAATATATAAGGACTCATACAACTAAATAGTAAAAACACAAATTTTTTAAAAAAGAAAAACAGACAAAGAACCTGAATAGACATTTTAAAAAAAGATATAAAAAGGTATACAAATGGCTAACAGATATATTCAAAGGTGATCAATTTCTCTAATCATCAGAAAGACATAAATCAAAACTACAATGAGATATGATTTCACACTGTTAGGATGGCTATTATCAAAAAGTTAAAAGCTAACAAGTGGTGGCAAGAATGTAGAGAAAAGGGAATCCTTTTATATTATTGTTGAGAATCTAAAATTAGTACCAACCATTATAGGAAACCATATAGAAGTTTCTTAAAAAATTAAAAATAAAAATATCATATGATCCAGCAATCTCACTATTGGGTATATATCCAAAGGGATGAAATCAATATGTTGGAGAGTTATCTACTCTCCCATGTTCATTGCAGCAGTAATCACAATGGGCCAAAATATGTACACAACCTAAGTATCTACACACATACACATACATATATACAAACACACACACACACGCACACGTGCAGGAATATTATCCATCCTTAAAAAACAGTAAATCATATCATTTAATCTTAGCTACAACTCTAAGTAGGCTGTTTTTATTTTCAGGTGAGGAAAGATAAAGTTAAGTAAACTCCAATAGTCAGCCAGCCAGTAACTTGGTGATGTTAAGATTTGAACCCTAATCTGATTAACCCCAAAGTTTAAGCAGTTTCCACACTGCAGAAGTGTCCCCTGAGCCTCTCTCATCTCTTGTCCTCCATGGTGTATGAAGCTCATCCACAGCAGCCCTCTGCTGACATACCACTAAGACTAAGGCTAGCAATTTGTCCTGTAAAGCTGGATTCCACAGAATGTTTCCCCTTGAGCTGGAAGAGAATCAGATGCTTTGCAACTCCCATTCATTGGTATTAAAGGAGTCTTCTAAAACAACACAGAACAATAGTCATTTCTAGATTGAAAATAGCAATTTAGGCACTATTCAGTCTTCACTATAATATTTCTTGACCCTTCAAATCATTAGTTCAATGTTCCTTTAAATGTGATGGTTGTAAAGGGACTGTTCTCTGTTTTATATAGAGAAAATGTGCTTATTTTCTTCTCAATCATTCCCTGAGTACAGCATACAAATTTAAAAGTTTCACTATAAGATTCACAAAACAAATTCTCTATCACTTAAGAATCCTCTATTTATAATTATTTGCATTTCCCAATTGCGAAAGAAGTGATACAAGCTATAGTGAAAAAATGGCATTTAATTGACACACAGTGGAGGATAAAATGACATAATTATGTCCAACATGCATGAATATTTTAGAACTTTGCCCACAGAATGTTAAATAAATCTCTTAACATTCTGCAACTGCAGCAAGCTTTTGGTTCCTCTCTCAATCTACTTTTGGCTCAATGGCTTTTTAAGAGAATTTTGTCACTAGACTCATGAGGGTTATTCCTTATATTTAGTCATCTATTCCATTTCTATCATTCTCAAAAGTAGCTTAATGTATTTATTCCTTTGACTCTCATAGATTATTTATTAAACACAATTTCTAACTTGTGAATTTAAAAATTCATAATTTTGCTGTCTCCTACTTGGAGAAAGTAAAATTATTGTTTAAGGGGTAAACACAAATAGAATCATTTTTATTTTTCAAAAACATTCTTATTCTCATTGCATACCACATGACCACTGTAACTTAAGAGACATGTCTATACCTCCAGCTCTTTTGCAGAATGTTTAACATCCAAAAGACCCTCAATAAATATCTAATAATCAAACATAGTTATGAGAATTTCAAGGGAATTCCAATTGGCTATTTGCATGATGGGAAGGACGGGACACAGACATGAACTTTTGAACCTTTGCATTTCTAACATTCAGTGATTTTCTTTTTTTTTTTTAGATTTTTATTTTTTTACATATATATTTTTATTATACTTTAAGTTCTAGGGTACATGTGTACAACATGCAAGTTTGTTACATATGTATACATGTGCCATGTTGGTGTGCTGCACCCATTAACTCATCATTTACACTAGGTATATCTCCCAATGCTATCCCTCCCCCCTCCCCCCACCCCACAACAGGTCCCAGTGTGTGATGTTCCCCTTCCTGTGTCCAAGTGTTCTCATTGTTCGGTTCCTACCTATGAGCGAGAACATGTGGTATTTGGTTTTTTGTCCTTGCGGTAGTTTGCTGAGAATGATGGTTTCCAGTTTCATCCATGTCCCTACAAAGGACATGAACTCATCATTTTTTATGGCTGCATAGTATTCCATGGTGTATATGTGCCACATTTTCTTAATCCAGCCTATCATTGATGGACATTTGGGTTGGTTCCAAGTCTTTGCTATTGTGAGTAGTGCCGCAATAAACATATGTGTGCATGTGTCTTTATAGCAGCATGATTTATAATCCTTTGGGTATATACCCAGTAATGGGATGGCTGGGTCAAATGGTATTTCTAGTTCTACATCCCTGAGGAATCGCCACACTGTCTTCCACAATGGTTGAACTAGTTTACAGTCCCACCAACAGTGTAAAAGTGTTCCTATTTCCCCACATCCTCTCCAGCACCTGTTGTTTCCTGACTTTTCAATGATCACCATTCTAACTGGTGTGAGATGCTATCTCATTGTGGTTTTGATTTGCATTTCTCTGATGGCCAGTGATGATGAGCATTTTTTCATGTGTCTGTTGGCTGAAGGAACTTTGGCACTGTAAGTTTAGCCAATGGCTCTCTGTTGTCCTTCAGATACAATTTTAAAACTTTGGCAAAGTTTACAAGGCCTGGCATAAACTGGCTTCTGACTATGTCTTCACCCCAAGTCCTTTCATACTTGCTTCTGTTATATCCTCCCCTCTAGCTTTGTTTGAGATTTATAAATAAGTTGAAGTAGTATACACCAGAGCTTTTGCACAGGCTGCTCTTTCTGCTTAGAATGCTTTTGCCCTCCCTTGGCTAACTCCCTCACTTCAATGTCACTTTCCTAGAGAGACCTTCCCTGTATACTCCCAGCATAAGACCAAGCATATAGTGGATCCTGAATAGCAAAGGTCTGAATTATTAAATGTCCGTTATCAAATATACCACCCACAACGTGTATTATCTTTACTTGACTGAGAGACATAACGTAAGGAATACCCTTGAAGAAGTTTTACATTAAGACTAAATTCAAAAGGATCTTTGCTTGTTTTGATGAAATAATTACTATTGGGTATATTCACACAGCACCTTTTCTTGAGGAGGAGCTAAGTTGTTTTTTTTTTTTCTTTTTTTTTTTGAGATGGAGTCTTACTCTGTTGCCCAGGCTGGAGTGCAGTGGCATGATCGTGGCTCACTGCACCTTCTGCCTCCCCAGTTCAAGCGATTCTCCTGCCTCAGCCTCCCAAGTAGCTGGGACTACAGGCATGCGCCACCATGCCCAGCTAATTTTTATGCTTTTAGTAGAGACGGGGTTTCACCACATTGATCAGGCTGGTCTTGAACTCTTGACCTCATGATCCACCCGCCTTGGCCTCCCAAAGTACTGGGATTACATGCATGAGCCACTGCGCCTGGCAGGAGGAGCTAACTTCTTTTTTGAAGTCTTAGGGTAGCAAATGAGGTTTGGACTACATGTAAATGAGCATGAGAACATATGACTTCTCATCCAAGTTACTTAGAGAACACTAGGGTTTATGTTTTGCTTGGAATAGCATCATGAGGTATGCAAGTCTTTTCTCATTATCCATCTTAATGGATGAGGGAACAAAGAAGTAATGAGGGAGATTACAAAGAAGAGTGAGGGAGAAGTGGGATACAGAGGAGTCAGATAAGATGCAATTGTGCTGAATTTTTGGTTTCTGACATTTTTTAAAACTATAATTATTATTACTTGTAAATAACTCAAGAAGGACGACAGTGCCAGTTGCCTATAGCAACAAGGAAGCATGAAAGTGTTGCATTCGTCTTGTCTTCATGATGGAAATGGCCATAATCTCAATGAATAGCTGCCAGTCCAGGGTTTGGGTTCAGTTTCACGTGATGGATCACATTGATCAACCAGAGGAGCCCTACCTTATACCTTAAAGTAAAGGCCATTCTATCGTTATAGGAAAAGCATACCTGGAGTTAGATAATACTAACTCATACCCATGATCAATGCAGAATAGGCAGGTTATGCTGAATTATTAACAACCCCCAAATTTCAGAGGCTGAAAACAACAGAACTTTATTTCTTTCTGAAAATACGTGTCCCTTGCAGGTCAGCAGGGTGCTCTGCTCATTATAGTTAATTAGGGAATCTGGTTAAATAGAGGGCACATCCCTACATATATTTCCAGGATCACCAGAGCGCTACAGTGTTTCATCCTGACACTCTAATGTTTCCTCCTCAAAATGACACACAGCATGTCTGTTCATATTTTTTGGTCAAATCCAGTCGCATGACAATGTCTAACTTGAAGACGGCAGGAAAATGTGATATTTTTCATGTGCCAGGAATGGAAAAAATCGAGAGTATTTTTGAACAGCCCTAAAAACTATGGCAGTCTGCCCTTCTAGTGGCAAATATTTCTTTATTTCTTCTTCCTACTTGTAAAACAAATTCATTCCCAAGCCAAGAGTAACCACTTCAGAGACAGCTCATCTAGCCAGTGTGACCAACTTGAAGTCCAGATCCCTGAATGGTCTCCTTTTGCTTCTTCATCATTTCCAGAGATAGTTCCTTTTGGTTCAGAGATTTGAACAAAAAAAATTGAGCCAAAAAGTTATATGATAAGCCAGGAAAATGTGCAGAGGTTTACTGCAATGAACACTCCCAACCGTAAACAGAGGTAATACAATCATTGGTCTATAGCAATTCTGAAATCCTATGGAGAGATGTAACAAGGTCCCCCTGGGAGTAGAAATGTTCCCATAATAGTGGCCCATTCTGCTCCCTGGTTGGAGCTCCTGATTCTTCATTTCCTAGAGCCCATGATCCCGTCCTCTGGAGTTCTTCCACTTTCATTAGCATCCTTGGTCACGTCAAAAGTTGGCATTAGAGAATATGCTCTCAGAGTGGCTGAGCATTGGTTTCAGCCTCTTTTCTGCTTAGGAGTTTGACAGCCCTAGTGTTATTTTAAATCACAAATAGTCACAGACTGTTTGTGATTTATTTGCAGCGCCACTCAACATGTTAGTAGGCTTCATATCTCTTTGGATCGAGTCATTTCTGTGTGCCAATACCATCCTCACTGTTCTTTCCTAGATTTGTTTCTTAGATTTGCTGTGTCTTTGTTTGCTTGCTTCCTTTCGCTCCACCCCTTGTAACCTAAATTACAGCAACTTTAACCTACAAGGCTTCCATAGGCAAGCCAAGATTTTTGTCTGTCTTTCCCTGGCAGCATTTTGTGCAATTGAGTGCATGTATTGGATGTCAAGCTCTTAATTATATCTTTTCTCTGAAACACCTTAATTGACTGAGAGACTGACCAGCGGTTTTGATGGCCATTTCTTTCATTTGATTCTTGCTGCAAGTCTAAGGTTTTTTTGTTTTGTTTTGTTTTGTTTTGGCTTTTGTTAAATTCAATAACATTCTCAATGATACCTTTTTATGGACTGGGTTTGAAAAAGTTGCCTCCCTCAGTCGTACAAATTCCTGAACTTCTTAAATCTAGTCCCTTCTGCTTTTAGTCAATTATTTTCTGCACTCATTCTTTTCTTGTAATATATTGCCAAATGTTGCCAAAAACATCTACATCATATACCAAATCACATTAGAATGATGATGATGATGATGATGATGACGATGATAACAACAGAAGCCCTTAAATCTCAATGCTTTAACACAAGTCCAGCTTGGGTAAGCAGAAATTCTCTGCTCATTGTCATCTCTTGACCCAGGTAGGTAGAGTTACCACCTGGACACAGGCTTCCACTGTCACTGCAGAAACGCGAAGAGAACATAAAAGAGGATGTACTGTCTTATAAAAGCTCTGCAAAAAAAAAAAAAAATACAGAATGCTTCTGTTCACATTTTACTGACACATCCCATGACCATGTCCAACTTCATATCAGTGAGGAAGCACAATACTAAGACATAGCTCACGGAAGGGGACCCCAAAATATTTAGTGACCAGCATGAATAACCACAACACTCCATGCAGCTGAAGGATATTCTGGAATATTCTTTTTTTTCCCCTTTCTTCCTTTTTTTTTGGCTCAATGTACCAGGCAAGAATAATGAATTTAGAAGATCACTAGATGCTTCATTAAATTCATGCTTATAAATATAAAGAAATACGTTTAGAACAATATAAGTGTTGGGTTAAATATTGCACAGCTGTGTTTGATTGTTCAAGTGAAATGGAGAGTGAATCTGCCGTATACAATGTTAGTAACTGATAAGAAACACTGCTATACTGAGTTAGCATCACAAAATGGGAGAAGCTGCCTTACCTCTGGGGCAGTCTGACACTATAGAATACTCTGGTCAGGCTGAACTGCTACCAAGGTTGGGTGGAACTTATTCTTTTATAGGCTGAGGGAAGATGACCCAGCATCTTTGGAGTAATTGATGAGGGATTTTTCTTTTTCTTTTTTTTTTTTTACATATTGTTCACTCTGTTGGAATGCATTAGTTGTTTCTCTGTTCAGATGAGATTGTTTGGGGTTGGCCCACTAGCTAGATTTATTCTCCTTACTCCCACCTGAAACCTTGGAATTAGGGAGCACTGAGATTTGGCAAATAAAAGTGCTCAATTGTGGATCCTGTCACAAAGCATAGTCTAAAATGAGGATGTTGAGACAGATCTACAACTACGGCTATTACCTCGCTAACGTTTTTTGGCCATGACTGTAACTGTGACATTGGTAATTATGTGATCTTGAAAATACTATTGAATCATCTCCTGACTCTGTGGCCCAATCTTTAAGATGGTATGATTAATTACATCTACTTTGTAGAGTTTTTATGAAGATATTTATAACATACTAGTTGTATCAATTGTTGTACTAACATTAACACTTAGCATTGATTTCAGTAGTAATACTAATGTTGTTGTTGTTTATTGACCTTGCAGATCCACAAGGGAAACTCTCATGCATAGATGGAAGGAGAAATTAATATCACCAAATTATTTCACCACTTCCATTTATGAATCAGTACAAACTGTACCAAGAATCAGCAATCTTGGGGGTGATCACTTTGCTTGTGCACACTGCACTGCTAGAATTTACCTTTACCCTCCTGGTAGGGGTGGTGGTATCCATTTATTTTGGCCCAAATTCCAACATAAATATTTAGTATATAGGAGGATTTTCTGAGAATGATGACTGGTCATTACAATATGAAAGAGATTTTTGGAAAGCGTTCTAGGACTGGATAAAGTTGGTTATAGCCATCTGCCTGGAATGGTTTAAGTTCAAGCTTTAAGAAACAAAATCAGTGGATATCTGTCAGAGCCCAGCAACAGATGGTACAACTGATTCAAAACATTCCATGATTTTAAAATTATCACATTCTTATTTATCAGGGAAGCGAGATAAACTAGTGGTCTGGAGCATGGCAGCTGTATGAGGCTACCTCAGCTCACCTGACAACCTTCTCAGTCACTAGCTGTGTGCCCACTACTTAACTTCTGCTCCTGCATTTTTCTATTTGTACCATTTAGCATCATATCACCTGACTGATAGGGTTGTTGTAAGAATTAAATACCATTGTACATGTATAGTACCTGGAACAATACTGACACGGGACATAAATTTAAAAACTGTTAACTACTTTTAATAGGATGGCACCTCAAATAGAGTATACTTTATGTGACTAAATATTTGCTTTCTATATTTAGACAGCGAACAGCTTGGCATTGGCTAAAGGTGTCACTTAGCACTGTTATAAAATAATAACAATAATAGTAGTAATGATGATAACGAGCATTGATTGAACACATACTATATCCTAAGAATTTTTAAGGTGATGCATAGACATTATCTCATTTATTCTTGTTTTACCCTTGAAAAAATTGAGGTTTAGTCCATTTAAGAATTTTGTTTAGATGGGAAAGCATAGGGCTTGACAGTTAACTCGGGTCTGTATGGTTGTAAATTCAATGCTCTTAACCAATAGGCTATATTTATTCCACGACGTACTCTACTGCTTCTTTTGAATTCTCAGCCGCCTATAGCATCTACTTATTGAATGCTCCTTAAATGTTTGTAGAATTAAATGGGCTCTTAGTTTTGGGGAATGGGGATTAAATATGATTGCTTAAGATTAAATTACCTGGGTACACTGAGCATATTTTAAAGAGTTCTTCATCTACTTGTCTCTCACTCTGTATTTCTTGTATTTTTTTTCTGAAATTTAATTCTGATCCTGTCTGTTCTTTCCTTAAAATCTTCCATAGCTCTCCATTTACTATAAGATAAAAGCCAATCTCTTAATTTTGAGTGTTGTTTTTTCATAGTCTTTTTACCTCCATTTCAGCTTCACAACGAAGCTTGTTGAGAAGAATAATGGTAACATGCATTCAATGTCAGCCCATGCTTTTATCTTGTTAAATAAATTGCCTCATTTAATTCTAAAATACCTAGTATGTAACCCAAGGGCTAGATGCTGACATTATTTCTGTTTCACAGGTGGGACAACTGAGGCACAGAGCTATGGGTTAACTTGAAGGAGGTCACATAACTAGTAAATGGTAAAGTGAAGTTCTAAACTCAGGGAATCCAGCTTCAGAGCCTGCAAACAGGACATTAGGTAATACTCCACAGTGTGGGATGACAGCATATACAAATAAACTAATTCTTAATCTAGAAGCCAGAAAACTTGGCTGATGAAGTGTATCCAAAGAAGAATCTGTCATGAGTAGGCATTCATCAGTCAGAAAACACAGGGAACATCATTTTTGCTAGAGAGAATCACATTTGTGAAGACCTGGGAGAAAGAGAACAGAGACAGATAGAGAAGACAAGAAGAGAGAGAGACAGCGAGTGTACACACCTCTTTTTAGAGAGCTTTGCAAACCATGTTAATGATAATGCAAAGACCCTGAGTTTTTAAGCAGAGAAAAGTGATATGTTGAGATTTGCAATGTTGGTAGCAATTCACCATGGTTGGAGAGAGCCTACAAGGAGAGAAAGCCTGGAGGCAGGAAGATCAACTGAAAACGTGTGAAAGAAGGTGTCCACTGTGAGATGGGTGGTGCTCTGGTCTTCAACAGTGATGGTGGAGATAAAAATAGTGCATATTTTAGTGATATTTACAAAGCAGACTGACAAGATTGAATGTGATAAGGAAGATTTTAGAATTCAAGATGATAATGTGATATGGTTTGGGCGTGTCCCCAGCCAAATCTCATCCTGAATTGAAGTTCCCATAATCCCCACCTGTCGTGGGAAGGACCTGGTAGGAGGTAATTTAATCATGGGGTGGTTACCCTCATGCTGTTCATGCTGTTCTCATGATAGCGAGTGAGTTCTCACAAGATCTGATGGTTTTATAAGGGGTGTCCTCCTTCATTCAGCTCTCATTATTCTCCTTCCTGACGCCATGTGAAGAAGGACATATTTGCTCCCCCTTCTGCCATAAGTGTAAGTTTCCTGAGGCTTCCCCAGCCCTGTGAAACTGTGAGTCAATTTAACCTCTTTCCTGTATAAGTTATGCAGTCTTGGGTATGTCCTTAAAGCAGTGGGAGAATGGACTAATACATCATATTTGTTGGTTTTTACTTGAGCAACTATTCATTGAAAGGGTCTTCAAGTTGAGGAGGGAGGTGGAAAATATGATGTGCAATAAATACAGTTTTGAGCAAGTTGAGTTTGAGGAACTCTTAAAATGTCCATATGGAGAAATCTAACTAGGATTTATTCAGCATTCTCCCTCTGTCTATGAGAACAGGTTTCTTGTCTGTCTAATTCAGTCAATACTCAGATGCTAGAATTGGAGTGGTATCAGTTAGGTAGGCCACAGGTATCTCAGTGGCTTTTACCAATGAAGCCTTTGTTACATTCATTCTCATATTCAACGTGGATGAGTGGGGCTCTGCTCTCTGTATCCACAGTAGTACTTCGACTAATGGAAGCTCCATCAAAACACAATTGTTCATAACCACTAAGCTGGTGAAAACTGACTCAAACACTATCTATTATTATTTGCACCTGAAAGTGACACAACATTTCATTTACCATAGCAGGTCACATGGCCACACCTAATTTTGACAGACAGAGAAGAGGGATCTTTGTTTAATATTACGTTACTTGTTTTACAGTACTAATGATAATCATCAGTTACCAGTCTTAGTTGATAGCAAGACATATAAGTTGAATTATAAATATGAATATATTTACATTGATGTCTGGAGTTCAGAAGGCCAATCTGAGGTAGAGAGATTTTCAAAACTACTGAAATATCACATCTATGGTATTCACTTTGTTCGTCCTGCATCACCAACCCCGCCCCAGATTTAGCTCATGTGACCAGCTTTAGTGTCCACTATCTTTATAACCTTATATTTAACTAACCTCATTATGTTTAATTATATGCTTTCATATGTAATTTTGCTATGTGATTGTAAGATCTGTGAAAGCAAAGTCCTTTCTCAGGCATCAATATATCCCAAGTCTTTGGAATAACAGCTAACTCAAGGCATCACATTTCCATTTTTTTCTTTCCTTTTTTTTTTTAAGAGACAGGATTTTGCTCTGTTGCCTAAGCTGGAGAGCAGTGGCACAATCATAGCTAATTACAGCCTCAACCTACTGGGCTCAAGGGATCCTCTTGCCTGAGCCTCCTGAGTGACTGGGACTATAGGAGCATGCCACCATGCCTAGTTAATTTTTGCAGAGATGGGGTCTTGCTATGTTTTCCAGGCTAGTCTCAAACTCCTGACTTCCAGGAATCCTCCCATCTTGGCCTCCAAAAGTGCTGGAACTACAGGAATGGGCCATTGTGCCCAGCCTAATACGTTTTTTTTTTTGGTAATTGAGGTATTTTTTCTCTCTCCCTAATATTTCTCCCTTGATCAAAATGTGTACATGCACAGAGAAAATACATGCCCACGTAAATAATACTCCAACAACCTCACTGGGCCATCAAAATGGTCTGCTGAATTCATATTGCATGTAAGTGGAAATCACCGTGATAGTTCACAAGGGGGTATTGTGTACTCATTTTCATTTGATGAAATAATCTGAATCATCTTTCTCTGTATCTTTCCAACACTGCAGCCTCTGTAATCTCCCAGCCACTGCTTCACCTCTTTTGCCTTCCAGATCTGGCTTCCTTCCTGACATTCCTTACGTTTATGCTCCACTGAGACAGAAAGACACAAATCCAGTTCCAGCAGAAGGCACAGATATGGAACAAGAGAAACATTTCAGTTAAACAGACTGAGTGTTACAGGGCCCAGAACCTGTAAATGCATCTGTTCAACTGGTCTTTTTGTTGAATTAAAATTTGGTGAAGCTAGGTCAGCAAAATATAATGATGTCAGGACTTTCACAGAGATGGGGAAACTGCATTGCTAAACAAAAGCTTTCATTAGGTGATTTTTATTGAAGGGTTTATTTCTGCCTTTATGAACAAAACCATGTGTATATCATATAGATATATTTAGTATCATTAATATTTCAATGTTGATCAGCCAAACTTATCAATAGCAACTATTGCCTCATAATAATAGGTATCACTTAATCAGTTGCTTTCTATGCATCAGACACTGTGCTGTTTTAAAATAGAGACTTTATCCCTGGACTTCCCTATTTTCCATGTGGATGAATTTCTACTCCAGTAACACTCCTGGCTTCCCATAGCAACCCTCATTCTAAGCTTCTCTCATAGCAGATAAGTGAGTCATCAACTGCTGGGTGACAGACATTGGTCTATGTTTCCCAATTTGGTAGAGAGAGTTTATTACAACTTAGCGAATGCTAGGAATTCAATCTCTTCCTTCCCTCTCCATCCAGTGACTCTGTAGGACATTGATTATGGATCACTTGACTGAGGACTTCACTTGCCCTTTTGATGCTATTCCAAGGCCTGAGGAGTATAGCAATGGGCTTTAGGCAGTCCATGTAGCCTCACACTAAACTAAACTGCACTGTTTGACAACTTTAAAAGTAATAAATGTAATATGTGATTTTAAACTGACTGGCTCCTGGATCTATTTCTGCCTGTGTCAGACTTAAGACAGACCTTCTTACACTATATATATTTATGTGCTATATAAACATAGACACATATAGGCATAGATATATACTATATATACAACATCTTATATATTATATATACAATATATCCTATATATACATACTATGTATGCATATATACATTTATATAATACCCTAAATTTATTACAGAGAATCAAATTATACATCTGTTATATATACATAATATATAGGTAATATCATGAATATATATCATCAGCTATAATAATAACCTTAAGAGGTATATATTGTTATCATTTTACAAATAGCCCTGCTTAAGCTAAGGGACCAAAAGGATCTTGTTTACAATTGTGCAACCATTTAGCTAATGTTTAAACTAAAGTTCATCTTAAATTAAAACTTATGCTCGTAACCAAAAAAAATCACCTCTTAAAAATTATTTGGCATAGTTGGAGACCAGCCTGACTAACATGGAGAAACCCTGTCTCTACTAAAAACACAAAAATTAGCTGGGCATAGTGGCACATGCCTGGAATCCCAGCTACTCAGGAAGCTGAAGCAGGAGAATTGCAGCCAGGCGCAGTGGCTCACGCCTGTAATCCCAGCACTTTGGGAGGCCGAGGCAGGCGGATCATGAGGTTAGGAGATCGAGACCATCCTGACTAACACGGTGAAACCCCGTCTCTACTAAAAATACAAAAAAATTAGCTGTGTATGGTGGTGGGCGCCTGTAGTCACAGCTACTTGGGAGACTGAGGCAGGAGACTGGTGTGAACCCGGGAGGTGGAGCTTGCAGTGAGCTGAGATCGCACCACTGCACTCCAGCCTGGGTGACAGAGTGAGACTCCATCTCAAAGAAAAAAAAAAAAGGTGAATCGCTTGAACCCAGGAGGCGGAGGTTGCAGTGAGCCAAGACCGGGCCACTGCACTCCAGCCTGGGCAAGAAGAGTAAAACTCCGCCTCAAAAAAAAAAAAAAAAGAAAGTTATTTGACATCTTTTAGAATCCTGGATAAATTGTTTATGGATATAGTGAACTAATTTAAATTCTGACTTTGTTATATTGTCTATGTGTTTTGAGAACCATGAGAACTTGGACATACATTATGCAAAGAAAAAGAGAGAAAAGTAAGACAACTGTGTAGGTTCTCAGTAATGAAAGTGCATAATGTTTATACAATAGTGATAGATATAGTTTAATAGAACACAGAGTTTTGGAGGACTGGGGACAGAGTTACTCCCGAGAAAGTGGCAGAGTTTAAGACTAGAAACAAAGGCTGGAACTTGACTATGAAAAATTTTGAATTTGACCCAAAGAACTTTGGGCATTATATTTCCTTGTCAGTAGGAACAATAACCAAACAAATGCCATTTGTTGAACATTATCCATCAAGTACTGTGTTATGTTTTTTATACGTTATTACTATTTTTTCAATAAACACTGAAATATAGCTTTAATTATTGGTGGGGAAACTGAGAATCAGAGGGATTCAGAACTTTTCTAGGAATTAGAGAAGATCTGACAGGACAGCAATCACATCTTACTTTCAGAAAATGAGTTATCTTCATGGAAAATAAGACATTAGAGGTCAACCTTGAACAACTGGAAGTATTTGAACATAAGAATATGAGAAGACATAATTCTAGGCTAAGGGAACAACCTAAAAGAAACATAGACATAGAGAATTAATGAGGCACCTAAGAGTTTGGGGAGGGCAGTAACCTAATGTGTAACCCTGAAATTTCTTTGTAAGGTGAACTGCAAGATGAAAACTTGCTCAAACATATTCTTTTGAGTCTATATGCATTTCTTTTTTCCATCTTGCTGTATAGGCTTCATAGAGGAATTTAAACAAGATTTCCTATTACTGAATTGGATGAACATCTTTAAAAACAGCTGTATCTTTATCAAAAGACAACATAATATTAATTTCTCACTGGTCTTGGGAACTCATGTAAAATGTATAGGCTGATTTTTAATTTTCTCTAGTGCAGGTGGCATGCTGTGGTGGGGGTGGCAGTGTGGAAGGGGAGGAAGTTTGTAGCAAAATCAGTTAAGTCACGCAGACCCATGCATGGAATGACCTTGCTTGCGTGCCAAACTTCAGGCAGAACAGTAATGAGAAGGTAGCAGAACTAATCAATTTGGAACAGGGCCCATTCCCTCCATCAGTCAGGCCACTTAGAATGCAGGCAGTGTCCTGAGATTTTCTTCAGACTTGCCCTTTGAACACAAACACAATGCCTTCTCTTACATAACTCAACAGAAAACGTAGATTTGCCATCTAAAATATAAGCAGAATTTGTGTCCATGCTAACACAGCTATTTTTTTTTGTGATTACCCTTTTTCTTCTTCAACTTTCCCCTTTTTCAGTCCTTATGGAAGATTTAGCGCATTGTACTAAACCTAACTCCATGTCTTTGATGACCCCAGAAACCAAGAGTACTTCAGGTATCCTTCTCATAGAATATTTGCATGTTCTCTCTGAATAAGTATCAACTTTCCCTGATCCTCACTGTACTCATCTATGAAATGGAGACAAAACAGAGCTTTTATGCAGATTGAAAAAGAAAATGTATACAAAGCACTTAAGATTATTTATGAGTGTGTTTTAACCCTTCTCCCCAGATAGATCTGCATTTGAAACATAGCTTTAGCACTAACTTGCTAATCTTAGTCAAGTTTCCTCATCTTTTTGGGCCTTGATTTTTGCCCTTTATAAAATAACTATCATTATATCAATCTTGTGAAATTGCTGTATAGATTAACTGATATGATATTTATGACATAAATATTTAGTTGTCACCTCTGTAATTTCTACAGCTCTTTTGAAAGTACATATGACTTGTACAATAGTGGGATATTAGGGAATGAAAAACCAATTCAATAATTCCAAATTAAGGCCAAAGGCCTGAAGTCTGGAGTTTCTTTTAGTATGTGCTGCTCCATCTCTCTTGTAGATGAATATATCTTTTCAGTTTCATGAGTGATTTTGTCATTGACTCCATTGTCAAAAGCCCAGGAGAGCCCTCCTCCCTAGAACTGCTTGAATCAGGGGCTTAAGGTGTTGAGAATCTCTTATATTTAGATGGTATCAAGCACCTTTGGTCAATGGTTCTGTTCAGTCATGCCCAGACAGCTATAGCAAAGATTATAACTGTTCCCAAGATCGGCTAAGAAAATGCATTAGATTACAAATAGAGACGCTCCTCTGCTTAAGGAATCTCTTTTTATTATGATTATTTTTCATTTCAACTTTTTTGGTTCAGGAGGTACACGTACACGTTCATCACATGAGTATATTGTGTGATGCCGAGGTTTGGGGTATGAATGATACTGTTATCTAGGCAGTGAGCATAGTACCCAACAGGTAGTTTTTCAACCCTCTCTCCTCTGGTAGTCCCCAATGTCTATTGTTCCCATTTTTATGGTGCTTAAGGACTCCCAAACTATGATATTTCTAGAGAGGGAAAAAGTTTTGAATCAAAGTAAAAACACATAATGCAAATGTGTCCACCACTAACAGTTGGAGTGTTAGCCTACACAGCATCAAATAAGGCTACGAACAAAAGAATGTTCTTTCAAACATAACACAGCTTTTGCGAGAGAAGTCTCAGTACTTGTAAATTCTCTGGAAACACACACACATACACATTTTCTGGATTTTCGTCAAGATAGTTGTGTCTCAATCATGCAGAAAATGACAATAACATGTGCTTTTTTCGTTTGCAGTTTTTTTCTGGACTACTTTTGAGCTAATGATAGAAAGGCTGATAAACTTTAAGAGACTGAGATGTCCCCTAAACACTAACACAGTAAGAAGTTATGGAACAAATGAATCATCATGTATAGTTAATTAAGGAGAAATAAACCAATACCCACTAAGTTTCTACTAGGCTCCTCTCTTTTGGGTTCTATGCCAGGTTCTTTTCACATTTATTCCATGTGATCATCACAACTCCATGAGGTCAGAATCTTTGTGGACATCTTATAAATGATGATTCAAATGCTTGAACCTTAGGTTAATGATGATTTGACTCGTTGGGATTTGTTGTCCAAGCATAGAGATACAACGTGTACATCATTTTCTAAGGATGATAAGTTCTGCTCGTTAGAGGACCTTTTATTTAGCTGAATAACTGTGATGACTTTGGATGAGCACTATTGGAAACAAGAGATCATTCAGAGTTGAATTATGGCATCTAGTACAGGAAAGAATAATATAAAATGCCTAGAGAAAAATATTGGAGAGATGAGCTCTAAGTAAATTAGAATGGTATTTTCTTGCATTCAAAAAGGAAAAAGAAAGCCCCAGTGATAACGAGTAGAAAAGAACTTCAGAGAAGCTGTATCTTTACATGGGGATATTTTTAAGTTGTCTGCTTAAAGATGTGTGATGTAATCTCATCCCTGTTCATTTTTCATACAACTTTTTTAGTTAAATATGTGCTGTTCACCAAATCTCTGGTACAAGTGAATCAGTTAAAGGATTTCAAGAGGGTCCAGTTTCTGAATACTATTGTGTTGCAAGATAAAACAGTATCTTCTGTGAAACATGCAGCCATGAAATAACACTTGTAGTTATGAAGCTAGAGTTTCAGGGGAAGACCTAACATGTGTGTGTGGGGGTTATATATTTTCAACATCTAGCACATGGTTAAAAAATACAGCTCTCAAGATATATTGAGTATAATTGAATTAAACAGATTAAAAAAACCTAGAAAGTGATGAAAATCAAGAATTCAATTCAAGAACAAAGAGGATGTTATTTTAACAACCATTAGAGTTCTTGCTTTCTTCATCAGTGGGATTAGATTTTTGGAAGACATGCTTTCAAAGACCCCGTTAGTTCTTACATCCTTTATTTCTATAGACATGTCAGTTTGTCTTCAGGCACAGGCAAGGCCATTAATTGCAGGGCCTTTTCCAATGTGGTAAGCAAGACACCAGAATTCCTTATTTTGCAGAAAGCACTATATTCTATATTTCTAGTATGAGTTGGAATTCTTATCTTGGCAGATCTGTTCATTGGTCCCAAAGACTATCCAAGGAGAAAGTGATATCTGTCAATGATTTCTTAATGCCAAATGTTATATCCCAGATATGGTTTGGCTGTGTCCCCATGCAAATCTCATCTTGAATTGTAACTCTCACAATTTCCATGTGTCATGTGAGGAACCAGTGGGAGGTGATTGGATTATGGGGGCAGGTCTTTCCTGTGCTGTTCTCCTGATAGTGAATGAGTCTCACGAGATCTGATGGCCTTCCCTGCACAGCTCTCTTCTCTTGTCTGTCGCCTTGTGAGACATGCCTTTCACCTTCCACCATGATTGTGAGGCCTCCCTAGCCAAGTGGAACTGTATGCCCATTAAACCTCTTTTTTTTTGTTGTAAATTGCCCAATCTCAGGTATGTCTTTATCAGCAGCATGAAAATGGACTAATACAATCCCTCTCTTTTCCCCATAGTCAAATAAATATGCTGGTATCTTCAGCCATTCCTTTATTATTTTACTCAAACGTTTATTTTTTGAGTACGTATTATGTGCTAGGATTTAATCAAGACATAGAAGGCTTAACAGTGAAGTGATAAGACATTGCGCTCACAAAGCTTACAGTTCATGAGTATTGAAGACAAAAACAAAGTAAATGAATGAATGAAAAAAAATAGTCTCAGATCATTTTAAGTGCCCTCACACAGAGTGGTAAGATAGAGAGTGAGTAGAAGGGATTACTTCACACTGGGAAATCAGAGAAGGTCCCTCAAAGAGTTGACATCTGAGCTGAGACCTGAGTTTTGAGAAACTCATGAAAATACCTAGGTGATGGGTGTTCCTGGAGAGGGAACAGTAAGAGTGAATGCCTTAAAGTAAGATGTTATCCCTGACTCCTCTATTGACTTTCAAAACCCAGTACTGTTTACCACTTATTTTTGACCCTATTTATACTACTCTACTTTTCCCTTTCTGTTTCATAAAGGAATTGTCACTTTCTAACATGCTATACTCTTTCCATTTCCATTTTCTTTATTGTTTGTTATCTCTCGCCCCTTTCTGGGATTTAAGTTCCAAGAAGATAGGAAGCTTGATCAGTTATGTTCACCGATCTATCTTCAACACCTAGGAGAGTTCCTAGACACACGTGTTGCTTAACTTTTTTTTTAGTGAATGCATGAAAAATCAATAATAAGTGGTTAGTAATGGAAACTGTTTAGGAACAAAAAGAAAGGCAGTGTGACTGACACATTGTGAGTATAGGGAAATATGGTATGATAGGAAATAGAGATGGCAAAATAAATCATGCACAACTGTGTAGACCATATCAAGGAGTCTGGTTCTTATTTTAAATGTGTTCATCCTCTACCAGAGAGTTTTGAGTGGGAGAATAAAGAGATTGAATTTACATTTTTAAAAGATCACTATGGGTACTGTGTGAAGGATGAATTTAAAGGCATGAGGGGAGAAGCAGAGAGATCTTCTAGGGAGTGAAGACATCGTGATGCATAAGCCCATATCCTCAGGCTTAATGGATTGCTCACTGTGAGCTATTCTTCAAGTACAATTTGCATTAGCTTTACAGTAATGCATTATGGGGGATCTGCCAACTTCCTTTCTCCTGGCATGGTCAAAGGTAACAGCCTGGGGCTCAGTACAGAGCTAATCTGATGGAGCATATTTATGCCAAGAAAACATAAACATACGTCAGAGATGCAGCCTTGATTAAAAATACATGGACACTCTGGTTTTAAGCTGATAACATATGGCCTTTGATTGCCTGGCATTTTCAATTTATACAAGAACATTATGGTGCTGCATTGTGGATTAGAAGACACATTTCACTATCTTAAACAGAGGGGCTTTGAGTTTTTGTTCTTCCCATCCCCATCCTCCATCACCTCCCCCCACCATTTCTTGCTGGGAGATTGAACTGTTCAATTAAGTCCTGATTAACTGTACTTCCAATTTTGTCATGAGAGTGAGTTCCACAGCCTTGGCTGCTGCCTTTCTTAGTGAAAATGGGGGCTGGCTATGCAGTAAAGATGAAATGTCCATGCTATCCAGCTCTGTTTGCTGGAAAGTTCTCTTCCATGTTTCCCTCACTATTCTCCACTGCAGCTTTAACATCCTCACTCCAATCAAGAAAAAGTGAATTAACCAAGTTTTATATAACACATCCGCTATATGCATTTTCTGTTATTGCTTAACACTCACCAAAATATTTATCTGCCTTTCTGATTATGAAAGGCAAGACAGGGTAGTGATTATGAATATAGACTCCATCATAAACACACACACACACACACACACACATATGCATATATAAACCACACACAAACATTGGAATTGTGGGTCCATCACAAACTAGCTCTGAGATCCTAGCTCAACTAAATGGATACCTTTGATTCTCAATTTTCTTTTCATTGATGGGAAGAGTTATAGTTCCTTCTCGTTGAGAGGATACCCGGAGACCAGGCCATGAGGTAATATTGTATAAAGGGCTTAGCACAGTGCCAGCGAAATAGTAACTCCATTAAAAGTTCTGGCTGCTATTATTCTTCAATATTTCTGTATGTGCTCTACACATATTAGATGCTTAACTAATATTTTTTAAGTTAACCACTTAAGGGAAGTCATGATTCATTATTAGCTGTAGGTGTGCGAATCCAATTCCTTCTCATCTGTGATTGCTTTCCATAACACACCAATCAAAAACAGTGTTTCTGTCCTTCTCTGGCTTATATTTCTGAATTCGTTGTGCACCCAAAATGGCATAGGAATTAACACCACCAGTGTGGAAGCCAAACTGCCTAGGTTTGCATTTGGGCCAAAACACATTCTAGCTATGTGATGTATTCTGAATGTTGGCATCCCCACAGCATTCATCTGTTGAAAATCAATTTCCAATGCAACAGTATTAAGAGGTGATGCCTCTGGGAGGTGATTAGGTCATGAGGGCTGTGCCTTCACAAATGGGATTGGTGCCCTAGTAAAAGAGGTTTTATAGAGCTTGTTTGTTCCCTCTGCTTGTGAGGCTACGTAGAAGGCACCATCTCTAAAGCAGTCAGCCCTCATCAAACCCCAAATCTGCTGAAACCTTGATCTTGGACTTTTCCACTTCCCAAATTGTGATCCATGCATTTCTATTGTTTATAAATTACCTCGTTTAAGGTAATATTTTATAGTAGCCCAAACAGAGATATTGTGAGACCTTGCAGAAATCCCATAACCTGCTTGAACTGTGATTTTTTCATTTAGGAAATGAAGGTAATAGTGCCACTCACCATATATGTTTGCTGTGAGGATTAACTAGATAATACCTGTAAAAGCCTTAGAACAGAAACTGGATTAAAGTAAGTGATCAATAAATATTCTCATTATTGTCATCATTATTATTTTCTATTTTGCCCTCAGATAGCTCCTATACAGACTTGAAGATGAGTATCATACTCTAAATGTGTTTTATTTCCTCTAAAAGAAGCTTGCACTTCTAATATATGTAATATTCTTGTGGTAACAGTAGGTATGTTCTGTTACCAGGGGCAACTGGGAAAAAGAGCGACCACCATGCTGGTTTGCTTATGTCTAAGTATTATCACTGAAAGTCCTACATTTTGGAAAATTCCTCTGTCCTGGGACAGCTACACTGGTTAGTCATCTTGGCAGGCTGGAGGAGATGAGGCTTTATAAGTTGACCTATTTTACAAAGAAAAAATGGAACATGGGAAGAGGATGGCAACTGGACTCAAATGTGGAAGAGATAATAAATATTTGTTTATCACGAAAGCAGAATGTGTGAGAGCTATGGTAATAGCAAACCATCTACTAGGTGAAACCTTGATTCTAGAAATGTAAAGAAGATAATCAGAGTAGTCCAAATAAAGGCAGAAGGAGGGTATCAATGCTCATTTAACACTGCATCTTTACATATGTGAAATTAGGTCCATATGTTTCTAAACCAATCAAGATAAGCCAATCAAAAAGAAAATATTAATTGACACATGTTATGTACCAGGATTTTGCTGGGCTCTTCACATCATCTTAATAATTTTTCCTAACAATCCAGTGTACTTGTTAGAATACCAATATTGCAGATCAGAATCTTTTAGGGTGAGACCCAAGCTTTAGTTTATTTTAAAGCTCCCCGAGTGATTCCAATATGTACCCTCCTAGGTTTCTAATTTAATTTATCTGAGGTGCAGCATGGGCACTGGGATTTTAAAAATCTTCCCAGATGTAGTCAGTTGAATAATATTTCTCAAAAATTTATGTGCTCCTAGAACCCAGAAATTGACCTTATTTGGAAATAGGGTCTTTGCAGATGGAAACTTAAGATGTAGATGTTTTGCCTCATACATATTAATGTTAAGATAAGGTCATATTGAGTTACAGTGGATCCTAAATCCAATGACTGGTGTCTTTATAAGACAAAGAAATACATACACACAGGAAGGAGGCCACGTGACAATGGAGGCAGAGATTGGGGTGGTGTAGCTACCAGTAAAAAACAGCTAAGGATTGCCAGGAGCCACAAGAAGCTAGGGGCAAGGAAGGATTATTTTCTACAGTCTTTATAGAGAAAGCATAGCCCAGCCAACACTTTAAATTCAAATTTCTGGCCTTCCGAAGTGTGAAAGAATAGATTCCTGTTGTTTTAAGACAACCAGTTTGTGATAACTGGTTATGGCAACCACAGGAAACTAATAATATCAGGTAATTCTAATAACTACTGTTGTAGGTGGCTCACGTGAATCACATTAAGTTTGCCTTTTCCTCCTACATCAGGGCATAAATTCCCTCTAAGATGTCTCTCACAGCTGCCCTCAAACAGGGCACAACAGCTACTTTTAAAAGACCCCATATGACCATGGACACTTGCATTTCGGGAATCATGCACCCAATCCAGGTCTGCCCCTATAGATTTGTTCCCCTTTCTTTTAAAATACTCCCTCTATGAGTATTCCGAAGAGAAAATTTTCAAAGAGAAAAGCACAATCATTACAGTTGAGAAACTGCTCTTGAAACTTATTAGCTCATGACTCATACTCATGAAAGGAGCTAATACCTTAATTTTATATTTCTCTGCTCAAATGCAGACCAAGGCGTAAACTGAAATGAAACTTTACACTAATGGCTTCTTAATTATACCCATCTAAAAGCAATTACCTGAGTTTTAGCAGATACAAAGTTAGGGTTGATGGGACCAGCAGATGAGAAATAAGATGAAAGGTCATCTGCAAAAAAAAAAAAAATCAGTGGAAAGGAGATAAAACACAATGAGGAGAAAAAAAAAATTGGAGATAAGTAAAGGTTGATAAATTCCTAACAATAGTTATGCCTCTTTTCTGAAACAAGTTTGCCCCTCTCTCCCCTAACTCAGAAATGAGACAAAAGAAGAAATGTATTATTTCAAGGGAGAAACTGACTAGATAGGAGACCTTGATCTCTGAACTATGATTACTTTATGCCATACTTTGAACCAAAATTTACTAAATTGTAGAACTGGGATTCTAAGACTAGAGTGATTGAATAAACATTCTTAGTAATTTATTCATTAAAAAGGAGCATACATAACATGAACCTAGTTTGCAAAATCACATGCAGCATTCATTGTGTGTTTATCACGTGTGTGCATATGCACAGGCATAGAAGAATTTCACTAAAATTTTCAATTGTTTTCTGAGTGGGAGATTTTGATGGCACTCTATGCCATATGCTCTTCTATTTTGTTTGAATTATTTACAATGAGCATACATTTATTGTGGATGAAAGGAAAATTCTAAAAATAACAATCAGATATAAGTAAGCCAATGTAGTAGAAAGAAGTCAAGTTAAATTGATTTTATTTCTTTCCATTAAAAACTGAACTGACTTATTGATTTGAATCTAGAAGCAGGCTTGACACATTTCTCAACATAGAGCAGGGTCTCAAACTGAGACCTGGGGGCCAGAATCCCTTCCACAGGGCACATGTTTTATTTCAGTCTGCAAAGTCATCAAGCATTTTAAAATGTTAATGCCTTTGGATGTCCTCTTTAATCTAATTTGTCCCCTTCCTTCCTTTTGTTCTATCTTCCTTCCTCCTTTCCATTTCTCTCTGTCTTTTACAAACACACTGAGTTCATTTCACTTACTTCTTTTCAACTGCCTGACTCTTACTACTTGGGTTTGCAACCCTCTGCAGTAAGATGGAGTCTGACTGTCTATTCTCCTTTTGAGGAATAAAACCAATATAGGCATAAATGAAGCTGTCTTCAATAAGAGTGACAGGTCTTCAAGCCCTTCATAATTTTCCTTTTTCTCTCATACTTTAGTCATTGGAGCCATCTCTTCATTATTTTTATTTCAAAAGCTGACATTATACCTTCTCTGTAGCCAGAAAACAGTTATAGATGAAGCATCATGACCACGATACCAACTTCTAATTAATGATGCCCATTCAAAAACCTGCATTTTTTGCAATGTTTCTAGATTTAGAGTCAGTAGTAAGAGCTGATTTACAGTCAGATAAGATCCCATGTCCTATTGCAGCATTTATGTATTTTTCAACTTTGTGACGGAATTCAAAAGACACGAAAACTTTTCTATCAACATCAACAAAATTAAAAACAAAGCTAACATATGTTAGTTGCTTTCTATACTCCCTATTCTATTAGTTGTTTTGTAAGTGATCATTAATTTTAATTTTCGTAAGAATCCTCTGGAGCAAGTTTCATTCCTACTTTACAGATGAGGACATTGACACTTATCGAAATAAATAAAATTCTGACAACAGCATATTTTTAAGTGCTAGCAAAAAAAATCAACAACCTAAGTTAGTCTGATACCAAGGCATGAACAATTTCCCTAGGTAGACTCCTGAAACAGATCTTTGGAAAGTGGTGTGCTGGAGCTGGCTGGCCTTGGCTTACAAAACTGATTATGTGCATCCATTCCCCAGTCCTCAGTTCAGTGATGTCATGTTGGTATCTTGAAATTAGCCACGATGGGAGTATTTACAGCCTGGAAATTGGCACATGCTAAAAATCAGATTTTGCAGGGGAGAGGACTTGTCAAACACTTACTGGCATATCACTGCCTCTAAACTAGAATAAAGTTCCTTTCATTCACTGAGTTTTTTGCTAAGGCTCTACTGTTTGTCAGGCATATAATTGACACCAGAGAGACAAATGGTACTAAGATGACTCCCGATTTCAGAAATGCACAGGTTAGTAAAATTTGACATCAAAGAAAACCAAAGATCATGAAATCAAACAAACATCAAAGCAAGAAGTTAAAAGTAACCTCACTATGCCATAAAGAAAATAAGGATTAGAGATTTTTTAAAGTAAATTACAGATCATCAGTAAAATTCTAATAAGAATTGTGAAGATGAATTCTACTTATTTACCTCTTTAACTTTCAAATTATATCATATCCAGTTCAAACTGACTGAAGCCATAAGGCTTAAGTCTTTTGTATTAAGGCTTTTTTATTGCTGCTTTTTTGACTGTTTTTGTTGTTGTTTCTTAGTATGTAACATGTAGAAATATACACTAACTTTTTCTTTGAAATGTTTTTCTCTCTAAATAGTCAGATCTATTCTTTTATTTTCATCTTCTCTTTTAATTATAAGAGTGAATATCATGTCCTCAGGAAGGAATTTTATGATCTTCCACATTAAGACATTCCCATAGTCACCTATTCTCATTTTTCTGTGTTATGGATAGAATTGTATTACTTTCTCACCCTCCACCCCAAAATATGTTGAAGTTGGAACCTTCAGGGCCTCCAAATACGATCTTATTTGGAAATAATATTTTTGAAGGTGTAATTAGTTAAGTTCAAATGAGCTCATTAGAGTGGGCCCTACCTAATTCAATGATGTTTTCTTTTTAAAGGGGAAGTTTGGACCCAGAGACACATACACAGAGAGGGAAGACAATGTGAAGACAAAGGGGAGACTGTCATGAAGGCAAAAACTGTAGTGATGAATTTACAAGCCAAGGAGTGCCAAAGATTGCCAGCAAACCACCAGCATCTAGGAGAGAGGCAGGAAATAGATTCTTCCTTACAGCGCTCAGAAGGACGCAAGTCTCCTGACATCTTGATCTTGGCCTTCTATCCTCTAGAACTGTTAGGCAATAAATGCCTGTTGTTTAAGATACCTACTTGGGGGTCCTTAGTTATGGCAGCCCTAGTAAACTCATATACTCTGTTTTAATTTTATCTTTCTGTCTACTTTCTTGTTTACTTACAGTCATGTGTCACTTAACCTAGATATGTCCTGAGAAATGCATCATTAGACAATTTTGTCATTGTAGGAACATCATAGAGCTTACTTTCACAAACCAACATAGTACGGCCTACTACACACTTAGGCTACATGGTACAGCCTACTGTTCCCTAGGCCACTAACCTGTACAGCATGTTATCATACTGAATACCGTAGGCAGTTGTAACACAATGATATTTGTATATCTAACATCTGTAAACATAGAAAAAATGCTGTAGAAATATGGCATAAAGGATAAAAAATGATACAGTATATGGGACATTTATCACAAATGGAACCTGCAGGACTGGAAGTTGCTCTGGAAGAATAAATGATTAAATGCTGAGTGAATATGAAGGCCTAGGACATTGCTGTACACTACTGTAGACTTTATACATGCTGTTCACTTAGGTTGCACTAAGTTTATTTAAAAATTAAGTAATTGCACTACAATGTGGGTATGGCTACACACTAGGCCAGAGGAATTTTTTTAGCTCCATTACAGTCCTATGGGACCACCATTGCGTAGTTGACTGAAATGTTGTTATGCTGCTCATGACGATTTGTTTTACTCTCTCCTCACCTTGTGTGGGGGGGACCTCTTGTTCAATGCCACACCTGGTCCTTGATCATTGTCTGCCACACGATTAATATTCAGAAAATGTTCTTGGAATCAATAAAAGGGAGTTCATTGATATAGCTTAAGGAAAAGCTGGAAATATATTTTTAGATTTTTAGGTAAGTTTTGATGAAGCAACTTGATGATGACACCAAAATCTACACACACTCTCTCTCTCTCTCTCCCCCTCTCCCTCTCCCTCTCTCTCTCCCTCTCAGTCTCCTGGATAGTGATATCAGCTTTGTCCTATGTCTGGCTTCTCTGGCTTCTCTAGTGGAAACCAGATTGCTCCAATTGCTCCAGATTTTATTAGTCAGGATTTTTAGTTATAAGCAAAAGTGGCTAACTCTAAAATAAATCTTCTAAAATTAGAAAAGATTTCACACGATTTTTGGGGGAACCAAATACAATAGATAGTTGCTCCCTTGGGCCGCTTGCGTCCATGTTCAAATTCAGCAGAAGAGAAAACATGGACTTCTCTGCTAACACAAATGAAGGTCTGGAACTCATTCTCACTTGCCTTCATTGGCTAGAATGAGGATGTCATGGGTTCATCCTGGGTCCAGTGACCATATTACTGTGGCCAGGTGCAAGGGGTAGAGCCTGAAGATGGGGTCATTGCCACCAAACTCAAAGACTTACACAGGCTAACTGGGGAGTTTCAGCCTGAAGACAAAACCAAAAATACTCTTCACATTTTCCAAATATAGAAAGACATTTAAAATATTTTGAAGCACCAGCCACCACCAGCATTACATGCACCAAACAAACACTTACCATGTCTGAACTGGTGTATTTTCTCTGCTTTTCTTCCAAGTTCTACTCTTCCAGATTAACTCCTTTGTTTACCCTGCAGAACCAAATTCAAATTAAACTGACACTTGCATTACTTACATTCCTTTTTCAAAGTGTGATGACTCAATAAATGGATTTGAATGGTTTGAAAAGATTTTCCACATCTCAAAAGCACCCAACTGACCCTTTAAAGATACAAAACCTCTGTTCAAAATGGATAGATTCCTGAATGTGGGTCTTAATATATAAACCAACCATTAAACATGGTTCTATCTACAATTCAGAAAGAGAGAAGGTAGAATATTTCTCGATTTATTTTTTCTTATTGTTGTGGAGGGAGGATTATTCCCTTCACCAATTGGTTTCATGTTTTTAAGTTTCCTTGATTGATGCTCTGGGTAAAAGCTTCAAATGAACAAAATTTCTGCTAAAAGCTGTACTTATGTGATTCTCTCAAACCACTAGCATTTAAAGGCTAGAAAGCACTGGTTTCTAGGGTATAGAATAAAAGGATTTAAGAACACAATTAGTAACTTGTTCCAGCAATTAGAGCTGAGTTTAATTACAAACTAACCTCTTGATAGACCATTTGACAGTCAGTGCGAAGTGAGAAGGAGATCAGAACACTGCTAGAAGCAGCAGGAAAAAAACTTTCCCACATATTTATTTTTGCTCACATTATCTCCAGGCCTGGTGTTGCTTTTATGAGACAAAGGTAACAGATTTCGTTCTTTAAAATGTGTTGCTTTTTATTTTTTAAAAAAACTTGGCAACAGGGTTTTATTTTTGCACGCTTTCTCTTCCACCAATCCAAGAGCCAAGTCAGGACCCTGGATTTACTGCTCATCTCACACTAGTGGTACCCAATGTGTTCCCTCTCCATCCCCAGAGACATGTCTCCTTAGTGCGGAAGAGGGCAACAAGCCTACTCAGAACTTAAAGTATTAAAGCTTAATGGGGCTTAGAGATTATCTGGCCCAACTGAGACACATTACAGATGTGCACTAATGAGTTCTGGAGAGGATGAACCTGGCTGAAGATCATGGGGCAGAGCTTGGGCTAAGTCCTCAACATATGATTCTATAGGCTTAGTGGGGAAAGGGCCACTCTTTGGAACAAAGATAGGGTTTATAGTTCCTGCGGTTGCTTTGGAGCAATTTATTTTCTTCCTGTTAGCAATTCCCAAAATGGGGCCCTCAAAAAGATAAATGGGAGGTCAATTGTACAACGGTGCATTTTTTTTTCCCTTAAGTACCAGGACTCAGATCCATTTACTGAGCATGTTGCATTGCTACAGCTCTATGCAGAGCCGTGCTGGCTCTGTGCACACATCCAATTACATTAGAGGCAGAACCGAGCAGAGTGGGAGACAGCATGTGGTTAGAAATTAGGAGAATTGGCATGATGTCCTATTCTGCTATTTTTTAGCCATAAGCAAGCCCTGTCACCTCACTTATATCACTTCCCTTGACTTCTGAATGGGAAAAAAATAATTTCTTGCTCAACATTACATGTGTTAAGCAAATATTATGGGGCACATACAATGTGCTAGATACTGTACTAGATTCTAGAAATATGGTGCAAATGAAACAAAGGCCCTGAACTCGCAGAGCTTTATCTTACAACTTCAGAAGGCCTCTGATGAGGTGACTGTTTCAGTAGAAGGGTAAAGAAAGTAAGGGAATGTGTCATGTGACAAGTCAAAAGAGAAGCATTCAAAGCTGAGGGATTAGATCGTGCTAAATTCCTGATGCTGGACACAGCAGGCATGACTGATGCAGAGCAAGAAATTCATAATTTTACATGAATCAAAGGCTTAGTGTATAAAATAAAAATGAAAAGGTTGTAAAAATCTATGCTAATAATATATAGTATAATTCTTATTAATGAAATCTATGTTCTGTTAAGATTATATGCAAATGAGTCATAGTTTTCTGATTTTTTTCTAATTCTCTGAAATGAATGTGTAATACTTATATTATTTATTTATTTATTTATTTATTTATTTATTTATTTTTGAGACTGAGTCTCGCTCTTTCACCAGGCTGGAGTATAGTGGCATGATCTCAGCTCATGGCAACCTCTGCCTCCCAGGTTCAAGCAATTCTCCTGCCTCAGCCTCCCGAGTAGCTGGGACTACAGGCACCCACCACCATGCCCGGCTAATTTTTGTATTTTTAGTAGAAATCGAATTTCACCACGTTGGCCAGGATAGTCTATATCTTTTGACTGCGTGATTTGCCTGCCTTGGCCTCCCAAAGAGCTGGGATTACAGTTGCAGCCACTGCGTCCGGCCTATATAATTTATTTCTTTAAGCAGTCGTTAAAATTGCAAAATATTTAACCAGTAAACACTGTGCTGGTTTGAACACTTTGAACACCAGCACTTTGGGATTTCAGGCGGAGGTGAGAGGATCGCTTAAGGTTCCAGACCAGTCTGGGAGATACAGAGACCTCACCTGTACAAAAAATAATAATAAAAAAAAATTCTCCAAGCATTTTGGCATGTGCCTGTAGTCTGAGCTACTTGGGAGAGGAGGTGGGAGGATTGCCTGAGCCCAGCAGAGAGGATCACTTGAGCCCAGGAGGTGGGAGAGTGAGGTGGGAGGATTGCCTGAGCCCAGGAGAGAGGATCACTTGAGCCCAGGAGGCTTCAGTGAGCCGAGATGGTGCCACCACACTCTACCCTGGGTAACAGGGAGAGACCCTGCCTCAAAACAGGGAAACAACAAACATTGGCCCCTAGTGTACTAATTTCATGTTTGGCAGAATCTTAGTTCCCTGGTCTCTTTGGCTAATTTACTGTTTATAGGATGGTTTAGCCTAATCTTCCAAGTGCTTGGATTACTTTTAGCTAGGAGACTCTTTGAGCAAACAAAGAGTTGGCAAGATCCTCCCTTACCTGCCCCCATCTCCTTTCCTAACTCTTAGTAGTTTCTGCCAAGGTTCCTGAGTTCCCAAAGGTTCTCCTGGGTCACACAGCCTGAAAAGATTTCTTGGGCTAAGCCTAGAGGCATTAGCTTGGTACATAAGCAGCAGAAAGCTGCACAGTTTATTTTCCTTTATTGTAATGACATTGTGATGGAATTACATATACAACTTCCACTAAAGATTGTTTTTTGTTGTTGTTGTTGTTGACAGGGTCCTGCTCTGTTGCCTAGGTTGAGGGGCAATGGTGTGATCACAGCTCACTGCAGACTTGACATCTTAGACCCAAGAAGTCCTCCCATCTCAGCCTCCCAAGTAGCTGGGACTACAGGTGTGCATTACCACGCGCAGCTAATTTTTAAAACGTTCTGTAGAGAGAGAGAGAGAGAGTCTAGCTATGATGGCCAGGCTGGTCTCAAACTTTGGGTTCAAGTGATCCTCCCACCTCAGCCTCCCAAAGTGCTGGGATTACAAGCATGAGCCACTACTCAGGACTGCTTGCTTGTTTTAATCTACTGCACATTATGTACTCTTATTTTATTTTGTTACGTTTATATATCATCTGGCGGACACGAAATATCAAGATTTAGATGCTACCCTCACTAAGTTTACAAGTAAATAAAATGATGCCTTATTAGCAGTAATGATATTATTTGCATTAATTACCATATTGATAATTTATAATCAACAATGTCAAACATTTATTGAGAAATCAGGTTCCCTTTACATTCTTTAACTGAATTATCAAAGTAACTCCATGATGGGCATTGTAATGCTTAGATCACAGATGAGAATAATGAGGAAGAAACAGGGTAAGTAACTTGTCCAAAGTCACACACCTTCTAAGTGGAAGAATTTCCAGCTGTTAGACTCTGCTTCTAGCCACTATACTTCATCGCCATTCCTATTCATCAGAACACTTTTTTGGATAAGACTAAATTCTTTTATGTATTACACAATAGTCCTTGACTATAGGTCTTATTACAACTGCCTCATTTTCATAAATAAGAGAGTGTATTCTGAACAGTTAAGTGACTTAAACACAAATTTACCCAGCAACAAGTGATAGACCCAGGATTCAAACACCAAAATCATGGCTTTAATTCAAGGGCGCACACACACACACACACACACACACAAGCCTGGGGAAAAATGTGCAAAGAAAAATATAAATTAGAAAATTACGACTCAAGATATATAACTGAAGAGTAAGAAATTTTCCAGGTAGTTGAGAGATTACGGGAAGCACTTGGAACTCCAGAGATCTGAGATCTAATCAAGCCCCTGTCACTACTACTGTAACTACTTTCTTAAGCAGAAGGTTTGGGACATAACAGTACCTTATCTTAGCATCTCAGAGTCATCATGGTTATGAAAACTGACAATTGCTCTTGCTGTGATGCAGTGAAAACCTCAGGATCCACCAGTTTGTAGAAAGGTGTATATTCCTGTATTGAGTGGACTAAAATTTACCTGTTTTCTAAGATTTTTGCCTATTGGTTTTGTTTGCCTCAGTTTCCATCCTAGTTGCCAAATATTCTATAGTCACTTTTCATCTGTCAGAGCCAGGAGGGAAAGGAGACATTCCCCAGAGAACCTGAGGAAAAACTCTGTGTGTGTGTGTGTGTGTGTGTGTGTGTGTGTGTGTCAGAGAGGGATAGTTTAAAAAAAGGATACAAAATTGCCATTTTTATGATTTATTTGTTGTCTCTTTGTTAAATTTTTTTGTTCCTTTAATTTTTTCCTGACTGTGAAAGTATTTACTTTGACATTTGAAGTGCTATTAACCATGATTATGAAATTTTTATGTCTATCCAAAGGGTAACACGGGTTTCAGGAAGACTGAGAAATATTGTTCCAAGATGGCATCCTTGTTTTTGTGCTAAATGTGTGGCTTCACTTTGTTGTGTGCTTCTCCCTGTCCTCTCAGTTCTCAGGAAATTGTGTGCCCAGGAATGGGCCACAAGAACACCGTTAAAAACAGGCTGCTTACGATATCAAAAATTCCTTCAGGGTTGAGAGTGGTGGCTCATACCTGTAATCCCAGCACTTTGGGAGGCTGAGGTGGGAGAATCACTATAGTCCAGGAATTTGAGACCAGTCTCGGAAACATGGTAAGACCTTATCTCTACAAAACATTAACTTTTTTTTTAATAAGCCAGGCACAGTGGTGCACACCTGTAGTCACACACACACACACACACACACACACACACACACACAGCTTCTTAGGAGTAGCTGAGGGATGATGGCTTGAGCCCAGGACGTCAAGGCTGCAGTGAGCCTTGATTGCTCCACTGCACTCCAGCCTAGACAACACCACCCTATATTAAACAAACACAGACAGAAATCCTTCAGGTCTATTTGTGTTTATGTCTTGGTTCTTGACTGTTACTAAAGGGACTGAACCTTGGACTGAGTAAGGTTAACAATAGTAGAAGCCATAACGATCCCTTTAATATATGCTATTGCTAGGTTTCTGTTATCGAAGTGATCACACTATCACTTATTGTACTTGATCCTCGTGGAAAACCCGGTGAAATACAACACACCCGATTTATCCTTCTACATTTGGTCTATTACTCCTTTGGGCAGATGTTTTTATTCACAAACTGATTTAAGGGACAGTCGTCAGGTTGATTGAGGAGTTGGCTCAACACCTATTTGGTTTTTCATCATCTATGTAAATGCATTATGTAGGCTACTGGGCATTTAGATATGCTGTTTGCACAATCTTCTGGGATGTATTGCAGGGATTTTCTTTCACCTATGTAAAGTGTAAATGTATACATTTATCCTAAGTCTGTCTCCTCACAACATTTTTATTCATTTTCAAGTGGGGAATGGACTAGGTATGGGGAATATTACAGAATATATCCTACTTTATTTTCTAGTAGAGCTTATATTATTCCTTTTTTTTAACAAAAACTGCCCTGTGATCATCACATTTTTTGCTGCAGTGTGGAAATAAATATCTTTTCTCCTAAATCTATAGTACCTCGTAAGGTTCATTTGTAAATATGCATTGTATCATTGGGAATGACATACATGCCACTTCCTTTAGTAGATATAAAGTTCTTTGAGGGCAGGGAGCATTTACTTCCCCAACTTCTCTTGAGGGCAGGTCATTTACTTCTCTTACTTATTCCCTTATCCCAAGCCATGTACACCAATGGGCTCAAGGTTGGTTCTCTGATGATGACATATAGTCACTTTATTCACATCTTGCATTGTCATGCTAACCTGACTTTTATCCTCCCCTTGCTCTTCTCAGACTGCAGAGGCCATATTTGTTTCCTGTGTCAGGGAGGGATCTGGTGAAAGAAATTAACATTACAAACCAGCTAAGCCTAGTGAACCATCCCAGATGCTTGCAGTTCTGCTATTTCATGGGGCAAGTGAAGTAGGGAGATTGAAATAGGCTCCAGAGCTTCAGTACATAGGTTTGAATGTTAATACCACTTATTAGCTCTGTGGTCTTGCCAAATTACTTAACCTGTTTGTACCTAACTCTTCCCATTTGTAAAATAAGGGCACTAATTATGCCTACTTCATTAATAGTTAAGAGTATTAAAATAAATAAACCACATAAATTGCTTAGAATTCGTG
This sequence comes from Symphalangus syndactylus, assembly GCF_028878055.3. Classification (NCBI taxonomy): domain Eukaryota; kingdom Metazoa; phylum Chordata; class Mammalia; order Primates; family Hylobatidae; genus Symphalangus; species Symphalangus syndactylus. The sequence goes on from NC_072425.2 coordinate 26,035,393, forward strand.
CTGGGCATATAAAAAAGACCCAGTAAGTATTAGCTCATGTAATTTTGTCCTAATACAACATTGCAAGATAAATGTTTACATATTAATACTGTTTACAAATGATAAAACTTAACACACATTAAGAAATGTAGTTAATAACTGATAGAAAAACACTGTATGAACTCGTTTCTAGAGGATGATAATAATAATATGAAAGAATTGAGAATAGTCACAAAATTTATTGTGTTTCATATGTGCCTTGTGGTGTGCTAAAAGCTTTGTAGACACCGTCTCATTTAAACTGCAATAACACAGAGGCAGTTTCTATTACTGTCCAAATTTTACAAACGGTGATCTCTTGCCTTGTGAAGGTGACATTAAGTTTCCTAGACAAAACAGCCAGTTAGTGGCAGAGCAAGGTCTGTCTGATCCCAAAGCTCATACACTTTGCTTCAACTCTACCAAGGTGCCTGCCAAAATGGAAAGCCATTCTTTGCTCTAAAAGGTAAAGGGTTCAAATAGTAGAGAGTGTGCATGTGTGTGTTGGCAGGGAGGGGGGCGTGATGAACGAAGAGTGGGAGCTGGATGCTGGTAAAAGAATGAATATAAACAGCATTTTGAAAGCCATTTAGAAGCAAGATTACAGAATCTGTTTGAAGATTTTCCCAGAGGACACATTAAAAAGATGGCTTGCACGCAACTTAACGAGAGGCTAGCTGAAACGCACTGGGCTCTGTGTAGGCGAGATGCGCACCGAAAATTAAATCCACGTTGGAAATGTTAATAAATGCATACACATGTTCTTGTTTGTAACGTGCTCCTTGTTTTTCTCATTTTATTCATGCTAGAACAATGTGAGGGCGTCTCTGTTGGGTCTCCTGGGACCTGCCTTCCCCGCTCTGGTTGTTTTGCTTTCTCTCTCTGTCTCTCCCCATCCCACACCCATACCCCCTGAATGTGATTTCACAGATTGAGACGTCCACGACCCAAGAGGGTGTCTATGCAGCAGGAATGAAGAATGGGAGAGCAGATTCTTCAGTCTTCTAGACGACACATCACATGGTAGTCATAGTGATATTAAAACCAACAATATCACATTACTCTCTCGAATAAAGATATCTAAGAGTTTCCTGTGGCTTATACAACAAAGTTCAAAGACTTCTGCAAGACGTTTAAGGCCTGAGGGAGTTGAACACACTCCAGCCCTACCTGGCTGTCCGGACCGTTCATGCCCTCTACATTTTCCCTGGCAGTCCCTTTCTACGCCAGTCTTCTTCAGTCATATCTAATTCAAATGTGGTCTTCTTTATCAAGCCTTCCATGCGGTTTCCCAGCGAAAGTCAGTGGCTCTGGGTTCTTGGTTTCTCTTGTACTTCATGTTCACCTTTTATGAGCCATTAATCTTAGTATTAATAACTTGCTTTCATTTATTAAATGCTTAACATGTTAAGGATTGTTCCTAAACATGGTATATAACTTTTCTCATTTAGTTTACCTAATAAATGTGTTAGATACATTTAGCACATGCTTAAGGTCCTGTCACCAAGGGTGGCAGAGCCAGGATGAGTGCTCTAATTCCTTTGACTTCAACATCTGTACCATTAATAATTACCTTTGGCCAGTATTTTACAATAGTGAACAGTGATTATTCACATGTGAGACTCACTTTACCACTAGTCCTTAAAATACTTGAAAGCAGCACTGATTTCTTCATTTTCTGGAGGTAGCAGGATGGAGTTAGTGAGAAGAACATATTTAATATTTTAGAGTTACTCCGACCTGGTTGAAACTGTAGCTCCTTTATTAGCTGTGTGAGTTTAAACAGGTTACTGAATCTCTGAAAATCTATCTCTACCTCTGTCTCTGAGAAATAGCAGTACCAATTATATAGAGCTGTGAAAAAGAGAGGTCACATTTTCATAATACTGACATTATTGCAGCCACTCACTATAAGCTAGTTCCTTTTATCTTTTTTTCTTTTTTATTTCATGTATCTGCCCAATATCCTGGCCTAGAGTAGACACTCAGTAAAGAATACAGCTAACCCGGGAGGTGAAAGATCTCTACAATAAAAATTACAAAACACTGCTCAAAGAAATGAGAGACGATACCAACAAATGGAAAAACATCCCATGCTCATGGAAAGACTCAATATCATTAAAATGCCATACTGCCCAAAGAAATTTATAGGTACAATGCTAGTCCTATCAAACTACCAATGAGTTTCTTCACAGAACTAGAAAAAAATATTTTAAAGTCAATATGGAGCCAAAATCCCCAAATAACCAAGGCAATCTTAAGCTAAAAGAATTAAGCCAAAGACATCTCGTCACCCAACTTCAAACTATACTACAGGGCTACAGAATTCAAAACAGCATGGTACTGGCACAAAAACAGGCACATAGACCAATAGAACAGAATAGAGAGCCCAAAAACAAGGCAATACACCTACAATCATATGATCTTTGACAAAGCTTACAAAAACATGTAACGGTAAAAGACTTCCTATTCAATAAATGGTGCTGGGATAACTGGCTAGCCATATGCAGAAGATTGAAGCTGGACCTCTTCCTTATGTCATATAAAAAAATCAACTCAAGATGAGCTAAAGTCTTAAATGTAAAACCCAAAACTATAAACAAACAACCTAGAAGACAACCTAGACTATACAATCCTGGACATAGGAACAGGCAAAGATTTCATGACAAAGACATCAAAAGAAATCACAACAAAAGCAAAAATTGACAAATGTGATCTAGTTAAACTGAAGAGCCTCTGCACAGCAAAAGAAACTATCAACAGAGTAAACAGACAAGCTACAGAATGGGAGAAAATTTTTGCAAACTAAGCATCTGACAAAGGCCTAATATTCAGCATCTATAAGGAACTTAAACAAATTTGCAAGAGAAAAATAAACAGCCCCATTAAAAAGTGGGCAAAGAACATGAACAGGCATTTTTCAAAAGAAGACATACATGCAGCCAACAAGCATATGAAAAAAGCTCAACATCACTGACCATTAGGAAAATGCAAATCAAAACCACAATGAGATACCATCACATATTAGTCAGGATAGCCATTATTATAAAGTAAAAACACAACAGATGCTAGTGATGTTGCAGAGAAAAAGGCACACATACACTTTTGATGGGAGTGTAAATTAGTTCAGCCATTGTGGAAGACAGTGTGGTGATTCTTCAAATTGCTAAAAGCAGAACTTCCATTTGACCCAGCAATTCCATTACTGGGCATGTCATCAGAAGAATATAAATCATTCTACCATGCATGCAAATGTTCACTGTAACACTATTTACAAGGAGAAAGACATGGAATCAACCTAAATGCCCATGAATGACAGACTGGATCAAGAAAATGTAGTACATATACACCATGGAATACTATGTAGCCATTAAAAAATGAGATTATGTCTTTTGACGGAACATGGATGGATGGACCTGAAGGCTATTACCCTTAGAAAACTAATGCAGGAAAGAAAAACAAATACCGCATGTTCTCACTTAGAAGTGGGAACTAAATAATGAGAATACGCGGACATAAAAAAGGGAATGACAGACACCAGGCTCTACTTCAGGGTGGATGGTGGGAAGAGGGAGAGGAGCAGAAAAAAATAACTATTGGGCACTAGGCTTAATACCTGGGTGATGAAATAATCTGTACATGAAACCCCCATGTCATGAGTTTACTTATATAACAAACCTTCATATGTACCCTCGAATCTAAAATAAAAGTTAAAAAAAATTTTGGGAAAAAAGGGGGTGGGGGAGAAATTTTATTCTTAAAACTATGTCAAAAGTAAAATGCGGCCACTGCTCTGATTCATTAACTGAATTATCTAAAAGCCCTGGCAAAGATTTGTCATTCAAGTAAGGGAGTAGAGAGGAATAGGAGATCAAAATGTTTTCAATAGGAAATATGAGAAGAGCTTAGACAGATGGGAAGGAAGGGAGGCAGAACATTCCTTAGGGAGAGGAGAAAGAAGTTAAACTAATTCCCAGAAAGCCATTCTTAGTGTTCCACACCACAATCTTGGACCAAAAGACACTGGAGTGAAGATTTGTGTGTTGGTTCATCATTGTGCAATGGCATTATCACTGTGATAACTATGAACTATGCAAAAGGTAAAGAGGAAGAGGGAAGTTATGAACTAGATTTCTGGAGCTTCAGTGAGATAGAGAGGAAAGTAAAATCTTTTGGTCCTGGATGTTAATCTTTACTCTGCCACTTGCCAGCTTCATGATTTTTTTTTCCTCCAGATAATGGGAGAAATAATACCTGCCTTGTCAGGCTCAAATGTAACACACACACACACACACACACACACACACACACACATTCCCTGTACAAAACACCTCACAAATCTTAAAGTATAAGGCTTAAATACAATGGACACTCAATAGATATTTATTTCATTTTGCTTGTTTTGGTTTAGTTTTCCCACATACCTCACTACCTTTTTATATTTTCTTTTTAATCTTTCTTTCTTTCTTTCTTTCTTTCTTTCTTTCTTTCTTTCTTTCTTTCTTTCTTTCTTTCTTTCTTTCTGTCTGTCTGTCTGTCTGCCTGCCTGCCTGCCTGCCTGCCTGCCTGTCTGTGTTTCTTTTTTTTGAGACAGGGTCTTTCTCTGTCATCCAGGCTGGAGTACAGTGATGTAATCATGGCTCACTGCAGCCTTGACCTCCCAGGGCTCTAGCGATCCTCCCACCTCAGCCTCCCGAGTAGCTGGGACTACAGATGCATGCCACCATACCCAGATAATTTTTTTATTTTTTTGTAGAGACAAGGTTTCACCATGTTGCCCAGGCTGGTCTCGAACTCCTGGGCTCAAGTAATCCTTCTGCCTTGGCCTCTTAAAGTGCTAGGATTGCAGGTGTGAACCACTACACCTGGCCCACTTCCTTTCTTTAGAGAAAACTAAATGCACTAGTTTAGAGAATATAAATGCACTTGTTTAGAGAAATAACTAAATGCACTTGTTGTTCTATTTGAACTTACCCAGTTGCCAACATACTCTCTGCCATCCTGCCCTCTCATGACGCTTTCAGGAGTTGTGGACAACTTCAAGTCACCACTGTCCTACTCAAGGACAAAATACCCAAGTCTAGCTTCTCTTCCATTCCTGTTTCTTTTGTTTACCACCAGACTTCCAAGCCTCTTGGGTGTCAGCCAAGCACGGTACCACTCATAGCAGAGAACCAGCGAGGAAAAACAAAGAGACATACATCAGCAGTGTGACATATGCACTGGTTAACATTTATCTGCCCATTTTAAAATTCACCTATCATACCTACTCAATGAAAGGCCACACTGGGCCTTGTGGAGGAACATGATTCAAGTAAGATGTTTCTTATTTTTAAGCAGAAACAAGAAACAAGCTGTTAATACCCAGCTTGAAACCTTTCTCAGTAAACCTTTTCAATAAAATAAATGTCAGTTGTTGGCACAGTTTTTGGCACATAGTAACATTTAATAAATCAAAGTTGAAATAATGGGGTGTTGATAATAATAATTACAATAGAAGTAGTGGTGCTAGGATGATGATAATAATAATTACGGTTGGGCCCAGTGGCTCATGCCTGTAATCCCAGCACTGTGGGAGGCCGAGGCGGGCAGATCATGAGGTTGGGAGTGCGAGACCAGCCTGGCCAATCTGGTGAAACCCCGTCTCTAATAAAAATATAAAAATTAGCTGGACATGGTGGCACGTGCCTGTAGTCCCAACTATTCAGGAGGCTGAGGCAGAAGAATTGCTTGAACCTGGGAGGCGGAGGTTGCAGTGAGCTGAGACCGCACCACTGCACTCCAGTCTGGGTGACAAAGCAAGACTCCATCTCAAATAATAATAATAATAATAATAATAATAATAATAATAATAACAATAGAAGTAGTGGTGCTAGTGATAATATAGATTGTCATTATGATTCTCCCCCATGTCTGTTGCTAATTTTCCTAGGCCTTCTTTTCTGGAAGTTTCAATGAGACAAGTAGCCTACTACTTAAAAGTATCACAGGAGATTGGAAAAGGAGTTACTGTACACGATAGTCCTTCATTAAAAAAACGGAAGCCATCTGATTGGAGCCTCTTCACTTTATATTCACAAATCCACAAATCCACCTGCTTCTTTACCCATATTCTTCTATGAAAAGTCAGTCCCTGTATAGGAACTTTAGATCTTAACCATTTTCATTTTTTCAAGGGCTTTTCCTTTACACATATTCCTTCTTTCCTCACTTTTGCATCATCAGTCTCTCCCTTTCTGCTGAATCAGTCTCATGAGCATACATAACATATGCTATTGCCCATTAAATCAAAGGAACTTTATTCTGACCTCATTTTTCCCTCTAGTTATCTTCACGTCTTCCCCCTCCTCAACATTGTTAACTTGCTAGTTCAACTTCCTCATCTTTCATTTGTTCTTCAACCCGCTCCATTTCAATTTGTGTCACCACCATGCTAGAATATATGTCATCAAAATCACCAATAACCTGATATATATTGTTCTTACCATCCGCAGGATCTTTTAACACAATCAATGACTCTCTCTGCTTTAGACACACTCTGTGTCTTCCATTTCCATAAACATCTCAAGGTTAAAGTGGATAAAACTGAACTTAACCGAATGTTTGGGGGAAACTGAATAAGTTTTCCCCAAAATTGTTTTGTTTGTTTTTTTCCCTCAGCCATCCTCTTTTGGAAAAATAAGTTCAGTATAGATCTGGGTTCTCAAGCCAAAAAAATAAAATCTCCTGTGATTCTAATTATCTTCTGTGTCTCTCTCCCCCTCTCTATCTCTGTCTTTCTGGTTTTTTTCCCCCCTCTCTCTTCACTAATAACCAATCCCTTATAAATCTATCTGTAAGTGTAGAATCTTTTCCAAAATGAATCACGAATCCTTTCATTTTTTTTTTTACCTTCACTACCACTATCTTCATCTAGACCACCTTCAACTTTTGGTGGAATACTGCAACAATTCTTAACTGGTCTCCCATTTCTTTGTTAGTCTCTTTCTACCCATTAACTACTTCCATTAAAATTTAGGTAAGTATGGTGGGGTCTTTTTGTATATTATTTAAAGTTTAACCTGTTAGCCAGAATACAAGTACAAGCTCCTTAAGAACGCATAGATTGGTTTTCATGATCTTTCTTCTTGACTGCTTTTTAAATCTCCTCTCTTGACACTTTTTGTTTACTACTTTATGTTCAGGCAACATGGATGTGCTTAGGGTTCTTGAAATGTTCACCCTTTCTTCTTCATTAAACAAAACCTAGCTTCTCTCCAAAGAAATCCTCTGAGACCCTTTCCAAAAGCAGAGTACATCATTATTTTGCCTCTGCTACCTCTGTATTTTGTGCACATTTCTATTATTAATAATTTCTAGATATGTTTGTGTCCCGTAATAGAGTATTTCTCCAACTTGGCTGCACATTGGAATCACCTGAGAAGTTAAAACAAAACAAAACAAACAAACAAAAAACAAAACTACAGTCTGGGATTTTCATACTCAGAGCTTCTGATTTAATTGGTGTGGAGTGTAGCCGTGGAGTGTAGCCTGTGCTTTAAGAATTTATATATATATTCCCAAGAATATATATAAATATGTGTGTGTGTGTATATATATATATATATACACACACACACATATCCCAGTGATTCTAATATGCAGTGAAGTTAGAGACTCACTCCTTGAGGCTAGGGATGATCTATTTTTATTTTTAATCCCTGTATCCCAGGTGTTCTAAATTCTGTTTGGCACATAGTTGGAATTAAATTTATGTTGGTAAAAATGTACTCACCAATGAATAAAGAGCTTATGAAGCAATATAATTCCCAAGTGAAACAGGTAAAGTTAAGTTAAAGGAATGTGAATTTTCAGTAAGGTTTAAAAAATGTTAAATGCTCGGGATAGACTTGTAGTAGATAAGTAAAATGCTAAAATTGAAAAGAGGCAAATAGAAATAAATGCAATATATAAATAGAAATAGTCATCTTTGAGATTAAGTCTGAGATCATTTGCTAAGTGAATAGAAGAAACCGCAGAGGGAGAATTTGACGGTGAGATTTTAAAAGTATGGGAGTGATAACAAGAGGCCAAGGCAAGTATTCATGGAAGTTTTTTAGAGAAGGCGGCACTAGATTGACACAAGTATTTAAGAGAAAGACACGTTCTAATTGTGCAGCCCACTTTTCTAACTTCCAACAATTAATGGGGCTTTGAATTCAAGTGAACAAATAGAGTATTTTTTGTTACCAACTATTATGGTAATGATAATATCACAGTTGAAGAAGCTGAGATTATGTCCTAGTAAATAACATGAATTTTAGAGAAACATTACATGGTTTTGCCAACAGCTGTGTGGCTTTTGGCAAGTCACTTAACCTCTGTGACTCAAGTTTCATATGGGTAAAATGAGGATAACAATTATAACTTTTTCATGTAGCAACTATTACCAATAAAGGTGATAATTTATGCAAAGTGCTCAGAAAAGCCTAGCAGAGTAAGTAACAAAAAATGTTAGTTTTATCATTTAGATGTAGGAGTATCCATAATGTAGATAAATGTACACACTTATGTATAGATGTCTAAATTGCCCACGACTTAAACAATGTCAAGGCTAATATATAGTGTTAAAAAGGGAAAGTGAGATTGTGTTCATGTGTTTTATAAATGTAAAAGTTTATTTCTATTTTAGAACTAAATCCATATATACATGTATAGAGAAGATGTATTTAATCTCACTCTGTTTATCTTTTAGACACATAGGCACACATGTACCACCTTAAAATTGCAGTAAAATCTCCAAATCAATGAACATTAAAATGATTCTCTCAAAACTCTTAGTTAATATCAAATTTGTATATAATCTATACATATATAATCTATACATAATATCAAATTTATATATAATCTATACATGGTCAGCGTGAAAATGGGTTCATCTAAATTTCTTTAAGTGTTTTTGAGGTTACTGTTCTCTTAGGTAGTTAATAGTCATATGATTCTGTTGACATGATTAATTAATTTGATTGAAAAACTTAAATATCTCAAGTTTTTATTTCATTTTTATATTAGGAATTTTCTGTCCAAGTGATTACAAATTATCCTTAAAACAGGCCAAAATTACTAACTGTAAGTTTGAAGCTTAAACTTTTCTGTAAGTCTCAATATTCCACTGATTCCACAAATTATCAGAGGCAACATATATATATGTATTGTTAGCAAATCTCTGTTTTTAACTCTACCTTTTCTTCTCTATGTCTCCAAATGTACTTCAAGGCTGCCAAATGTCTCATCCTCTGTGGAGTTCATGGAGTATTTCTCTTATTGGAGCTTCAGAAATCATCATGGTCTGAATCATATAGCTAAGTTTACAGAAAATAATAATAATAAGAAGAAAAAGAATTGATCCTGAAATACACAAAGAAATGCTTTAACTTAATTAAGTGTGGTTGAGGGCTCAGCTTTAGAGGATTCATTTTATGGATACATAAGAATGAGTTGTGATTAGTCTATATATATATATAGACTAATACATATATACATATATACTTATATATGTAAGACTACTAGATATATTAGCATATACACTGATATATATTTGTATATATACTATTAATATATACAAATACTAGTACAGTATATATATTAGTAATATATGTTAGTGGTCTCAAATTCTTATGGGTCTGCAGCAACCTCAGTTCTACCTCCTCAGAAGAAAGAATTCAACCTAGGAGGCATGAGGCAGAAGGACAGAGTGAGTCAAGTTTTAGAGCAGAAATAAAATTTTATTAAAAAGCTTTAGAGCAGGAACAAAAGGAAGGAAAGTCCAACTGGAAGAGGACAAGGTGGTGGGCTTGAAAGACAAGTGTGTCGTTTGGTCTTTGGCTTGGGATTTTATATGTTGGCATTCTTCTGGTGTCTTGCATTATCGTTACTTCTCCCCTGATCCTTCCCTTGGGGTGGGCTGTCTGCCTGCACAGTGGCCTGCCAGCACTTGGGAGGGGCCGCGTGCTCAGTGTGTTCACTGGAGTTGTATGCACACTCACTTGAGGCGTTCTTCCCTTACCAGTTGAATGTCCCTGAAAGCTCATATGGCAGTTAAATGCCACCATTTTGCCTCTTAACGCACATGCTTGAGCCCACTTGTCAGATTCCTGAGATCTTATCAGGAAGCTGCTGCCTGCTCACCAGTTTCAAGATTTTTCCATCTGTTGGGAGACTGTCTTTTGCAGGCACCTGCTGGGACCAATTATTATTTTAGATAAATAGTGTAACAACCACCTTACCATCACCTGATGGTTGGCTCATATTCCTGGTGTCACAGGTGGAGCCCTCTCCTGCCCTGCTCATGCCTGACTAGCTACCTACTGTAATATATAAATACTAATATATACACTATATATACCAATATATGCTAATGTAATATATACATTACAGTTTATTACATAAACACATTATTTATTACGTAACACATATATACTATTGTTGCTGAGTTAAAATAAATGGATACTCTTCATTTATCTTTTTAGTCTCCCCAACCTGCACATTTATCCAGACCATGCGGACCTTATTTTTCACCCCGAACTTAGCCAAAATATAACCTCATCATTAAAAACAGAGAAGGGCCCAGTGGTATATCAGGGACAGCCTGTACTGGTTCACAAGCAGATTTATACATTTTCAGGAATTTTGCAAGCCAGCTGTTAATCTGAATCCTTAGTAAACATTAACTTATATAACTTATATAAAGTTACAATTAAACAAATTATATTAAAAACAAAGTTAAATCCTTAAAACTCCTTACTTGTTCATTATTTTCTACATTTTGCCATCATCTATGTTCTTGATGTTATTTATGTCTATTTTTATCTTTAAGTGCAAGTACTACATAATCATGTGCTATTGTGCATGTCTTCTGACTCCTGTGTTCAGTGCTGTCTTGTTGGTAGATTGTAATGAGCCATGGTAGGAGTATTTATACCACAGAATTTGGCCAATGACTCAGGCTTAAGTCAGTGCCTTTTTTCTCTGCTGCAGTCAGATGTTAAACATTTGCCATCATACCCCTGGAAGAATCTATTACCTAGTATGCTGCATACTTTTCTTGAAGACTAGTAGCTAAATTAGATAGTTGTGAAAGAAAAGCAGAATTGGTATGTAGATTACACATATATATATATATATATAAAATATGTATGATAACCCACATAAACCTAGTTAAATTACATCCAATAAAGAAAGAACAGAGAGTAGAGGGAAGATTTCCCTGGAAACTGTCACAGAACACACGCATACATGCTTTTGAATAATGAATTTAATTTTCAAGCTTCACATAAAGCTCTTTCCTGCCTTTGCTCTCTCTTAACCTTTTCCTACTTCTTTTCCTTCATCCCTTTATCTGAACTTCTTAACGAGATGCAATTCTAACCTGTTCCCTCCCTCTCTATTATTCCACTAATCTGTCTCCACCCACCTAATTAAGGTGATCGCCTCCTTCTTTCTCCTGCAAAGCAGCATTAATCACCTCTCAGTACTCTGGCAGAGTGACCTTCAGCCTACATGATCTGGGTAACAATCTTAGAGAGCCTTCCTGTACTGTACCTGTGCCTGCCCTCTTCTCTCTTCCCTCCTGGGAAGAGGTCAGGTCTGCTGCTTGGAAACCATTCTCCAACCTCTTAGCTATTCTCCACCCACTAAGCTGTTTATCATCTTTGGTCAGAAAATCAAATTTTTTTCTACACATGTTTTTCTCTAATTACTTTCTCCAGTCCTCTTATAGACTCCCAGACGACTGAATTAATCTTATCAAAAATCATTCCAGGAACAGCTGAAGGAGTTGTGGGTGTTAGCACATGCTAAAACAACTCGAACTCTTCAATTTCCCCAAAAAAGGAAGAGAATTTGCTCTGTGAAACCCGTGGAAGACAGAGCCAGGAACTGTAGATTTTATTTTTTTAAGTAAAATATAATTTCAGATTAAGGCAGGAAATTTCACTTTAAGCTGCCCTAAATAAGTATAGGCTCACAATCATGAGTGAGCTCCAGGTCTCAGGGATTATTTAGGAGCCATCACAGAAATGATGCCTGAGTAGACAGTTGGATTACAGTGTCTGTAAGTTTCCTTCTATTCTAAAACCAACTGGTTCCATGAACCTCTGAGTTGTAGCCTGAAACACTGGCCATGGGACCAATATTTTTGACTTGCATTGCTCTCTTGCTCCTCACCCACGGCCCCACCACCTCCTGATGCCTTGTACAATTTATAGCATAATTTCATAGCCCTGCTTGAAAACAAAGCAAAATTTCTTCATTACCAGATCCCCAATGGGTTTTGATCAGCTCCTCTTTGAAGTAAGCCTGCATTGCTTTCTTTCTTCAAATGGAACAAAAGGCTAAATTGTCTCCAGTGATACAGTGAAGTATTTCTCAAAGTAGAAAAAAATAAGACAAAGTAAAATAAACTGTTAAAGAGCCTTAATAAAGCATTTCAGAAACAGAGGATAAAACAGAAAAGGAAGAATGGAGACTTGAATATGCAGAGTTAATAGCAGTTCTTACAATGCCTTTCATCTCTGGCTCTTAAGCATCATGCAAAGCAATATTATTGCCCTCATTTTTCATCTTACTATTATTTAGCATTTATATTTGCAAGGAGTTTAGGGTTCATTCTTATTATCAATCCCTCACAATCCCATGGTGGGAAAGGCAGAGCCGTGAGTCCCCTCTGGTTCTGATAAGATAAATGGTCACAGAAGAATTAGAGGCTTTGATCCAGTACTGGCAGTGGATAGGGGCCAGGATGAAACTGAAGAAGTTGACCACCGAGTCCACATTCTGAACAGGGGACATTTAAGCTGCACATGTGGAAGGAAGCATACTGTGGTGGAAAGAATACTACTTTGGCCATGATTGATCTTAGGATTTTTTTTTCACTGAACCTTGGTTGTCTTTTCAGTAATATGCAGGAAGAATAAAACCTACACAACTAAATAGAATCACTTTGAGAATACATTAAGGTTAAACATTTGAAGCAGTAGTTGGTATTCTGTACAACTCAGTTGCCTTTTACATCTCTTTTGATGTATGCTTAGAGTGTGATTGTGATTCTACAAGCTTGTCGTAACTTGCTGATTGAACCCCAGGCAGCAGGTTAAGTAGTTTGTACTGGGAAAGCAGAGATGCATACTGCCAGGTCCCTTCCTCTAAAAATCTGATTCCATAGATCCCAGAAAGAGGGCATTAAAAATGGATGCAGGTTTGTGCTACTTGTTTTATTGGGAGGTGGGAGTCTGATACCATTAAGAGGTAAAATCTCGTAGCACTAATGACTTGCTGAAACAGAAAATGGAAGAAGTGATGCAATGCCAGTTCCAGTACTAGCCTGTAAGTGAACTGCCGATTTCCACCTTGCCTATTGCAGTTCTGACCTTAGAAATGTATATCCGCACACCAACTGACAGCCCCAGCTTAGCCAACACTTAATAATCGACATAGGAGTAAAGCCATCTTGAATCTTCTGTAACAGCCCATCTGAAAACCAAATACAGCCAAGTGATCTTTGTTGATGCCACATGGAAGAGAAGATTTAACCAATTGAGTCCTGCCCAAATTCCTGGACCATGAAAATATAGAATAGAATAGAATAGAATAGAATAGAATAGAATAGAATAGAATAGAATAGAATGATTAATGTTTAATGTCATTATACTTTGGGTAGTTCGTTATACAATAATGGATAACGGGAACACCAAGTAAATTCTTACTGTCTAACTGGAGCTCCAATCTGAGTCACTGTCTACATTTCCAACCCCAATTACCTGAATACTTTGCACAATATGTGCTTCTCAGGAAATGAGTCCCCTCTCTAGAAGACATACCTCTATATCCTCCTGGCCCTATGGAAATCTCACATCTTCACTGACTACCTTTTGATAATCTCTATCAGGCAATGTAAGTAATGCTGTCTGTTCTAAAGCACAAAAATCTCAATGACATTGCATGAAAAACACTTTTATTTTTCTTATATTGCAGACTGATAAGGACTAGACTTTTCTCAGAGATGGCTCCTCTCCAAGAAGTATGACAGGTTTCAAATCTTTTTACCATTTAGGGTTCCACTGTTTCCTTGGGTCTTCTTGATGGTCTCTGCTAGATCCCCTGCATCGGGTCTGGAGAAAGAATATTATTCATGGGCAAAGAATCTCATGAAAGACTGCAACTGAGAGGGACATGTGTGTTTTCCCCATATGCCATGATGTAATGTTAGTTACATGGCTCCAATCTAACTTTAATAAAAGTTAAAAAATATAGGCTTACTGTGCAACCAGAAAAATGAAAGTAACTGGTAAAATCCAATAGCAGGTGCCATTTTACAGGTGTCTTTTCCTCTATGCATAAAGAACGTTTAGCTGTTTAAGTCCAGATGTTACACTTGATTCAACATTAAGTAATTACTGTATACCAGGAACTAGTCTATAGGCAGAGAGTTTTCTGGATCAAGTCCTGTTTTTGTGGATATAAAATAAACACTAAACAAAAATTGAAGAAGACTAAGATTTACTCAGTTTCTGCTATATCACTCTTGTCAAACAATGCAGAACTACGATGATTATGAGTGTTTAAATCCATATTGGTTTCAGATTTATTCCACACCATTTTTCTAGCTGTGTCAGCTGGACATATTATTTAACTTCTCTGAGTTTCAGTTTCAGTTGTAATGAGAATAACAATATCCATGCCATATAGTGAATAACATTAGTAAAATATAGTTTTCATAAAGATACTAAAAAATGCATTTTATTCTTTGTTCCAACATGCCACCTAAAATACTCTCTGATGGACAGTCTCTCCCCTGTTTTCTTGGCAGACATTGTTAATCAGTTATGACATTTTATTTTCTACTCATTCTGTTATTACCCTCAGAATTCTTCCTAGCATGCCTTTCTAAGCAGCCAAGGCCAATATATTAGAGTTAGTTTCTGAAACAAAATCTCATTTGTGTTCTTTCATCTAACACATTCACTTGACAGAAAATCATGCTGTTTGGTTTTTATGACTGTTATGCTTTTATATAGGCATGTTTGCTTCTTCAAAGGGCTGTTAACTCTTTGAGAAGCAAGATCCTGATTTTGTTGTCTTCTCCATGGTACCCAACCATAACACTCAGTACTTAACAGATTGTCTCTGAATTGAATATATAATACAGAAAATAATACTCTCTATTCCAGGTCTACTATGAGTTAAATGTGTGACGTGCATAATTTTGCTTAATGTTAATTAAAAAAACCCTATGTGGAAAGAACTATTATTGTGCCGATTTTGCTGATGAAGGAACAGAAGCTTAAAAAGTTTAAGCATTTAATAAAATTCAACATCCCTTCATGATAAAATCTTTCAACACACTGGATACAGAAGAAAAATACCTTAATATAATAAAGGTCATATATGACACACCCACAGCTAACATCATCACTCTGAATGAGGACAAATTGAAAGCCATTCCTGTAAGATCTACAAGACAAGGATGCCCACTTTCACCACTCATACGCAACATAATACTGGAAGTACTAGCCAGAGCAATTAGGTAAGACAGAGAAATAAAAGACATCCAATTTGGAAAGGAAGATACAAAATTGTTCTTTTTTGATTATAAGATCTTATATTTAGAAAAACCTAAAGACACCACCATAACAATTTTCAGAGTTGATAAATGAATTCAATAAAATTTTAAGACACAAAATTAACATACAAAATTAGTAGAATGTCTACATAGTGGTAGTGAATAATATGAAAAATGAATCAAGAAAGCAATTCCATTTATAATAGCTAGAAAAAAATAAAATACCTAGGAATAAATGTAACCAGAGGTGAAAAATATTCACAACAAAAACTATAAAACATTACTCTAAAAAACTGAAGAGGACACATAATAAATGGAAACATATTTCATGTTCATTAGTTGGAAGAAATAATATTATTAAAATGTCCATACTACCCAAAGTGATTTACAGATTCAATGCAAACCCTATTAAATTACCAATGACAATCTTCACAGAAATTGAAAAAAAGAAACTTTAAATTCATATGGAATCACAAAAGACCCTGATAGCTAAAGGAATCCTGAGCAAAGGGAACCAAGCTGGAGACATCACAATACCTATCTTCAAAATACGCTACCAGAGGGTGGAGCAAGATGGTCAAATAGAAGCCTACACCATTCATTTCCCTGCAGGAATACCAAATTTTTACAGGTAACTAAACACAAAAAAAGCACCAACACAAGAACCAAAAATCAAGTGAACAATCAAAGTGCTTGTTTTTAACTTCATGTGGTGAAAGAGGCACTGAACGGGGTAGGAAAGACAGTATTGAATCACAGATACCACCCCTTCCCCATCCCCCGGCAGCATGGAGAAAGAATCTCTGTGCTGGGGGAGGGCAAGCACAGTGACTGGTGGGCTTTACATTGGATTCAATGCTGTCCTGTCATAGTGGAGAGCAAAGCCATGCTGTGCTCAGCTGATGCCCACACATGCAGGGAGAATTTGGACCAGATCTAGCCAGAGGGGAATTACCCATCACAGCAGTTGGAACTTGTGTTTCTTGGCAGGCCTCACCACTGTGAGCCAAAGTGCTCTGGAGTTCTAGATAAACTTGAAAGGCAATCTAGGACACAAGGACTCCAATTCCTAGGCAACTCCTAGTGCTGGGCTAGGCTTAGAGCTAGTGGACTAGGGTGGCATGTGACCTAGGGAGAAATCAGATGAGGTGGGTAAGGGAGTGCTTGCACCACTTCTTCTCCAACCCCAGCCAGTGGAGTGCACAACAACAAAAGTGACTCCTTTCTTCTGTCTGAGGAGAGGCAAGCAAAGAATAAAGAGAACTTTGTGTTGCACCTTTGATACCAGCTCAGCCACAGTAGGATAGGGTGCCAGGCAGAGTCAAGAGGCCCCCATTCCAAGCCCTAGCTCATGGACAACACTTCTAGACACAACTTGGGCCAAAAGGGAACCCACTGCCTTGAAGGGAAGGAACCAGTCCTGACAAGATTCATTACTCACTGACTAAAGAACCCTTGGGTCCCAAATAACCAACAGCAAAATCCCGTAGTATGCCATGGGCCTTGGGCTCTGAGATATGCTGGTTTCAGCTGTGATCCAGCACATTTCCAGCTGTGGTGGCTATGGTGAAAAACTCCTTCTGTTTGAAAAAAGGAGGAAAAATTAAAGGGGACTTTGTCTTGCATCTTATGCAAAAGCTCAACCACAGTGGGGTGGAGCACCAAGCAGGCTCTTGGGGTCCCTGAGCCAAGGTCTAGGCTCTTGGATGACAGTTCTGGACCTGCCCTGGGCCAGAGATGAGCCCACTGCCCTGAAGGGTGAGTCTCAAGTGTGGCATCATTCACCACAAGCTGACTGAAGAGCCCTTGGGGTCTATGTGAACATCAGTTCACATGTGATGTGATAGAATTGATGTGACACATCACATAGGGTGGCCTGGTGAATACCCTGTGGGCTGGTGGTGGTGGTGGCTACAGAAAGAGCCTCTTATGCCTGTGGAAATGGGAGGAAAGAGCAGGAAGTATTTTGTCTTATAGTTTGAGTGCCAGCTTAGCTGCAGTAGAATAGAACATCAAGTAAATTTCTAAGGTTTTTTTACTCTAACCCCTGCCTTCCAGATAGCATCTCTGGGCCCACCCAGGCCCTAGGAGAACTCACTTTCCTGAAGGGAGGGACACAAACCAGGCTGGCTTTGCCACTTGCTGATCACAGAGCCCTAGGGCCTTGAGTAAACATAGATGGTAGTCAGGTAGTGGTTATAGCAGGCCTTGGGTGGGACCTAGGGCTGTGCTCACTTCAGATCTGAACCAGTGGTGATGGCCTTGTGTCCTCCTCCCCAGTTCTAGGTGGTTCTTGTGTCCCCCTCCCCAGGGGTGCTTGTGTCCCCCTCCCCAGTTCTGGGTGGTTCAAAACAGAGAGACACAGACTATTTTTGGGGGAGGACGTAAAAGGAAATAACAAGAGTATCTGCCTGGTAATCTAAAGAATTCTACCAGATCTTATCCAAGACAGTCAAGATGGTATCTCTTTGAGTCTGCAAAAACCATCTTCTCTGGAATTCCATCTTCTCTGGAATTAAACTAGAAATCAATAACAAGAGAAATAACAGCTTTATTGGGCTTGGTGCCCAAATCCCTTTGAATACTTGGAAAGCTTTCCCAAGAAGGATAGGCACAAACAAGCTCAGACTGTGAAAATCACAATAAATGCCTAACTCTTCAATGCCCAGACACTGACAAAGATCTACAAGCATCACGAACATCCAGGAAAACATGACCTCACCAAATGAACTAAGTAAGTCACTAGAGACCAATTACAGAGACACAGAGATATGTATCATTTCAGACAATTACTTCAAAATAGTTGTGTTGAGGAAACTCAAAGAAATTCAAAATAACACAGAAAAGGAATCCAGCGTTCTATCAAATAAATTCACCAAAAATTGAAATAATTGAAAAGACTGAAACAGAAATTCTAGAGGTGAAAAATGCAGTTGACCTACTGAAGAATGCATCAATGTCTTAATAGCAAAATTGATCAAGCAGAAGAAAGAATTAGTGAGCTTGAAGACAGACTATTTGAAAATGCATGGTCAGAGGAGGCAAAAAAAAAAAAAAAAGGTTTTTTTTTTTTTTTTTTTTTTTTTGAAAAGAAGCACACCTACAAGATCTAGAAAATAGCCTTAAAGGGGCAAATCTGAGTTATTGGCCTTAAACAGGAGATAGAAAAAGAGATAGGTTTAGAAAGTTTATTGAAAGGATAATATCAGAGAACTTTCTAAACCCAGAGAAAGATATCAATATTCAAGTAGAAGAGGTTATACAATACACAGCAGATTTAACCCAAAGAAGACTACTTCAAAGCATTTAATAAACAGACTCCTAAAGATCAGATATAAAGAAAGAATTCTAAAAGCAGCAGAAGAAAAAAATAAATTACATACAATGGAGCTCCAATAATCTGGCAGCAGACTTATCAGTGGAAATCTTACAGGCCAGGAAAGAATGGTATGACATATTTAAAGTGCTTAAGAAAAAAAAACCTTTTACCTTAGAATAGTATATCTGGTGGTAATAACCTTCAAACATGAAGGAGAAAGAAGTATCTTGACAGACTAACAAAAGTTGAGGGATTTCATCAACACCAAATATGTCCTACAAGAAATGCTAAAAGGAGTTCTTCGATATGGAAAAAAAGGAAGTTAATGAGCAATAGAAAATCATCTGAAGATACAAAACTCACTGGTAATAGCACACAGAAAAACACAGATTATTAAAACCTGGAAGTGGTGTGTAAACTACTCTTATCTTAAGTAGAAAGGCTAAACTATGAACTAATAAAAATAATGCCTGCAACTTTTCAAGACATAGTAAAATAAGACATAAAGTGAAACAACAAAAAGTTAAAAAGCAGGAGTATGAAGGTAGAGCACAATTTTTATTAGTTTTCTTTTTGCTTGCTTGTTGCTTTGTTTATATAATCAGTGTTGTTATCAATTTAAAATAATACGTTATAAGATAGATTTTTAAGCTTCATGGTAACCTCAAATTGAAAAACATACAATAGATATATGAAAAATGAAAAGGAAGAAATTAAATCCTATGACCAGAGAAAATTATCTTCACTAAAAGGAGGAGAGGAAGGAAGGAAAGAAAAAGAGAAGACCACAAAGCAACCAGAAAACAAATGACAAAACGGCATGACTAAGTCCTTACTTATCAATAATAACATTGAATATAGGGGACAAAACTCTTCAATCTAAAGATATAGAGTGGCTGAATAGATTAAAAAGCAAGACCCAGTGAGCTTTTGCCTACAAGAGATGTAATTCGCCTATAAAAATACACATAGAGTAAAAATAAAGGAATTGAAAAAGATAGTCCACGCCAATGAAAACCTAAAAGGAGCAGGAGTAGCTATACTTAGACAAAATATATTTAAAGACAAAAATGGTAAGAAGATACAAGGAAGATCATTATATAATGATAAAGGGGTCAATTCAGCAAGAGATTATAATAATTGTAAATATATATGCACCCAATGCTGGAGCACCTGGATGTATGAATCAAAAACTATTAGAGCTAAAGAGAGAAATAGGCAACAATAGCTGGAGACTTCAACATCCCACTTTCAGCACCGGACAGATCTTCCAGATAGAAAATCAACAAAGAAACATCAGACTTAATATGCACTATGGACCAAATGGACCTAATGGATATTTTTAGAGCATTTTATCTATGGCTACAGAATACACATTCTTCTCAGTACATGGAACACTCTCAAGGATAAATCATATGTTAGGTCAAGAAACAAGTCTTAAAGCATGTGAAATAAATGAAATAATATCAAACATCTTATCTGGAGTAAAATTAGAAATTAATAACAAGATACATTTTAGAAATTATACAAATGCATGGAATTAAACAATATGCTCCTGAATAATGTGTGTCAAGGAAGAAATTAAGAAGGCAATTGAAAAATTTATTGAAACAAATACTGATGGAAACACAACATACCAAAACCTATGGGATACAGCAAAAGCAGTGAAGAGAGGGAAGTTTATAGCTGTAAGTGCCTACGTCAAAAAATAAGACTTCAAATAAATAACCTAATGATGTACCTTAAAGAACTAGAAAAGCAAGATCAAACCAAACCCAAAATTAGTAGAAAAAAAAATAAAAAAGATCAGAACAGAAATAAACGAAATAAATGAAGAAAACAATACAGAAGTTCAATAAAAAGGAAAGATAAATAAAACTGACAAATCTTTAGCCATGCTAAGAAAAACAGAGAGAACGCTCAAATAAGTAAAATTAGAGATTAAAAAGGAGACATTACAACTGATACTGCAGAAATTCAGAGGATCATTAGTGGCTACTATAAGCAAAGATATTTCAATAAATTGGAAACTCTAGAGGAAATGTATAAATTTCTAGACACATACAACCAAACAAGATTGAACCATGAAGACGCTGAAAACCTGAGAAGACCAATAACGAGTAATGAGATCAAAGCCATAATAAAATTTCTCCCAGTAAAGAAAAGCCCACAGACCTGATGGCTTCACTGCTGAATTCTACCAAACATTTAAAAAAGAACTAATACCAATTCTCCTCAAAATACTCTGAAAATGGGGGAGAAAACTTATGAACTCATTCTACAAAGCCAGTATTAACCTATCAAAACCAGAAAAAGACATATCAAAAAAAGGAAACTACCGGCCAGTATCTCTGAGGAATATTGATGTAAAAATCCCCAACAAATTACTAGCAAACTGAATTCAACACTACCATTAAAAAGACCATTCACAATGATTAAGTGGGGTTTATCCTAGGGTTATAAGCATGGTACAACATTTGCAAATCAATCAGTATGTTACATCATATTAACAAACTGAAGGACAAAAAAAACCATATGATCATTTCAATTGCTGCTGAAAAAGCATTTGATAAAGTTCAACACCCCTTCATGATAAAAAAAACTCTTAAAAAAACTGAGTATAGAAGGAACATACCTCAATGTAATAAAAGTCATATATGACAGACACACAGCTAGTATCATACTGAGTGGGGAAAAATTGAAAGTCTTTTCTCTAAGATCTGGAACACAACAAGGATGCCCACTTTCACCCCGTTATTCAACAGAGTACTGGTAGTCTTACTAGAGTAATCAGACAAGAAAAAGACATAAAGGACATCCAAATAGGAAAGGAAGAAGTCAAATTATCCTTGTTTACAGATAATATGATCTTATATTTGGAAAGACCTAAAGACTACATGCAAAAATATTAGAACTGAAAAGCAAATTCAATGAAGTTTCAGTATACAATATTGACATACAAAAATTAGTAACATTTCTATACGGCAACAGTGATAAATCTGAAAAAGGAATAAAAGAGTAATCAAATTTACAATAGCCACAAGTAAAATTAAATACCTAGAAATTAACCAAATAAGTGAAACATCTCTATAATGAAAACTATAAAACACTGATGAAATGAAAAAGCAGAACAAAAAATGGAAAAATATTCTACATTAATGGATTAGAAGAATCAACACAGTTAAGCTGTCCAAACTACCCAAAGCAATCTACAGAATCAATGAAATCTCTGTCAAAATACCAATGGCACTCTTAAGAGAAATAGAAAAATAATCCTCAAATTTATATGATACCACGAAGACCCAGAATAGCAAAGCTATCCAGAGCAAAAACAAACAAACAAACAACAACAGCAACAACAACGACAACAAAAACTGGAGGAATCATTATCTGAATTCAAATTATACTACAGAGCTATAACCAAAACCCAAAACAGCATGATATTGGCATAACAACAGACATATAGACCAATGGAACAGAATAGAAAGCCCAGAAACAAGTCCATGCACCTGCAGTGAACTCGTTTTCTTTCTTTCTTTCTTTCTTCTTTCTTTCTTTCTTTCTTTCTTTCTTTCTTTCTTTCTTTCTTTCTTTCTCTCTCTCTCTCTCTCTTTCTTTCTGTCTTTCTCTCTCTCTTTTTTTTTTCTGAGATGCAGTCTCACTCTGTCACCCATGCTGGAGTGCAGTCGTGTGATCTTGGCTCACTGCAACCTCCACCTCCTGGTTTCAGGTAATTCTCTTGTCTCAGCCTCCTGAGTAGCTGGGACTACAGGTGGGTACCACCATGTCCGGCTAATTTTTGTATTTTTGGTAGAGACTGGGTTTGCTCTGTTGGCCAGGCTGGGCTTGAACTCCTGACCTCAGGTAATCCACCCGCCTCGGCCTCCCAAACTGCTGGGATTGCAGGCATGAGACAGGGTGCCAGGCCTAGTGAATTCATTTTCAACAAAAGTGCCAAGAAGATACATGGGGGAAAAGGTAGTATTTTCAATAAATGGTGCTGGAAAGATTGGGTATCTATATGCAGAAAAATAAAATTTGACTCCTATATCTCACCATATACAAAAAAACAACAACACATCAAAATTGGTTAAAGACTTAAATCTAAGAACTCACACCTTGAAACTACTACGAGCAAACATTGGGGAAACTCTCCAGGATATTGGTCTGGGCAAAGATTTCCTGAGTTATGCTGCACAAGCACAGGCAACCAAGCAAACACAGACAAATGGTATCAAATCAAGTTAAAAGGCTTCTTCTGTACAGCAAAAGAAGCAGTCAACAAAGTGAAGAGACATCATACAGAATGGGAAAAAATATTTGCAAACTACTCATATGACAAGGGATTAATAACCACAATATGTAAGGAGCTCATACAAGTTTATAGGAAATAATAAAATAATCTAATTTAAAAAATGGGCAAAAGATTCAAATAGACGTTTATCAAAAGAAGACATACAAATGGCAAATAAGCATATGAAAAGGTGTGTGACATCATTAATCATCAGAGAAATGCAAATCAAAACTATAATGAGATAATGTCTCACCCCAGCTAAAATGGTTTATATTCAAAAGACAGGAAATAACAAATGCCAGGGAGGATGTAGAGAAAAGAACCTTCATATACTTTTGCAGTATTGATGGGAATTAGTACAACCACTACAGAGAATAGTTTGGAGGTTCCTCAAATAACTAAAAATTGAGCTACCATATGACCCAGCAATCCCACTACTGGGTATGTACCCGAAAAAGAGGAAATTAGTATATTGAAAAGGTATGTGCACTCCCATGTTTGTTGCAGCACTGTTCACAATAGCTAAGATTTGGACCCAACCTACATGTGCATCAACAGATAAATGGATTAAAAAATGTGGAACATATGCATAATGAAGTACTATTTAGCTATAAAAAAGAAGATTCTGTCATTTGCAACAACATGGATGGACCTGGAGGTCATTATTTTAAGTGATAAAAGTCAGGCACAGAAAGACAAACTTCACATGTTTTTCACATGTTATTTGTGGGAGCTAAAAATCAAAACAATTGAACTCATGGAGATAGAGAGTAGAAGGATGGTTAACAGAGGCTGGGAACAGACGTAGGTGAGAAAGAAGGAAAGTGGGGATGGTTAGTGGGTACAAAAGAAACAGAAAGAATGAATAAGACCTAGCATTTTATGACACAGGAGTCCATAATAATTTAATTGTATATTTTACAATAACTAAAATAGAAAAATTGGATTGTTTGTAACACAAAGGATAAATGCTTGAGGGGATAAATACTCCATTTTCCATGATGTGATTATTACATATTGCATGCCTGTATCAAAGTATCTCATGTACCACATAAATATATACACTTACTTGTACCCAGAACAAATAAAAATTAAAAATTAAAAAATGTATACAACTACAAAACTATAGTAACCAAAACAGCATGGTACTGACATAAAAGCAGACACACATCCAAAAGAAAGTGAATCACTATGTCAAAAAGATACCTGCACTTCCATGTTTATTGTAGCACTGTTCACCATAGCCAAGAAATGGAATAAATCTAAGTGTTCATTTATGGATGAATGGATAAAGAAAATATGGAATATATATACACAAAGGAATATTATTCATTCAAAAAAAGAATAAAATCTTTTTGTTTGCTGTAACATGGATGAGTCTGAAGGACATAGTGTTAAGTGAAATAAGCCAGGCACAGAAAGACAAATATCACATGTTCTCGCTCACATTGGAGCTAAAAGCATTGATCCCATGGAAGAAGAGAGTAGTTTGGTGATTAGCACTGTTTGGGAAGAAAGGGAGGAGTGTGGATAAAGAGAAGTTGGATAAGTGGTACAAAAATATTGTTAGAAGGAATAAAGTATAGTGTTCAATAGCAAAGTAGGGGGACTAAAATTAACAATAATGTATTTTATATTTCAAAGTTTCTCAAAAGAAAGATTTGGAATGTTCCCAACAGACAAAAAAAATGATAAATGATTGAGGTGATGGATCTTCCACTTACCCTGTGTATTAGTCTGTTCTCACACTGCTATAAAGAACTACCTACGACTGAATAATTAATAAAGAAAAGAGGTTTAACTGACTCATAGTTCTGCAGGCTGTACAGGAAGCATGGCCGGGAGGCCCTAGGAAACTTACAATCATGGTGGAAGGCAAAGGGGAAGCAAGTCTATCTCACATGGCCAGAGAAGGAGGAAGAGAAAGCAGTGGGAGGTGCTACACGTTTGAACAACCAGATCTCGTGAGAACTCATTCACTATCACAAGAACAGCAAGGGAAGATCCACCTCCATGATTCAATCACACCCCACCAGGCCTTCCTCCAACACTGGGAATTACAGTTCAACATGAGATTTGCGCAGGGACATAAATCTAAACCATGTCACCCTGATTTGATCATTATACATTGTATGCATGTTTTAAAATATCACATGTACCACATAAATATGTACAATTATCATTTTTTAAATGTTAAGTACCTTTCCAATATTATTAGCTAATAAATAAGAGAACCTAGATTGAAATCCAGAGCTCTCTGGTTCCAAAGCCTATGTCCCTGATCACAGTCCTACGCCATCATCAACTCTACCTGTGTTTTTTTCCACCTTTCAAGATCACTCTTGGTTGTTGAGAGAGAAAAACTGATTCAAAGGACAAGAAACAAAAAAGAAGAAACCTGGTGGTGGAGATAGGTTAGATAGGGAAAATGAGGAAATGAGGGCAGATGAGGGAGACAGATTATTATGAATAAACAGAAGAGGAGGTATGCATAAAACAAAGGCAGAAAAAAAGAGGAGAAGGTGAAAGGGAGACGTTTGATTACAGTTTGGGGCCTGCATAGTTTGCCTTATACTAATAGAAATGGATTCTTAAAATAAAGGAAGAAGAAATGTTACAAACAAGTGTTTGTTAACAAACTTGAGTACTCTATTTGAAAAGGCTTTCTGCCACTATGATTTCTGTACTTGATATTTCTTCTTTGTGCTTGCAAAACAATGACAGGAAACGAAAGTGGTTTTTTGAGTGTTAGGTGTCAGACACAGAGGTAAATACTTTTTGTATATTGGTTTATCTAGTTTGCAAGAAAACTCTGAAGGGCTATTGGCCCTATCCAGTTCCACAAATGATAAACCCTGAGGCTCAAAGAGAGTTCACTCATGCAATATTCACAGCTAGTTAGTGGAAGATCCATGTTTTGTGTAAGACCAAAGGTGTTTTTTGCTTTTTTCCTATACATGACTGTTTTCTTTAATATCAGTATCCATAGCCATTATATGATTATACATTATTTGTTTACTGCTTACTTTGTATTTGCAGAAGCAGGACTTCAACTGGAATGCTGTGTATAGAACAACTGGCATATGGTAAGTATTTGATGTTGATTCAAGTGAACACAACATCCAGACATAAATGGCTAAACCTTTGTTATGCATAGAGAAAGGAATACCTGTAAAATGCCACCTGCTATTGGCTGTGAAGATGATACTAGAAGTGGGACTGCTAGTAGGGAGTAAAGAGAAATTTCCTGGAGTTTACTACTTCTAACTGTTCACATATATATATATAAACACTGCCCTTTATCAGTTAGTTTGTAGTGTAGGTTCATGCTGTTTCCGCACATTACTGTAGGACTTTCTGTTTCCTCCTGTGCCTCTGCATGCTTCAAAAATGGAAGGGCAGTGCAATAAGAAATGATTAAAGAACTGGAAATGGAAACTTGGGATGCAAGATTAAAGGGATTCAGCCTGGAGAAGAGAAAGATGCCGGGCCGATTTAACAGTCTTCAAGTGCCTAAGAGGATAGTATAAGAAGGAAGGTGACCAAGTTCACATCAGAAAAGAAGAACCTGGCTTAGATTACAGTTTTCAAGACTAAGAGGGAAATTAACGAAGAACTGTCCGGCTATAGGTCCTTAGGCACAAAAGCAAGCTACATGGAGGAAACTGTCTTTTTTCCTTCCTAGATAGAATCATTAAGTTAATAAATGTTTTTATGTCTTGTATTGAAGTAGTTTGTAATAAATTCATTAATTACTTGTGCCTCTGCTATATGTCAGACATCGTGATAAACACTTCTTCTTGCTATTCACTCAGAAATGGAAGGTCATACCCATTTTTACAAATGAAAAAACTGAGATTCAGAAGTGGAAAGTAATTTTCTCTAAGTCAGACCACTAATAAATGGCAGGGTCAGGATTGCAGGCTGGGTCGATTTGGCTACAAAAAACAAAACAATGAAAACAATTATAACAATAAACATACGTAGATGACTTCATCTTTGGAAGGCACATTGTATTAAGAACCTTTGTACATTATATTATTTGAACCTTCCAACAACCTGACTTAGAAAGGTTTTAAGTTAGCCTGGCGCGGTGGCTCACACCTATAATCCCAGCCCTTTGGGAGGCCAAAGCAGGTGGATCACGAGGTCAGGAGTTCATGACCAGCCTGGCCAATATAGTGAAACCCCGTCTCTACTAAAAATACAAAAAACTAGCCAGGTGTGGTGACGGGCACCTGTAATCCCAGCTACTTGGGAGGCTGAGGCAGAAGAATCGCTTGAACCCGGGGTGCAGAGTTTGCAGTGAACCAAGACTGTGCCACTGCACTCCAGCCTGGGCAACAGAATGAGACTCGGTCTCAAAAAAAAAAGGTTTTAAGTCCCTGATTCTCAAGTGAAGAAGCACTGCAGAGTGGTAATGTTACCTGGCCAAAGTAATATATTTAGTAAGTGATAAAGCCAGGATGTAAACTAAGATGTGTCTCATTCTGAAGACCTTGATCTTCCCTCTATATCATGCCACAATTGCTTCCCAAAATTTTATATTAAGAGAGTTGAGTATCCAATAAACCCTAAATTAGTATTTGTCATATAATAGAGATTTTAAATGTCATATAGGAAGAAGACAAGTTGAAACAAGTATGATAGGATGAGCAGATAAGGTATCATGGTAGAAGTGACATTTTAATGGGGTCTTTTAGGATGGTTAGGGTTCCCTCTCAGACATAAGAAGAAAAAAAGTGAGATAGGTTAAGGAAGAAGAAAAAATGTGCAAAGTTAACAATTAAGAAATGCAGGAAACATAAGGAAATTGAAAGAATATAAAATATGTTGCCAGGAACCATTTTCAGCAATTTTGGGCACAGAGTATAGAAAGCTTCCAAGTGACCACTGTGCATAAGACAGTGGTGTATATGTTTTATTTTATCCCTAAGCATAAAGAAAGCCCATATTTTCCAACCCCCTTTGTGTCTCAGTAGGATAAGATGACTGTGTTCTGGTGGGTGGAATGGTGGGAAGAAGTGCCCGAGCGATTCACCCAACTAAGAACTTTCATGAGTGATAAAGCAGCCATTAAGTTATCAGTGCCGGCAGTGGTGAAAGAAGTACTCCTAGCTTGGGACTATATCTTTTAGACTGGCATCTTCCAAAGTGTATTTGTCATAACATTTATCCATAGAAATGCTCCATTATAATGGATTTTTGTTAAATATGCCTGAATATTCATATTCTGCATATTATATCCCCTCTGAGAGACTCATAATAAATACCAGGTTATTGAGGACTGTGAGAAGTCATGTAGTAAAGCAACCTAGTAAAGTGTTTAACTTGATGTTTTTCAAACACATTTTCCCCAGATAACTTATTCTAGTAACATCTACAATATCTTGGGAAATTCATGATTTATAAAACACAGCATAGGAAATCATGCTGTTGTCAATGTGGATCCACTGAAAATGTTTCACCAGAGAAGCAACAGTTCGTTCTTTCTCCCTAAATCATGAAATTTCACCCTGTGATTGCTTTTACATTAACTCATCAACTTTTCTTTAAGGTAAGAGGAACTGCTAATCTGAGTCAGAGTTCAAAATCTTGTTTGGGCTATACTCACTTATAATGGTCATTGTGCATTTAACGTCCACATGAATTGGCTCTTCCCATACAGTTCTTGCTTCTTACACTAACATGGTTTCACTTCTGGATCAAATGACAATACTAACTCTCTCTCTCTCTCTCTTTCTCTCTTTCTTTCTCTCTCTCCACTTTCTCATTTTGGCATAATTCCCTAGAATCCTAATTTTGAGATTTGTATTTTGAAAGAAAGTGAATAGGTGAAAGTAGGAAGTACTTCCCAGGCTTCAAATTTATGCTACTTCTTCCAATTCTGTTTCACCTCAGGGTATAAGATCCGCCTTAATTCTCTGCATGTAGCTTCCTCAAACCTTGCAAGGAAGGATTCTATTGCAGGTAAAGGGGGCCAATTGCTTCCAGTCCCCTGCATGAGACATCACTGCATTTGAATTATGCTTGAATCTCCATCTCAGAGCAACCCAGAGTTGAGGGTAAAATCATAGCAATTAAGCAGTGCTTAATGTATCTTTAGTACTTTGAAGAATCAAATTTTCATGAAATAATTATAATCTTAAGGGAGATATATCTGAATATTAAATGTGATCCTTTTGTTAAAAAAAAAGGAAGGTGTGGTCCACAGAAGTAAAATATCTGCTCCAAAAGAAGTTAGTAAGTTGATGAACTCTGTCATCCTAACCCTACTCCTCTAAAGTTCCCTCCAAGGGCAACCACTATGACTCTGTACATGGTCACAATAATACAATGTTTCCCTCAGGGACTAAACTATCAGTTTCCTCCTTTAGCAATACTAATTCCCATAAGATTATAGTAGCCATCAAATAAAAGATTATTTTATCATTATTATTTTTATCATTAATGTTTTCAGATATTCAGCTCACAATGTTCTTGCCTGCTTTGAAATAAAGCAAGTTTTCCTTTTGAGATATGTCCAATGATAAAGTAAACTGGAAGAATCATAGTCTACATATCAGTCCCTTGAGTTACATGTTTACAAGAGGTACATGTTTACAAGAGGTGATATGTTTTCACTTTTAGAGTTTTAAAATACAAGCTATTATGAGATACATTAAGAAATACTATGGAGATTTATGTATTAGTAGAGACTAAACTATCTAACAATAATAGCTTACATTTGCAAAGCACTTTCACCTATGTTATTTCCTCTGAGCCTAAGATTAACCTCTGAAACTGGAAGAGCAGGGAATCTTATCCCTTTTTCTACAAATGAGAACATCTATACACTGTAAGATACAATAATTTTCCCAAGGTCACAAAGTCAGTAAGGGGTTGAGCAAAAATACACAGGTCAGGCCTCTTCTTAGATTCATGCTCTAATTTCACCATCGTATCTTTGATGTGATGAGGACAATAGAGAAAAAACAGATTTTGGTGTCTAATAGGTCTGTGTATAAACTCTCTGGCTCCAGTTATTCTAGCTCTGTGCCCAAAAAGAAGTCATTTCACCTCTCTGAGCCCTCATTCACTTAATGTAAAATCAGGTAAAGCATACTTACTTCCATTGTTCCCAGTATTGAGACATCATCTGTCAAATGTTTGGAACATAGAAAGTTCTCAGCACATATTAGTTCTCTTGAAATGCTATGAGTCTAAGATTGTCTTTTGGAGAATTCTGATTTCAATTTTAAAGGGAAATGAGCCTCACTATCTCAGGTTGGTGCTATGAGGACAAAGATATTCTGTTACCTAACATCTTTATCTTCATTGCCTGCTATTGAGCATGGTGCATATGAGGTGTTTGGCAAATATTATTTTTGAAGAATGAATAAAGAAATAGTGGTCGTCTCTTCTTTAATATTTGTTTGGCCTCCTACACATATAATGCATGGGTCAAGGAGCATTGTGGATTTCTGGTATGAAACAAGGTCCTTGGCCTCAGAGCCCTCCCAAAGAGCACATGATGAGTTGCAGTATAAAGGTACTCAAAGGCATGTACCCAAGAGAAAGAGACTGACCCAACAGGAACCCAGGGCATGGCAATTCAGCAGTTCAGCCATTTCTGTTCCTGGATGCACCAGAAAAATTTGCCTTTCAAGAGACCTCGTCTGTCAAAATATTTGGCCTGTTCCTCTGGCAGCTATCTCTATGACCAGCCTCTTACTCCAAAAGTAAGTTAAGGACCTCAGCATTCCAGTCCTTGATAAATAAGCCCTCTCTCTGAGAGCCTCAGTGACAGATAAATCTGTCCACCCAAGGGCATTTCCCAAGCGGGACGGGCTGTTTAAACTCCTTACCAGATTGCAGCTGGCACCCGCCACGTTGATTTTTCTCTCTCCTTATAATCATAATGGGATCTCAGCAATAAAGATGGATTTGTTAATTTCCATCCCCTTCTCACTTTCTCTTTTAATCACTGTCGAGCATAAATTAATTTCAGCTTAAAGAGCTTTCAACAAGATTCCGTCATTGTCTAGGGCACCTAAAGGTCAAAAAACAGGAGCCTCTGAAAACACTCATCAGCTGTTTGCCAGGAATAAACTTTTAGTTATTGACACTTCATTATTTCTATTTTGTCCATGGCAAGCTGGAGTCAGGAGAGAGAGAGAGAGAGAAACCAATTTGATCACCCACCTGCTATGCTGAGTGTCACATTTTTTTCCAAAGTCTGATGAAGTGTACTAAAGTTTCAATATCAGGCTTGGTATCACTTGCATATTTCTTCAGGGTAAGATATACAGTCAAGTTTCTGGGTCACCAGGCATATTTAAATTCCAATTCTGCTATATATCAACTGGGGTGCCTGGGGAAAAATACATAACTTCTGAATTTTTGTTGGCTAAGATGTCAATAATTGTGTTCATCTTATGGAATCATTGTGTGAAATTGATGAGAGAGACTGTAAAGAACAGAGTGTTGGCCTAGAATGTCATAGGTATCTCACAAAATGTAGCCACAATCAATAGCATTTCCCTTACATGTCTACCATTTGAAAGTTTATTGTGAGACAGGGACTTTGATAAAGGGAAAAAAATTAGAGAAACATACAGTATCACTAAGGAATGCTTCTTGTGTCTCACCATGGACAAGGGTCAGTCATGTGGTATGGAAAAACCTTTCTAAGTGACCTGTAAATATAAACAATCTTCCATGCTCTTTGCTGGACATTGGAGTAAAGTTTGGTGTTACTCAGATCAAGCTTATGTCTCATTTCTTCCACTTACTAATTATATGTGATCTTGGCAAATTAATTCCATCTGTAAGCCTTAGTTCTCTCAACTGTACTATGGGTAAAGCACTTACCGTATTTGATTATTCATGAACATCAAATGACATGATATATGCAATTAATAAACAGACAAATTTAGGAATATCAATAATAGGTCTGCTTTGTAATCTACATGTCACTAAACAAAATGATAAAAACACTAATAGTAATATTTAATACATATAGCACATTCTATGAGCTAGCAACTTTTCTAAACTCTTTATATAAAGTAATTTATCTAACTCTCACTCAAAACCACATAATGGAAGTGTCAGTGTTGTCCTCGTCTTGCACATGTGAAAACAGAGGTCAGAGGAATCATTTAACTTTCCCGCTGTTATATATTTAATAAGTAGTGAAATTGGGATTGCAAATCTGTGTAATCTGCATTCAGAATCTGGGCTCTTAAGGATTTTGTACCCTGCTTTGGTTGGATCAGGGGAAGAAGATGCTAGTCTACCTAACTAGCTACTAATAATGTGGTATGTCATTACCATTCTGGTTTTTCCTTTATAGCATTCATTTATTCTACATGTATTTATTGAATGTCTACTGGTTCTAGGTATTAGTTAAGTTGTTGGAGATACAGTAGGAAACTAAACAGATAAACCCCTCTGTTTTTGCACTGGTATTAATGGCTAAAAAAGGCAGATGTGGAATTATAATAAAAAGGCATAGATTAGGAACTTCTGAGGCCTGATCATAATAGCAGTGCAACACTCTGGAGACACTTCAGGTCTCAAAACCTTATATAGACCTCTTATAACTGCAGGCTAACAATTGTGTGATTTCATGCTCATGACAACCCTGGGAGACAGGTACTGCTAATACCTGCATTTCGCGTATAAGGAAATAGCTGCATAAAGGGATCAAGTCACTTGTATAAGAACACATACAGGAAGTATTAAAGCTAGACTTTGGATGCAGGTTTGCATAAGACAGGACCTGAAAGTTCTAAAGTCCTGGCTATATGGACTCTGATTTAAATGCAGTATTTATTTAAACAAAAGCAGGGCAGACAAGAGGATTCTTTTAGAATAATTGTTCTCAAGCCTTTAAAAACACATTTTGTCTTTCTAACGTTTTGTCTCCTTTTCCTCCTCAACCTTAGCTCCATTCTAACCACTGCACACACCCCAAATTTGTAAATTCTGGAGTAAGCCATTTCAAAACTATTTCTACTTGTGCCCTCAACTCAAAAATGTCAGGTATATGCATGATTTCTCCCAAGGACCTGTAAATAAGGATATGAGGTGTGGAATATATTACTCTGAAGCTGGTGGGGCTGCAGAGATCAAAATAAAGTGAAGACAAAGGGTTCAGAAAATGAAATTTAATTACTATTTGGTCATTTTGAGTGTGATGTATTTTGATTCTGGACTTGGGCTGCTTTCATTAAACCAGCATCCACAAGAGAAGTACTTTAACCTTTTGTTTGTTTGTTTGCTCTTTCTTTTTTGAGACAGAGTCTCACTCTGTCGCCCAGACTGGAGTGCAGTGGTGCCATCTTGGCTCACTGCAACCTCTGCCTCCTGGGTTCAAGTGATTCTCCTGCCTCAGCCTCCCAAGTAGCTGCGATTACAGGCACATGCTACCACACCCAGCTAATTTTTGTATTTCTTGTAGAGGCGGGGTTTCACCATGTTGTCCAGGTTGGTCTCGAACTCCCGGGCTCAAGTGACCCACCCATCTCAGCCTCCCAAAGTGCTGGGATTACAGGCATGAGCCACCTTGCCCACCCGCCTTTAATATTTTT
The DNA here is from genome assembly GCF_028878055.3 of Symphalangus syndactylus. Classification (NCBI taxonomy): domain Eukaryota; kingdom Metazoa; phylum Chordata; class Mammalia; order Primates; family Hylobatidae; genus Symphalangus; species Symphalangus syndactylus. Next base: position 26,069,196 of record NC_072425.2, read on the forward strand.
AACACGTATTATAGAAATTACATTTGGCTCAGTCCAGTACGTCCAGGCTTCTAGTCCAGATATTAAAGGAGAGTTTGGGTGATAGCCATGTCTTGGATTTCTAAAGATGGCAAATACTGGTAAAAATTTTTAAGGTTTAAAACCCATGTTTACATACATTATCTTATCTTGGATCATCCTTAAGACAACCTTGTTGGTTGCTCATTATCACCTCCACTTTGTCAATGAAGAATGAGAAAACTGAGTTTTTTATGGGCTTTTGTTTTTCCCCAAAATATACTCTGATGAACATTAGACATTGTGCTAAGCCACTCCAGGGGCCACTGAGGAAGAACAGGAGGGACTTAGCTGGAAGTCTCCCACTCCAGTCTCAACCAGAGCAAACTTGCTTTAGGACTCATACAATATTTATTGAGTGTCTACCATATCACAGCCACTGTGTAGGGTGGTTCAGACAGACTTTTGACCAAGACAGACTTGTAGGCTCTTTCCTCTTGACTTCTTTGTAGCAGGGAGTTAGATAAATGCACTAACCATTATTTAATTATATTTCTGATAAGTGCTACAAAGAAACAGAGCAAGCTGTATAATAAGAGCTGATCTGTATAGCATGGGGGCATCGATCATCAACGAGATTTAACTTTCACAGAGTGGTTCATGTCTTTAAAGAGTTTGAAAGCCATTATATTAAGAAAATAATCCCACATTTATTTACTTATTTATTATTATTTTTAAAAATAATCCCACATTTAATGAGATCTCAGGTAATTCCCAGAAAAATAGAAACTTTGTTGAATCTCATTTT